>NC_092667.1:1939930-2572430 GCF_032118995.1 Asterias amurensis | reverse complement strand
TTGAATTAACAAGATCCTGTTTTCAGGAATCTGAAAACCAAATTTGTTTTAAAATAATTCGGCTGTGTTAAAAATGTTGATTAGCATGATGAACGTATTAATACTGTGATATCTGAGCACATAATTTAATACCAATCGTTGGAAACATTTAATTTCCCCAAACCGGCGATCGTTCTACGATTTGATTTCTTTTAAGTTTTATCACCAGCTTCGCGTTCTTTTCATATTCAGAGTGTGTTTAATGTATTAAATGAAAACCATTCTTCGCTCTGACCTCGACGTCACACAACAAACTATTGACTGCAACGCGGCTGAACGTGAACATGACCCGACACTCACCTCCAACTCCCCCGGGCGAGAAGGCCCACAGACCGGCAGGCCCTTGACCAGTACACGCCTCAAAATAATCATTTACCTCACGGTTGGTCTGCCTAACAGTGTAGTTACTTCGAATGCTCGACCTTCAAGACTGTCACATGTTATTTTGTCATAATCGCTTGCACTATTACGGGTTTATAAAATAATAACTGCCACTGTGCTTTGAATAATGTATCAGTGTCGAGTCGTCTTGCAAAGGAGCAAGGTTACAGAACCATTGTTAATGCGAAAAACATGTAAAATAACATATAGTAGGTTCAACTGCAGGTGAGCAGCTGTCACTAAAGACGCAGATCGGAATTAATTAAGACTTAGGGTAGAATTTCACTTGCTTAAAGACAACGTATGATTTGGTATTATCGGGCCAAACACTGCTAAGTTTCAAGCTGACAAATTCCTGATTATGAAGTTATATACAAGTTATAATCCTGTAGAGAAATATTATGTCAGGAACAGTTTTAAAAGTTCTGAAACACTGTTAAAAGTCGAGAAGCCGGCATTGGAGATCCAAAATGTCGCTGTTTTTTAACGATTAATTCAGTCATATTTCACACGTGCTTATAAAATCCCTGTCAGACAAAACTGACCGATTTTTATGTTTTCACCAGGACCAACAATTTGGTGAAGTTTGATCTTAATTTAGGATAAACTTAATTTTACTCTTCGCGAAACGTGTGGTTTACCACACCTTTAACACTGCTGTTTCTTGAATATAGATTAAAGACCATTATGGCATAGTTAGATGCCAGTAAAATAACAGTAGTAAGCTTTACAAGTTACAACAGGCGATTTATTATCAAGTAAAGTTCCGCACAACATTTCCATGTTTAATTAATCAGCTATCTCAATGGCTGCCAAACAATTTCACTTCGATGAAAAACCCATCAGTGAAAGATTAAGATTTCAAATTAATTTCCAAGGGAAACGAATCCCAGATCACATACAGTTTTAAGACTGTGTTTAATTAGTTGTCAATGTGTTGTCTCAACCACAGTCAAGACACAGTATCGTCCAGTTCAACGTGTATGGAATGCAATAGTCGGGTTTTTACGACAGAAGTATTTATTATTATTTCCTCAGGTGTTGTCTATGATCCCATTTCTTTAATCTTTCCAGTTAAAAACATTGTGAGGTGCACCCCACAATGTAAAAATATCACACAAGTGCAGTTCATACCTACAAAAATCACCCCACAATGTATATCTTGTAAGCACAGATATTTGGATGTGAGGGTTGAGCTGTTGCCAAACACGGTGTATGTCTTTTTAAACTGCAATATAGCTCGCTCGTGACATATTATGTTTTACTTATCAGTATATGGAACATTTCAAGTTCCATATAGTTTTCCTTCCGGCTCGAATTGTCATACAGAAAAGCTTTTGGGAATATCTAAAAGAAATTAACAAACAACTCTTAAAACGATTTTCGATGGCATTCAATAAAAAACAGACTTTTGAAATATCTGCAGTCCCTTTGCAACAATTTTTATACCGACCTTTGAGAGTCGTTAAGTTGTCCATGACTCTAAAGATCGTGTATTTCCAGAATAGTATTGTCAAGATTGGATGATAAACATTGACAATGACACAGAACTTCATATCTGTGTTTGTCAGCGTTTCCGTGAGAAAATACTGTGTCAATATGAATCCAAGTTTCGGTTTTTATAGCAGAGGAATTCTACACGCGTATCATCTATAATATGAGATCTAAAACATAGAATCAATGCAATAATAACAAACAAAGACAAACAATATGTTAAAACCAAGCAACGTTCAAAAGATTGACGAACACACATAAATGTCCTGCACTATATGTAATTATACTGTAAAGTCTTCTAAAAGTGATGACGGATGGTGGGGTAATTTTTCTGATAGTGGCATACAGAGAAGCTATTATACGGTATTTTTGTGATGGTATCCCAAACATTTGAACTGTTTAGGCGGGCACACTGTACCGGGGTGTGGGAGCATTATGCAGTGTGTGAACAATAGAAACTTAGGGGTGTGGGAACAATTATGAAGGACACTGTGCACCAGGGATGTGGGATTACAGGGGGTGTGGGAAATGGGAACATTGTACAACAGGGGTATGGGAACAGGGGTGTGGGAACATGGGTGGGGTGTTGGAACATGGTGTGGCACATTATGCAACAGGGGTGTGGGAGCATATATATGGGTGTTGAACATAGTGCAACAGAGGTGTTTGAACACAGTGGTGAGGTAACATTATGCAAAAGGGGGTGGGAACATATGGGTGTGTGATCCTGTAAACTACTGTAATGTATGAAAACATAAAGTTTTTGTTTGCAACACTGTCTACGACATGCTCTCCAAATCATGATAAGGCACGTACAGTTATGAAACCATGACATTATACTTGAGTCTAGAGGTTCGAGGGCTAGAAGTCCCCAACGATGTTTCCTATCGATAAGATAATGTAATCCTGCTGGCCAGGTGTAATTATCTTGTTTAATTGTACTGGATTTCACATCTGAGAGTAGCCCCCATATCGAGTTTCGCTGAGAACATATGCGAAATTGATTGGAATCAAACCCAGTACCTTCCGAGTTAAGGACCAGGTTTCCCAGTAACTTTACAACTGATCTTGTTTATTTATTTGATTGCTTGATTAATTTCCAATTGGATTGATAACATGTTTTTGTGGTTATTTTGCGAATGTATCATAGTTTTTGCACACTATTACCGACAGGTGTTGTGATGGCGCTATTTACTTGAATACCATGACTACTACAAATCTAAACTTGAAAGAGGAACTTTTCCGGGTATTTTGTTGTCCCATTTTCTGTCAATGAACTTTAACATTATTGTTCCTCAATAAACACACATTGAGAGACTTTCCGAAAACGAACAGGGCGTATTGTTGCCACGTGGGTGCCATTATATCTCTTTCCATACAGCGCCCAGGGACCCCCAAGTACAAGATAATGTCAAGTATAAGATTAATCTGATAGGGTTTTAATAAACCTTTGTTTGTAATGTGATAATCTTATTTTTTTAGTGTGATGTGGCACGCGAAAAGAAAACACGTTTAGAATGGCTTCGGCGTCGGGCGGAATAGGGGAACCACCAGAATTTTACCTATTTTTAAATCTGGGACTGTCCCAAGTTTCTGTCGGTAAAAGTTTCTGTCTCTTGCAAAAATACACTTCTGCAGTAGTTACGTACAAGAACCTTGAATGGCTGTACCGAATGTATCGACCGTTATCATGGTGCCACCATCTTGGTCATGTTCCCTGTATCCAGTAACATTAGTTGATGCTAATATTCATTGTACAAAAGGCACCAGACTATTTTCCCTTGCAGCCTTGGTTTGATTACATAGAGTTGCAAGGGAGAAAACAAAGTACCCCATGTTTTGCAAGGACAATGAATGTAGTTTTGCTAACTCTGCAGATTTCTTACCTCAACATAAAGGCCAATGAATAAATATAAAGACTATGTGGCAAACTGCATTCCAGTTTCAGTCATTACCATGTAGGCCTATTTTTTCTAAGCTTTCCCGTCATCCCATTTCCCACACTCATTAGCAATAATAATTACTTGTAGAGGCTCTTACAACTATCAAAGTTTGATAAATCCTTCACTGTTCACCCTTCATGGTTCACACATATTCTGCAGATTTATGCCATGTATATCTACCAAGCATTATCCTTGCCAGCACTAGTGACGAGTCACCCAGTGACGAGTTCTATTTTTGGGTGCGTCATTAAAATTCTCCGTGGCCAATCAGCGCACTGAGCTCCATGGGTTGCCGGGGACAGAATGGCCCGGCGCGTGGCGGTTTATCTCGCCACACGTGCCACGCGTACGACGGTCTTTTAAAAACTGCAACTGGGATACGTAATCATTGAACTGTTTGTCTCCCTTTACCAAATAAAAGCAGGATTAGAGAAGCCCAAGTCGTATTTTCCAAAGAGTGCCCAACTAATACCGTACCGCTCAAACAATCCTGCGAAGCCCCTTACCTCTTGTTCAAAGGGAACAATGTTTAATAAGGCTTGTTTTCTCACCACACAAACCCTAAAACGAAATCGTCTCGTTCCTCTGATTATGACCGGGGCAGCTGGCGGGGTGCGGAGTTGACGGCACCACCATAAATCCCTTCCCCAAATTTAGACAAGATTTCCGGTCTTTCATCAAGCTTTGCTTTTTTTAACAACAGACCCTTTACTCTTTACGAGTGTATTGATAATAAAGATCGAGAAAACAAGAACGCTGAAAGTTGAAGACAATAACACAATTTGGTAAGACCTGTTAGTAGATATGAATAAGAGTGGGTGGTGGTCGAGGGGGGGGGGGGGGGTCATGATGATTTGAGTTCCGGAACTTATCATCGATTTTCCATAGATGATCGAATTGCCAAGTGGCCTTGGGGGTTCATGCCCCCATGATTCGAAACCCAGCAGAAAATCGATCTGACCAACAATGTTGCATTTAAAAAAGAAAACGAAAGCCACATTGTCATTATTGTAAATATCTAAGCTATTTTATTTGTCTGTTTTATTTAGAAGATTCTAAGGAGGTCAATGATTTGGCGAAGGTGGTTTGATGGGGGTGGGTTCGAAAAGGTGAGGGGGCGTTTGGGGATAAGAACAGGTGCCAACATGCTAGGGATTAATATTACCAATTGGCCGATTGCATCCTGTTTCAACCTTATCAATAATATTGATCTGCTCTGTAGACGTCCTATAAACCACTGATAACAAAGTAGAATGGTTTAAAAGAGAATTATTAATAGCCGCATAATCGACTCCTATTTATAGCTGAACTTTATAGTCCAGCACAAGCGCCAGGTTCTAAAACTATCTCCGCGGAAAATAAATAGAAACAGCGTGCTTACTATTGTGTACAAACAACAACTGGAGTGGAGAATAATAGAAATGCACATTTGGTGAATTAATTTCTGTTAATTGGGCGATAACATTTTGCTTGGGGTTTCTTTTTTGGTTTCTGTGTGCAAATTACACACGCACAGATGTTCACTGCACACTTACGTAGTGGCCTTTATACACGAAAACTTATCAAGGTAAACATGCTGTTCAAGTTACTGTACGACACCCCTCTGGATCACACAGCTCCCTGTGCACCAGGTAGCTGACCAAAGTATACCCTTTCACCACGCGCCACCTGTGACTAGTATTCATGCTAACTTTTGCTAAGCAGAAAATTGTTGAGCATTCTTTGTTGTTCTATGGCATTTGCAGCTCTATGACATTGGGATGAGGGGTGGATTTCACAAAGGTAGTCCTAACTTATGACTAGTCCTAGGCAATGCTAAGAGATAGGACTGGTCCTAAGTTAGGACCAGTAACTCATCCTAACTTAGGACCAGTCCTATCTCTTAGCATTGCCTAGTAGGACCAGTCCTATATCTTAGCATTGCCTAGGACTAGCCTTAAGTTAGGACTACCTTTGTGAAATCAACCCAAGGATACATAGAAGTAAGCTACTTCTAGTAAGCAAGACTGTATGTAAAGTATGACTTGTATTAAATCACTGTCCACCAGCGTATTGTTGTCACGGCTAGGCGATCCCATAGGCTCCAAGGAGATATTCACATCTAATGTTATTGTGAAAAACAAGTTCTCACAATTAAATAAAAATTGTTTTGATGACAACATAAAACTTTATTTGAAAAATCGTGATGGTGGAATGCTCCCTCAATAACAAACAAAAATGTGCATAATTGGTTCCCGAGTTGAAAGCACTTCATTCTATCCCACTAAAAAAATAAATTGAAGGATTTAGCCGCTGTAATCCACTCTATATGAACACAGTGTGAGCCTCAAAGCTCAAAGCCTTGCCAATATTTCATGATTAGTCTTGTTTTAAAATTATACGAGCCGTGCCAGATGTGATATGGTACCCGTAATTGTCTTAACCTTCACCCTATGGGTTGCCCGTGGAGGAGTACCCGTAGATGTGACACCTGCCCACACGAGTGGCCAATGGGTATCATGACCTGTTTTACTGTTGGTGAAAATGAAGTGGTTGGTTTCCATGTCAACAGAGAAACACGAAGCTTTAAAAAAGAACCAAGCCTAGATATTCAAGGACCTTATTCTCACCAATTTATGAAAATAAGAATCGTCGGATTGCAACCCATTTTGGTAATTTTGTAAAGCACGACTATATTTGAAACGATCAATATAGTGGTTTTAAATTTCACTGAAATTTTAGGCAATTTTGATAATTGACATAACTTTGGGTTTATTGTTGTCTCGGGGTGCTTTTTTTTTCGCAGAAGAAATAACTTTAGACTCAAAAGCTTTAAGAAACAAACAATGCCGCTGACGTTGGTAACACGTTCAGAAGGATTTGACTACAAAACATCATCACTGATTGCAACTTCATTCTGAGGTTGTCTTTAATGTTATTTATCATGCAGTAGGCTTAATCACGTATTATGACTTAACTGTATTTACAGTTATGTAACAGAGCAGTGTAATTATGTTAGTCTGAGAGCAGTGGGGCCTACGCATAATCAGTAATGTTTGCAATGTGAAAATAACATTGATAGCGTCACTTTTGTCTGACATCAGGGTATATCTCAATATTAGCCACTTGAATACGTGTACACAAGTAACACGTCGACAGAAAAATAAATCCATATTATATCAAAATGCATCACAGAAAGGATGAAATTGTGGCAGTTAAAAAAACAGCAACAACTTAAGGTGTCCAATTGGTGGTTTTATGCAACCGTTTTAATTTGAAAATGAAGCACGTGTTCATGTCCATTTCCACTGTTCACTTTTTCTGGAATGATCTTCTTAATTTTTATACAAGCATGAGTTCAAAAAAGTGGGAAGCCTTTTTGCTCTAAAATAATGACTGCGGGTATTAAGTCGTCTACTTTGCAAGAATAGAGTGGCAAGCATGCATTAACAACCAAACGTTGACGTCCAGGCCTTGCCACGCTGATGGCCAGTGGATGTCAAAATTCTATGTTTTTAACACAGACAATAAATTACTGAATTGAATTGTAGAGAATTGAATTATGAAACAAATGTTGTGAAGAGAGCAACGAATCTAACATTATATGATTTTATTATTATTTTCTTTTAACGGGTAACCAAATAAATATGTACAATTATTCTTTATCCCTCATGCAAAAAATGCAATCTATTGAATCTTAAATTGCTTTAAGAAACCTCGCTTGTTCAATACACAATTATGATTTCTCATCCCGGAGAGCTCTGCATTTTATTATCACGATGATGCACAGCAGTTTCTTGCTGTCAACGAGATTCAACTGAAATCTTTGAGCTTTGTGGATTGAGGCTTTGCATGGTGATATGACCGTATTCTGCATAATGGTACCAAGAGTCACTGAAAAATAGTTGGCTGTAGTCCTGTAGATACCTGTGTATAGCAGATGATGAAGAATGTACGCCACGTAAAAAAACATTTTGTTCGCACTTTTGTCCTCTTAGATGCGTGCACTTGCAATAAGTGTAAATCACTTTTATGGAGGTGCGGGCTCCAAAAAAGAGCCATTAATTTGCTCTCACTTTTTTGGTTTTCTATATTTGTCACCAACATATGCCTACTTTTAGAGTTATCAGTTTATCTTGATGTGGAAAACCTACAGTCTAATATCTTGACGCATGCATTTAGCAACGAAAGCTATAAAGTGTAAATCAGTACAGGATTTATACAAACTTACTTATAGTGAGTTTTACTTGCAATGACTTAGTTTTGATTTCGAGGGGGAAAAATGGTTCCATTCATATGAAAATTAATAGTGAAACCAATAATAAAAGGTTGCAGACTGTGTCCCAATTTCAATACCAGTGCAATTGTGAAGGTAGGGTCACTTGACCTTAAAATAAATTAAATGGGTAAGTGTTACCTACTCGCGCCCAAACCCTATCCCAAGCCAGGCGCACGTTCCATACCGGCACAGCTTTCAAGGTTAGGGGCTTGTTTGCTATTGTCACCTCTGCCAGATTTATGCTATCCACTGTCTATACACAGTATTGTTCAACAGACCCATCTTCATTTTTGAAGCAATTATTTGCCCCCCAAAACAAGGTTAAATCTATAAATGTTTGATTGGCACACGTTGTTCTGACAAGACTTATTTTTGTTGGCATTCGTGCACACGCAAACAGGTGTATGGGGGTCACCATTGGCTCTCCTGAGTGTTAAAACATAACAATATGCGTGTGTCATCACCATTGTGAGATGAAACATTTTCATTTCAATTTCACAATGGTTTAATTTCTTTTCATTTTGTTTATATATATAAACCTGGACAAGATTTAGATTGAATTCAAGGTTGAATTTAAGTTGTTGGAGTGTTTTGTATGCAAAGTAACTCTTGTTTTGGTAACATCTGAATCGAATCGAATGGAACCGAACAGGTGTCCATATTGATTGACATTATTATTAAAAAAACTGTTTTTTTTTCTCTTGAAACAAATAACAAAATATCAAACTGGAGATCGCAGCCTAAATTCACTTAAGATAATACCGAGTTCGGTGCCCAATTTCAAAGAGATGCTTAAGTAGGAAATGTTGCTTAACATGTTTTTGCTTAGTAGAAACGAGCAAGATACCAGTCACACTTTGTACATGTGACTTGGCAGTTTGGCTGGTATCCATATCTGTTAAGCATGATTTTGTTGTTGTGCTAAGCAACTATTTATGCTTAAGCAGTTTTATGAAATTGGGTCCTGCTCAATTCTGCCACAGGTTATTTTCTCCATAAAGTGGGGTTTCTTTTTAGGGCACATTTTCATTAGAACAAGGAAGGCACTACACTTCAGTGATTTCAGTCTGAAAACTTACACTTTTGATAGAAGTGTTCTGAGAATTGTTTACATCGACAATAAAAGTTCAGGATGTTGTCCCGAAACGCCCAGTTTATTCAGTAGGCATTTGTCAAATAAAAATGGGTGATAGCGTCACAAAATTCTAATCATGAATATATACCACATTATTGGTGTAAGTGAGTGTGTTTAGAACAAAGATGGAAATGAGTTTGCTGGTTGAAAAAGGAATGGTATCATTGAATCAGAGTAAGAAATGATTGTCTCCAGTTATAGGAAACTATCATGTAGGTTTCCTGGACCGAGCGAACAGTTCGTCAGTTGAATACTGTTTATTAAATTGAAATATACATACCCGAAACTGGCTCTTCATACATACCCGAAACTGGCTCTTCCTAAAATTACAATATTAGTGTAGTACGGTACGTGCTACCTGCCTGTTTCATACACATTATCTGAAAAATCAATCAGTTGTGTATTTTGACCTCTTACGCCCCAGGGGTATAACATATAATGATCATGATGAAATCGTCTTGTCTAATATTCATGAAGGCCTACAGGTTATTCGAAAGAAACGTTTGATGATTTTTAAAGCTACGCCTGAGATGTAGTAGTATCCAAAAGGGGCGATTTGCAGTGAGCCCTGATTTTATGAGAATACTTTATTCCAGAATAGGTATAAATAAATGTTTCAGGGTATGATGAGCTGTGGTCACCCATCCGTTTTTTAACAAAAAAACACAAGTATGGTGCTGATGTTGAATGGCGAGCGTGAATCGTGCATCCACAGCGACAATGTTCTATTTATTGGGTCAGTTATGTGAATGTTGGGTTTTGATCGCGTGTGCTTTATCAAGATTAACAATACAGATTTGTCCTGTGTCATTTGAGCTTTTCCTGCCAGTGTTTTCATTACTTAGTTTTGATTCTAATATCTCTTTATAGTTAATATTATAATATTTGGTAATATTTATACTCTACTCTTGTGGAGTCTTGTCACCACAAGGCCGAATGAGCTTATATTTACTGAACCCTTGGAATAAGTTAGCAGTGATTTGCTAAAATCTGAAATGCTACGTAATGTCAATTACTTTGATATATGGCCGTGAAAAAATGCTACCTTGAGTGTCTCTATCTTATTTCTTGAAGTTAATGGAAATATTCCCTAAGATCCTCTCCTTGATAAATGTATTTATATCCACCGTTAAAGTATTTTGAAGGATATCCATAAAACTTACAGATTTGACCGGAAACGTTTTACAAGTCTAGTTTTTAATCCTATTTGGATGAAAATGAATCCATTTTGAATGAAAATGAACGTATGTTTTTCCAAACGTTTAACTATTAATTGATTGGTATTTACAGGTTGGTTTGGGGTTCCTTGCATGTTCAGAAAGTAACTTGTTCAGTTCGCAAACGGTATTTATATTTAAATTTGTTTAAAAACTATTAATTGATTGATTTTACAGGTTGATTTGGGGATCCTTGCATGTTGAGAAAGTAAAGAACTTGATCGGTTAGCAAACGTCAGACGGACATAAATTCAAGGAATGGGTAAGTGGGCTTTTATTAAATTCAAACTCACATTTATGTCAATACTTTATAATACCAATACACAAAGCTCTTTTACAATGCAGAGAATTATGAAACTTTGCTTTTGAAACTTTGAAGGTAAACCGGGTGAGGGTGTATGGCGTACCAATGGAACAGCCCTCTACCACTGCTCTATGGTTTCTCCATGGATACCAAAACCTGGCACTGTGACCCCGCCATTAAACCCAAAATGTCAACCCACATGCCAATCACGCACCCCATTCAGGCCCGCCACGTGCCGCCTGGACCAAGCCACGCCTACGTACGCGACCGGTTCAGCTGTTAAATAATTCATGAGGTACTCGCGAAGGGGTCTATTGAACCTAACCGTGGCACGCGACCTTAGATAGGAAGAAGGAAACAGGGGGAAAAACACCGAAAATGAAATGGTGCATGTGCTGCTTTTTAAAGGGTGTTTTTCACTTTCTGTGCTCGTTTTTTTCTTCTGGAATAAGTTTTCCTGGTTGAGTTTAATAGAGTAACTGCTGTGATAGAAGATAACAGGTTTAAACATAAAACAAATCACGTATTTTTAATTAGGACGGGAATAAACTATGTAATAGTAAACTTGCGGGTAAAACCATGTAATCGTTCTCTTTTGAGGGATTGTTGGCTCTGAATAGAACCGGTTTGGTCGGTCTTGACGTTTCGAACAGTATACTCTGCTCGTCTTTAAGAGAAAGCGTATTAGGACTGGTTTGATTTTAACGTGGCTGTGCCCAACCGTTAAATATACATGTAGTGTGTTTATATGCATCGGTGTGATATGAGGGAAGTTGTAGAGAGCATGTTTATCCCTCCACGTTGATAGATCGCAAAGGGCCAGACTTCATCAGTTTATGTGACATGTTTGATGTGGTGAGAACCACCCATGAGATAGACCGGTTAAATGAAGGATGGAGCCCACTATACGTTAGAAAGCATCATTTGGATGTGATTCCTGTCCGCTACTCATAAGCAGAGATCTCTGGGTCGTAATCATCCCCTGGAATTCGAGCCTGCGGCCCGTCAGGGCGTGATGGAAATTCGAAATGAAATAACCCCAACCGTAACTTCATAAATATTAATACTAGGGCCTACAACGTCTTAAGTTTAACTTCCAAAGGCTGTTTGATTTCCACTCCCAAATCAGGGGGAAAATTGAAAAGTTTTGTCTGAGTAAATTACAATCTTAAGCATAACTGACATGTTAATCGTGCAATAATGTTCAGCTTGGAACACCCGTTGGGAAAACGTGTGGGGAATTATCCGCATATACATAGACTGTACTGGTGGTGAAAATATTGGTGTGTATATCAGAGAAGTGGATATAATGAAAGATTTTGATTCTACGACCACTGGTTTCACCTCTTTGTTAATATTAAGTCTTTGAATGTTTAATACTGTGAACTTGGTTCGTGATCCTATACCTTTGCCATCGTTTTATATTAAAAAGGAACCATCTTTCCACGCGTTGTGTATGCTTCAAAGGTGTTTCTAGTTTTGTGAAGCGAAGATTTTCTAAAAGTCGATGTAAATTTCCAGCAGACTGCCCTGTGAGTTGTTTTATTTTGTTGCTGTGTGAAATCATTGAATGTACAATGTACGTTATGGATAACCTGGCCTACAGAATGTTCTTCTTTATCCGAGTCGTGACTTAAACGTACATGGAATTTTGTGAGTTGCCGAAACTGAACTGAGCTGAGCCGAGCCGAACAGCAGTTCTAATGCTAGGATGCTCCAATGGCTATTTTGATGATTTTTCAAGCCATGTGTTTTTCACTAGACTGATATCTTATAAGGTAACAAACTACCTTGATAGAGTTGTTTGTGTGCAAGCATTTCAGGCCCTGACCCTTTAGCCCTGACCCCAAGCAAAGGGGGACCATGGAATGCCCTGGCCCACCCGTCAGTGTGCTATTGCGCCGCCTGGCGTCGGGCCCTCACCACGCCACCTGCGCCAGACACTCTAACGTTTTATGGCCCCTCAAATTTTAGAGCTCTGCTGGTGGAATAAAAGTTTATACCCGCAAGGGGGCAGTGAAGTTCGATGGGTTCCTCTAAAGGTAGTGGGTTTTCTTGTAGGTGAGGGAAAGGGGTGTGGTAATGAGAGTTTTCTTTAGAAATGCTTGGTCAACGAGAATTCCAAACGTAACTTGTTGGTTCGTTGATAGATTTGGAATAAATAAAGTTTTTTTTTCATAACTTGATTTAAACAGGTTTCGTTTTGAGTAAAGTGATTAGAAGTGAATGTTGAAAGACAGTTGGACTGGTCAAAATACATTGGAATGGTTATTGGAAGTGTAAAATAGAACATAAAGTATAGCAGTATTGTAAAAGGCATACTGTACAAAATGTACATGTGCACGTATACATGCATATACATGCATGTACTGTGCATATACTGTACATGTCAGCACACATGTACAACAATAACGTGAAGCGTCTGCTCGAACACAACACATGTACGTACATTCCATGACCCAGCGTGAGTCACCGATATTGCTTCTATATTATAATAATGATCCCTTAGGCTCCGCCCACTGACCTTTTGCAGTGGCGGAAAGCATAGCATGTGTTTGTGCACAGATTGCCTTTTCTCAATGGTGATTGGTGGTGACCACTGCACGTCGGTGTTTCAGATAAATTCAACAGCCAATTTGGTATATACTCACTTTGACTCAAGACAAAATATCAGTAACTTCTGTGATGCATAGCTCCGTAAACCACGCTCCATGCGGAGCAACTATTTGAAATCAGTGAACGCATATTACATGAACTGATAACTTCTTCTCACCTGTGGTCGCAGAATTGGGAATTTGTTACCTTCATTCCTGTACCGTTATTACCTCTCAGTCAACCTTAGTCTCGTTTAATACCGAAGACGGATACAACAACCATGGTACCTCAGACACAGAGTCTTAGCCTGAGTAGCGGGCAGTCCAGCGGACCGAGTTCGCCGGAGAGTGCATCGGGGAGCAACATGAGTATGGCAGGCATCGAGATCGGTGTCGAACTCCAGCAGTCAACGCTCGACATAGCCGAGGACATTTGCCAGACAAACTGGAAGGCAAACAACGGACATATCAAACGACCCATGAATGCTTTCATGGTGTGGTCGCAGATAGAGAGAAGAAAAATCATGGAAACTTCACCGGAGATGCACAACGCCGAGATTTCCAAGCGGTTAGGTCGCCGGTGGAAAACACTCAACGAAACCCAGAAGCATCCGTTCGTCGAAGAAGCTGAGCGGCTACGACTCCTCCATATGCAAGAGTACCCCGACTACAAGTACCGTCCCAGAAAGAAAGCTAAGCCAACTACCAAACAGGAGAACCCAACCCGCAACGGTGGAATCTCAAAACACAAGCACAGCTCCAAGAATAAGAACAAATCCTCCTCACGCCATCATCACAACAAGGCTGACCGAGTCCCTAAACTTAAACTCACCATCGATAAGAAATTCCGGGAGAGTATCAAAGCAAGTAAAGCCATTGATCTGGGCTCAACGCAACTTACTCCGCCAGCTAAAGTTCCTTCCAGCCCTACCGGTTCAACGCCGGACTCGCCGGTTGATGGCAGGAGTATGTACGAGGACTATGTTGATGTTTGCAGCAAACCGCAACAAGCTGAAGTTCAACATCAACAACAGCAGATCACGTCAGTTATGATCAAACAACATCACCATCATCATCTTCAGCAGCAGCAACAACTGCAACAACAGCAGCAATCGCAGCAGCAAGCGTCCACTGTGCCCGTCATTAATAACAACAGTACTCAATCCACAGACTTGAATATCGCACAGACCAACAGCCAACTCGCCGGGTTGACGGAGGAATTTTTCACCTCAACATGGCCCAATTTTGACTTTGGTTCACTTCAGGACCTGGGGTCCTTAGCGGATGATTTGAGCCCGTTGGACTCTTGCAGCAGTAACGGGTCACATTTCGAGTTTCCAGACTACATGACACCAGAGGTGAGTGAGATGATTCAAGGAGATTGGTTGGACACAAGTTTTGCTTCCCTCATCTCAGCGTGTACGAACTAAAAAAACATCTGAACAAAACTTTTAACCCCAGCCTTGAATAACCAGCTGCCTCACCGTTAAAGCTAGCCAAACTTTGGTACGTGCCCAGTCGTTTCTGTTTTCATTTATTCCACGAAAGTAGAAAAGCTGGTGGGATATTGACCCAGTCGTGTTCTGTAGACTCTTTTTCTTATCACCTTAGCCCAGACACGTATAGCACTGTACTGAGCCAAACTAAACTGACCGGTAACCCTCTCGCTAGGGGACCCGACCCCCAAGTCACATCGCTGAGACAACGCGAGGACTTTGGCACCGTATAACCGTTGTGTGTGCCGATTGTAGTTGTCATTTATCCTTGAACTCAATCAAAACGGAGTATTTTTGTGTTCCATTTTTTTGTATACCATTTTTAAAAACAAAAAACCACAGGCGTGTTAACGTTTTTTTTTAGATGATACTTTGACTAGTATTATTTTAACTGCCTTTTTGATTTTACACTGCAGTATTGTGTGTTTTGTTCTACTGCTAATTCATAACATTTTGTGAATCACTACCCATAGTCAAACTCAGTACCAGTAATGACCATTGCCAGACGACGTCTGCCTTTTTTTCACAATTTGGACACTTTTCATTGTGTCATATTATTATTTGTTAAAAGCTGTACATTTTTATCTTAATTTTATTGAAATTATTATTTATGCAACATTTTGTATAATACGTTCAAAATAGTTAATATACCTCTTTATGTTCAAATTGTGTACAGTTAGAAGCCAGAGTTTTATTTACTTATTTTGCTCCTGATGAATTTTTGTCGGCCATGGTTCGAAATGTTGAAAAAAGATCTTTCTGCACTTTTTAACAAATTATTTACGGATGCAAATACCTTGAAATTCGAAGATTGAAACAAAAATGAATTATACAGATATTTTCAATATTGTGTCAAAAGCTTTTTGAAGAAAAAAAACACACACAACAGGACAACTGCGTTTTTACGACATCGATGACAAATACATACAAAATATGTGACAAGAAAAAAATATGACTGAGAACGAAACTTGAAAATAAAAAATGAAAAGTAACTGTAGAGGAGCAATTATGTATATTTGTACTATTGTAGATTTTCCTCGCTAATTTTAATATACTATTTTGTGTCTATTTTGTACATTCAAATTATCTTCCGTAGACTCTATCTATTGTTTATAAATGTTTAAAGAAAATGTATGTCTTCTAATGGCCGCATGTATTTATGTACATTGGAATATTGTTTTTCCATGCTGCAATCACATACAGTCAAAAACCGCTCAGTGTTTGAAATCGTGAACGCTCAAAATTTAAATGCGACAGTGTTAGCACTTGTGGTCTTACTTGTTTTCTCTCCTTTTTCGCATAAAAGCTAGTAAGGCAGCCATTTTGGTGTAACATTTCTTAATTTTCATACGAAAAGAACCAACAATTTTTGTGACAATTTAAAAAAAAAAACATTCGAGAACATTTTTATATTTCCAGACATTGTAATGATATTTTGTAAATATATTTTGAGTAGATTTGTTTGATTTGATACTACTTTGGTACGCATAACTTATACTTAATGAACGAGTGGGTGAAGTAACTTAATAATATTTGAAAACCTGTGAAAAGGTTGAACAAGAAATAATGTGTGTTCTGAATTTCTGATTGTCTTTCCCCCTCACGATTCGATCCTTTTTCTTCTGAATATGATGAAAGTCCTTTTTGCTCATTCAATGGTTCTTAACAGTCTGGTTTTTTTTCTTCATTTGAAAATCTTCTTCGTGTTTGAAATTTTATAGCTCAATTTCAATCAAGGTTGGCATGTACATAGCTTAAGAACAACATAAGGTTCCCTTCTGTTATACGATGCATTGTTGAGTATATAGCTATAGTACATTCAATAACGTGTGTGTTGACTTCAAAACCAGACTGTAAGTTCCATTGAACGCACGTGGTAACGACTTGTCCCAACACAACCCAAACATGTTCAAATGGGTACAGTCTTCACACCCATGACCCGGCGACCTCCCGCAAGGCGTTCTTTGCCTTTGTGAATGAGGCCCCTAATAGGGTAAGAAGAGGTCAGAAGCTTTTACCCACTTTGTCACCCATGTAAGCATCTTGTGTAGATAACAATGTGCCTGTTGAATCTATACGACTATTGTCGACTGTTCAACACTAGTTGGCGTTGGTCCAAGCCGTTGAAAATGAAATGCCCCTGGGAAAAAAAAAATCTTTTTGCGTTTTATGTTGCTTTTGCTGCCGGGGAAGGTTACGAAAGTATTTACCCGTCCTTATTCTGTCAAGGAGGGCCTTGAAGAATTAAGCCGCGACCCTCGACACTTCTTCTCTTGATGCGACTAGCAATGGGATTGCGTCAAAACTTACTGCAATTTTTAGCCGCTGAAACATTTTCATCGAACCAACACAGCGGTATTTAAAACACGTAGAGCACCGTGCAGGTTATGTATTTTTTCTTACTGGGTGAACTGGAGTGGGAGACTGAGAGCCAATTTGAAAGTCAGTGTGACGCTAGTTAGGGAACGGTTAAGTTTGAAAAGTGGTTACATGTGCTGGGGCTTAATGGGCATTAGAGTTTTATTTTTAGCTGGCATTCATGGGGGTTTTGACGCTCATATCTTCCTGTAGACCAACTATGAGACTTATGCAACCAGTCGCTACTCTCTTTTATATAACCGTGTCGTCTTACAAGCCGATTTTTTTTAGATTCCAAGAAGATCGCTCTTCAAAACTTTTTCATATTCCCCTCATTGACCTTACCCCAACAATGTAGTATTGTTCACCAAACACATTCTATATCTACCCACGCCTTTTTGCAATCCAGATGTGTGATTTTGGGTATTTATAGCTGACTAAATGTGGAGTTCCGATTTGATTATAGCTGGACACAATTCCTCACTTCCTGTGCCGATGTGAGCGCCCACCATCAAAAAACTAAACATGATGCCGTAACAAATACAGAATGTGAGGGTCAGGGTACCCCCTTTGGGGGGGGGGGGGGTGGTGTTACCCCTCTCACGCACAACAAACATTGAATAGTCCCTCTGGCTCCTTGCTTACTTAAGATTTGTGGACAAATCCATGTCTCGAGAAAACTTTCTTCAATTGTATCATAAGCCGCGAGAACTCGGGAGTGGATTTTTTGGGGGGTATTATTTGACTCTTTTACCCTAAATTTTTATTTTATTTTTAACCTCGGGGAAAGGATTGATTTAGGATGGTGATAGTAACAACGGCATACAAGTTTTGGGATGGGGAAAGCAATTTTACAACTGGAAAATATTTTGCGTGAGTGTTCCGAAAATATTATGTTTGGTTTGCATTATCACGGTGTAATATTTAGACAGGATAGGATGTGATGCGTTTCGATTCTCCCTGTGGTGGAAAGATACCTGTCTGTCTGGACGTTTGTCTTGATTTACAGCCCGAACATCCTCAAGTCTGACCTCAAACAAATTCTTGGTATTAAAGGCACTGAGCACTACTGGTAATTATTCAAAATAATTGATAGCTTAAAAACTTACAATGGAGAATTGTTAATAGTAAACAAAAAAAAAAAACAATGTGAGAAACGGCTCCCTCTGAAGTAACGCAGTTTTTGAGAAAGAGATAATTTCTCATTCAAGATATCAAGAGACTTCAGCTGAAGCCTCTTATTATGCATCTGAAAGCTACAAGAGTGTTTTTCTGGCATTAGTCTCTTGATAACTTAAATTGAGCCCAAATTTTCACAGGTTTGTTATTTTATGCATATGTTGAGACTTGTGTTGAGATACACCTAGTGAGAATACCGGTCTTACCAAAGGTTTCAAGTGACTTTAAACCACGGTGATGTAGCCGTGCATCAGCGATCCATCCTAGGGTCTTATAGCTCCATCTGTCCGCCAAGGCCAGCCGTTAGATCAGCCCCTCTCTGTCTCGCCGATGTCGTTAAGGTCACCACCGTCTCCCTACTTTCCCGTCAACCTTGCCATATTGTAATGGGGTTTTAACTGAGAAAGCGGGGTTCGTGTTTTACACATGTTTTTCTTAAATCTTTAAAGGCACTGGACACGTTTGGTAATTGTCAACAGTATTATCAATCTCACTTGGTGTATCCCAACATATGCATCAAAAATAAAAAAATCTGTGAAAACTTTTGCTCACTTTGGTCATCGAATTTACAAGAAAATAATGAAAGAAAAAACACCCTTGTTACTCATGGCGTGCTTTCAGATGCAGAATGAAAGGCTTCAGTTAAAGGCTAACGACAATTTTTAGTAATTCCAAATACATGTAGTGTCCAGTACCTTTAAGGCATAGAGCGGTTTATGAAACGCTTAAA
Organism: Asterias amurensis; assembly: GCF_032118995.1. Taxonomy (NCBI): domain Eukaryota; kingdom Metazoa; phylum Echinodermata; class Asteroidea; order Forcipulatida; family Asteriidae; genus Asterias; species Asterias amurensis. Next base: position 2,553,302 of record NC_092667.1, on the reverse strand, counting down.
ACAAATCAAATAAAAACACTAAGTTTGCGCTGGAGCATGGACTCCTTGGTTTTTCATCCTTGAGGAAGGGGGAGGGGGCGTTGTGGATTCACGGATCTTGGAGTTTATGCATGTAGGGATTTCAAGATGAGTGCCGATGTTTTCAGTGCCCGATCTGTCCTTAATTACTTACCATAAATCTAATCCTACTATTTGGAGATGCTGCACGATTTAATTATAAAGAATGTTGGTGCCTCTACGCTGTAATGACTTGGCGCAGCTGGTCTTCGGACGGGTCTCTGGCTAATGAAGGGGTGGGTTCGGTGTGGCTAAAAGGGGGGAGGGGTCATTGGGTCAGGATGCTGGAAAAAGGACCAGAGCAAATACTTCATTAACCCTGTAAGCACAGAAATTTGCTAAACGCGTATCAGCCGACATTCCATAAAGTAATAGCATTGTTGCGACTGGTACCCGACTCATTTTCCGTTTAGCACATAAATTTTACATGATTTGTCTGTCTATTTCTACCGCCTAGGGTTTACTTAGTATTTTCTGCTAAATAGGTCTTATGAAATTGGGCCCTTCTGAGAGATGTGGATTTTGAATGAACACGAACCAAAGGGGGCTCGGCACATTCTAATTGATCTAGTAATAAGTATAGTGGTAGTGGGGGACCCATGCCCCACTGAGTTGCTAACCCCTTGTTAGGCTCAATTAAGCATCTTTGCACCCCTTTAATTTACCGGACAATATGTTAAAACGGCAATTCAGACACTGTCTGGTCGGGAAATTGTCTTCTCTGTATGGATACTACATGTATTCGTATAATGAACCGGAGCCAGACGAACTGTTCGTAATGCGTTGGTTTACTCTCTGTAGTTACTTCAGTTAATTGCGTACTCATGAATGGACAGTGTTTAAATATACACGTTTATTATGTACACTTAATTATAAAAGGACTGTCAATAAAAACGCATCCACTTGAGGGCGATGTTCGGGATAACAATCTATGTTTTTTTTAAATGGAGCTTTTTTAAAGGTTTTCAAATAATTACATCCTTAAATTAATATATAAATAGGCTTCCCAGTTTTACCTTTGGACTGTTTTACGGCTGATTGTTAAGAGTCTTGAAGCTATTTTTTTTTATTGAGCTTTTTCAAGAGTAACATTACAAATAATTATTACATCTTTTAAATAATATACTCAGTTTAACCTTTGGTTTGTTTTACGGCTGATTTTTAAGTGTATATTTTGAACAGAAGAATCTAAAGATATTAAGTTTGACTCACCGGAACTTTTCTTACCAGTCAATACTATTACCCAAATAACACCAAAGTTCACAACGGTACGGACATGCATGCTGTACGGTGTAACAACCTCGACCCCCTGGCTCGACCTGTGGAACACAAACTCTATGATCAACAACCGCGGGCCACTCATCACATTCCCCTGGCACTAGTCACGCATAGGTTCAAAAGACAAAGATTATTTCAAATACTTTCAGTCCTAAAGTTCACCCGATACTAAAGTTCATACCACCAGTCTTACGTGTCAAGTCAAGAAAATAACAAATGAGGGCCTCCGAAATTAGCGTTGCTTTATTACCCGTTTTGATTTTACCAATCGACCCCGAGGCGACTTGAGCGAGTTTGCTGTCGTGTACATTTAGGCCTTATGGTGTGCAAACCGTAGGATGAAAATTAATTTACTCTTACAAAAGTTGATGTAAATCTCCTTTAACACTCACATTAGCTCTAACATCAGTTTGTTTGACATCACATAATAACCATACAGGCCTGGTATTTCATTTTTGAGAGGGCAATGCCATTTTCATTTTGCAAAGGGCACTTCCATCGGAAAATCTTTAAAGCCCATATAGGAAACTTTGAAGGGGCACTAAACTCAGGACCAGGGCAACAGGGCTTTTGCGGCCTCGATTATTTCAGGCCTGACTTTTGCCCCGACTCTTTGCAGCGAGCGGGGAGGGGGGGGGGGCTGACTTAAGCAAACTTATTGATTGTAGGTCCGGTAAACAACCAAGTTTTCAGGTAAATCAACTGAATCTGTCAAATCTGTCAACATCTTATACCCATTATGATGTGTACTGTTGCAAAGACCCATTTGTACTCGTGATAATTACCCAAATCAGTATATAAAATGATAACCTGATTGACTTAGATGGCTGATGTGAGAAAAAGAAAAATGGTAAACCAAACATTTGTGTTGTCACCTAATAATTAGATCATACTTTCCACGCAGTTAATTTCAGCCCCGATGTATGTTTATTAACAACGATGTCTCCAAAGATGCTCACAGTGCGTTCAAAGGTTGGAATACACAATGTGTACACATACATTGGAAATATTATTTATATAATAAGCCTTATATGTTTTAATCTCCTTTCATAGTGCAATTAATATTTACATTCTTCCGTAAATAAATGACTGAGAAGTTTGTTTCATAAATAGGCCTATCTCTGTTTATGATTAATTCCATCCACTGCGGAAAATTTAGAAACGCAACTGTTATTAAAACTGTATGTAATGTATGGCGTATATCCTCCTCACATATCCTCTTCAAGGTTAGATCTTGACTATTTTGAATTCCTTGAGTTCGTGAGATGTGGCCTCGTGAGAGGTCTAATATTTCCCACACATAAATTACTACAGTCTGAAAAGTGATATGGGCAGGTACCAGACTTTACAGCATTACCGAAGGACGGTTTTGGTTCACTGTTATGTGAATGGACCAACAGTGATACAAACCATCGAGCTAGGACTAGCTCTTTGTAGAAACTATTTAGATCCTGCCAGTAATTCTTAAAGGCAGTGGACACTGTTGGGTAACTAGTCAAAATAATTATTAGCATAAAACCTTACTTGGTAACGAGTAATGGGGAGAGTAATGGTGAGAGGTTGGTAGTATAAAATGGTGTGAGAATTGGCTCCCTCTGAAATGACATAGTTTTAGAGAAAGAAGAAATTTTTCACGAATTTGATTTCGAGACCTCAGATGTAGAATTTGAGGTCACGAAATCAAGCATTTGAATGCACACAACTTTGTGTGACAAGGGTGTTTTTTCTTTCATTACGACCAATTGAGCTCAAACGTTCACAGGTTTGTTATTTTATGTAGATGTTGAGATACACCAAGTGAGAAGACTGGTCTTTGACAATTACCAAAGGTGAACAGTGTCTTTAGTCAATACACGCCACTACCTGTTGTAAATGTAACTTTCCCTTGCTGTCCATGCATCCATTGCCCCCCCCCCCAATACCCCTACAGAATCGGTACTGCGAATTACCCAACGAGTCTCCCAGGGCAGTTATCGATATTTCCCCCGTAGTGTATTCCTTATAATCACGGTCAGTTGGATGATAATGGGACAGTTTGTAACTCTAGCCGATATGAAAGCTGTTACTGGTAAATCATATTGGATCGATGATAGTAAACCCTTTCCCTCAAACCGTGACTTCGCGTGACTTGCTTTCTGATAGTACCTTTAAGATACCTTTAAGATAACCCATTAACCTCTGAACCAAAGACAAGATCTAGGAAAGAGATTATTTGAGAATATGTGACAGCTCTCCCCATCACGTATACCAAAAACCAAGAAAACAAACTTGCTGACTTTTATTGAGATGGTGAATTTGCATCGTGATAAGGAATATTAATTTGCTTTTTTACCCATACACAGTGTGTTACCACTTTATAATCGGTACTTTCCCCGAGTTCTGCGGGAAAAAAATCATAGGCATATTACTCGGGTGGGATTTGAACCCAGCAAAAGGTCGTGGGTTCGAATCCCACCCGAGTATATGCCAGGTGATTTGTTTTCACAGAACTCTCTTGAAAGTACAGAGTATACAGCGCTAATACACGTCGGTGGAAGGGTAAAACCAAAATTAATATAGCTCACCGACGTTTGCAGGTTATCGAGGGTTTGAGAAAATGTTTTTATTTTGGGAAAATTTGTCTGAAATGCCATGGTTTTTATGGGGGGCGGGGGGGGGGGGGGTTAAGTACATTCACATGTAGGCCTGCATGGTAAATGCTGTACGACGTTTGAAATTAACAGTATCACATGTTCTTTCATGCAGTTATGTTGACTGGCTCGTTCCAGTTGATAGAAATTAATTTTGCAAGAAAGTACCCGCTTGTTTGCAATAATTGTTCTCTATTTAACACACTGACTCACTGTTCCACCTAACAATTACCTCATACAAAGTGAAATCATTGGTCACCAAGTGCATGCGGTTGCGCGTAAAGCATGGAATCGGTGGTCTTTTGAACTTTTCACCTTCAGTGTGGTCTGCGCAAGGTGATAATCCCAGTCAGTGGACCCGAGCTGTCAGTAAAACCATGGAGATATGGTGGTGGTTTTTATACACACCTCCCTCACAAATTTGGCAATACATTTTTGCGAAATCAAATCTTTGAGTAGACTTGTTGCCCTCCGGTATACCATGACTGAGTATTGGGCCGATACAGGCCATCTGAGCAGTCATCACGCGTAATCCCGTGTGGTATGCGAGAGTTCAATATCTTAGAGGTCAAACACGGTTTACAGTGTCAACACATTGATGATGGGGTTAAAATGAAACAAACAAGCTAATCAACGGAACAACATGCCACACAGCTCTAGAGAAAACACGGCTGTAAAAACTACATAAGATGTAGACACTAGAACCATCTAGAACCAAGAAGCAAACAGTGTTATCAAATAATTACTATAGTGTTGCATAACTGTTCTTGAGAGAATTTGACAACTTGTTTCAGTTTCAGTCAGCTTTTGAAAATGATTTAGACAATCAGTGCAGTAGACTTTTTGAAAAACTGTTGCTCATATCACCTGCATGTAGCTTTACTTTTCTTAACTACTTCGCCAGCAGTTTGTTTATGCCTGCAATGAAACCAAATTCATCTTAGCGTTTTAAATCTGCTCTAAAAAGTATCACCAGACAGGGAATAGATTTGGTACCCGCTTACGCCCCTTTCCTGTAAGCGGCTACGCCCCTTCCCTGTAACCGCTTATGCCCCTTCCCTGTAAGCGGTTATGCCCCCCTTCCCTGTAAGCAGTTACGCCCCCTTCCCTGTAAACGGTTACGCCCCTTCCCTGTAACCGCTTACGCCCCTTCCCTGTAAGTGGTTACGCCCCTTCCCTGTAAGTGGTTACGCCCCTTCCCTGTAACCGCTTACGCCCCTTCCCTGTAACCGCTTACGCCCCTTCCCTGTAAGCGGTTACGCCCCCTTCCCTGTAAGTGGTTACGCCCCTTCCATGTAAGCGTATACACAATTACATGACTCCGGTACTATTCGTACCTACGTTAGAAGACAAAAAGTTATTTGTAACAGTGTGTTAAGAGTTTGAAAAACGATATCCCAACTAAATTGTAGCTTGTTTCTTTGAAGTACTTTTTGGAAGTGTATACTGTGTACAAGCGAGTTTGAAAAACGATATCCCAACCTGTTCAACCCAAGCTTGAATGTTTCTTTCTGCACTTTTTTTTATAGAAGTGAGCAACTGTGAACAAGTGAGTTTGAAAAACGATATCTCAACTGTGTAACTTGTAGCTTGTTTCTTTGGGCACTTTTTAGAAGTCTAGTAGACTTGTGTACAAGTGGATTCTATTTTGAAAGTGAGAGGGGCTTTTCTCGTTTCCGCCCCCTCCCTGTAAAACCTTTTAACCCGATGAGTCAGCTGGATATCATTGAGATCAGTGGGGATATCTAGTCCTCAATCAGTTGTCATTTTGTTGCTTCGAGCCATGTGTAGTAGAACCCGTGAGGATATTAAATGTTATCCAAAGAGGGGTTGGGTTGGCACCCTTGTGGAAACATGAGTGCTTGTCTAGTGCCCATGTCTGTATGAGGGGTTGGGTTGGTACGTAACCCTTGTGGAAACGTGAGTTGGGGTACTTGTCTAGTGCCGATGACGGACGGTTGGGTTGGCACCCTTGTGGAAACATGAGTTGGGTGCTTGCTGATTGGGTTGGCACCCTTGTGGAAAAGTGAGCTGGGTGCAATTGTCTAGTGGCGATGTCTGTCTGAGGGGTTGGGTTGGTACGTAACCCTTCTGGAAACATGAGTTGGGGTACTTGTCTAGTGCCGATTAGGGGTTGGGTTGGCACCATTGTGGAAACACGAGTTGGGCTGCTTGTCTAGTGCCGATGACGAGGGGTGACGAGGGGTTGGGTTTGCACCCTTGTGGAAACATGGGGCGCTTGTATTGTGCCGATGAGGGGTTGGGTTGGTACCTTTTGAAAAAAATTAGTGTGTGCTTGTCTTATCGGGTTGGCGCCCTTTTGGAAACATGAGTTGGGTGCTTGTCTGATTGGGCTGGCACCCTTGTCCAGTACGTGCCGATGACGAGGGGTTGGGTTGGCACCCTTGTGGAAACATGGGGTGCTTGTCTAGTGCCGACGAGGGGTTGGGTTCAGTACCCTTTTGGAAACATGAGTTGGGTGCTTGCCTAACTCGACGTTTCGAGTATATGCTCTAATCGTCTTCACAAGTATAAAATAAGGTGTCCTTTCAGTACCAGTCAGTTGTTGGTTTTAAAACTGTTGGACTTTTTATTTTGATAGATATGATTTCATACAGCATTTGTATATTATTGTGCTTGATAAATTGACGTTGGTTCTCTGTGGACGACGTTGGTTTAACTCCACGTTTCGACTCTTACTCCACATGATGGTTGTATACAACTAAGGCCATATAGTGGACACCACTTCACCCCTTTAAACGCTGTTGATTATTCAACCGTACTTCGTATTATGATGTATGCCTATATCTCAACAAATACGTAGCGTTATAACTTCAATCAATGTGACTATTTAACGTAAATATGATTGTCGGCCGCAGACAACATTTCATGGAAGAATCATGTGTGGTCAACCATGGGTCAACTAACAAGCAGCTAGCGGGGTAGCATCTTCCCGCTCTGTGCTCATTTGCCCCGCGTGCTGTCTTTCATGGTCGAGGAACTATCAATCTGTTAAGGGCATCATTTTCTTGGAATGTCCATAAAGATGTTTTTATTACAACACAAGGATTAGAGGGACAGTTTCCGAGGACTCTTTCCGCTGTCCTTGCTCTATACATGCTCTATATATACTCGATGGTTCCAGATGCAGAGAGGTCCTCGCGGTCACGCAACAAATACACCAACAAACCCGCAAAGTTGGGCCTATTTTTAGTTGACCAGAATGGGTCGAAGTGTTTCCGGTGTTATTTTGCCCCGATGTAATCGCTGGTAGATGAGTTGTCATGATGGATAACTGTTTACCTGTGTTTATGGTTTAACCTCACCGGTTTAACCTCCCGGCCGACGACCACGGGTTATGTTTTTGTTCTTCACTCTCAAACAACACATTTCCACGAGAGAACAGCTTTCTAACACCCATATTGTCATGTTCGAAAGTGCCATCTAAATAGTACCAAGGAGGAAGACAATTATAGTACCAACATATTTTATTTTAAAGGCACTGGACACTACTGGTAATTACTCAAGATAGTTGTTAGCATAAACACTTCCTTGGTAACAAGCAATGGAGAGCTGTTGATAGTTATATAAAAACATTTTGAGAAATATTGAGCCCATAGGTTGGGGATACACCAAGTGAGATTACTTGTCCTTGGCAATTACCAAAGATGTCCAGTGCCTTTAAATGAAATTCAGGGTTAACTTAAACCCTCTTGTAAAGAGTGGAAGCGAAACTATACACCTCCCTGACAATAAATAAAAAAGTGAAATGCAATTTCCGCATTTAGATTTCATACTGAACATCCGTTTCGAGTTTCTAAAAAAAAGGTAATGGAATGCAGTGGTAAAGAGCTCTGGTTGAGCACAGCCGGTTCGAAGTGATAAGGCTTGGTTTTTTTGTCGGACATTTTGAATTAGTTCAGGGTCTTCTTAACAACCTGGGGGTATTGGTGACTTCCTCAATATCATATCATTTGGAAGGTACGGGTGCAGGGTGAGTGAGTGGCAGGGTCATTCGACTCGGTAACGGTTTAGAGAGAGAGACAAATGATGGGAACGTACTTTGAATTTCACGTAGCTGGGGCATGCCTAGACTTGACTCAAGTCCGAATCCCGTGCCATCCCCGAAAACTACTGTGGTGTGATGCTCTGCATTCCAAAACCTGTTCCGCATGCGGACCACATTTTGACGGCGAGCGCGCACTGCACTGTATGCTATACGGGTTGTTTCATAGTAAGTTGAGGGAGCTTAGGGACCTCTCACACGAGAATGGGACTTGAATCAAGTCTAGGTTAGATAGAGAGGGGAAAATGGTGGAAGCGTATTTTGAATTTCACTTGGCACTTGCTAAAGTTCCGGTCCCAATACAGTCCTGACTAGTTTACAGTGTGACATTAAGAAACGACTCAATTTAAACTCCCTGTCCTTTTTTAATGTTCCATATATCTTTTGTGACGGTTTAGTAAAAATAAAAATGGTGGAAACGTATTTTGAATTCCACATGGCCGCCGTGCTAAAGTTCCGGTTCCAATACAGTCTAACCACGGAGGAAGGAAAAACAGCCGCCATATAGTGTGGCATTAAAAACGACTCAATTTAAACTCCCTGCCCTTTTTGAATAGTCTATGGATCTTCTGATGATCCATGAATAGTAGACTGAAAGGTTATGAAAGGGGCCTTGAAGTTTCCTCCATGGGACGTGGCCGGGATTCTGCACTGTCCAACCCCTGCCAATCACCGATTAAGTGGTCTAGCTCCCAAACTGTCGGCTATACAAAACCTTTAGAACCCTCACAACACAAGAACGTGTGTAGTTAATTCCACGGTGTGGTCGAAAACAATAGCAGGTGGATTGCCGTAACTCCATGTTTTACTTTCCTTCAAAGGACCCCCACAAAAGCACTACCTGTAAACATCCACACGTTGGACTTCTATGTTTGAGAGGGTCTTCTTTCATAGACAGTCCCCACCCCCAGGCCAGGACAGAGGGGGCATTCAAAACTGACCTCCCAAGTTAGACTTTAATGCAAGGGTGCTAAAATCCCTGGTCCGGTTTTAGGGCATCAGAATGCCCTTAATCACGAGTTGTTTTGGATTTACAATCAGTGATGTCACTGGGTGTCAACATTGGTTTAGAACCATTTACCTTCCAATCGAGGTTGCCTTACCCTGTGCTCTTATAATACCCATTATCGTATCTTTCATAATATCTAGTCTATGAACACAATTCCTAAGGGAAGTTGAACCTCACTTGGTTTGTGTTTGTGTATGGATAATTGGAAATGAGACCTTTCAAGGATGGCTCAAATGAATATCCAACGAGAATTTGGTGCTGAGCCAAGTACTTATCCTTGGATGACAGGGGACAATTTTGATCGAGAAGGAGTTGTTCTCATTTGCGCTTGTTAATATATTGAGTTGAAGAGCTTTTATAAGAGCATGGCTTTAAATAAAGCAAGCAAGTATTGGTTAAAAATAACCTGCAGTAGCATCATGGATGTTGGTGCTCTTTTGACAATTCCCCTGATTGGATGCAAATCCAGGTTTTGTTTTATTGAATAATTTTTCATCTGGTAAAATTTTCCTGAAAGATCTTGAACCCAGAGCCAAGTATAATTTATGCAAAGTTAACATGCGTTTTGTTGATTTCTAAAACCAATCTCAAAATTGGTCAAGTTTATTTGAACCCTCTGGTCGCCAAAGCCGAAAGTGACCTCGCTGGCAACAAACTTTATGTTTGACAACGATTTAGTGATAAGAAAGGTGTTTATTGGCTTGCCATGTGTGATAACCGGATTACGCTTTCATGGTCTTTTCGCTAAGCAAAGTGAAATGCCCTTTTCTAAAGTTCAAAACATGTTGCAATTAGCATGGTTTTTAGTCTTGCTTGCTTATGACACAGTTTTAATTAGTTGTAACAACAACAACCTCTTTTCGATTGTATCTACTCTCGCAGAGTTGACTTCCTTCTTGTTATAGGTGCTGTCATACCACTGACTTTATTTGAATATGATTTGCTACAATAAAAGCCCCCAACTGCAAAGTCCACATTGGTGGATTTGATTGGGCCATGGAGCAAGGGCAAAGGAGGTCACCACAGCTCTGAACTTTTGATGCTTAAAGTTAACACTTCCACACTTCTGAAGAGCGGTAGAAAAACCGAGATCGAGATCAACTATTTCGTTACAACTGTCTAGTGTACACAAAATGACACCAGACTAATTGCCATTACGGCCGTCCAAGTTGCTGGCTACAGCTACGGCTAAATGGACATACCTCAATGTATGAAGATGCATAAATCTAGCCATAGCCGAAGTTGCGAAGTCGGACACGGCTTATCTAGCTTAGGCTTAAACACTTGTGTGACCAACCAGGCCTTTTTTTATATTGACAATATCATAATCTTAATCACAATTTTGACAGCGAAAGCACACATCACGATTGGATTTTTGCAGCCCACCCTCTCTAGGCCAGCCACTGCTTTTTAGAGAGTAACAACCATTCAAGATTCAAGATTCAATATATAGGCCTCAATGCACCTCAAATATAGTTCAAATTTTATGTCTGCACCATAACCATAACTATAAGTTAGAATACTTGTCAATTAATCAACAGGATGTAAACCAAACGATGAGCCATCTCTCATCAAGCAGATAATACTTGTATACTGAGTCCCTATCATTCAGATCCAATGCGACCCGCCCCCATCACCCCACGTTTCCCTCGCGTCTTGTTTCTTCCATCCATTCTTGTGTCATTGACTAAACGTGAAGTTTATCTGACGGTTCCCTCCAACAACTTCCGTAATGTGATCATATAGGGAAATCAGAAGGGAAACTATTACCACGCGCTCCCCGATGTAGTCTGGTCTGGTATAGGGAGAGTCAAGTACAATTACAGTACACCACAATATTTGATGTGAAAGTTATTATGACAACTTTTAAACATTGCTTTATATCATACGTTTTAATTAAAGGTATTCTACATGATTAAGAATACAAACAATATAGTTCTTATTTTTAAGTTCATACTATAGAACTTATTTTTCTGTGAAATATTTCCCACTGAAATGAAGTCAAATTCGAGAAAATTGTGTCTGAACATTCTGTATTATTTCTATTAAAAATGGATGTGAGTAAAATGTAATAATGCAATTGCAAAGTTGAAGGTCGGTTGAGATGTTTGAATAAAAATTCCGCACATTTGATCGAGCAAGGTCAAAGTTAACACAAATGTAATGTTTTTTGTGGCATGTCACAATGACATCTAATCCCAAACAAATACGGAATAATTTTGTTATGAAAATGGAATTCGTGCACCTGCAAAACATGGCTTCATTAAAACCAGCTTCAAAGGGCTGCAGGAATTGGACACACAACATCAAACTTACTGTCTGTCCTTCAAGGTTGGATTCTTTTGTGCCGATGAAGCAATTTGTAAAATGAGATATGGACGGTAAATCGCAGGTTTTTTTTTTTATGTTCCATTGAAATTGAAGTGCCTTTTGCCATTGCCGATGTTCATAAAACTCCCTGAAAGGGATCCATTTAGTGAACTTGTGCTGTGCGGCTCATACAATCTGCACTATTGTGCCTTTTAGCTGTCAAAGTGTAAAGTGCAATATAGGCCCTTTTTGAAACGACTGGATTTGGCTTTTGATTCGGCTTTGGCTAGCTTGGCCCCGCGGTTGTTTTGACAATTGCGCGTGCTTTGCGAATACGCGCCCAGGGTTTCAGACGAGAGAACGAAGCCTCAAGCCTAATCCAAAGCCGAAGCCGTGGTTATATTATCGTTGATGTGCCAAGTCTTCGCATACAGTGATAGTTTACTATAGCACGATTATATCTCAAAGTTTAAGACACCAATCCCTATGATTTTTATGATTTTCAGTTTCATATTAAGAATCGGCAAGTGAAGATCGGCAAATGCATCATGTAACAACAAATAAGACTCAACAATGCATTATTTAACGCGAACACACAACTTATAGAAGTTTGTTTTATATTTACTCACTTTAACGACTCAGTGAAATAAACAGGAAACCCTTAACTGACCCTTTATTCCATAATTGAATACCAGCTTTGTAAATAAACACAAACTTTAATTCATAGTTCTTCATCCGAAAATGTGAGCTTTCCTTTGCGTTGAGGCGCCGTCTTTCACAGGTAGATTTGTGAAAAATCCCTCATCCATGCAAGCGCACGGCACACATAAAGAACTTAAAAGTGAAGTTAAGGTTAAATTGCCGACTGTAAACTGAAATATGCATCAGCTGGCATGCAATACAATTAAATAAAAGGAGTGTGTTTACATGGCCACCATAACACACTTTTATCACAGGTATTCTTGTTTTTGAAATAACTTAATTGTACAAACGGTTTCCTGTCCAGTCAGTGAGTCACCAGTGGTTTTGGATGTTTTCCTGGCCCCACGTGGTCCGGGGTGGCTGACTGTCAGAATGCCGGACGGGTTGGGTTCACCGTCTCGCCGTCTTGCTGGCTGTCTGTGTCCGGCAGTAGTAGTAGCTTCATGGGTCCAGCTCTAGGTGAAAAATCACAGCATAATTGAAATTAATGTACCCTCAATAGTGTTGGAAGTGTTATTGCAATAGCGTAACTATAGAACACCAAACAAACCTTGTAATGTAGGTCTAAACTCAATATCGTCGTCTCGTCGTCTTGCTGCTGTCTGTGTCCGGCAGTAATAGTAGCTTCATGGGTCCAGCTCTAGGTGAAAAATCACAGCATAGTATCAACTAATGTACCCTGAATTAGAAGTGTTTTTGCAATGGTGTAATTATAGAACACTGATGTACACATGGTAAGATACATTTGTGACTTCATGTATGCAGAAACTATACACTCTAAAAATTCCCGGGTCAGAATTGACCCGGATTTGGGTCCCAGGGGCCAGACCCATTTGTGGGTCAATTTGACCCGGACTCCGTGTCAATTTATCCCGGAATCCAGTCAAAACCAAATTGCTGGTCACAATGACACGGATTCCGGGTCACATTGACACAGATTCCGGGTTAAACTGACGCAGAAATGGGTCTGGCCCCCTGGGACCCAAATCCGGGTCAATTCTGACCCGGGAATTTTTAGAGTGTATAGTTTCTGCAGGTTTCTTTAGGGTGTAGACAGACCTTTTGTTGTCAATAGAGCAATGAACTGTCCCTTGCTCTACTATGGTGTGTCTAAAGTGTATATGAATGGTTCCTCTCACCGCAAGGGGAAAAGTTGACGAAACACATTTCTCCTCCACAGTTTAATGAAATTTGGCCCAAACAGGCATGATATTCTTCCTACTTTGGGCCTGATTCGTTTTGCCCTTTAAAAATCAGGAAAATGTTGTTAAAAACCATGAACAGTTTACCAGAGCTTATAGCCATGTGTACATGTTGGCCAGTCAGCCTCTATAATTATACTCAATATAATGTCCCTACTTTTTTTTTTCCTCGGACCAACATCATGCCTGACCGTATAGTGGATTTCATCACTGTAAATGTTAATGAAGTGAATATGCGGTTCGTACCGAACTTGGTAGCTGTTATTTACCAAACGGTAACCGTAAACCTCATGTCTTCACTCTATACCAATAATCGCAAATGTTATGTCATGACCGTCAAGCTACTATGGCTTTAGAGAAATTACTCTTGAGAGAGCCGTTCAAATACAATCCTGTTATACACACATAACCAGGGCAAGAATGTGATCTTAATACAAACGATTCGGATGGTAGAGCACATTTAAAACAGGTGTAAAATGTTCATACCACTTAGGAAAGTTAAGTGCAATTCTCTACCTATAGACAGGTGTTTGGAGGATCTAGTCATCACAGGTATTCAGCACCCATCAATTATATTCATTCATAAATTTCGTTCCAACACACCTGCTTTTTTGTTTGCATGTTCAACTCTTATCGGTGCAAAAAAATGTGTGTCAACATGTATTGACTTTGGTTTGGAGCGTGATAGGAGCGTACATCCGGTTCTGCGTAACGATGGATCGTGCACTCCGTGTGTTGGCATGGTATGTGGTGTGCAGCAACACCACGTGTAGAACAGTGCCACACCCACTCACGAAACACGTGCGTAGTGTGGGACCACGTTTTTACTGTAGTTACGCGTCTGGTGCATTGCAATTTAGGTCAAGCATGGAGGAAGATTCTCCCACCCCCATCTCCATGCTACATCGGTGAATGTTTGGTGAAGCTCCAGTGGTTTAAACAACTGAAGTTCAGGGCCCAATTTCATAAAGCTGTTAAGCAGAAAGCTGTTAGGCAGAAAATACTGCTTGTCAATTTGTTTGCTAAGCAAAAATGTTGTGGGCCACCAGCCACAATAATGCAAACTTTATGTAATTATGGCTGGTTACCTGTTCCTGCTTAGCTAGAAATATTATTCTGTGCTTAGCGAGTTTATGTGCTTACTTACAGTCTTATGACATTGGGCTCTGGTGTGTTTTCAGAGGGATTCTGTGTTGCTGTGTTAAATGTTATCATGAATCATGGTTGAATGTTATCATGAACATAAATTGAGTGTTGATTATTAATCATAAAAGCAAGTACGTGAGGATTGGTAGTGATCCATCTGAACTGGCAATCATTTCCACCTTGCGACCTTCGGGGTCCATCCATTGTGCACCCGTCTGGCCGTCTACAGATAGCTGTTTGATTTTCCCCCCATCCAAGGACAGCGTACCAGTTTGCCCTTTTTTGAATTAGAGAAAAAACGTTTTCCAAATGAAGGGATATCCCGATTACACAATGCGAAGTGCCAATTAATGTCCAAACGAGGTATCTGCTGAGTAGTTATAGGGCTTACGGGTTCACCAAGTTCTATCTAATTATAATCTTCAAACACCTGTTTTTTGTTGCTAACTGTATTAGGGATGTGCATGTTCAGACAGGTTCGGGGAGGGAGAACTTTCATCAATCCAAGGTTGGGGATATGCCACATCGCACCCCCTTTGGTTTATTATGTTGTGCCTTGCACGTGCGGTTGTACAGGACTATCCGTAGAGACCCTTTCTTCCCCAAGTGATATACGAGATGAGCTGTCGGAAATGCTGTCTGGCTTCGCGTCAGTTTAATTCGTCTCAAGAATCGAACCAGCATCTTTACTTTCGATCACCCTCTTTCTTCCTGCAAGTCGTTTGTTTTCCATGTACTGTGTGAGACAATAGATGAATTATCGTCTTCAAAGGAGCGTCTTGGATAGCCAAGTCTTTTAAAGGCACTATACAGTGTTGGTATCACTCCTTACTCTATGGTATTACTCAAAGTTATTGTTAGCTTAAATAACCTACTTGGTAACGATCAATATTATGGAATGCTGTTGATTATAAAACATTATGGGAAACGGCTCCCTCTGAAGTAACGTAGTTTTTGAGAAAGAAGTAACTTCTCACTCAGATATGAGACTTCAGGCCTGAAGCCTTTTTCAGGCATATGAAAGCACACACTATTGTGCAACAAGGGTGTTTTTCTTTCAATTTCATTATTCTTTTGCAACTTCGGTGAGGATACTGGTCTTTGACAACTACAAAAGGTGTCCAGTGCCTTTAAGGACACAGACACACAGTTCTCATTTTTTATGACTGACTTTGAAAGCAAAACCACTTGTACACATTTGTAATGATGTGGCCACTATTGGTGGGGGTCATTAGCAGTGATACAGAAGTATGGTATGGTGTAATCATAGTTTTTTTTTCTTTATGGCGTAATTATAGTCAGAAATCTGACCTTTTTGTCATACAATCGCAATATAATTGGTCACGTATGCTTCACCCCATGCAAAGGGGAGTTGCATAAAGCCTGAAGGTTTATACAATTTGAAAATCTCTTTCAGTAACGCCTTAAAGGCAGTGGACACTATTGGTAATTTCTCAAAATAATTATTATTATAAAACCTTAATTGGTGACAAGTAATTAGGAGCTGTTGATAGTATAAAACATTGTGAGAAACGGCTTTCTCTGAAGTAACGTAGTTTTCGAGAAAGAAGTAATTTTCCACGAATTTGATTTCGAGACCTCAGATTTAGAATTGAGGTCTCGATATTGTTTGAAAGTATACAATTTGGAAATTTTAATCAGTAACGCCTTAATTAGTACAATTGGTCTTGTAATAGTGTATGAACAAAAGTGTGTGAAGCATTATAGAAGGATCTATCTCATCTATCTTAATTGAATCTGAATATAACTTATATAAGTAAAAAAAGAAAAAAGAAATACCATCTTTTACCATACTTCAGTTTTACAGCTAGCATGGGAATATTCTTCCAAAGTAGGCTTTGTTCCCTTCTTTCAAGAGACTGTTTGGAAGAATAATATTCAAAATTCCCCAATCGCTACCAACTAAGGATTTTAACCCTCTTGCTAACAAATACACATTTTCTTAGGAGCCACAACTAACAAGTGCACCTCAGGTGGCGTCAGTAAGAGCAAAATAAGGAAGGTGAAAGTTTGACCTTTTGGTTAATTCCATATGTACACCTAATATTTAAGACCACAGCCATAGGCGAAACCTTTTGATATCTGTATTGTTTTTCATTTTAATCACGACTCCTGCAGCCGAGGGGACCACTTCGACGATGCCCCGGGGCAGGAGCACCGAGGAGCCAACCACGGGAGTTCGAGCTAAGCCCGTGAACTATTCAGGGTGCTGTATATACATACAGGCAGGCATACAGGCAAGTTGTTTTTGTATCTTAGAAAGTCATTTTTTTCCCTTTCGACTTGTGTTGTTTTTCATCATACCGGTGAACTTCATCTCATTTTTAGTACAGTCGTGTATGTTCCCCCTCATGCGACTTCACTGGTGTAGTGACGTACGTACGTGTGACCCTTTCGACGATCACGCCCGAACGTGCGTTCCTCGAACACTATGTGCATTCTTTTGCAGAGTTGTTAAATTGTTGCTAAAAATATGTGTATCAGACATGTAATTTAATCCAACAATACAATGATAGGATTATGCAATAGGTATATATGACTTCAAACGCGTAGGTTGGTTTCAGTATTTTGACCTTTACCTGTCCTTGGAGCAACAACCAAGCTTTGACGTAAATGACAGAATACTAAATGAGATAGGGTCGGGTGGTTTGTTCCTCTTACATAAGCCACCAATTATGGCAAGAGTCTTAAGACACTGGACACTATTGGTAATTACTCAAAATAAATTATTAGCATAAAACCTTTCTTGGTAACGAGTAATGGGGAGAGGTTGGTGGTATAAAACATTGTGAGAAACAGCTCCCTCTGAAGTGTCATAGTTTTCGAGAAAGAAGTAATTTTCCACGAATTTGATTTCGAGACCTCAAGTTTAGAACTTGAGGTCTCGAAATCAACCATCTAAACGCACACAACTTCGTGTGACAAGGGTGTTCTCTTCTTTCATTATTATCTCGCAACTTTGATGACCGATTGAGCTAAAATTTTCACAGGTTTGTTATTTTATGCATAGGTTGAGATACACCAACTGTGAAGGCTAGTCTTTGACAATTACCAATAGTGTACACTGCCTTTAAGTCAGACTGGTGCGTATCTATATTCAGTTGTCCTATGGATGATACGGAAGAGGCATGTTGAATAAAGGTTCTCCAGGACGTTGCCTCATAATTGGCACTCCAGCTAATGCTGGCCACTAGAGGGCGCTTTTATCAATGGGTTGCGTTATAGGCTACGTAGATTTCCGTCATTTTGTGATTCTTAAAGTCTTGCTATCAATCACTGGATTCGCTTTCTGCACTCCATTATCAAAGCAAGCAACCCTGATCACACTACTCCATATACTCCTCCCTTGTAAAGATGACTTCGAAGCATCTTAATTCAACTTTAGAAATTTGAAAACAGACAACCTTCAGGATTCTTTTTAAGTACATCCTTGGCTGCATTGCAGCATTGTCGTCTGACATATTTACTGATAAATGTGGACTATTTGCGCAAATAATTGAACTAAAAATAAAAAGAAAGCCTTGGGTTGTCCGGCATTGCCAAGGCAACAGAAACCGCAGCAGGTGATGATGTGAAATTTGACTGATGTGACGTCCATGATAAGTTGTAAATTTGGTCAACTGAGAACGCTTATAGTATTTAGGCCAGGCTAGTTGATAGTAATGTCAGATTTAAATAAGATTGAGTTCTGGGCCAATATATTCTCCCTCACAACCAGCCACAGTTGAAAAATAAAACTCATTTTAAGTAGAATTTGAAACTTTGCATATACGATATAGATAAGGTTTGCGGTAACACCATGTAATGATAATCTATGAGTTGGGTGGTTTTGAAAAGAACCGTTGGTTTCAACTCACGTTTCGATTTGATTCAAGACACACTGAAGGGGTATTTTTGCGAGTCAAGACATAATGTAGGGGTGGTAAGTTAGATAGCTGGGAAGTAAGAAAAATATCTTTTAGAGTAAACTGGTCAATGTATAGGAAATGCACGTCTGGCAAGCATATTCTGGTGGGTGTGGTCGGGGGGGGGGCATGAGCACTCCCAAAAAATTGAGCTAGATTAGCTTGCAAAACAAGGTGAAACCATGGAGCTGAAACCTAGTGGGCAATTCATCATAGTCCCTGGTATCCCGAATGGCCATTGCCGGTATTCAGACCCCCGAATCTTTTTCTTTCGAGTAACCAGGAACAGTTCTGCAGGCTAGTCATTGATCAGTTGAACATGCTGCTTTCCAATGCTGAAATGGATCGAGAGTACCTCCCGTACATGTAACCACAAACTAAAGACCTTGTTGCCGATTAAAGGAATATAACCTCATTTGTTTCAATAAGTATCTTCATCGTCTGTAGTTTTCACTAAATACACCATCTAACCAACCTTTGAAAATTACTTTGCCTTACCGATAGGTAGTTAAAGTTAAAGTCAGTGGACACTATTGGTAATTACTCAAAATGTTATTATTATCATAAAACCTTTCTTGATATACGAATAATGGGAAGAGGTTGATAGTATACAACATTGTGAGAAACATCTCCCTCTGAAATGACGTAGTTTTCGAGAAAGAAGTAATTTTCTACGAATTTGATTTCGAGACCTCGGGTTTAGAATTTGAGATCTCGAAGTCAAGCATCTAAAAGCACACAACTTTGTTTGACAAGGATGTTTTTTCTTTCATTATTATCTCCTAACTTCAACGATCAATTGAACTCAAAATTTCACAGGTTTGTTATTTTATGCGTATATGGTGAGATACACCAAGTGAGAAGACTGGTCTTTGACTTGTCAAGGTATACCAATGGTGTCCAGTGTCTTTAAAGTTCATGATGTTTAAATCTGGCTGTAAACTTATCCTTCTATACACATGGTTTCTTTTGGATCTCTTTACCACACCATGTGGCACTTCTCATGAACTCTAGGAAAGTAAATGGTGTAAACCAAAAAGAGATGTGGAAGTTTACATCATTCTTTCTTATGCATGTTGTGTAATGTAGATGTTCAATAGTGTAGGGTTAACCATGTGAACTAAACAGAGCTCAAAACATTCTCTAGTCTCAATACGAAAATGATCCGTAGTTTAAACTAGGCGACCAGGGCCCGGTTTCACCATTATCAGAGCAACAAAATGGCTAAGCACTGAAAATTGCTTGCTTAATAGAAACAAGTTACCAGCGAAACTTGCTTGTGTTGGAAACTGTATCAAGTTGACCATTTTGTTTCCTTAGCTCAATTTCAAAGAGCTGCTTAAGCACACAAAGTATAGCTAAGCACAGCAAAATTATGCTTACCAGAATAAGGTTAGCAGCCAAACACTATGTCACATGAACAACTTGCGACTGACATCCCGCTCATTTCTGCTTAGCACATTAGCACATCACAACTGTTAAGCAATATTTTCTGCTTAAGCAGCAGCTGGATGAAATTGGGTCCTGCTTATAGACGATGTGACCTGTGACATCACATGTTTACAAAAGAGCCACAGAGCCTGGACTTCCTGCAGGCACGATTTGTACACAGCCTAAAGGAAGAAAACATAAAATCTTAAATTTTATGCATGGAGATTGCACTGTCTAGTTCTTATCAACGTTTGATATGATAAAAGGGGCACATCTCAAAACTTGTCCAGCTTTTACTTTTATAACTGTTGGATTTATGTGGAAGTTATGACACAAAATGTCAACTTTCACATATGACCAGTATCTTGCCTGCCAGAAAGGCCAAAGAATGTACAAGGACGCACTTGTTGTAAACAAAGTTCACATGGTCTATAGGAAGTTAACTTTAGTAAGTAATTTTTTCCGTTGAGTGAAATTAAGGCAGTGTCAGAAGTTGAGAGGTATCTGTGTACTGGCATCCCGCTCATATCTGCTTAGCACATCACAATGTTTTCTGCTTATCAGCTCTATGAAATTGGGCCCTGCTTGGAAAGTAAACTTTATAGAAAGTAATATTTCCGTTGAGTGACGTTGATGAAGGGTCAGAAGTTGAGAAGTATTAGAATGTTACTGTGTATACCTGGTATCAATCTCAGCCTGTGTCTATACAATGTTAGCTCTCTATGTCAGCGTCTGACCTAAATCCCATGACACCGTCACCCCGGAGTCATGATGTGGGTGAACCATAGTGGGTGAATATGGGGGCAAATGGGCAATGGACTCGCACCGTGAATTCTCCGAATCAAACTGAGAACCCGCAGTCACGAAAAGTTGATCTTGGCTGGAAATACATTTCCTTGAAACTCAACTTGAGGCATAAAGTCTCCCTGTGAGTGGATGGAATGTCGAATTATAGAGTTGGAGTAAAACTAATAATAGGCGTACTTCAGAAGTTGACGTTTGCCTGAGAAACTCCCTTATGGTTTACGAAATAAAGTTTTGTTTATTCGCCAACAGAATTCTACCTCCATGCTTACAGCATATTAGTTTAGGATACCAGGATACCATCATACTTATAGTTACACTGTCATTTATTATGAGTGGAATGTCAAACTATATAGTTGATACTTTCAGAAGTTGAAACCTGTCTAAGAAGTTGAAACTTGTCTAACAAGTTGAAACTTGTCTAAGAAAATGAAACTTGTCTAAGAAGATATACCTTTATGATTCACGAAATGAGGTGTTGTTCATTCACCAAACAGCATAATGGATTATTTGGGATACATACTACCATCATAGCTACACTATCTTGTGAGTGGAATGTCAATCTATAGAGTTGGAATGATACTTTCAGAAGTTGAAACTTGTCTGAGAAATCCCCTCGTGATTTACGATATAAAGTTTATGCATTTGTTAACAGCATTGGATTATTTTGATACCATTTATAACTACACTATCAAGTGTTATTGCCCTAGCTTAATTTTGATACTGAATTGCCCATAAATAATTAAGAGCAAACACCTTGTGAAGTGAGCTGAGCTATGTCCTTGGTCGGTCTGGGGATATAAGCTGCGACACGTCTCTTTCAGCACCTTATCTTGCCATGACCGCCACATGTATCCATCGGGAATGCACACGCGTTAACAATGACAGGTTTTGTATTCACTCAAGTTCAAAGCTTGACCCCGTGTAATAATGTCGAGGTCAAGTCCTAATCCTGGTTCCCCGGTTTCCGTATAGAATGAGAAGGAGGTGATGTGAACCAGTTTTTCTGCAGTCATATTTGTACAGGACAATCTTAATCGACCGATGCACATGGGCTGTCAATCACTTACCTATAATCGTCCCAAATAGTACAGTTGTTTGCTTTTTACGGTATGTTTTTATTATTATCTTGTCTATCATTTTGTCTAATAAACCTTTATGGAGGACAGCCAACCAGCAAAATATAAAGCTATTGTCAGTTTCGTCAAGTTAAAGAAAACAACACTTGAAAACAATGCAGAAGGTATAGAGATAACCACGTGGATAAGGATACTTTAGGTTAAGTTTGTATTTAAGCCTGTGTCCAAATCAAGTTTCAGTTATACGGCTGTGGTTTTGGTACGAGTTTTTATAATCATATTACTCTCAATGCTCTTGTTAGAGCGAAACGAGAAGAGAGAAAACAACTAAGATGTTTCTGTTTTAGATGTGGGAGGAAAACCCAAGATAATTTTTTTAGGGGAAACCCACGCAGTCAAATGGGGACTGAAAACCCAATCCACATTGTGCACCCGGTGGGATTCAAACCGGGGTCCCAGAGGTGGAAGGCAAGACGCCACTACGCCAACCTGACCGAGTTTGGCTGTGGCTGTTGGCTTGAGTGATGGCTGTCCTCTGTTGGCTTGAGTTTGGCTGTGGCTGTTGGCTTGAGTTACGGCTGTCCCCTGTTGGCTTGAGTTTGGCTGTCCCCTGTTGGCTTGAGTTTGGCTGTGGCTGTTGGCTTGAGTTACGGCTGTCCCCTGTTGGCTTGAGTTTGGCTGTGGCTGTTGGCTTGAGTTACGGCTGTCCCCTGTTGGCTTGAGTTTGGCTGTGGCTGTTGGCTTGAGTTACGGCTGTGCTGTTGGCTTGAGTTACGGCTGTCCCCTGTTGGCTTGAGTTTGGCTGTGGCTGTTGGCTTGAGTTACGGCTGTCCCCTGTTGGCTTGAGTTTGGCTGTGGCTGTTGGCTTGAGTTACGGCTGTGCTGTTGGCTTGGCCTTGAGTTACGGCTGTGACTGATGACAGCAGTGACATCGTTTTAGTGTTCGAGACATGTTCACTGGCAAATCTGTCAATTCGGTTGCGGAATCTTTCCTGATGATGCAGTAATCGCCATGCAATTGGTAGATCTCGTAGGTCAATAACTAGTGAATGTAAATGGGTTATAAATGGGAAAAACGTACATTCCAATAGCATTTCGATGTTTTCACATGCTGCTGTAAGTGATCTTTGAAAATAACCTAGAAAATGTTGACACGCAAAGCTAAATGTATAAGAATTAGCGCTTCTTGTTGAACCCTTTGATAAGTAATTCTCATGTAGTATCACAAATCTCAAGATTATAACATCCTTTATTACAAATCTAAGATTATAACATCCTTTATTACAAATCTAAGATAATAACATCCTTTATTACAAATCTCAAGATTATAACATCCTTTATTACAAATCTCAAGATTATAACATCCTTTATTACAAATCTCAAGATTATAACATCCTTTATTATAAATCTCAAGATTTTAACATCCTTTATTACAAATCTCAAGATTATAACATCCTTTATTACAAATCTCAAGATTATAACATCCTTTATTACAAATCTCAAGATTTTAACGTTCTTTAATACAAATCTTAAGATTATAACATTCTTTAATACAAATCTCAAGATTATAACATTTTTCATTTTTGTCAATCACCACTTATGTATCATTACTTAAAACTGTATGAATTGCAATACGTGGGCAGTGAGTGATGAAATTTATTATTAGATAACGCTAATACATGGTGTGATAAACCTGTTGTTATTATGTGTCAATGAATGATATGCGGATGAATAGTTAACAATCTTTATCAATCAAGCAAATAATGTAAGACTCATTGTAGAGGCCACATCCTGCAAGGGGCAGTTGTGTGGTTTGTTATCCATAGATATCAGTTAATCTATATTTATACATATTGAGTTACGTCTGTGGCTGGTGTGGAGGTCTCGAAATCAGGCATCTGAAAGCACACAACTTCGTGTGACAAGGGTGTTTTTTCTTTCATTATTGTCTCGCAACTTCGACGACCAGTTGAGCTCAAATTTTCACAGGTTTGTTATTTTATGCATATGTTGAGATAATGAGTGAGAAGACTGGTCTGTGACAAATACCATTAGTGTCAAGTGTCTCTAAAGCCATTGAACTTGTTATAAAATAACAAACCTTTGAAAATTTAGGCTCAATCGGTCATCGGAGTCGGGAGAAAATAACGGGAAAGCCCAATCTTGTTTCCGCACGTTTCGCCGTGTCATGACATGTTTTAAATAAATCCGTAATTCTCGATAACGAGAACTGATAATTGTTTTAATGTTTTCTCAAAAAGTAAAGCATTTCAAGGAATAATATTTCAAGAGAAGTCTTTCACCATTACCTTCTGTGAACCCTGAAAGTTATTTGTAAATCAGTGAACTTTTTTTTTGGTTTTCTGTTCCGAAAGTGTATAATGGCTTTAAGACCATGTGAGGAAATGTCGATGAGATGGCGTGACAAGAGGAAAATACGTCATACTTTTCGGTGCATTGGAACTTTCTTGTGAATCTCAGATTTCAAGTATAGTACCTCGTACGTCAGTGCTGCTCCTCTCAATATATCTTGCCTCCCGGCGCGCCAAACCATGGGTTTATCCCGTGATCTTCTCGTACTCCTCCCATGTTCTTACCATAAGTATACCTTTCTCTGTAAACCAACTCTTTGGGGATTGCATAAGTTCTTGTACAACTCTAAATACACATCCTGACCATAAGAACGTCATCATATAGGTTCAGTCGTTATCAGAGTTATCAATACACGAAGTTGAACGCTTTAGATCTTAATCTAGTGTGTAATACTTCCGAATGCAATAGATTTGGATCTCTTATGATGATATCGATGCTCGTTGATTTCCGACGTTCCTTTTGGGCTCGATCAACGTAAGCACAGTGGAAAGATTATTGATTGAAAAACATGTTATCAGTTTTTGTTTCTTTTCTAATGATTTGTAAGGTAATTTGTTGATTGAAATCAGCATTTACGATTCAGTCAAACAGACAGAGGCTATATCGACACAGATTACATTCCAATAGTTTTGAATGTCAGAAAGATTGTGACGATGCTTACATGTATACGATACCCCGTATGACAGTTTTTGGGGAAAGGTATCAGTTCCTTTATTGTAACTCCATGTGGGATCACTTTTTGGAAACTGGCTCTTTAAAGTAGGAACGAATTCCAGTTGAAAGCCACTTCAGTCGCCCCGTTCCCCAGCCGAAGCTCGTCTCCCCATCCATGTTGCTTCTGCTGCTTCTGGCATATATGGCGTTTACTTTTATTGGCACATAACACCTTGATATGCTGGTTTGTTGTGCTGACTGCTGGCAATAAGTGGTAAATAATACTAATGGTACTGTAACAGTTATATGTCATGTTTTAGAACGTGGTGGTTCGAGTCCCACAGAGGCGCCGATTTTGCTTTATAGATGCGAGATTTCAAATTCACTTAAAACGTGCATGTGTGTCCCCCCCCCCTGCATGTACATATTGTACTTCCCCACCCATTTCAAAGAATCAAATACCTTAATAAAGCCATACTCAAAATTAAAAGTGTACTTTGGAATTATGTCAGTCAGCGTATAGAAACCCCGCTATATTGGATGTGTATAAACAGATAGCGGTCTTTGAACCACGTGTGCAAACATTGGCGTTGTTATTGTAAATAGACGTACATTTTACAACGGGAAAGCTCATTTCCAGCGATTCCACGAAACCGCATCGAGCGGTTAAATTAATTACTCATCAAAACGGGGTCATGAACGCAAAACTATGTGAATGATAAGATTATTTATGTAAGTGGGCATAACTTATTAAGTATAACCTACTTTCTTAGTGATGAGTAAGATTTTAAAGGTCAGCTGGAAGCAACTCAATGAAGACAGATGATTCCATAAATCCTTCTTAATTAAATTTTCTCTATGAATTTCAAGCTGCTGTGGAGACATTGATGATTATATTTATTTGTCGGATAGATAAAAGATTTGATTTTAAATCTTAAGATGGATTGGTCCCTATAACTACAATCCGTCTAGAAGTCACTGCTCTAGAATTTCAAAACTTGCGGGTATCCGGTTCGAATCCCACCCGAGTCATATATGATTGTGATGTGTTTCACAGAGCTCGGGAAAGTACTGAGTATAGCAGTGCTAACACACATCGGTGTACTGTATATGGGTAAGCAAAAAATAATAAAAAAATAATACAATCCTCTTTTTAAAGGCAGTGAACACTATTGGTAATTGTTAAAGACTAGCCTTCACAGTTGGTGTATCTCAACATATGCATCAAATAACAAACCTGTGAAAATTTGAGCTCAATCGGTCATCGAACTTGCGAGATAATAATGAAAGAAAAAAAACACCCTTGTCACACGAAGTTGTGTGCGTTTAGGTGGTTGATTTCGAGACCTCAAATTCTAAACTTGAGGTCTCGAAATCAAATTCGTGGAAAATTACTTCTTACTCAAAAACTATGGCACTTCAGAGGGAGCCGTTTCTCACAATGTTGTATACCATCAACCTCTCCCCATTACTCGTAATCAAGAAAGGTTTTATGATGATAATTATTTTGAGTAATTACCAATAGTGTCCACTGCCTTTAAGAGTGTAGTTTAGTAGTTGATTGAAATTAATGTTCTCTAAAGAAAACCAATGATGTAATTTCCATTTTACGTTGGCTCATCACCCACTGTATAAAAGTCTACGAAATTTAGCCTCTACACAATTTGAGAAGGTTCGTCGTGCAATAACCTTGCTACTTGATTTATCGTAAGATGATGGATTAGGTAGTTGGGTGTTGAGGTCAAACTGGACTTCTGGATATTGCCTTTTAAATGACTTTTAAAAATTGCCTTTTAAAAAAGCAAATAATAAATATTAGCTAGTGTTAATGACAAAATATTCCCCGTCGTTGAAATACAAACAGTTTCCTAAATAGTTTATATTTACAGGTTATAAATGTATGTCGCGATATGACAGAAACCCAAGATTGTAATGTACAAACTTTGAATGTTGAAGGCAAACTTAATGTTCGAAACAGTTATTTTTGTCGTTGAGAAATGTATGAAAGAGAAAACGATCTTGTCAAGGACTGTACTAAAAACAATCGACTATAGATTAGATTAGATTAGATTAGATTAGATAAGATAAGAATAAGTTTGGTTTATTGATATTTATATACAAGTGTATACAACTGAAATTACTTCGGCTCGTGCTTAAAAATACAACATTGAAGGAAATAAATAAAAAATGTAAAATGACACTCGAATACAAATCAATGATAAAGATAAGCGTTAAAAGCTTTCAAAAGGGTGAAGTCTTCACTATATAGAACTTGAAAGTTATGTTTCTGTGGCAATTGTTACAAACTCGGAAAGCTTTTCACTCTTTGCAAATATTGTTGGAATTGAAGATTAAACTGCAAGCAACCCTTACAAAAAAATTGTTTGTTTTAATATAAAAGCCAACAATAGGCTATACACACAGTCTTTTAGATGTTATTTCTTCTCTAAATGTTTTGTCAACTATTTTCTACTTCACTTGAATCAGGAGCTGTATGAAAACATCCTTGGCAGAATACAACTTAATTATACTGTTGAAAATTGAGGAAACAACTTAACAAGCAAAGTATCCGAGTTAATTTGTCCGTGTTCAGTTGAAATTAATCATCAGCTGGTACATTTCAAAGCAGATATTTCAGATGGGAATAAACTAGGATACTTGGTGCCTTTATTATTTGTCATTAAACTAAAGGACGACAACCCACCCCAACAATAATTCACTTAATTATCAAATGGTGAACACACCCTATGAAGGAAGTATTATGCTTTGCCATGTCGGACAATTCATTAGACAAATTAACGGAAGATAATTATTGTCTGTGTGAAAGATAACTTCATTTTGCCGTGCACTCTCAGTTGAGGAAATAGTGATCACACATTCGGAAACTGCAACTTCCCCTTTAAAGGTACATACTCATTAAGACTCAATCAACGAGCACGTACTGCCAATTAAAGGTGTAGGGATACCTGTCGCTTTCAACATTTCGAACCACGGGCGGGTCACTGGCCAGGAAATTAAACTGACAGGTTTTATAGAAAGCATGAACCGATAGTAAATGTACCTTGTATCGTTATTCATTTCTAGATATCAGTTTCTGAATGATTGTAAACATCTTCCATTTGGTTGTACCTGAGTCACTTTCCAATCTAGACAAGTTCAATTTTGTATCTGGAATCCCACACCACTAAGTGTTTACTTCAAACAGCCTCTCCAATTCAACTCAATATTACATTTCTTTCATTTGATAAAAATAATGAGGATTTGAAGCTTCATGTATAAGAACCGATTACTCTAGAAACAGGCAAGTATTCTGTTGGAGTTTTTGTTCTAAGAAAACAGAGGTGAGATGCTCTCAAGTGTCTAGATTCTGCTCGTCTTCAAAACCTTTTTACTATTTAGAGAAACTGCCAACACTTTCCCCTGTTCTTCGGTGCGTCCCAGAGGATTGTATGGAACACAATCTTTGGTTTTTTAGTTCCTATACTTCGTTATACCACGGAAAGCTTGAAATCTTACTGAAAGTTGGGTCTGTCGCTAACATGACAATAACAACCTATTGTCTGTTTACGCCCGAACGAATACCAACCAATGCCATTGAACTTTGAAGTAAAATGAACCTAGACAACACCTTTGTATTAGACAAACGGGTCGGTTAAAGGGGTTGTTACCGAGCACCGTATCCAACCTGTATTCATTATTGATGATGACCCTATTCAATGAACAATTTAAAAACCATTTGTTGTGTGGTGATGTACAAGTATGGTGAAACTGTTTTTCAGTGGGACTTTATTTGTGTGGACTTACTTTCAGTTTGGGTTTATTGGAGCGTGTGTTCAGGTCCTTGAACTGCTGTTTTGTTGCCACTGGCAGGGCTGGAAATGGGTTGTACACGAATATCCAAAATCCTCTTGGTAAAAGAGAGATAGTTTGCAATATGCTCTTTTTTTATATACTTCTGAACGTGTTTTTATTTTCTTCAACCCACCCTCTTCAGTTTCTTATCTTAGGGAATACTGCAGTAGACTTTTGAACGCTAAAAACAATGACCAAGAATATGTATCAGCCGTCGATTTCACAAAGAGTTAGGACTCGTCTTATGGCGAGTTAGGACGAGTAACTCGTCCTAACTTGGGATTGATCTTAAGGTCTGCATGCTACAGTGCAGGAATGAGACTCGTGCTAATTCTTAAGATTAATCTTAAGTTAGGAATTGTGAAATCGACGGCAGTAGTAATTTTCTCTCAACGGTTTAAGATCCTTCATCTCACCACCACACCTCTTCTCCCTGGCACCCATCAACCAACCCCAAGCCACACACAAAGTACCCGCACAGCAATATCGATCCCTAATCAGGGAACATCTTAAATCCCTTGCTTTGATGTTAGAGAATAATCAATGACTCTTGTTCACAAAGATACATCTTTATAATCAATGTGCTTGTATTCTCCAGAGGAGGTTTCTGCACAGTATAGGAAGATGATGATGATCATAGAGAAATCCTTTCTCTATGATTGTAATAAGCACTTTTACTTGATAAACGAAGAACCGCTTTTAGCACCCATTCAAATCATTTCTTCCTCCATGGTGATACATAGGCCTATATAGTATTTCACTGTCATTTGCATATCTCTCATTGAGCTGTTACACTTTGGAATTCTAGAGGGTGCTTTCTTGTAAACATTATGAGTCACTTCGTTCGTACAACGGTTGTTTGTTGTTGTTGCGCTAAGCATACTAATGTTATGACGTAATGCAAAACAACATATGACTGGAGTGAGCGGGTGAGTATACAAAGAATTCCAAATATCCGATTGCTATAAAATATTTGGTTCACTAATGAAAGGTGTAATCGAATACAAGAAGACAGTCAATTAAAGTCAATAATGACCCATGGCCGCAATATGACCTGGTGTGACACAGTGGAGTTCGTGTATATAGGTCAGAGCTATTGACTGACAGTCAAGTGTTTGAAGAGGGTTTCAATCCACTCATTTAAAGGCACTGGACACCTTTTGTATTGGCAATGACGAGTATTCTCACTTGGTGTACACTGGACACCTTTGGTATTGGCAATGACGAGTATTCTCACTTGGTGTATCCCAACATGCATACAATACCAATGTGATTGTACTTCATGGATCATCGAAGTTGCAATCGAATAATGAAAGAAAAAACACCCTTGTTGCACAAATTGTGTGCTTTCAGATGCCTAAAAAAAGACTTAATTTGAGTGAGAAATTTACCTCTTTCTTAAAAACTACGTTACTTCAGAGAGAGATGTTTCTTCCAACGCTTACACTATCAACAGCTCCCCGTTGCTCGTTACCAAATAAGTTTTATGCTAACAATTATTTTGAGTAACCAATAGTGTCTGTGTCTTTTATGCAACCTTGCTGCAACAACCAAGATGACTCAAGACGGCATTTCACTCAGTGGGATGTATTCTCATTTCATAAAACCCGGAAGTGGATTGACAATATTCTTTAATCTGTAATGTGATTCATTGACACATACTTAGTCTTGGATTACTCAAAACGAAGGCACGATTGAAGATAAAACCACTGTTATGCAGGTATCCGTATACCTTGAAGATAAGCTGGATTTGTCTGCGTTTCACCTCGGCAAAAGGTCCGTACTACTTCTTGATGTGTACCGGTGCCTAAATCCTTCATCGATTTACATTTGTATGGTGGATACAAAGTATCAACTTGACCCTAAAGTCCCTTTTCGCACGAGATCAATTTAACAAGGGCCCATTGCTTAATTTTAGCGTTGTTGTGAAAATTTATCATAAGCACCTTACAGTGAAAGGACAAATACTGATCATAAATGATGGCAGACTTGAGAAGATTTCACTAAAAGGGACTCTAAAAGGACAGTCCAAACATTGCTGTTTCACACGAAGTACAATTTCACAATCGTGCTCAAATTAAGCAAGGAATACCTGCTATACTTAGAACAAAGCGGAATAAACAGTTGTTGGTGAGATCATGTTTATGAAGCATTTTGAAATTACACTGTGTACAATCGAAGCGCGTGGAAATACCAAGTGTTTTATTGATTTTGTGAAGCCGACCCATGATTGGTATCGAATATCTAACATGGCTGATCATCAAACACTACAAAATCGATTCCCTTTTTCTTGATTCAATCTGTGTGTATAGTCGACCATGATTGGTGTCAAATATCCACTGAGGCTGATCCTCAAATCCTTTACAATCGATTCCATGGTTTTTGGTTGATTTTGTCCATTCAAACATTCAATAGCTAATTGTCAAATCCTCCAAAACCAATTCCCTGAATTCATTTGATTTGTTTGGAGTGGAGCCGTCATCAATGTATTAAAATCCTCAATCTATTTTCTTGATCATGCCACACCTTTAAAGGGACAACAACCTCTGGTTTAAGAGTCTCCTTGTCACACCTGACCGTGTCCTGTAAATGAGGTCATGTTAATGGACGAGCAATTGACACACTGACATCTCTGACCCTATGTCAAATTAGAATCTTTAATACAATCAAACACATTGACCCAACACAGAATATGAACAAGATAAAATTGCTTCTTCTGAATACATCTGGAGCTTCTTCATATATTAAAGGCACTGTAGCCGATTTCACGAAACGCTATATTAATCCTATCTTGAGTTAGGAGGAGTCCTAACCCGTACCAACTTAAGGCCCAGTCACACCATGGCGTATCGCCTGAACGTAAGCCAGCCAACGTATGCGAAATATCGAAAATACGTTGGTGTACGATGATATAAGTTTGGGGTAAGTTGGGGATACGTCGTTTACGTTAAGAGCACGCTGTGATACGCTGTTAAAATTTTGAACACGTCGAGCCCGCGAATTTTTTTTGAGCATGTGTATAAACTCCCCGTAACGTATATGGATACGAAACTTAACTCCTCCAAAGTCCTAAGATTAATCCTAAGGTAGGAATAGTTTGGTGAAATCGACGGATGGACAACTTTGGTAATTTTCAAAGACAAGTATTCTCACTAGGTGTATCCCAACACAATATATATAAAATAACACACCTGTGAATGCTTTCTCAATTGGTCAATGAAGTTGCAAGAGAATAGTTAAGATGCCTTCAAGTGAGAAATTACCACTTTCTCTAAACTACGTTACTTCAGAGGGAGCCGTTTCCCACAATGTTTGAGCCTAGAAAAGTTTTTATGCTCACAATTATTTGGAGTAAATGCCAATAGTGTCCAGTGCCTTTAACAAGCGGTGCTACTGTTGACTAACAAAACAGTTTTAACCTACATTTTTGTTGTGTACGCGACTGAATACAGGTCACGGTGACATATCACATTCCTACAGGATGATACGTCTATTATAAACAGTCCTTGGAGATCACTCATAGCATTTAGTTCAAATACACCTTGATCAATGAGTCGAATTGTGTATGTGGCATTCCCCATGTGACGGACATGGCATAAACCAGCTGTGTAAAAAGGCACCGGACACCACTGGTATTTACCCCAAATAATTGTTGGTAACGAGCAATAGAGAGAGCTGTTGATAGTATAAAACATTTCGAGAACTGGCTCCCTCTGTAGTAACGTAGTTTTTGAGAAAGGGGTACTAATTTCGTACTCAAATATGAATAAAAGACTTCAGCCCAAGTATTTTATAATGCACATGAAAGCACACAAAGTATATGCAATTAAGGGTGTGTTTTCCGTTCATTATTCTCTTGCATGATTCGATGACCAATTGAGCCAAAATTTTCACATATTCATTTTGTGATGCATATATTGGGATACAGGGATACACCAAGTGAGAATACTGGTCTTTGACAGTTATCAAAGGTGTCCAGCTGGGGTGGATTTCACAAAGGTAGTCCTAACTTAGGACTAGTCCTAGGCAATGCTAAGAGATAGGACCAGTCCTAAGTTAGGATGAGTTACTGGTCCTAACTTAGGACCAGTCCTATCTCTTAGCATTGCTTAGGACTAGTCCTAAGTTAGGACTACCTTGTGAAATGTGCCTTTAACTAATGAACTTCTGAACTGTTGAGAGACTATGACGCGTGTTAGCAAACTTGATGGGTGCAGTTCTCGTGCTATAAACAGTCTGTTGGTAACTTATACCATTCTCTCGTATTACAATTGGATCACTCTCGTTAGTAAACTGAATATGATCGATTCTAGTTGTGGACAAAAATGGATTGTGTATTTGCCATATGGCCTTTTTGAGTGGAATTGGAACACACAGAGTCATGCAAATAGAAGAGATTGAAGTAATAGCCAACTCCCTATTAGGTGTGTTTCTTGGGGACCAAGACGTTGAAATAGCTAGGCGATGACGTAGCTAGTCTCGGTGTAACTACCCCGAAGGAAAAACAAGCAGATATACATCATTAATTTTACCCACTTTACTTTCCCGAGTTCTGTAAACAAATCACAGGCATTATTACTCGGGTGTGATTCGAACCCACCACAACCTTTGCAATTCTAGAGAAGTGGCGTACCAGCTATAACGGATATACACGTACAATGTTTAATAATTGATGTTGGTCAAAATGAAATCAAGCAGTTTCTTAATTTCATGAAAACCCCGTAAGCCTCCTGCAGTGTCCTTGTTGACACGTACCTCGGGCCAACATCGAAACGTCGTTGATATAAAGCAAAATAAGTAGCTGATGAAAATGCCTTTTGACTACCGCTGATTTCTGCTAATCAAGTAAATTGTAGCAATATTTCCCCCAGGTGAGGTCTGAAATTTTGCCCTGTATTGGTTGGGAAAGGTTTGAAAGTATTACAGCGTATATGATTTTGATATACTTCGATCTGTATCCGCTATGCCTTTTAGTAGCAGTAGGAAATGGATAAGTTTGTAAACCGATTTTGATTTTCTAAAAAACGCAGACTTCTCAGTCTTCCCTTGAAGTGTCCAGGGATATTACTTTTAAAATGATGTATGTTTCAATCATCGAATCAGTCTGTGAATAAAAACCCATATACCTAACGGGCTGAATAATTGTCCAGATTGTATATGTAGGCCGACGTCCTGCTAGAGTATGTTTAAAATTGTTTGATGATATTGACAGGCGTTTTATATAAATAAATAATTGTAATTCATGGCTGTGTTGCCTTATCGTACCTGTCATAAATCAGGTACATTTGCCTTACTGTACACTTGACATGGAATTGACTGAGGAAAAAGTGCATGAGCCGGCCATTAAAGTGGCAATTTGTTGACTTTATTGGCCCCGTTTTATTGCAATTTATGTTCAATGTATTTATGGACAATTTGGCACTTTGGCACATTCCTTGTTCGTGCTTTGGGCCATTCTCCATGTTGTTTAATGCTACGAATGGCTGTAAATGTCGCCTCTTCAGGATTTATTAAGCGATAACTGATGTAGATTTATATTTTGCTTGCCATGAATTCAGGGCGTGTAACTTAACGGTCTTTTTCATAACAACATAACAGAACATCGAGCAGAGTGTCACACCCTTTACACTCGAGGGTCAGTGATGGCAGATTGTCTTCGATTTTTCCAAAAGGTTCCCGTGGCCACAATAAGGTCGAGTTTGATTTGTACTTCAATAATGGTCAAACAGTTATTATTATACTCAAAAGATGGACCCACTTTGATCTTGCAAATCTTTTCAGGACTGTGAAGGGGGATAACCTTGTTTCAGACCCAGGAGTTAGCTGGGCAACGTGCCCCTTGTGGCAGTTGATTTGGGTCGACAGCCCTAGTCGTAAGTGAAGCCCTCACATTGAAGTCGCCGTCCGACCTTGTAATAGGCGATCTCGCATAAAAAAAAAAAGTCCTTTCCCACGTTCCTTCAGTTTTATCTTCAATTTTTCAAGTTGACTTCCCTTAACATTTTCCTACATTTCCCACGTGGCTCTGTGGTATATTGATGATCAATATTTCACGTCCCCCAAAACTGCCTCAATTTTTCACGGTAGTGTCTCAAATGAAACCTAAGTAAACTGCATACGTCTTGAAGAAGTTGTCCATAGAAAGATACGTCATTGGTTTCTGATAGAAGTAAAATAATATTTCATTTTCGCCCCCGTATTTATGATATTCTAATGGCGGTACAGAATCAACGAATGTTGGTATAATGTGATTTGAGAAATTAATTGCAAATTGGAATTTGTTTGCCAATTTGTACACAAGAAAATAAAAAAATAAAACTTGTGAACAACTTTATAAATTAAAACAAAATTACAAATCTGAATGGCCTTTAAACACATCGTATACAACGTATAGTGATGTTAATATCATACACACCCGTTTTGATAAGTTTACCAGTAACGTTTTGATAAGTTTACCAGTACCAAATAACTGTCTGTCAAATTCTTTCATGTGACAGTAAAGACGGAAGGTATGCCTCAAGTTTGGTATAAGTTAACCTTGGCGTTGAAAATATTTCCTTCATTTTTAGATCATTATAACTAAGCTTTCTACATAAGCTACACACATTCTAGTGTATGCTTTTCGTTATTGACGTCAAATCCAATTGCTCACTCGGTTACAGAAGCCAACCTCTCCCCACGGACGATAGGTAGCAATTTATTTAGTTTTGTTCACCTCGGGTTGTAAACTTATCTTTTCCGGTGCTGTAAGAAATGGACATACGGGACCCACATGGTTTCACCATATAGCAATGAATCTATATATGGTTTCATAGGGGAGATTGATTTCAAGTCATTGTCGTGGTTGACGACTTCACAGAGGCGTTAGTATTGAACGACTATTTGTCGTGTTTCAAAGTTACTCTGTTTTTGTCACTTTGTCACCAGTCTACCCAAAAAGCTATAGTTTACATTGTGAAGATCAATTTGGTAAGAACAGGAAGAAGATCGTTACTTTGATCAAAGCATTTCAAATTAATTTGGTGAAAACAAATACCAGTGGCTGGCAGTGCCAGAATTAACGGAAGGGTGGTAATCATAGATGTCAATTTGCCAATGTGCACAGTGTGCTAATCTTAGTAGTGTGTGCCCATGTGTCACTGTGCCACTGGTGTCAAAGCGCCACTGTGCAAATGTGTGTCACTGTCAAAGTGCCAATGTATGCCAATGAGTTTGCCGATGTACCACTGTGCCACTGTGTCACTGTCAAAGTGCCACCGTGCCAATATGTGTCACTGTGCCAATGCTTATCAAAGTGCCAATGCTTATCAAAGTGCCACTGTGCCAATGTGTGCCAATGTGCCACTGCATGTGTGCAGACTTGCCACTGTGCCAATATGTCACTGTAAAGTGCCACTGTGCCAATATGTGTCACTGTCAAAGTGCCACTGTGCCAATATGTGTCACTGTCAAAGTGCCACTGTGCCAATATGTGTCACTGTCAAAGTGCCACTGTGCCAATATGTGTCACTGTCAAAGTGCCACTGTGCCAATGTGTGTCACTGTGGCAATGTGTGCCCTTTGTGCCACAGTGCATGTGTGCCAATGTGTGTGAATGTGCGTCAATGTGGCCCTTACCCTGTGAGGTGAGTTCGATACAGTCGGCAGTTTGAACTAGAAAACAGAAATTGGAGAGGATAATTGAACTTTTTCAACGAAATAAATCAGCCTTCATATGTCACTTTGTATTGTAGTCTCCTTCAATACACGTGTCGACAATTCAATCATTATGCGGATGAAAAGTTATTAGCCTAAAGTAAAAAACCGTATGCATAAAAAGAGGTGGGCGGGGTCATTGTACGCCGGTTTCTTTCACTCAGTAACAACATGGTCTAACAAACAACGCAGCGACAGGAAGTGCCATCGGAAGTTCGATTTTGCAACTTCCCTTTTAACCGTACATGCCCCTTCGAACATGAAGAATAGAAAGTTGAAAAGTGAAATGCATGTGATTCAAAGTCAGTGTCACTACACGGCAGGGGGCTATGACAAACAACAAAATACTTAGGTATTCTTTATACGCGATTAGTGTGCGTTTAGTCAGGCAAGACTTTCATATTTCATAATGTACAGTAATCCGTTTCATTAGAATGCGTGGAGAGAAAGTTCACCATAACATCCCACGTAGATCAAATGAGCCATACCCCCTTCCTGGCTGTGCTATAATACGCATTGGATTCCCATTGACCCACATATACTACCCACATAAAGCCTGCTTTCTTGGATTCACAAGTTATGATCACAATTGTATTGGAGAAATGAGGGTTTTCCCTTTATAATTGAGGGTATGACACTAAACTTGGAGATCAAACTTTCTTAGAATAATGTCTATAGAATAAAGATATTGTGAAATAAGAGCTTGTTTTTTTAACTGTCCGTTTTAGTTTTCATATTAGTCACTCCAATAACGTCCATTCCAGTTCAATAACTTAGTTCTGAAACACAGTTCACTTCAAATACACTTTATTGTATCTTGATTATATTATTGATAAAGAATCGGTAAATCAGTGTTATCTGATCGATGTGATTCTGATTGATAATTGATCCGACCAATACTTCCATTCTTTGTCTGATTGTAATCAATTGGTTATGAAAACAAGATGAGTGCAAAATGAGAGCAGTCATAGTTGAACTAAACTCCAAATTAAAAACAATATTTTCATAACTAGTTTTAAGTGTTTTATTTTGAATTGCCATTACTACAGTGATATCATGTAAAGGTTCAATTAGTGGGGGTAAACGAGTCATTGCGAATGATGATCCCTTCCTGTCCGATTGCCTACTTTTTTTATGAAACCCAGAGCGTTGATATGAAACTCATGGCCACATTAGAGTAGAAATCGTGTTTATCATTAAGTGAAACAATGACTGGAGGAGAAGATGCAGCGAGTCTATAAGTGAAAGCATGATCGTTTTACCATCAGAAGAAGAGTGGACTAGAATGGTTCTCCATCATCGTAGACAAGTTCCCATTTGAATACGTTTATCCTTCTAAGAAAGTCTTTGTTAGCCCAGTAACACGACGTATACATATTGTAATTGCCCAATAAGCCAAACGTGTAAAATGTTAAGAGAGATGATACAAGAGTTTTGAAACTACTCCAAACGAAAGCAAGCCCAGGCAGGACACCCCCATGGTGACGTCCCGAAGGGGCTGAGGGTAGGGAATGCCGAATCGTAATATATGATTCAGTCTACCCTCTCGCAACCTTCCTCACGATACGCCCCCCTTCCAAGAAAACATCGAACAAACGAACAAACACTTACCCCCTCCCCCATCTCCACTCCACCCCTCCTCAAAAAATAAAAATAAAAAGGATTATTAGAAGAGAAGGGGTGGCTTGTATTATAAAGTGGAAGCCTCTCTCCCTCCCCCTGCAAAGTAACTTTTTAGTCAATCATACAATTGGGTTTTCTTCCCCAGTATAAGCTATGGTATAACTGATGTTTGTCAATGGTTTGTGCTCTAAAAGCCTCGTTAATAATAATATGAATTCTCCACACACAGCCTGAGAGCATCTGGGTGTTTCAGTGAAGATGCTACAATTGATCTATATTACCGCGGCCTTCTTATTAATCAAGACGACGTGCATTAAGGAAAAGAGGTCATTCATCAAGACCCCGAAACCCTCAAAGATCACAAGAGGAAAACATCTCATTGGGTCATCAGATTTTTAAAAGGGGTTTGCTATACTATAAGTTACCTCAACAAATGTTGAGGTGAGTATTTATCATCTTAAAGCTTTTCTTAAATGGACCCTAATTGGCTAAATGGAATAGGCTGCCCGATTTGTTATCGTTTTCGTGACATGTACTCTTCGATTTGAAATTTTAAATGAATCACATGTTTCTTAATCATGGACAAACAGTTATCTTTAATTTCGTAAGGTACTTTTCTTGAATATTGTAATTTTAAGGCTGTTTTGATACAAACATAGATGCCCCACAAAAAAAGTGCGCTTTGTAAAAAGAACTTCTTGCTGGCACAATTGTTCCTATAAACGAGGGTTCGGAGAAGGTGAAATCTTAAATTGTATGAGGTTCTTGTCTGAATATTGTCAGCTTTATCGGTTATTTTGAGACCAAAATAGATGCCCCTTGTTTTTAATACGAGCTTCGTAAAACAAATTCTTTTTTGTCCAGCGGTTATTGGTCTCCTTGTCAAAAGAGGGCTCGAAAAAGGTGAAGAACCACGGACTGCGATTAATATTATGCT
This sequence comes from Asterias amurensis, assembly GCF_032118995.1. Taxonomy (NCBI): domain Eukaryota; kingdom Metazoa; phylum Echinodermata; class Asteroidea; order Forcipulatida; family Asteriidae; genus Asterias; species Asterias amurensis. The sequence continues at coordinate 2,514,528 of NC_092667.1, read as the reverse complement.
ATATGCAAGAGAAAACAATTCTTACCAGCAAATATGTAGTGTCATTTATAACATTAGTGGTTTCCCAGTTGCATTGTTGTTTTTGTTTTGCCTGTAAATTAAACAAGCTATGTGTTTTTTTTGTAACAACTTTGCCCTTGGATGCATTCTCACTTATGTACAAAGGTCTACTCCGTAATAACTAGGCGACAACTCTATCTGTCCCCACTAGACTTCATGTGAACCCTATTCTGACCTAGCGATTAAGTTGACCCATCTTAATAGACAAGACCTTGATAAGATAGATGCGGGTCATCTTTCACTGTATCTTAATTGAAATGATTAAGATGTGTTGAGTTCAATGGGGAATGTTGACAGTGCTATCTTCACATAACGCAGTATTGATATCTCTGATTATTGGTATCGACCTCCGTGTAAAATTTCAACCGAGATAAACCTGGTGTAAACACAGTCTTTGCATATTTTTTTCTTAAAAGTACATGAATGCCAATTATAAAGAATTGAATAGTTGAATTCTGGATCTGACTTTAAAGTTTAAACCGGATCCAGTACTTATCCTGCAACTCAACCGTGTAGTCTAGAGAGTTTGTTAACGGTAGCCCTATACATAATAATATTATTATTATTACTACAAGGTACGAACGAGAGCAAAACCCATGACGAAATCTATGTTTGTTGTTGTGTGTGCACTGCTTTAACATCACCACCTAATTTTGATAACTTTTTACAACAGTGGTTTTATGAAAATTAAACCTAGATTATTGGAAGGATTTACATAATATGATTCCTTTAAAAGGTATTGCCTTTATATTGAACAGCAGTTCACAATGCATTGAATTTAATGTACCTGTAAACTTTGTCAAGCACAGAGGTCCTGTAAAGTGACGGCTTCCAACCTGTTATAAGAACCACCCCAGACTTGTTGATACATGTTCGCCTGGTTGTTGTCTGAGCCGTTCAGACGTTAAATTCCTCTCGGTTGTGAATGTTTTCATACAATCTCAAATGGCAAATCCGGTCTTTTCTGTAGCTTTTTAGGCTTTCTACTGATCTGTAGTCTGACCCTAAGCCATCAGTCGCCGGATCTTCCCCATACAACAATCCCCGCTAATCGGGGCGTGAAAACAGATCTTGGGGGCAATAGAGGGTCCCCCTTCTTGTGTCGGAAAGGGGCGTGTCTGCCAATGTTGGGGTCTTGGTGTTACAAAGGATTATCTAGGGGCAATAGCTAAAAATGGTCCCCCCTCTATAGTGGGGGCTTTTACCTGGAAGGAGGTGTACTGTCTGGTTGTGTAGGGGTCTCTCAGACCGGTGTGTTAAACGGGTGGATTATCTCAGACAGGCTGTTATTGCTTGAGTGAAACAGATCCCCTAAGGTGTGCCTTTCTGGTGAATTGAAGCACATTGAGATATAATTATGAATAATGGCGAGTCTGCTTTGTGCAGGGCTTTTATAGATATCCATAATTCACCATATCCACTCCTGGTCAATAACTCCAAATATTTTGATTTTTTAGCTTTATGCATCTTTTGAGATGATTCCTGTACTGCTCTGTATGTATTTTTCGAGTTAGAAAAATTGTTATGAGAACATCAAAAGTTTTTCATGCACGATTTGTTCCTTGCTATGCGATCCAATTCATCCACTATCGACTCGTGTACCTGAAAGTAAACATTTGCCCAAAGTCAGTTTCCCATTTTCCCTTTACGATAAATAGATCACGAATAAAAATTAAACATATGGAGTTCCCACATGTACATAATGCTTCGGTTAACACATTGAGTGAGATACCAAGGTTGAAATTATACTGCGAATATTAAACGTGAACTGTTTCTTAAAGGAACACGTTGCCTTGGATCGGACGAGTTGGTCAAAACAAAAGCGTTTGTAACCGTTTTTTATAAAATGCATATGGTTGGAAAGATGTTTTAAAAGTAGAATACAATGATCCACACAAGTTTGCCTCCAAATTGCGTGGTTTTCCTTCTACTGTGCGAACTAACATGGTCGGCCATTTATGGGAGTCAAAATTTTGACCCCCATAAATGGCCGACGTATTAGTCGACGAGGTAAAAGGAAAACCACGCAATTTCGAGGTATGTTTGTGTGGATCATTGTATTCTACTTTTACAACATCTTTCTACCCATATGCATTTTATAAAAAACGGTTACAAACGCTTTTCAAAGACCAACTCGACCGATCCAAGGCAACGTGTTCCTTTAAAGCTATGGTTGTTGTAGAAAGCGCCACCGACGAACAAAAATGAACATCACGGTCACCTCTTGTTTGCAGTTCATCATATCCACCAACAAAACTAGAAAACAAGAATGTTTGCCTTGAAAGGTAGTGATATAACCATGCTCCAGGCGTCAGAAACGCCGCATGACATCGTCAGGTTCTTTTTGATACCCCGTCTTGCGTCAACAATTTGCTCAAAACCACCCCGCCCCTGGCCCTTGAGTGAACCCACCTATAATAATACCCTATATGAATGTCTAGCAAGGCGAAGGATACATCACCCCTCAACAGGTATACAGGTGTAACAGTACCTCAATCCGGAGACTATAACTTGCATTATTATGACCTCCTTCGACGCTGTCATAAACACGCTCATACAAAATAACATTTTAAAAGAGTGCAAAGGATGACCCACTTTACTTTCAAAGACCTATAGCTTGCCATTGTTTTGCCATTGAAAGTTACAATATAGGGTTTAACAGACTTTTGATTAGTGTAAGTTTGTCTTGACTTATTGCGATGTTTCTCTGTGACTTAATTTACATAAACGGCCCACTTAACTTCAGGTCCTAACTTCCCAATGTTTAGAATGTTTTTTCATGATTTTACAGGCTTTCAACTTCTAAGTTGTCTTGACTAACTGCGACGTTCTTCTGTGACTTGATTTAAAAAAAGTGTTCTTAGGGAGAGACAATGATAATTGGTATGCTGAATCTCATTTTAGGGAGTTTGAGAGGGAGTCGTTTCTCACAATGTTTTATACCATTAACAGCTCCCCATCACTCGTTACCAAGTAAGGTTTTATGCTAACACTTATTTTGAGTAAGTATAGTGTCCACTGCCTTCAACTTCAAATGTAATCGCAATTTCCAGTTTGCATTTATCACCAGATGTGTGAACAGTCCTATTCAAAGTAAAGCTAGTTGTTTTAATGTATGATATAGTTTTGGAACCAACAGTATGATACTGTGGCGACGTAGTTGGTACATTGCAAAGTTTATAATTCGAACTTGAAATGAGGATTGTTCCCTTGAACCACATTCATCAACGACCCTGACATTAGCACAACACTAATCCGCTTTTAGAACACAGCGTGTGTTTGTGTGACCTCGTCAACATCGGGTCCACGCCCGGAGAAGTTTGTCAAATAACCTTAACCTTATTCCAACCCAATTATTATTATTTAAATTAAGGGAATATGCAAATGAGCTTCGCGGTTATAAATCAATAGAGATGAGACGCCACCTTTGATAGATTGAAAGGTGTTGAAAAAAAAGAGGTCAACGCTCAGAAGTTATGTTTAGCCCTTTTTAAATTGCACACCCCCTACACAATTATGGAACTTATGTAGGCTACTTTTCCTATTAATACAACAGCAATAGTAGTGCAACTGATGTTCCTTAAAAAATGAATGTACCGGTACACCTCTAGTAACACCATCCCTTTATGTTGTGTCTTAAAAACCAGAACATTTGAATATTTCAATGAATGTTTTCCCATAACCTTACGTTGAGCCATCTATAAATCGTAAGCGATCACAGATAATCAAATTGGTTTAGTTTGTTGTAGCGCAGTACCGTGTTTTGATTGATATAGAAATATTGACTTCCGTGACATTTACGGTTCTCGCACCACGACCTCTCTGATTAATTGATAAACCGTCGGATACTGTTTATAAAACCATAGAGCTTTCTCTATGATAAAACATACACCACTCTAAGAATGCGCAGCCATGTTAAATTATTGTTAAAATGTCAACTCGGCATGACATTTATCCGACTCTCCACCAAACCGTGAAATTTCATGAATAAAACAGGCAATAAAAAAATCTCCCCGTATTGTTCAGGAATCGATTGTTCTACGTCAATTGTTCAGTTTGAGGTTAAGCGAAGCAGGTGGACCACATTTCCACACTGCAGGTGCACGCAATCGCTAAGTGTGACGGGAGGGGGGCAATACTGGGCCCTGTGAGTCTAAAAACCACAAGTTCAAAACTGGCTAAAAGTTCGGATAAAAGACTTTGCGGTTTGTACTTGGAAAGTATTTGAACTCGGCCAATTAGAATAGACTTTTCAACTTTTATCATTTTCAGGAATTTATGAAATATGGAATTTGTAAATAATAATTCAAAAACAGTTATTTTATTATCTGATTTAGTAAAAATAAGTTTTTGTTTTAAAATGTTCACTTACACCTTAGTCCAGTTTAAAATGTTCACCTACACTACTTACTCCAGCTTTTTGTTCACTTGAGTAGAAACAAAATAGTACATTATAACAAAACATGAACAAAACCCTTTTTCAATACATGTATCTTGAAAATGTGCACATATTCCACTTTATGCGCTCATTGTGCTGCAGGGAAGAGTGTTAGAGTGTGAATAATCCAATTAAAGAATCTACTTTGAAAAATGTCACCTCTGTCAATTTCTTAATCAACAAGAAGCGATTAACATCAGATTGGCATGACAGAACCATTGCATAAATTGCTAAGACTTTCTCTATAACTTAAAATTTACCTAGAGCAACTGTACAGACTTTTTGATACTACATTTGGGACACCGTCCTTCCTCTATGATTGTACCATCGATCAAGGGTTTTGGGATGTTTTTAAACCGTGTTTCTTAAACTATCCCATTCTATTGATACCAGTACATTGTTTCGTGTTTTTATGTGAAGTCATCAAGTCATGGTTCAAAGGTTACGAGAGACTTATGAGAGACCACCATGCTAACTGTTTATTCCTACGGACAATCGATCCATTTTTACGGGTAACCGCAACACCCTGAGTCGGTGTTTTCCCTCCTTAAAAAATCGGCCCCGCACTTCATCTCTAAAGTGTACAAGTTAATCTCCTTATCACTTTATTATAATGCTGACTGAGATTGTAAGTAAATGCCACCCCGTAAATGGTGCTCCCCTGACGGGTAAAATGTGCGGAAAACAGCCAAACAACCGCTCTCGCCTGACTGGCATGTCAACTCTCCCGGGGTGTCAAAAGTCCCCAACCCGTTGAACCTAGCCGCCGCCGTAGCCATAGCCCAGACACCCCGCGTAAAGACGGCACCGGTGGGTGGTCGACGAGTTGCGATCTTCCACTAATCATTTTCATAATTTGAGTTTTGACTTTTTTTTAAAGTCGACCTGGGGACCCTTCGCTGTCGCCCAAGACGTATTTGTTTTGCTGTCTGATTGAGCCATGCGTACATTTCGGTCTTTCATCAAGAACTATTGCATGTATTGGATCAGAATCTTTTAAAAGTTCATTTTTTAAAGGCACTGGACACTAGTTAACTCATTCTGGATCTGATTGATTATAAATTCAAACTGGATCCAGTACTTAAAGGCACTGGATGCCTTTTGTAATTGTCAACGACCAGTAATATTCTCACTTGGTGTATCCCAACATGCAAAACTAACAAATCTGTGAACATTTGAGCTCAATATTGGTCATCGAAGTTGCAAGATAATAATGATAGAAAAACACCCTCGTTTCACAACTTTGTATGCTTTCAGATGCAAAATTAAAGGCTTTAGGCCTGAAGTCTTTTAAAATTTGAGTGAGAAATTACCTCTTTCTCAAAAAACTACGTTACTTCAGAGGAAGTTGTTTCTCACAATAATTTATAATTATATTAACTGATCTGCATTGCTCGTTACCCAGTTAGTTTATTTAAGCTAGTGTAATTACCAATAGGGTTCAATGCCTTTAAACGTGACATAGAAAGCAACTTGTACTCCAACATATTTCTACCCCATCCTACCATTGGTAAAGAAGGGCAAGGCTAGGTTAAACATTTATAATGCTACACGTAGAGTCTTATTATGCATATTAATGACCAAGACCCAGTGAAAAGATGAATAGCAGTGACGTCGTGAGGTCGTTGTAGTAATGGATACCGTTAGGGTTTAACTGAAGGTTAACTTATAATCTGACAATCAGTCCACCAGCGTGGGTCACTTTAATTTAAGGAAGGGCCCTTTATATTCCATCCGCGTCAAGGACTTTCTTGTATACGTCCTTTTCTTTTATAGATTTCTTTCACACAATCCCTGAAAAAGTTGAGGCTAATCTCCCCCTATAAATGTATTTATTGATTTAAACAATATTTATAATATTATATGTAAAACCATGGGGGTAGATGTGAAAAAACGTAAGAGATTATTTGTTGAATTATGTTGGCTATGGCAGTTTTCCCCAACCATATTGGCTAGTGTGATGGCTTAGACTCCGCCAGCCACTTTAAAAACCCTTACCGAAATTGCACATTATTTTCAAAATAAACCAATGGAGCCTGAGCATGAGCCAAAATTAAAACCGTAGTTTCGATAATGGCCTATACTGCCCTGTACCAAACTGAGTAAATGTAATATAATTGTTGTTTAGATCCTGTCAGCCATTCTGAAACCCTTCTTTAGAAAGTGCACATTTTCAAACTAACTGACGGTAGTAAGCCCTGAGCCCAAATCCAAACGTGGTTTCGATAAGGGCATATCATACCACGTATAAAACTGATTCAAGTATATGTTAAATTATTTCTGTATACAGTTTGTCACTTGAACGAGTGTCTTTAAACGGCACCTTGAAGTATACAACCGTGGGATGTCAACAATACATACAAGAACAGAGCAGGGACCTTGTTGTGTCTAATCTAAGGACATGGAATGGAACCGATCCACTGACGTCTTATACAAGTGAAAACACTATTGTGTGAATAGCTTCAATTTGTGTGGCTTCTTCGTATAGACGTTCTTCACAGTCTCACAGGTAAGCTATAACGATCATCATTGAAACATTGAAGGTTGAAGTTAACGTAATGCCATTGATATACTGTTAATAATGAGTAGAGTAGTCTCCTCTACAAGGCGGTACTGGTTTTTTGGCGGACGTGTTGCGCTTGTTTACACTGCGAAGAACATTGACGTGTGTGGGGTCAATAACACAAGCGATGTCATCAGAGACTCGGGCAATCTGCAAGAGCAAAGTGAAAACTGAGTACCGTAATTGAAGACTTGACTAATCTTTATCACAGAAACCTGGCTACTCATGTTATCAGTACTTCAACCATAAGTAGCTGACTTCAAAACCATAAGTAGCTGATTTCAACCATATAGCTTCAACCAAAGTATAGCCGAGTTCTACCATGGTTCTACCATGGTTCTACCATGGTTCGACCAACTGACTTTAACCAATATAGCTGACTTAAACCAATAAGTGGCCGACTTTAACCATAAGTAGCTGATTCAGCCATAAGTGACCTCAACCAAAGTAGCCGAGTTGGCAACCAATAAGTAGCTGAGTTCAACCAATAAGTAGCTCATCAACCAATAAGTAGCTGACTTCAACCACTGACTTCAACCCATTATAGCTGACATGTTTTGAACAAACAACAGGAAATGGCACCGAAATTGTTAAAAGCGAAATACTTTGTTGTGGTTTCAAAATTTTAGCATTGAGTTCAGAACTATTTCGACGTTGTCACTATTAGCATGAATTATTCACATGATACACGAGATTTGTACACTGATTCATTCATAAGTTTGTAACTCAAACACTAGTGTTGAAGCTAATCACATGCGATAGGGTTGTAGCCAATCACATGCGATTTGAGGTTGCATAAGATGAATATTCATAAAAAAGAAATTAACGTCTTTTTAAAAACTGTCTTTAGAGCTTTAATGCTGCAACACGTGTTTCATTATTCGGTTCTGAACTATGCCCTTCCCCTTAATCAGACCTGGCTACTTTCCCCAGACCTTGGAAAAGTACGCACGTGAGACCCTTACAGCTGCCGTTTGAAATAAAATCATTCGAAATCGAATATATTTGGAGACACATTCCGGTCCAAAATGCATTTGTGTTTCACCGGCGTAGACGCGTAGGAAACCACAAGCGTCACTAGAAATTGAACAAGTCGGTTTTGCCGACCGACGAAGCACGCCAATTAAATGGTATGATATAAAAAGGGGTCATTTGTAACGCTCCCGCGCTTTTTAGATGGCATCAAGGCCGCACGTGCCTGATCGGACTTGTGTACAAGTCGACCTGCAGTCGAACTCCGTATAGTCGCCAACGATGCCGGTCTGAGGTTGTATTAGTTTCGCCTCTACAGTTTCAACCTTGGTTGTGTTTTTTAAACATCTATATAGACAGGCACACAATGGATGTTAAATGTTTTCCTTTCATTTTGGTATTTCTTATGGTGTGTTGTTGTTGATTGCGGTATGGTTTAGAAATCGTGCTTGGGCGGTTTTAATTATCAATCGGGCGACAAACAATATTAATAATACAGATAACAAACATATATTACATTGGGAGTTACACACATCATTGGGTAAATGACGCTTCCGGTATTAATAATGTAAGGACTTTTTGGTTCCTCTGTCGGCTCAATGGCGCTCATTGGAGTAGTGGTCGCCTCAAATTTAACCCAGTTTAAAAGTTTAGAAAACGAAACTGAGGCGATGGTATAGCTGGAGCCTGGAGTTAACCCGTTACCTTTTTAATGACTACTGGCAAGCAGGACCAGTTAGCTTGTCATTTTACTAATTAGTTGGATTTTTCACTAGTCAATCTTTCAAAGAAATCATAGGGAAGCTTTTTAACACTGAACTAGCCAGACCACTTGGAGAGAATTCTGACTGGTCCTCAGGGGTTTTAACTGGCATTTGGCTAGCGGACCACTGTTAAGGGAGAACGCTGGGAGTCCCTTGACCATTTTAACAACGGTGAAAGGTTCAAACAAAAGTAACCTTACTGGTAGCACTAGTAAACATTGCAAGTATACGAGCCTATTGGACATGAAAGAAGACAACTCCCTTCATTGGTCGCAGTAGACCATAGGGACTCTTAATGAGATGTGGCAAAACGATATGGCATTACTATAATGAGAATTAACAACATATTGGACACGAAAGAGAACTATATTGATTGGTCGCACACTAAAGCGACTTTTTTAATACAATACTATAATGATAAATAAGAACATATTGGACACGAAAGAGAACTATATTGATTAGTCGCACACCAAAGCGACTTTTAATACAGTACTATAATTATAAATAAGAACATATTGGACACGAAAGAGAACTATCTTGATTGGTCGCAGACCAAAGCGACTTTTTAATGAGATGCGGAAGTCGCGAGTCACTGTGACCAATCGCTGCAGCGCGCTCAAATCAGTCGCGTGGCATGTGCGATCGGTCGAGACAATCACAACTCCGTCTCGTGCATGACAAGCGCATTTCAATATCTGCCTGAACTTGCATTGTCGGTTCATGCAATCGCATTTTGGCGCTCGTTTTCCTCACCTGGTTTAGCTGGCCTTTTTTCTGGCATGTGGTTAATGGATAGTCCTTGGTAGCCTGGGTGTAAAAAACTACTTCAGTTCTATGCTAATTGTTTTGTGAAGATGCGGTTTGATGGGCATTACCAGCATTGAAATGCGTCTAGTATGAACAGTTGCTCATAAAAATGAATTGTTAAAATTTTAGATTAAACTTTGTTGCTCGATCGCTTTTTAAAAACAAATTGGTGGGAGAAATTTTGAGTATTGTAACATTTTAAATTAATTTTAATTTTAAATCGTTAGAGAGATGAAAGATTATTTGCCCTTTTCTTTGTCTATAGGAATTATTTTACACATATATGTATATAAATATATTTGTGTAATTTTTTAATCACCTAACGATCAAATCTAGCCTGAAGACGAGCAGAGTATACTGTTTGAAACGTCGAGACCACACCGGCTCTTGTCAGAGCCAACACTCAAACAAAAGAGATTTACACATGCAAGTTTACTATTTATTCAGAGTTTCTTACAACTCTATCATGCTAGTTCTTTGGCATCTCACTCTTGACGGTAGTACTAGTGGAGCAATAGAGAAACCCCGAGATCATCTCAACTGGAAAATTGATGTGATGTCAAGGTACTTTTGTAATTCAATTAGATTACAATAGAATCAAAGTGGTGGTACAAACTGACTGCTTGTTCACACCCCCTCAAGGTTGTGTTCTGCTGATCAGAAAGGCGACTCAGATCGCTGGTCATCTCGGGTTATTGGATTGTGTGGACATGCACTTATTGATCAATGATCGATACATAATGTGAATCATCTCTCGGGAGGTACCTGTGCGCATTTTTAATTTTGTGTGAGTCGTTGGTTGAAACTGCGCAAATAAAGTACGTCGCATGTGTGAATCCTGTAGGGAGATACCTGTGCGCATTTTTCACTTTGTGCGATACATAGGTTGAAAATAGAGAAACTGCGCAAAATAATGTAGATTGATTTAAATAAATGTGTTTTTAGAGCGGTTTTAAATGATTCCAGTGTATATGAGGCACGGATGTGAACGGGAAGATTGTTCCAAAGAGTGGGAGTGGCGATTGAGAAGGAGCGGTTTCCATAGCGAGTGCGGGGGATAGGAACAGAGTTGAATTCCAGGTGGGCGGTAGATGATGATCGGAGAATGATAAAAGTACATTGCACGTGTGAATCCTCTCGGGAGGTACCTGTGCGCTTTTTCAATTTTGTGTGAGACGTTGGTTTAAACTGCGCAAATAAAGTATGATAAAAGTACATTGCAATGTGTGAATCCCCTCGGGAGATACCTGTGCGCAATTGGATAGAGAAACTGCGCAAATAAATTATGATAAAAGTACATTGGAATAAATTACAGGCTCAAATGCACACTCATGCACTTTTGCACTCTTTTGGGTTGAGATGCCAGCACGCGTACTTCTTCTAAATGTGTTGAGGGAATTCTGTTCCAGCTGAATGAGGTTTTGATTGATTGGTTTTATATGAAGAGACAGTTGTCTCTTTTTCTATTGCAAGATTCAAAAACGGTTATAAATCCAGTTTATAATTGTATGTACCGAAACTCTTGTTGCCTGATAGATGAAATCTTCCTCCTGTCATTAGGGAATCTTTTTGAGTATCTCTGTTTCTTAAAGAGAGCTCTATCCATGAGCCACCTCTATCTATGTTTTAACATAGTTAAAACTTCTATTGCACGTTAAACTTAATGGTTATACATTATTGTGTTACGGTAGTTATATAAATACATGTGATGAGTTTAACCGTTGTCGAAATGACTGTAAGTTTAGACTTTTTAAGTCTCGATAAGAAATTTCTCTTGCTCAGCGAATCTCGATTCTGTGTAATTGTTTTATGACCGTAGAACAGCAGGACACCATTCTGTGCAATACTACCAACCACTTAGACACTACGTCCAATTGTACTCAAAAGTATTGAAATCTGACAGTGGTCATAAATTACAATATGATTTTCCATGAGATTATTGTATGCGTTAAGTCTCAAGGGGGAAACTGTGTTTTGTTCTGCGGTTCTTACTATTGGCGGGGGTCTGCTTCTTAAAGTTAAATAATCTGGAAATTCTATTTGACGAACAATTGCCCACATATGTATTATAAGTTGACCATTTCCACCATGTTGCGACCAACAATGCCCCAATTATACACACCTGGAGGGCACTGGAGTTCTCACTTTGCACTTTTCTTTATCTAAACTCTCCACACTTCTGTTTTAATCGTTAACAATTTGCCGCCGATAATTTCACATGGGAAATCTTTATATGGAACCACCCCATGTGGTTCTTGCAGTTAAAACCATGGATCAAATTGGCCCGTTTCCGGTGTGGGCAAGGAAAGGTCGAAGGTCATTATAAATCTTACCTGTATATAATAACCGAGTTATTAAACCATATGTGATCAACTTAACTTGTCATCGGATGTGGTTTCAAACAAATTGTTTGCCTCACCCGTTTTTCCCAATCTTTTTAGCGAGAATGTACTTTAGGCCTAAATCTAAACTTTACACATCAGGTTAACTTGATCACTATTTGATTTGTTTTACGGCATCAAATTGCAAAAGAAAGACACGCCAACTGAAGGGACTTTCAAAAAAATAAAAAATGACATCTCAAATTGGAACTGGGTTGGGATACAAATACAGGTTTGGATACAAATGGGATGTCACCCAAACCAGATTTACTCTATCTCGTTAGTTAGTACACCGTATTACACTGAACTACAACCATGTGTAGTAAAGACTACACAGTTGGTGTATCTCAACATATGCATAAAATAACTAACCTGTGAAAATTTGAGCTCAATCAGTCATCGAAGTTGCGAGATAATAATGAAAGAAAAAACACCCTTGTCACATGAAGTTGTGTGCGTTTTAGATGCTTGATTTCGAGACCTCAAGTTCTAAATCTGAGGTCTCGAAATCAAATTCGTGGAAAATTACTTCTTTCTCAAAAACTATGGCACTTCAGAGGGAGCCGTTTCTCACAATGTTTTATACCATCAACCTCTCCCCATTACTCGTCACCAAGAAAGGTTTTATGCTAATAATTATTTTGAGTAATTACCAAAAGTGTCCACTGCCTTTAACTCCGATTGAACTAATGAAAGTACCGACCCATAAACCAAACAGCAGTCAGTGTAATTTAAGCTGATGTTATTATCCGGTGTAGTTATCTCAAATGTCCGATTCTTAGTTATCCTGTCTGGCGCTCTAATCGCCAACTTTAATAATGAGGGTATGCTGAAGGGAGATGATGTCATGCCTATATTTAGTCAATCTCTATCATAACTGTTTAGGCACATTTTTACATACAATAGTGGCTCATTGCCCCGTTACTGCGAGGAAATTTGAAGTCGTGTCATTTGTAAATTCCAGTAGTATTTGCTCCTTCATGAAATTTATTTAAATGAAGGAGATAGGCCTAAACATGGAGGTGGCCTAAATGTGTCGTATTGAACATGATGCAGTTACTAGCAAATATTGTATGCAAACATAGTATTCTTGATTAGCAACGAGTATTGGCACGCACTAATTATTGTACATAACCAAGGCAGTGTCTGGCATGTATGCTTGGTTTTTGAAAGGGCAAGGGCACCGAGGCATTTTCTCCTTTGTGAAGGGCACACTATGTGGAAATTGTACATCTCTACTGGAGCATTTCAATGGCACCAAGGCAAGGCACCAGGGGGCATATAGGCATTCGTTGTCTCCGTGAAGTATATCGGGAGCCCATTTTTGAAAGGGCAAGGACACCAAGGCATGTTCTCTTTGGTATTAAGGACACCCTAAGAGGAAATGTTAAATTTCTATTGGAGCATTTCAAGGGCACCTAGGAAATGATCAAGGCCCAATTTCATGGAGCTGCTTAAGCAAAAAATGTGCTTAAGCACGAAAGTAGCTTGCTTATTTTACACATGTTACTGGCCAAAACTTCATGCCATATACATTGCTTGTAACTGGTATTTAGCTGTTTACTTAGCATACCAATTGAGTGGAGTCTTTGCCGGTAATCTGGTTTTACTAAGCAAGGAATTTTTTTTGCTTAAGCAAAATGTTGTGCTTAAGCAGCTCCATGAAATCGGGTCCAGGGGGCATGGAGGCAATCGCCTTCGTTGCCTCCGTGAAGTACATCAGGCCTGCAGTGTGATATAGGCGCTGTGCACCCAAGGTGTTCTTCTTAAAGTTGAGACTCTAAACATGGTTGTGATTCCAGTTTCATCATTTATTAGAAAATCAGCGGCTTCCTCTCGAGTATTGTACGCCGCCAACCCGTCGTGTCAGCCCGGCACACCACTTGACTCCTTCCAGCGTGGCTGAAACATCCAATCAATATCACCTATCTGATTTCTCCATGTTTAGAGTTGGCTTCTTCACCGTGGCGTTTATGTGTTTTTATTAAAATCTAAATAGAGTCAATAACCTTTCAAGTGTTGAACCTTGAGTGAGTGACTCGTGATTTGCCGCTGTGTTTTAGTCACTTAGAATACATTGGACGTATCTCCTGTTACCTGTGGACTGGAACAATCTTTCAAATTCGTATTAGATTTAGGCGTCCGTGTTTAAAGGGGGGATAATAAAAAAAAATAGTTTTTGGAGAATGAAATGCAATCTCCTTCTCTTGGTTTCGATGCAAACACAACACAACCCATCTGTGAGTATGTTCACGTTACTAGCCTATGGTGTCCATGTTTGCAATGTGGCGACTGTAAGGAGTGATAAGCTCAGCAAGGTACGGGGGAGCAGTTTCATTCCAACATTTATTGCACGGTTTTCCCGATACATCGTGATGCAACACGGCACGCCATTTTGTGGAGTCAAAAATGTTGACCCACAAAATGGCCGACCGCGTTCGTTCGCAGAGTAAAAGGAAAACCATGCATTTCAAAACAAACGGCAACCATTATTGTTTGTAATAGACCAACTTGCCTTGTCCAGGGCAACGTGTCCAGGGCAACGTGTCCCTTTAAGCATGAGGGAGTTCATTTGATTCAAGACGCTGCCTATTGAATGAAACGTAATTACCCTAACCCTTCCAACGTCAATGTCCACCATTTACGTCACCGGGATAGAACATCTCATTTACAAAGCTTAAAGTGAATGCATTTTCCTACAATTCCTAATACTTGTTCACTTCACTACCATCTTAAAGTTGTAAAACCCCTATAATAAAAATAAAACCCTGCTACAATTAGACCCTCTGTGAATAGAATTCAGCATCTACATGTACCCCTTTGATGCTGTGACCCCTACTTCAATACTCCCCGAAGTAACAGTAGAATTATGGTGTCTTCCTGTTTTCTAAACATAGCCATTTAACAAGGGGGGCAATTTGCTTCTTATCGGCTCAGTAACGTTAATACTTACCTGAGATCCTCCCCCTCAGGGCTGGCAACACAAAAAGAGCATTAAAAGTTTGTTAACAGTAACACGACACAATGAGATCGTTGTACAATACTACATGTCCTCTTAAAGGTGGGTTTATGAAAGGTGCTTTGAGTCCAACTACACACATGAGGTTGGTAATTACAGGTGGAAGGAACTAACCGGTACATCCTTATGTTTGCATCTTCAAGAACATTGATGAAGGGACAAAACTCAGGGAGCAAGAGGGTGATGGGAGTGTCAGTCGAGAAGTAGAAATCCCGCAGGATGAGTTTGAAAAACGAATACTTCGATGTGCTGGGTATAACCATGGAGGGTATACCGTAGGCCTACCAGCTGAGATTACTCTAAGTTATTGTATAGTAGGGGTCGACCCCGGTGTGTGACGGGTTTTTTTTCCCAGGACGAACGTGTGCAGATAATTACCCACGTCCGTCCTGGAAGAAAAAACCGTCACACACCGGGGTCGACCCAGGGAAGCTAAACGAACGCACCCTTAATGTGCCAGTGATGCATTTTTTTGCCCCCAAACAAATTGTGTTTTACATCTAACACGGAATAAGAGATGAAACCCGATGAGCAAGAGGGTGATGGGATATTTTAGTATCGTGCTACGGTCGAGTAGTAAACATCCCATTGTATTGTAGGATGAGTTTAATAACTGATTTTTAACTTGATGTTAGTGATTGATGTAATGTGCCAGCTTAGAATTCTGTATCTTGTATTGTGTCATACTGATGCAATTATTTTGTGATTTGTCCAAACTGTACAAACGTCGGTTCTAAAACTTTGACTTGTAACGACTTAGGCCTATACATAAAATAGTGGCCTCTTATATATCGCTCATATCCGTAACTCAGTGACGCTCATGGCGCTTAAAACATTCAAGATATACCTGTAAGTGACCTACTCCTTTTTGAAATAGCACCTTGTAATGGTTTACAAGGTGCTCTGGCGCAACGTGCAGCCAATCAAACCAGTAACATTGGGGCGAACCCCCTTCTCTTTTCGATAAAGTGCACCCCTTCTCTTTTCGATGAAGGGCACTGTTTTATTTTTTACACAACACACGGGACCAACGGCTATACGTCCCATCCGAAGGAAACTCTTTCACAGATATTATTTTGGAGCGATTCGTGATAATTCTGACATCTTCTTCTTGCGTTTCCAAGGTGGACATTGAATATAATTAAATTGGTGACTTACATACGGTACAGAATCTGTGTGTTTTGATATACTTTGAGTCAAACACAGACTTAAAAATGTGGCAATGTTTCGTAAACCTCATTGTGTTTATGCGTGACCTAAAAACATGTAGGAAAGAACGTTCCTTCCTCCCTGATCTAATAAGATACGATCTACGCCACATGGGTCTCTCTTTATACGACAAATCATGCTGTGACTGTCTGATCTTAAACCGCGGTGTGTTTTGAAACATATAATTATGAATGCCACAAAACCCTAACAATTAATGAAGATCTTTTAATCCCTAATCCAAAGCATTGCTTAATCAGCCGCCTTTTGACATGTAATCTCGGATTACCGGGGATTAGTGACGTGTTACCTGGTCCCTGGATTTAACGAATTAGCACCCCAATACTGCACCCCTTCGCACCCTCTATATTCCATGTGACAAAATCACCTCTTGAAACATGCAAACCCTTAATGCTCTTAGCATCTTCATCCCGTAACACTTGTAAGTTTAGCTTTCAAATTTAAATCTCTCGGAGGGAATTTTAGACTATAGGAATGTGAAGGGAGAGAACGAGGGGGTTAGAAAATCGGGGCGTATTAAGTCAAGAGTTTATCTCCCTTTAGGAGAATGCATCACAGGTGGTAGGATTCTCAGAGTAACTTCAGTCTTGTCCAGAATGAAACAAACAGCTGTGTGAATTACCACGCATCCTGTCTCATAAGGTCAGATAAAGAATACGTTGGACTGATAGGGCCACATGTTGATTGAAAAACCACAATAGGTTTTATCCATGTTATGAACCTTGTGAAGTGATAACAGTACAACGTCCCTGGATTGACGTTATGTTCATTTTGTTGATTGATGTATTTAATGAGTAGTGTGGATAAGATATCGAGATTTTTGAAAGATAGCAAGATTTTTGAAAGTAACGGTTTTTTCTCAATCATGCAAGCTAGGAGTATTTTTTAAAACTGTGCTAAAAGTGAATCTCTCTCTCTCTAGTCGACCGAGGTCGGAATCATGTTGAGATAGGCCCAACCTTGTCTATCTCTCATTATGGAGGGCACTGGATACTTTGGGTAATTACTCAAAATAATTGTTAGCATAACAATACTTGGTAACAAGCAAATGGATAGCTGCTGATAGTTCAAAACATTGTGAGAAACGGCTCCCTCTGAAGTAGTTTTCGAGAAAGCAGTAATTTTCCACGAATTTGATTTCAAGACCTCAAGTTTAGAACTTGAGGTCTCGAAATCAACCATCTAAACGCACACAACTGCGTTTGACAATGGTGTTTTTTCCTTCATTATTATCTCGCAACTTCGACGACCAATTGAGCTCAAATTTTCACAGGTTTGTTATTTTACGCATATGTTGAGATGCACCAAGTGAGAAGACTGGTTTTTGACAATTACCAATAGTGTCCAGTGTATTTAAGTCAGGAAGAACAGTTGGAAGCACCCGATGTCCCTAGCAACTAATTTGTACAGCTGAGCTTCTGTCTTCCCATAAAAGTGAATATACAATTATAAATGTTTCGACTTTGTACCAGTGGCGGTTAAGCGCAGTGGTGTGTCTTGCCTCGGCTTCCACCTGTGGGAGCCGGTTCGAGTTCCACGGGGGGCACTATGTGAAGACTTCCTCATTGTCTTCTCTCCTCGTCCAGTTGCTGGACAGGCTTTGTTGAGAATGATCATAGATGTAGATGTATGTTATTCTCCCTCAATTAAAACCTTAAAAAACCCAAGTCCTCCAACATTAATTGTTGAACTCATGGTTAGGGAAATGTATTCCAGCACAACTGACTCTGTCTTAGCATGGATGAAGTGTCTTAGCTTGAGTCTTGGTATACTAAACGCATCCTAGAGTCTCCAGACATTTGGTAAGTGTGTGTGTGGGGGGGGGGTAAACCATTGAGTGAAGAACTGAGATGGATTCCAGAAAGAATGAGGCATATCACACTTAAATAGTTTTTTATTTTTTACTTTCATGGTTTTAGAGGGAGGAAATTAAGTTTACTTTTGGGGGAAGCGAACGCACGTCTCACCCAACTCTCTTCTTGATGCATCTGGAATATCTTAATCTGTTTTAAGAACTTCGACCATAACAGAGAAACGTGGGTCAATATTGGACCTTTTGCACTTGTCGGTGAACTTTGTAAAACCTTTTCCCCAGATGTCATAACAACGAAGTCCGTCTGATGTTCTAAATTGGGCGTTACACGTAAATCTAATTATGTGTGTCGAGATGCGGTTAGCATTGTTTTCTGCTGTGTAACTTCATTATTGGGTAAATCAAAATGGAGTTGTTGTTGTTGTTGTTGTTGTTGTTGTTGTTGTTGTTTAAGTTGACGTTGTTGCTGTCGTCGCCCCTGCCGTTGCTGCTGTTTTTGTTCTTGTTGTTATTGTGGTTGTTGTTGCTGTTGCTGCTGCTGTTGCTGTTGCTGTTGTCGTTGTCGTTAACGTCGTCGTCGTCGTCGTCGTTGTTGTTGTTGTTGTTGTTGTTGTTGTTGTTGTTGTTGTTGTTGTTTTGTCGTTTTTGTTGTTGTTGGTGTTGTTAGTGTCGTCGTCGCCATTGCTGTTGTTGTTATAAGCACTATTCAAATGCATGTCATCAACTTGGGCCATGGAGCAATAATCTAGTTTATTGCTCCATGCTTGAGCATAACTATAGTGGTGAGGGCAACTCAACAAATAAAGCAATGGTTAGGTTCCATTTACATTTCCTTGATTGACATAATGGGGAGTAAGTATGAAGGGTGCATTGAGTGTGTGAAACAGAGACGGCAGACTTTGTTTACTGATAGGAAACAGATCAACACTATCATATTCAGGGTTTAGAGAAAGGATTTAATGTTTGTATCTACACATTGCACCGTTCCCACCAAAGAACTAGACCTTCCGTTAGAAAACTTCCAGTGAACCCCTCCGGCCCTCTGTGGCCACCAACTCTGTTGACCAGAACAGTCTGTGCATACATGCAGCTTTGTTCGTGACTTTTGAACAAGAAACATTCGTCTCCTTTGGCAAAGAAAGAACCCATGGTCAGACAAGGTTTTCTTTGAATCGGGGATAATCTTCCAATGGGGAAACGCTGTTGAAAATGCCAGACTGGCTCTTGTTGATAAACATTAAACAGAAGAGCAAGGATGTTCATCTGTGTCTGAGGAGAGTCCATTGAGAAGCAATTTTCCTCATCTATAAGTTTTCAAGGTTGCATCACTAGACTAGGATCAGAGGTGGCGGTGTGGTGTGGCCTTTTGGGTGGCCTCTTGAAGAAAGTCGGCCTTTATATTCTTAAAGGTACTGGACACTATTGGTAATTACTCGAAAAGCATAGAAACTTACTTGGTAACGAGCAATGGAGAGCTGTTGATGATATACAAAATTGTGAGAAACGGCTCCCTCTGAAGTAACGTAGTTTTTGAGATAGAGGTAAATTATCACGCTACAGCCTTTTGTAAGGCACCTGAAAGCACACAAATTTCTGCGACAAGGGTGTTTTTTGTTTATTCTCTTGCAACTTCGATGACCAATTGAGCCAAAATTTTCACAGTTTTTTTTGTTGTGCTTATGTTGTTGATACACCAAGTGAGAATACTGGTCTTTCACAATTACCAAAGGTGTCCAGGGCCTTTGTATGAGCATGGAGGTAGGGTATGGGTAAATAAGAGTTCCATGTACTACAGTGGCTGGTTCAATCAAGTGTTGACTACACAACGTGACCCATCACAGCAATGGTCATCTGAGCATGGGGGCGCACTATAGTCTATAGCAGTGACTGAAGAAAATGTTAAGGCCTTGGTTCGTTTTATTTATGTTTATGAGTAAAACGATTTTCATTCCATAATCATTGTCTGCCTTAAAACACGTTTTCTAAAGAATGGACAGAAGATCTCACACTCCAGCATTTTAGTTCTGTATTCGTGAGCTGACTCACATGAAAAAGTTGTCATATATATAACTATATAGTTGTCCTGGTAATTTGAATACTAAATTATTGAAAAATCTAAATCTCAGAACAATCGAGACTCAGGTTTGGGGTTTAATTTGAGGGAACGTTTAGATTTGATTTCATCGTGGAGCAACGTATATGATTACATGCTTCGCAGTAAAGTAGCTTCAGAGTTTGGCTGATTATGGTCCCTTTTGTAGAAATTATCATTTGTGTCAATTTACAAGGCGTATAGGATTAGTGAACTTGAAATACCCAAATCAGCCATTTTGTGTATAGAAGACAAAGGATATATTCCAGAGACCCATTTTGATAAAGTGAAGGTATGTATCGGCATGCCTTCTTACACCACGGTCCTGGAAATGCTGGCAGGTGTTCCCATTCCTTAAAATTATTGACATTTATCAAATTTGTTTCATGTCAACAAAAAAGAGTTTCCGAGTGAATATTATCAAGCCGGTGGTTTGCAACACTGGAGGATGTTGGGATGGGGGCAACTTGGACAGTGTTTTCAGGAGCTTCTTCAAGATTATCGAGAGATCTTGGGGGATTTGGATACAAATTATTCTCAACGCGCTTTATTAGAGCCAAACGAGAAGAGAGAAGAGTCGAAGACAATTAAGAAATTTCAGTTTTAGATGTGGGAAGAAAATCTCAGAGAATTATTCCAGGGAAAACCCACGCAGTCAAGTGGGGGCTGAAAACCCAATCCACATTGTGCACCCGGTGGGATTCGAACCGGGGTCCCAGAGGTGGAAGGCTAGGCAAGACACCACTACACCAAGATGAAGTCACTGTCTCAGCTTAGTATGGTATGATCGCCTTGTGACATTCCGCTTTGTTTCTTACACCTCTGGATGATGGGGGGGGGGGGGGGGTATACATGAAGTGGTAGGCCTAGTTATTACCCACCGAGGGCTACCATAGATTCTCACATATTTAAAAATACACCATGGAGAGGAAAGTGCCATCAGATACAATTTTAAACGTGAACTCCAGATATAATATAAGTATTATAGTATTAGGCCTATGCAATGTGAAATTCCCCAATCGCTGCCACTAATAAATAGTGCTATCTTGACTTTGAACAAAATGTTTGCTTGGGTTCTTATCAGACAAGGTTATCAGGGAATTTTAATCTATTATATCAACACAAACGTCACCTTGAAGTTGTTTGTTGTTTTCCTTGTGTAATAGAATACCAACAATGCGTTGATATAATATGGTTTGAAGACAATGGACACCTTTGGTAATTGTCAAAGACCAGTCTTCTGACTTGGTGTATCTCAACATATGCATAAAATAACAAACCTGTGAAAATTTGAACTCAATTGGTCGCCGAAGTGTGCTTTCAGATGCTTGATTTTTGAGACCTCAAAATCTAATTCTGAGTTTTCGAAATCAAGAAGTGTTTCATACTATCAACAACTCTCCATTGATCGCTAACAAGTAAGTTTTTATTATGCTGACAATTATTTTTAGCAATTACCACGTGCCTTTAAGAACCAAGTACCTTAATTCCTAAGATTTAATCTGTTTCAAGATGCTTTAGATTTTTTTGGAGAGCAGGATGGGAGTGAGGGCAGGAATCATAAACTCATATTTTCCATCCACTTTATTATTTGTTTTCCATGAGATGAACACCAAACTCAGGAGCTCACACATCGCGACCATTACAATGCCATTGCTACATCGCCACTCTAGAAAAAAAAACCTTCAAAACTGAGATTTTTTTGATGAATTGACAGTTAGCCTACACGATTTCCCTCGTCCATATTGTATTTAAAGCCCCTTTTTGAGAGTAGTTTAATATTTTGAAAGATAGCATGAAACTTACAGAAAACTTATGTTATTTCTCTTTAGTTTGATGTGGTGTATTTTGTTATGTAATTTACTGTAATTGCACCCCACTAATGTGATTTTAAACGACTTGGATGTGGTCAAAACATACCATGGACAAATGGTGAAAACAAATTGCCCATTTATCTGTGTAGTCATGTCAAGAATGCTTCAAGTAAAGAACTTTGGAATTTAGGTGAAAGTGGAAACATTTTAGCGAATTCCAATACCCGAAAGAGATAAATAAACTTCCTGGTGCGTTCAGAGCTCAATTCTTCAAATGGTGCATAACAAGTTGCACTTTCCAACATGCAGTGTTTCCTAACACAATCTAATACCAGATCCAGAATCCCCACTTTATGCCCAAATATGGACGAAGACGTGCGGACACCAGGCGTGTGCCCAGCGGTGTGCCTTCGCCAAATTTGGCCGTCTAAATTAGAACGGGTCGGTGGGGTCACATATTTGGTTCCCCATGTACACCCCCTACGCGGCCCTCACAGTGTACTCAGGGCTCACTATTGGAGTAAATCAACTGTCGCGTGTTCGCATATCTCTGATCATTATCATATTATTATCTCCTTTTTTCTTATTTTAACAAACTCACATTTACGGGGTGACCTTCGGTCACTAACTTGCTTAGGCTTTAATCTATCATACTTTAATAACAACATTGGTATCCTGGGCGGCAGGACGGGTCAGAACGAGTGATTCTCCGTAAACAAACTTTTCAGCTACGGTAGCGTGGGTGGGCAGGCGGCACGTGCCATGGTGTTAAAGACACTGGACACTATTGGTAATTGTCACAGACTAGTCTTCTCACTTGGTGTATCTCAACAATGCAGAAAATAACAAACCTGTGGAAATTTGAACTCAATTGGTCGTCGAAGTTACGATAGAATAATAGGAGAAAAAAAAACGCCATTGTCGCACAATTGTGTACTTTCAGATGCTTGATTTCGAGACCTTAAAATCTAATTCTGAGGTCTCGAAACCAAATACAAATATTTCAGTGAGGAATTACTTGTTTCTCAATAACTACGTTACTTCAGAGGGAGCCGTTTCTCAAAATGTTGTATACGATCAACAGCTATCCATTGCTTGTTACCTAGTATAGTAAGGTTTTATGCGAATAATTTTTTTTGAGTAATTACCAAAAGTGTCCAGTGCCTTTAAGTCACCCCCTCCGTATTCCATCCCCCGCCCCCCGTATTCCATCCCCCCGCACCCTTATCTAAGGTCTTACTAGGATCAATAAGTTTTATAATGATATATTTTGTGTTTGCACGTGCGTTTTGGTAATTTATTATTTCGACGTAACATATGTGGAGAGGTGTGAATGAAATCCGAGTTTTTGTTGTCTTTTATTTTTTACTGGTTTCCGATGATTAATGGCTCTGTATGCTTGCTTCTTCCGTGGTGTTGCGGATGTGCTGGTAATTGTCAAATGGATGTTCAGTTTAGTAATTCCTACCCAAATAAAGAGTTAAACAAAAAAAGATTAAACCCGCTGCCAAAACATAGGATTCGAACTGCCTCTAGCCGCCGGGCAACCTTGGTAGTCTAGTTGGTAAGACACTGCTCTAGATTTGCAAGGGTCGCGGGTTCGAATCCCACCCGAGTAACATGCCTGTGATATTTTCTCACAGGACTCGGGAAAGTACTGAGTATACAGTGCTAACATACACCGATGTGTGTGGTAAAAAAAAGAAAGAAGAAAAGTAATAATAAATATAGACTTAGTCTTGAAAGACATAATGTCCCAATACAGTAGCATCAGTCCCGATGAGTTACAATCGAGTAATCTATAAAGTAAGGACATTAGTCCCTAAAATATAACAGCCTATAAATGGTAAGCTATGCTTAGACAGGCTTATTCATAGTACAGTCCCCCCCAAAAAATGTTTTCAATCTGTATTTTGTACTTGACGCAAATTGCCTCAAGTAAGTCTTACATGTCCAATCTCAACTCTTACAGGTCAGGTCTCAAGTAGTTATTAAAGGTCAAGTCTCTACGTGACAAGTAAACTCTGTAGTCCCCGAGACGAGTATTAAGTCATTACTAGGAACAAGATTGTCTGGACATAAAATCATAATATCAATGATTTCAAAATCATCGTTCTCATTTTGTGAGAGTTTGTCCCACATTACTCTCGAGTCCTCTTTGGTGAGATGGAGGAACCGGCTGAACTATTTCTGTATCCTTTACTGTCACTCAAACAGTTGCTGAGAATAGCACCATCAGCGTCTGACAAGCTTTAGGCATGCACAGACGGTGTTGTGTCAGAGTTAGGCAAGCCGTCTTGTCACTGAGCTTGTTTCGCCAGCAGTCATGTTGATGCGAGTCTACAATGTATACTTAACTGTCAATCAACGCATTCCAACATTTGGCAAAGAGCGATAATTTTACAGAGCAGCCTAAGCAGAACATATTGCTTAAAAGTTTCATGCTCAGCAAATAATGATCAGGGGACCAGTCACAAATGGTACATGTGCCATAGTATTAGTAGTACCTTGGCTGGTAACCTTATTCTGGTAAGCATCATTTGGTTGTGCTGAGCACACAAAATAGTGATTTGATGTTTATCAAGCAGGTGTAATACCAATCATCTGATGTAGCTTATCGTAGCTTTGTATGGAAAACCTACTTTCACCATTCTAGTCTTTTAGAGTCTCTCAAAATGTTTCTTCATAATGCAGCAGGGGTGGATTTCACAAAGGTAGTCCTAACTTAGGACTAGTCCTAGGCAATGCTAAGAGATAGGACTGGTCCTAAGTTAGGACCAGTAACTCATCCTAACTTAGGACTGGTCCTATCTCTTAGCATTGCCTAGGACTAGTCGTAAGTTAGGACTGCCTTTGTGAAATCCACCCCAGAGATCATTGTCCATAGAAGGGGGATAAAACAATGAATTCGTAGTGTAGTGATGAGCCAAAATGTAATCAAAGCTTTTGTCCCGATACCTTCTTATATCTGTCATGAAGTGTTTCTTTACAGACGATCATCCATCACAATAAATCCCCTTGGAGCGTGTTGTTTGACACCAGGGTCTTTTTGGCGCTCTGAAGAAGAACATTATGACTTTATTTGGGGTTCCTTGGAGGAAAAATAACACTGTGTAGATTTATGAGGTCCACGTCACACTTTGAATTGACAAGTTTCAATCAAAGTAAGAGATCGTAAAGGATGGATGGGGAGAGAGTCTTAAAGGAGGCGTCACTACGATGAAAAATGTATCCGGAATGGCATAATGTATTAAGGTTGATATGTGTAGTTATAGATGATACAGTTTGTAAAGTTAAACTTTTGCCTCTGGTTTGAATGACACCAAACTATAATTGTTTGATACAAACTAGAATCAGTAACCGTAATGTCTCAAGATGTCTCGAAAACTATCTCAAAGATGAGAGTCTTAAAGGAGATGGATATGTGTAGTTACAGATGATATACAGTTTGTAAAGTTAAACTTTTGCCTCTGGTTTGAATTACACCAAACTATAATTGTTTGATGAAAACTAGAATCAGTAACCGTAATATCTCAAGATGTCTTGAAAACTATCTCAAAGATGAGAGTCTTAAAGGATCTATCATTGCCTTCAAAAGTGTCCATAATGACAGACTTCTGGTCGTAGGCCTATGGTGTTTTATAATAGAGGATGCCGTTTGTAACGTTAACGTTGGCTTCTGTTTTTAAGAACACCTAACTCGGTACCAATCGTTTGATGACATAACCAAATCAGTAACTATTATCTCAAGATGTCTTGCATTGAAAACTATCGAAGTCTTAAAAATGAGGATAGTCCTCTCCCATATACCAAATAATTTTTTGCAGTTACAGGAAATGTCAACATTTTTGTTCAACTACTTTACATCTTTTCACTCGTACCAAGCACACTTTATACAGGCAGTCGCCACTATCTTAAAAGAAAATGCGCAGCACTTGAACATGGGACATGATTGGTTTGTGATTTCACATAGTGAAACTAATTAGAATGTTGTTTGTATTTCCCCTTTAGTGAAGAGTATGTTGGTTTTCTGTTAGGCCTACGGAAGTCAAATCAATTATACCTAGTACGGATATCTAAAAACGTAAAATAAGTTTGTCTCAAATCTCACGTCTACATTCTGAGATTAGTTTGAGCTCGAACAGTTGCCTCGGCCGTCGAATGTGTTTAAGGCAGAGGACACTATTAGTAGTTGTCAAAGACTAGCCTTCACGGTTGGTGTATCTCAACATATGATAAAATAACTAACCTGTGAAAATTTGAGCTCAATCGGTCATCGAACTTGCGAGATAATAATGAAAGAAAAAAAAATACCCTTGTCCCACGAAGTTGTGTGCGTTTAGATGGTTGATTTCGAGACCTCAAGTTCTAAATATGAGGTCTCGAAATCAAATTCGTGAACAATTACTTCTTTCTCGAAAACTATGGCACTTCAGAGGGAGCCGTTTCTCACAATGTTTTATACCATCAACCTCTCCCCATTACTTGTCACCAAGAAAGGTTTTATGCTAATAATTATTTTGAGTAATTACCAATAGTGTCCACTGCCTTTAATATGTTTTGAATAATGTGGAGGCAAGTTAACCGCGCACTTCTTCGAATAAATAATTCTTTGCTTCTGATACAGACGTTGCCGCCTTCGAAGGTAGCCATAACATGTCAAAAGGATCTGGAAATTTACATTTAAAAGAGTTTCTTTCTGAGGTAAATTTGCTTTAAATTAATAAAGGTTTTTACCTTAACACCACAAGTCCACAACAAACACGAGAAGGCGCGTTACGAGGTCCCTTGCGGGTCTTACACGACGTCGCCAGACCTAGGGGTTGGCGTGAATTGAAGATGACTGCCGCCCGGTCGTCACGGCAGCCATTCAGGCCCTAGTCTCCCCTCCTCTTTCCCCCCTCGTGTCTTAATTTAACGTGAAATGTATCCTGGTGGGATGGTTGAATTTGATTAATGGCACTGAACGTTGTCAACATACCGTATAGTCTAGACCATGAACTTTGCATAGTAAACTAGTATAGTAATCATAATGCAACCTGTTGTTACATCCACCAATTGGAATTTGGCTGGACCAATACCTCAAGCTATTCAAGAAATAACCTCCTGTCAAATCGATGATGAGAGTTCAAATATGTTAACTCAACTTCAGATCGGTTTCATTTTGGGAGGAAATCTGTCAAAAAAAATTCCTGGAATGATGTTAAGTAATATAAGAGTTTTCATTTACATTTTGACATAATTAAACGGTCTCTCTGTACAAAGCAAGCCTACTTTGCCAATGCACATTCTGTCAACTCCAATAGCACCGAACTCAACAGTCTCTGGTGTTTCTGATCAGCAGAGTGTGGGTTCGAGTCCCAGTCGTGACTCCTGTGTCC
This sequence comes from Asterias amurensis, assembly GCF_032118995.1. Taxonomy (NCBI): domain Eukaryota; kingdom Metazoa; phylum Echinodermata; class Asteroidea; order Forcipulatida; family Asteriidae; genus Asterias; species Asterias amurensis. The sequence goes on along the minus strand of NC_092667.1, from coordinate 2,487,197 downwards.
TTAGAAAGCATGACACTTAACCATGGTGCATCGTCCTCCGGATGGGACGTAATGCCGTAGGTCCAGTGTGCTTCGTAACGCACGCAGAAGAACCAATTGCACTTATGCCCCGGCGTTCCTGGTTTGATTGGCTGCATGTTGCGCCACACAGCGCCTTGTAAAGCTTTATTTAAATTGGGGCAATGTAATCACATAATTCAAACATAATAGTCCCATAAACCTTGCAGGAAAATACTGCATGTTGAAGCGCCTTGAGAGTCACTGGCTGCGTCTATATAGTTATATATAGTCTATATAATTCGGGCACTGTCTTTACTAACGTCTGCAATAAGTTTCCTATAATGTCGATCATTTCGAGAGGGTGTTCGGCATCCTCACTGGTTGACGCCACTTGTAGTTCTGGGCGCCGTTGACTATGACTTCGTCCTGGCCCCTCATTTCCTCCTCATCTCCGCTCCCTGTCGCCGTCGTTTCTGCGATCAGTACCGTAGTCTACAGGTATAACCTCATGGGTCAGTGTATAGTCAGTCATCTCAGAGAAAATCGACTTGTTTTTCTTTCGGGCTTTGCATTTTCCATTTTCCTTTTAGAGAGGGCTATGTGTACTAAAAATGCAGTACAAGATAACATCATCTGCTTTAAAGAGTGAAACCATGGCCTCTTGGAAATCCAAGAATGATATCATTTCACATGAATGTGTGCGGATCCAGGATGTAATGTGCTTTTAGTTTCTATGCTCTCTCTGTATAGCAGAGTTCCCTTCTCCTATATCATGAGGGGTTACTGTGTGTCGTTACCATGTACTCACATCAATAAGTTGTTGCATAGATCCATATTGACAAGTGTTTATACCTCTTGGGCCCATCGGTAATAAAATTACGCTCATCCTGTGTGCGAGATGCATGTTACTTGAGAATGGTGTAGACATCTTTATTTTACCAAATTCCAACTCATTGTAACCAAACTTAGGCTGGACGATATAATAGTCTGGTGCCATGTTTGCGCACTGAATGTTAGCATTCATTACTGTTATTGGAAACAGCCTAGGGAACATGACCAACTTGGGGGGGGGTACTCATATAGTTACTGTCCAACAGGGTTGACCCCTTTTGCAGCCCATCTGTAGGTGTGTAGCCCTAACGTGGTGGGCGCCTCCGTGTGTGCGAATTTGACATTTTGGAGTAACCCCCTCTCCGCCCCGCCCCGCCCTGCCCCTTCTATACCCGGGTTAACTTGCCCAACCTATTATCAAACGTGCTTCAAAGTTCATGAGCATTTTCTTGTGAACACAAAATGCCCTGTTTCTCCATCCTTTATACCCAAATGTAGAACTTGGCCAAAACGTGGATTATTTTGATGTGAAAGTGACGGTGAGTGTCAAAGTAGCCTCTTTTTATCACATGATTAGGGCATGATTAGGGTGACATTCAACCCGTGTTAGCCCTAATCTGACTCGTATGTAAGATGCTTGTGAAAGTTTACCCGGGTTTAACCCCGTTCTCATGGCGATATCCATTCAGGTTAACTCTGTCGTCGGCCCTAGGGTAACACGAATGTTGATGAAAGTCTACCTGTGTGACCCCGTTCTTAACCCTAATATACGGACATACCCGGGTTAACTCGCCGCGGGTAACACGAAGTTTTGGTGAAAGTCTTCGTGGGTTTACCCCGTCCTTAGTCCAAGTACGGACTCTGGGTGAAGGTCTTTACGCGCGGGTTAATCCATCCAACCTATTGTGATACACCTACGAAAGGACAACTTCAATCATTGAGGAAGTTAGTGTTTAAAAAAAAAAAATCAAAAACTTTCGCAACAGTGGTTAGGTTGTGATACCAATTGACATTCCCTTAGGTGTTTGTGAGGGATACATCAACAGTTGCCGGTATGTAGTGTTCCTGACAGGATACGATAAGCCGACAGGAAGGCAGGGAGAGGAAAGGTTGCATTTACGATTTACGCGGGAAAACCGTGACCCTTGACCCTGTACAGTTTCACACCGGAAATCAAGTGACGTGTTTAAAGGGGTGAATCGCAGTTCATTCATGTGGCAATAACGGACTGCATGGGCAGGGCTGGGTCCCCCACCTCATGCACCCCCCCCCCTTCAAGATTGTGAAAGACACTTGACACGTTTGGTAATTGTCAAAGACAAGTATTCTCACTTGGTGTAGTCCACATTATGCATAGGCCTACAATAACAAATCTGTGAAAATTTTGACTCAATTGGTCATCGAATTTGCAAGAGATAATAATGATAGAAAAAACACCCTTGTCACACGAACTTGTGTGCTTTCAGATTTCGAGACCTCAACTTCTATCAACCTCTCCCCATTACTCGTTACCAAGTAAGGTTTTAGGCTAATAATTATTTTAAATATTTACCAATAGTGTCCAGTGCCTTTAAATTTATCAGACTGAGGGTTCATGCAGGAAGGAGCAGCATTTTCATTTAAAAAACTACATTAAACCCCTAGGGCTGGAGTGTATGTTCAACAATCATAAAGTGTATGGCAGGCTGCCATATTGGACTTTATTAGGCCTCAGGCAAGGGTTTCACTCTGACGCTCCACGTTGGAGGAAATACAATATTTTACACACGGCCAATAATCAACCACGATCAGCCTGAGTTTAATCGCAAGAGGAAATGAACCGCGAGCGCTCATATTTTGAAATACCCTTGCGACTTGAAAAGAAGTCTAATTGGGAAGGGACCGGGCCTGGTGCTTGAACTTGTGTGGCCTACTTACAAGTTCATCGCCGGGTGAACTCCGGCTTGAAATAATGCGGTACCCATCTATTATACGTTATATTTCTCAATTAGTCGTGCCTGAATCAAGTGTCTTTGGCTATGACTACGGGTATGGCTTTGGCTATCACCATTGGCTAAAACGAAAACGTTGGAGGATAGGACTCATTGCGGTGATGCGGCCACACCTGAGGTATCAAATTCAAGGCATCTGAAAGCACACAACTTGTGCGATAAGGGTGTTTTTTTTTCTTCCATTATTCTTTTGCAACTTCGACGACCAATTGAGTTCAAATTTTCACAGATTTGTCATTTTATGCATATGTTGAGATACACCAAGGCAGGGGTCGAAATTGCCACTAGCCCGCTAGCCCGGGACTACCAGATTTACAGCCGGGCTACTCATTTTTCCAGTTTGATAGCCCGACGGGCTAGTGGAAAAATAATGCAGAAATCATCATCACAAACAATAAAGAACTATGTTATTGGTGTATTGTAAAGTTTGAGCCGTGACGCGAGACATAATGTGTCTTTCGGGCTACCAAAATCTAATCAGGGCTACTAAAAATTATTGGTCACTAGCCCTGCTGACTACCATGGAAATACACTTAATTTCGACCCCTGCTGTGAAGACTGGTCTTTGACAATTTACCACAGGTGTCCAGTGCCTTTAAACGCTCACGATACCTGTAACACGATGTGTTTAGACTGTATGGCACAAACTCTTGCTCTCGTCTGTCAGCTAGCCGACCTATGCAGGTGTCGATAACGTGCATGATGGCCTGCAATCTGACAGCTTCAATTATTAGTGCAAGGGTAGGTTGGGGGATCGGCAACCGAGGTCAGGCGTAGTACACTGGACCCTGTTGTGATGTGCACTCTACTTGCACACTACCCAAATCCAGTCGATGGGTTCGCCACCTTGCTTGAGATTGGGAGGGGCATCTCATAAGGATTTTGAGTTGGGAATGTCTCTCCATAAACAAAACATGTGTGTCCTTTTGATATGGTCTGTCTTTAGTGCTGTTGACAGTACATTCGTGACAGGTGTATCAATTTTTTTGCAGGGTGCACGCCAATTGATGACAAACAAAAGTTGTATGAGGAGGTGCGCTAGGGCACTGTCGAGCCGGGGGGGGGGGGGGGGGGGGGCTCCTCAAGACCGTTCCCCACATACACTATTGGGTTGGAGTAACGGTTGGTAACATTCAAGAATACCAAATGGATATATATACTTCCCCCTATAAGGTATCTGGATTGTGAACAGATTTGGACACTGATGTGTAAATATATGTTGCTTTTATTTGAGTACACTTATTAATTTTGGGTTTACCCATACACCGATGTGTGTTAGCACTGAATCCTCAGTACTTTCCCGAGTCCCGTGAAAAAATATCACAGGCATGTTACTCGGGTGGGATCGACCCTTGCAATTCTAGAGCAGTGTCTTACCAACTTGAGTACACTTGATTGAAGTACGTCCATGTGTGTGCATACACCTGTAGCGGTTGTGATGATTAGCTATATTTTAATTAAGTCTTAGCTATTTGCTGTCTCTTTAGTTGATCCTTCCACTGCATACATGTCTTGAGTCACCGCTTATGAGTCTACTGCGCATTGTATTGCGTTGTTCATACATCAACCCTACAGTATCATGTTTCATCACAGACCCTTTATTTCAACTCATGACTTTAAGGTACTCAAGGCCCTTCTAAAGTAGCAGATATTGCTTTATTGACTCGTAGCACGAGGTGATGCTGACCTGATGGAGGTCGTAGATTATTGTCTCAGCGAGTGGTTAATCAGGTTAGGGTTTCAAGTGGTCCAAGCCGTCGATTTCATCAAACTATAGATTCATTTTAGGACTTGGGACACTAAGTTCGATATACATAGACGTGAACGCATTGAACCCATCCTAAGTTAGGCCGAGTTACTCGTCCTAACTCGAGATAGGATTAATCTAGCGTTTCGTGAAATCGGCAACATGGCTGCGTACAGGACAAACCAGTTTTTAATATCAATTATTAGTACATTACGCTTGATATCGTCTGGTTTCCGCCTCACCCCCTCCCCGCGCTGACTGGAATCCTCTTTTACAGATGGGCCGTTGATAGAGCCTTGAGGGACACTTAATTACCTCGAATATTGCCCAAGTGGATAACATTCCAGAGAGTGGCATTGGTCTCTCTTTATTTTGATTCGAGGGAAAAACCTTGGTGTACATCACTGTAGCATAGAGAAAGGACTTTCTGTATGACTATATAGGGGAATCACGACGGTGATTTTCTGGGTAATTAAAGGCAGTGGACACTATTGGTAATTGTCAAAGACCAGTACTCTCACTTGGTGTGACATAGTTTTCGAGAAAGAAGTAATTTTCCATGAATTTGATTTCGAGACGTCAGATTTATAATTTAATGTTTCGAAATCAACCATCTAAACGCACACAACTTCGTGTGCTTCGTTTCACAGGTTTGTTATTTTATGCATATGATGAGATAGGCCTACACCAAGTGAGAAGACTGGTCTTTGACAATTACCAATAGTGTCCACTGTCTTTAACTTTCCAGCTAAGTTCACCCCCCCCCCACACCCCTCCCCCACCCAACCCCACCCCAACCCGGCTCCTGCTATACATTGTGTGATTGTCATTGTACAATTCAATGTACATCGAATCAGTGCTTATTGCCAATAACTGGTAACCATCAATCCGCATAAGGTTTGTGTCATCAACTTTGTTGTGCATGATATTTGTGACACACTTATGTCATTATGAAGGGTCCATCTATAAAGCGGCACCAATTAAGTAACCGTTGTCAAATATTACTTAAAACAGCTGAAATTCGTCAGTCACAATCAACCATTCTGTTTTTATTAAAACATACCTAAAGATGAGGCTTACTATTTTTGGTAATTGGGTAAACATCACTATATTGGATTATATATTAATTGCTCAGTTGGATCATAAAGCATGCAAGGTCCTTATCCGATATGCTAGGATTTAAAATAAATTGGCTGTCGCTGATCTTAATATTGAGACTGTTATTATCTCATTTTAATCATTCAAAGTCCTTGAAGACGAACTAAGGAATTTCCTAATTGTTAAATTGGATTTTAAGTAATAAACACAGATTAATAATTAATTAGAAAAATGCTACTAGGACTTTTGTAAGGTAAGTCGAGTACAGTCATTAGCGCTATGTACAAACACACAAGTAAACTATGCTTTATTTCGACGGTGCCGTTTAAGGTCTGTCTTCTTTTTTTTGTAATGAATCCGAAAAATATGTGGAATTTCTATGAAAAAAACAAAATGGTTAAAATACTATTCCTATCATAACAAAAATCACCATCGCTTCAACATTTTAAAGAGCACATTTCACATTTAACCGTGTCTCTCTTCTCCCTTTTGGGGGTGGGGTGGGTGGGGGAAGGTCCCTAATCGGTATTTTTGGAATACTAATAATAATTCTATGCGCGATCCTGAGTGAGATTGTCAAAAGAAGGCTTATTATTTTTGAATGAGATAGTTATTACTTTATTATTCAAGAAAACCTAATATTTCTCCACAGGAGTTTTCTCCTATGCATTTTAACTTGAAATGGTTAGTTGTTTTTTAATCTGTGTCAATGAAAATTATTATTCAAAAATTGTAATGACATTTTAAAAAGGCAGAGTTTAACTCTCGCACTCATTATTAAGACAATTATTGTTGGCATTAGTTTAAGGTAAATATGATTTAAAATTCCCAAATCACAGACATAAATTAAGGTTTTCTTAAAATAATAAACAACAAAACAATAATGTGTCATAAGACAATCATGTTCAAGTCGAGAGCATAATTTCTCACAAATCACGTTTGAAATCGACCATAAAATGCTCTCAAATCAGATCGTATCCATCTTGCAGATCAAGATCCAAGTTAGACAAAAGTTAGACAAATAAAAACACGTGATAAGCCAATCAACAAACGCGAAATTACTCTGACGTCACGACGTGTCTGGAAGACAGCCCCCATCCCCGCACATGCGTTATGAGCTTTCCCACGCCCTGTGTCGCAATTTGTTGGACCGTCTTTGTCCGTTGCTATTGTGTTTTCCAGACCCGTCACTGTTGCGTTTTTTACCGGGAAGAATTTCGTCAAGACATGCCGGTACGTTCTCCCCACCACAAATGGAGTATATGGAGCTGCTTTTCGGAAGGATTTGACGAACATTTACGAAACAGTGTGGAGTGTAGATATGATTTGCATGGAGGATAATTTACCAGCGCCTGTATTGGATCACATAACATAACGCAATGCCACACACGCGTATTTGCCCTCTCGAAACAAAGGAACTGTCGACTGTTTTAATTTTTATCTTGGGCTGACTTGACTTGGCCACGACGACGCAACGTTCTCTTTCTGCAACCGAAATATAGCCACAATGTACACCTTGGAATTATTAAAGCACTGGAATCCACCAAGAGAACTGCTGTCTTCGTTGGTTACCTGTATAAACTGTTCTGGATGGATACTTTGGAAGGAAATACAGGCTGAAAACCGAGGAAATATTAATGTCCAGTTAGCTGTGCATGATGTACGAGAGCTTTGAGACGGGTCCATTGCAGGCAGACGCGGGCGGGATGGCCGTGTGTGTCGGCCGCTCTGAGAACAAAGGAATATGGAACAGTGTGTGTAAAGGCATGCATTGCGATACATGGTGAGTTTGTTGGCATACTTAGCGATTTTTATGCAGAAACTACGCACAATTCCAGCGCGGAAAAATCTTGATTCTGGCAACAAATTTCTGTTGGGAAAGGACGGTAATCTACTTTAGGATTGAAAGCAAAATCGTTAAAATTATATTCTGTTTCTCGTGGGTATTTGGATTGTAGACAGAGATATAAATGAGTTGCCTGATATTTGTGCGAATATTTGCTGCATTTAATACTCAATAAAAATTAGCTTTACTAAAACATTTTTAAGGCAAATTTAATTTATTACGATATTCCTGTCCGGAAACTTAAGGTTATAATTGAATTGACAAAACTGTTTTACTATGTAATATTTGTACTGATTTAAAACACCTTTTTTGCACTGCAAATTGTGTAGACAATTAAAGGTATATTAACTAACAATTTCATAACTTAAATCTTGTACGTAGAAAAAACGAAGATATATTTTATTACAATTAAGACTTATCAAACTGTCTGAAATATAATTGTGTTTTTTTTTCCTTCAAGCGTAGATTCCTCAAACCATGGAGGTAGAAATACCTCAATGTTCAAATGTTCAAACCATAATATTGCTCTCAAATAACATCACATATATAATAAAATGTAAAAGCTTAAATGCTTTTAAATATGACGCCTTTTATGGTTGTAAATATGTCTGGGAAATTTCAGCATTTCAGAGAAAATTATTTATCAGACTGCAGGTACAACATCAATTTTTATACCGAGTTATCTCTTTGATTACTAATTAATAATTAGTTTCTGATAAACAATATAACTCACTGTTTAAGAAGACAGAAACACAACGGTCGAAACCCTTCAGCTAATGTCACTAAAACTCATTTTATAATTTAAAAAACTTGAATCCAAGGCGAATACATTATTGTAAAAATGTAATCCAATGTTATTTAGCCAATAAAATATTTTATTGCAAATTGTGGGAAGGGTGAACCTTTCCCCTTTCCCCACAATGGCTTACAAATATTGAACTTGACTTGTGAAATGAAATAATTACATATGGGCACATTGTTTTTGGTTTACTTATGAAGTTTTATCCCTGCCATATTAATAAAATATAAATGCAATGCCCAAAATTGAAACAAGTAAGGACATACACTGGTTAAAGAAATAGAAAAAATAATTAAACAAATGAAAACGTAAATGAAATGTGAAATAATATATCTTGGTTTTTAAAAGTATAAGAATAAACACAAAAACAATCAACTGATACGAATTCAAAAAACAAAACAATCAAAACAAGATTCCTGAGAAAAGTGCAATGTATATTTTTTGGCCAAGTACAATACAAACTCAAAGACTGGAATCAAAGATGGGACAACGATCAAAAAGAGCGAACTATAAACTACATCAGGAAAGTGGCACTCATTAGTGTCAAAGAAACTCTCTCCAAAGTCAAATAATTTCAAACCAACAGAACGAACAATCGCCTTAAAGGGAAGATACACCTCTGGTAATTGTCAAAGACAATTCTTCTCACTTGGTGTATCCCAACATAAGCATAAAATAACAAGCCTGTGAAATTTGAGCTCAATTCGTCATCAAAGTTGCGAGAAAATGATGAGTGAAAAAAAAAAAACCCTTGTTGGACGAATTTGTGTGCTTTCAGATAGGAACAAAAGACTTCTAGCTAGAAGTCTTTTATTATTTTAGTGAGAAATTACCTCTTTCTCAAAATCTATGCTACTTCAGGAGCCGTTTCTCACAATGTTGTTTACTATGTACAGTTCTCCAATTCTCGTTACCAAGTAAGTTTTGGGGTTAATTTTTGTTTTGAGTAATTACAAAACTTATACCTTCCCTTTAAGAGTTAATTTAAAAAATATGTAGGCCTCAGCCTATCTGTTCAATTCGTCAATCATAAAGTTAACAAGGTTTTTGTTTGGGTTTATAGTTTACGTAATAGTCAATTTAGGAAGTATATTTCGGAACTTTGCATGCCGTTTAGTGATCATCTACATTATGTTTTGGTTGTTCACTGGTTACTTGAACATAATGTTGAATAATACATGCTCTTGTCGAAAACATTCAAATTTATATATGAATATGCATGACTAACTATAGCTTTATATCATTCGTAAAATGTGTAACAGTTAAAATATGGACTTAGAAGAATACAAAAAGTGTGGGTTTGTTTCACTTCTTGTTCGTTTTACAGGCGATCATATCATTAATTTCCACGCAAACATTATTCATTAAGATAAGGCTAGCATTTATTTGTATATTCTGACCTTTTATTGAGGATTACTGCACCAGACGAACCGAATTCCCACACACCCAGTAAGGCGCCTGGTTTTTAGATATTTTCTATTTTCAGACGTAATATTGTAATTAGTTTTTATCCCTCTTTATTTATAATCATCCACTGCATATGATACGTACCTTATGGTACAATAAACACACAAGAGATTTGTTCTGAAACCAAATTTAAACCACAAGCTCAAAACTGTTTTCATATCTGAGCGCCATCTTGGAACCCAGTGCATGGCGGGATTTCAACATGGTGTGTCTATTTTTATACGTCCCAAATAAGAATTTTCTTCTAAACTGATCTTTTAAAGATATAGACGAGCTGCGATCAGTTAATAAGAGCAGTAAAGGCTTGGACTATCGTAAAGTGCAAGAGTGTTATATCCCTTCGTGAGCAATGCAGTATTAGTCATTTATAAGGGTATAGCATTGGTTTAAGAACATAGGGTCTGCTTCAATAATTTATTCTTCAATTAATTCGTCAAAAAGACCTTTATCGTGCAGCAGCCATCTTGAATTTCTCCCATTGATATCAATGTTACCAAACCGAGGCTGGAAGAACAAAATAGCCTGGTTCCTATTTGCAAAATGAATATTAACATTCATTATTGTTATTCGATACGAGGAACATTACAAAGATGGAGTCAGCATGATAAAGGTCTATTGGATTTGAAGTATATTCCAATCTACCAATGACACTAGTGTTTATAGTGGGTGCGTTCGTTTAGCTTCCCTGGGTCGACCCCGGTGTGTGGCGGTTTTTTTTTCCAGGACGAACGTGGGTAATTTTCGGCACACGTTCGTCCTGGAAAAAGAAAACGCCACACACCGGGGTCGACCCGGGGAAGCTAAACGAACGCACCCAGTGTGTGACTTGGAAACGTCTTCCACGAGTCGTCTAGGGGTAGGCTACAATCTATTATCTTAATCAAAATGAAGAAACATTAAAGAATCTGGAATAATAAAAAAAAAATTTGTCATTGTCGAATTACATGGCAGACATCTGAACTAGTACGTACATTGTAAACTACAGGATTAGAATGAATGTACTCGTTCAAAAACCCATGATTCACCATCCCTTTATGAATATGTTTCTTGATAACTAGATGATTGGAATGAATGCACTCTTCCAATAACCAATGATGTACCATCCCTTTGTTTCTTGAAAAACTAGAGGATTGGAATGAATGCACTCTTCCAATAACCAATGGTGTACCATCCCTTTGTTTCTTGATAACTAGATGATTGGAATGAATGCACTCTTCCAATAACCAATGGTGTACCATCCCTTTGTTTCTTGAAAAACTAGAGGATTGGAATGAATGCACTCTTCCAATAACCAATGGTGTACCATCCCTTTGTTTCTTGGAAAACTAGAGGATTGGAACGAATGCACTCTTCCAATAACCAATGATGTACCATCCCTTTGTTTCTTGAAAAACTAGAGGATTGGAATGAATGCACTCTTCCAATAACCAATGGTGTACCATTCCTTTGTTTCTTGAAAAACTAGAGGATTGGAACGAATGCACTCTTCCAATAACCAATGATGTACCACCCCTTAATAAAATAATATATGTCTTGAAATCTAGAGAGTTGTAATGAATGTACTTGATCTTCCAAAGTTCCAATAACCAATGATGTATCCATCCCTTTCAGTGACCATCACAATATATTTCTTAAAAACATGATTATTGTATACTCTTCCATTAGGCTTATTCCAGTACATCCCTTTATGAGTTTTCTTGAAAATTATAGGTGATTGGACTGAATGCTCTACCAAAAATGGACCATCCCTTTATGATGTGTTTCTTGAACACTAGAGCACTCTTCCAATAACCAATTGTGCAGGCCCTATTATCTCGTTATGATATGTTTTTGGAAAACTAGAGGATTGGAGTGAATGTACTCTTTCAATAACCAATGATCCCTTTATGATGTGCAAACTAGTTGATTGGAATGGATGTATTATTTCAAATGGACCATCCCTTTATGATGTGCTTCTTGCAAACTAGAGGGTTGGGTGGAATGAATGTACTCTTTCAAATGGACGATCCCTTCATGATGTGATTCTTGAAACTATAAAGGATTGGAATGAATGTCCTCTTTGAATAATTAAAGATGTGCCATCCCTTAATAGGGTATTCTTAAAAACTACATGAATTGGAATGATTTAACCCGTCCAGAAATCAATGATGTATCAAAACCATCCCTTTATGTGATTGTATTAAACTTTTGGGTGGATCTAATGAAGATTAATTGAACTGAATTGATTGCTCTCTCCGGAAACCAATGTACGACCCCTTTATGTTTCTCAAAAACAAATGAATGCACTCTTCAAAATAACCAATGATATGCCATCCCTTTATGACCACCACTTCATTGTCAAGAACGTACTCTTCCATTAGGCCTAAGCAATGATGCACCATCCCTTTGATCTTTCTTGAAAACTAGAGGATTGGAATGAATATTTTTCCAATAATGGACCATCCCTTAATGATATGTTTCTTGAAAACTATAGATGATTGAAATGAATGCCCTTTCAATAATGGACCATCCCGTTATGATATGTTTCTTGAAAACTATAGAGGATTGAAATTAATGCCCTGTTTCAATAACCATAAATGTACCATCCCTTAATATGATATATTAAAAAACTGAAGAAATTTGAATGAATTTGCCGTTCCAGAATTCAATGATGTACATACTTCCCCGTTATGTGTTTCTTGAAACTATAGTGTTAGTGGATTGAAATGTACTTTCCCGGAAGCCAAAGATCTACGATCCATTTAAGCATATGTTTCTTCAAAAATGAATGTACACATTCTAATTCTGAAGTCTCGAAATCAAATTCGTGAAAAATACTTCTTTCTCGAAACCTACATCACTTCAGATGGAGAGGAGACATTTCTCACAATGTTTTATACTATCAACTAGTTCTCTCCCCATTATCTCGTTACCAAGTAAGTTTTTATGCTAACAAAATGTTTGAGTAATTATTACCAAAAGTGTCCACTGCCTTTAAAATATCTTCTCGACGTAAATAAATGTCAGCAAACTGCTTGATTTTATTTCAGCTCACTGAAAAAGTCGAGATGCACTAGAACTGCGTATACGCAGATACAGAACATGGTAGTTATAAACGTTTTTACCCAATGTATCCACATTGTACAGCTTAAAGTGTAAACGAGTAATGCAAATCATAAACCACTTTTATTATGGTGTGGTCATCTACTCCATTCAAACTCATTGTAACCAAACTGAGGCTGGACGAAATAATAGTCTGGTGCCATGCGCAAGGAATGTTAGCATTCATTACTGTGATTGGAAATAGGGAACATGACCAAGATGGTTACAGCGTGATAACGATCTATAGGCAAGATACCGTACTTTATTATATTGATATATTGACCTCCCAGTGAAGATTATTGCGATCCCACGAACCAAAACCTTGCTTCTGGTTCGGCGCCTGATTTTGAAGACCTGGACTATATTTAGGTTGATATTTAAGTACTCGTCATTTCCAGAAGATTCATACCTGACCTGAATAACTATCTCGTTACTCCGTCTTAATTTGCTGCAGGATGTTGATTGATAGAGCTTGGGTTAAATGCATCAAGGGTCGACGTGTGTGTTGCATTTGAAATGTGATATTAGACTTGCTAATCCCATGAGTAATAATGTCCAATTGGCCTCACACGCGCCTATCCTGTCCACCATATGGGAGTCAAAATGTACATAACAATAATTGTGGAAATGGTACGCGCATTGTGCGGAGTGCGTTTCGAGTCTTGAATGGGTCGATTAGTGGTCACACTCATAGGCTAAAGCTTTGAAAAATATTACATGTTTTGTGCCATACAAAGAGAGAGTGTCTTAATCGAGAGTTTTTGTTTAAAGACCTGGACCCTATTGGTAAATGTCAAAGACCAGTCTTCTCACTTGGTGTATCTCAACATATGCATAAAATAACAAACCTGTGAAAATTTGAACTCAATTGGTTGTCGAAGTCGCGAGATAATAATGGAAGAAAAAACACCCTTGTCACACAAAGTTGTGTGCGTTTAGATGCTTGATTTCGAGACCTCAAATTCTAAATCTGAGGTCTTATAATCAAATTCGTGGACACTACTTTCTCGAAAACTATGTCACTTCAATGTTTCTTTTAATGTTTTATACCATCAACCTCTCCCCATTACTCGTTACCATGTAAGTTTTTATGCTAATAATTATTTTGAGTAATTACCAATAGTGTCCACTGCCTTTAAGGTTTAAGGCACATGAAACTGATCAGTGTAACGTTTAGCCATTCAGGAACCAGTCTCAAACTACAGCCCTTAATAATCCTTCATCAATCATCTCAATCAAAGATTCAACCTCTAGAAAGGCACTAGACACCTGTGGTAAATGTCGAATACCAGTATGCTCACTTGGTGTATCTCAATATATGCATAAAGTAACAAATCTGTGTAAATTTAGGCTCAGTATTGTTCATCGAAGTTGCAAGAAAACAATGAAGTAGTTGAGAGAGTCATTTCCTACGATGTTTTATACTATCAGTAATTTTTTATGCTAATGTTTTGAGTCATTACTAAAAGTGTCAATTGCCTATAAAAGTAACCATTTCCACTGCATTGAAAGTCTTACTACTTTGTAGCATGGAGGTAGAGTGGTACAAACCTAGTTTTTTGTTGTGGGTTGTCCCGAGAACAGCCCCCCCCCCCCCTCTCCCCCACCAATCCCGTAACAAGAGTGACAGCAAATTGGATCAATTAGTTGTTCCGTCCCAGACAGTGAGGGTGACCAACACCCTGGACATTCAGGTGTCAATCACTGGTGCTAGCCCATCAGCCACCTTGGATCAGCACAGAACCCTCGATGACCTGTCAGTGTCACAGCACACGGGGACAGTGAGTGTTGTTCACGGCAGACTGTAGGTAGGACCATGATAGGGCATTGGCCCGTAGTTACTTTACTGCCTTTGGCAAAACAAACTTGTAGTGGTCCACTTTCAACTTGAGTCTGAGGTCAAACATGTTTTAGAGGCTCTATTGATGGAGGGCTTATTACTCACTTTATGTGCACTGAAAGTGCACGCCTTGGGTGGTTTGAGATCAAGCATGTACATACATTGTATCATGGAGGAAGGGAAATTGTATGTACGTTGCTCGTTCTCTTTAACGATAATAGCAAGTCAATAAAAACCTATGGTCTTTTCTTTTCACTGTGTGTGCTCAATCAACATCCGGCTTAGCGTGTGGTTTGTTTTTTAGTGACCTGACATTTTGTAGAGAAATGACCGGTGTTTACAGCCATTGAAACCTTTAAATGAATTAATTGATGTGTGTACACGTATGAAGGAGGTGTTGACAAGTTGTTGGTGAGTTTTGTCACTGTGTGCCAATGACAGTGGGCCGAGTTCAGATGGGTACGAGTTGGTTCGTTTGCGTAACCTGCGTCTGTGTGACAATGACAGTGGGTCGAGTTGGTCAGTTGATATGGGTACGAGTTGGTTCGGTTGCGTAACATGCGTCTGTGTGTCGATGACAGTGGGCCGAGTTGGTCGGTTGATATGAGGACGAGTTGGTTCGGCTGCGTAACCTGCGTCTGTGACAATAACAGTGGTCGAGCTGGTCAGTTGATATGGGGGAGTGGTTCGGTTGCTCAACCTGCATCTTCACGTGCAAAATAATTGTTATGATTTAAGCATGTTTTGATGAACGTCTGACACAGACACCATAGTCGTAAGGATTGTATGGGGAAGAGTAATGGCTGGCAGAAATCATACACAAAAGGCATGGATATACTTTTAGAAAGGCAAAGACCATTATTCTCACATGGGCTCAATTGGTCATAGAAGTTGCAAGACAATTTCGAAAAAGGAAACACCCTTGTTTCATAGAATTGTGTATTTCCAGATGCTTGAAGCATACATTATTTCAAAGAGTGTCGTTTAACAATGTTTTTTATATAAACAGCTCTCCAATGCCCATCATCAAGTAAGTTTGTTTGGTCATTTAACTTGTTGAGTAATCACCAAAGGTATACCCTCCCTTTAAAGCTTGGAGTACGAACCCTTTGGAATGGATGGCCACCCCTCCCAAGGTCACCCCAAGACCTGGGAGAGGAGGGGTGAGGCCAATGATTATTGATCGATGCGTAATGAGTTGACCACGAGAGAAGGTTGACAACCTGACCTCACTAACGTCACTCTACATTCTGATCGATTCCTCTTTGGGTTTTCTTAAAACCACAGAGCTCTGCTGGAGCAATCAGGGTGGTCTCGTGGCGTGTCCATGGCCTAGCGGTTTAAGGGTACATGAGTCAAGCTAGTGGTGTTCCTAATCAGCAGGGGGTGGGTTCAAGTCCCAGTCGTGTCACCTGTGTCCAAAGCAAGACACTTAAACCATGAAGTGTCGTGGCCGAGCGGTTAAGAGCACTGGATTCAAGCTGGTGTTTCTGATCAGCAGAGTGTGGGTTCGAATCCCAGTCGTGACACCTATGTCCTTAAGCAAGAACACTTAACCATGAGGTGTCGTGGCCTAGCGGTTAAGAGCGCTGGACCCAAGCTCTGGTGTTTCTGATCAGCAGAGTGTGGGTTCGAATCCCAGTCGTGACACCTGTGTCCAAAGCAAGACACTTCAACCATGAAGTGTCGTGACCGAGCGGTTAAGAGCACCGGACTCGAACTCTGGTGTTTCTGATCAGCAGAGTGTGGGTTCGAGTCCCAGTCGTGAAACCTATGTCCTTAAGCAAGACACCTAACCATGAGGTGTCGTGACCTAGCGGTTAAGAGCACTGGACTCAAGCTCTAATGTTTCTCAGCAGAGTGTGGGTTCGAATCCCAGTCGTGGAACTAACCATGATGCTTTGACCTTCGATGGGACGTAAAGCCGTTGGTCCCGTGTGTTGTTTAACGCATGTAAAAGAACCCAGCGCTCTTATCGTTAAGAGAAGGGTTCCTGGTTTGATCGGCAGCATCATGAGCAACTTGTAAACCATTAAGAAGGAACAAGTCTCACATACTTCAAAAAAGTAGATCAAAATACCTTGCGCTTTGATGCGCCCACCATATGGGTGTGATGAAGCGCTTTATAAGACCCTAATATTGATATAATAAGATTTCAAGAACTTAAACATCTCAAGCCTTATTTGGACATGAAAACTCCTTCATGACTCAGAATAATCACTTTATAGTATAATTCCAAAGTTTATTTTGAACAGAGTTCTCCCTATGCATAGGAATGGATGGTTAGTTGATCGTTTAGACACCCGTTGGTTTAGTTGTTGGGAAGTTGGGTAAAGTATACTTTGGGATATTATGACATTACTTGAAACGCACCATGTGGAATTAAGGCATGCTATAAAAATCACGAATCCAACAGAGTTATTAAAAGTTGACATTCCGTACATATTTTTACGTCGCAAACTCGTGCTGAATTGAGGTCAAAGTAAAATTGTTACTTGCCGTGAATCAAGAGCAGTATACGAAGAGGTTGTTTTTACCGATCATCATTATAAATCGATAAAGGAATCGAAGCATAGATAACTTAATATATAAATACATATATTTTTTCAAAATCTTTAGTAGAGGTGGCTAATGAGGAAATGCCGTCCGCAGGGGGTGGGGTGTGTAGTTATGAAAGAAATCCACATTAAACTACAGCATATTTTAAAGGCACTGTTCACGTTTGGTAATTGTCAAAGACCAGTGTTCTCACTTGATGTATCCCATCATAAGCATAAAATAACAAGCATGTGAAAATTTGGGCTCAATTGGTCATCGAGGTTGCGAGAAAATGATTAAGAAAAAACTCCCTTGTTGGACGAATTTGTGTGCTTTCAGATAGGAATAAAAGACTGACGTTGAGAAATTACCTCGCTCTCAAAAACTATGTTACTTCAGAGGGAGTCGTTTCCCATAATGTTTCATACTATCAACAGCTCTCCAATGCTTGTTACCAAGTCAGTTTTTAAGTTAATATTTGTATTTAATCATTACCAAACGTGTATCCTCTGAACTACAATGCGCTCCTTTTTGTAACGATATTGTGCACCCCCTTCTCGACAAAGTACGTTCATGAAGGGCGACAGTCTACATTGTATGCGACATCCCAAATGTATGCACAGATATTAAATTATTTTGTAGTGTTCCTTTATCTCTGTGTGTCAACATTGAGGAATACATTTATGGTGACCAACCGGGGTCTAATCTTTCATTCCTGTTTGTTGACTGTCTCGAAATCTTCCTTAGCCCAAGCATAAACCAATTGTATACCCACAATCTCGCTATGGTTTGATCAACAAAATTCCACAGAGCCGTATGTTGACTGGTATGTTTTAAATTACCACCAAAGTATACATTCTCACGCTGTTGCTTTTTTCCTGGGTATATAAATGGGGGATAAGGTGTCTTGTATATGCGACCTCGATTACACTGGGAGCCTAAAAATGCATGGGAACAGACGACAGTGGGAAAATAAATGTTGAACTATTTCCCACAATATATCTCAAAAGCTTGTCCTGGATTTTACAGTCCTTAAGAACGCTTCTGTTAGATGAAATAACAGAAGTGTAGGTGAGTTTTCTCATCGTTTGTTTACCAGTGACCAGTGACCTTCCCAGTGACAAAAGACCACTTGTGCCCGAACCCCCCAGTGGGCCCCCACCCCATCGCCCCCATCTCCACAATCGATAAAGATCGTCCACGCACCATGCTTGTCTCTTTTTCAAGTCGTGAATTTGTAAACCACCGGTAAACCGATTTGACATTTACTCATTGTCCCATTGCCATCCCACGATATATCCAAAAGGAGGGTGGGCGATTTAGGGGTTTAGTATTTCAAGGCTTTCCCAAATGTTGTTTATTTTTTCGGTGTCATTTAACCCCAAAGTGGTTTTATCGCAACCTTCAGAAATAACGAATGGAGGAATAAAGCAATGATGAAGTAAATAGGCCCACTTAGTTACTGGGTTTTGCAAGAGTTCATTCCAGTCCTCTAACTTTCAATAAACAAACATTATAACTGCCTTTAAAAAATTATTTTCAAAAATCACGTTAAAATCAAAATACCTGAACGATAATGTACCGAGTTAAACACTGTAAAACACCTGAACATGTTTAAGGTAATTGAAAATCTAATCAACCCCTGTTTAACTAAACTTCTGCAGACCAGACATTTTTACAACTTTGGCGATGTTTTATTTATCGTACTTTATCAGCCAGGTTATCTTCTACAAACACACTAAACACGGATCTATTGTTAAAAATTAAACCCATTTTCAATTTAAAAGCGGCTTGCTTTAATTACACTATGAATTCTACCCGGAAAGTGTTATTGGTTTTCGGCATGCCTTTGAAGAGTACGTCGGCCCCTTTAGTCTATGATCTAAAGGGTGATATCTTCAGTGTTTCTGTACTGCCGCAAAAACATTCATTTACACGGTATACCTTTGGAGTGTACGTCGGCCCCTTTAAACCATTATCTAAGGATACCTGTTCGATGGTTTGGTAGTGCCGAAAACATTCATTTACACGGTAAACCTTTGATTGAGTAGTACGTCGGCCCCTTTAAACCATTATCTAAAGGGTGATACCTGTTCAGCGATAGTGCCGCAAAAAAACACCGGGACGGGCCGTTCACCTGTGCCGTCTATTGTCGTTTGTCTCCTCATGGGAGGTTTGATGCAATACGGAGAAATGTTTCCAAACCGCATTGGTTTGAAAAAGCTCACCAGATTAGTATAGTATGACTGGTGGTAAGGTGATCACTGATCACGATGGATCAATCACACGAAGTAAGTCCTTCAATACTTGCATTCCTTTCTGGTTTCGTGTGTTGCTAATTTTAGAAGTGGAAAATAGACTTGTGGTAGTCATGATGACGACAAACAAAATTGGCCCACTACAAAATGACACACAAGCAGAACCTTGGCCCAATGTCATCTGCCTAAAGCTAACAAAATAGCATAAGCACAACAACATTAAGCTTACCAGAGTAAGGTTACCAGCCAAATTCCCATGTCACATGTACGATTTGTGGCTGGTATCCTGCTTATTGTGGCTTAGCAGAAAGGTGTTAAGCATAACTCCCTGCAATAAGCAGCTGTATGAAATTGGGCCCTGGACGGTGATCGATCTATTTTATCATCACTCATAAAATGAGACTAAGTTGGCACAATCGTTACATTGAGTTGTTTTTATTTAAAGGCAGTGGACACTATTGATAATTACTCAAAATAATTATTAGCATAAAACCCTACTTGGTAACGAGTAATGGGGAGAGGTTGATTAATATACTATCATAAAACGTTGTGAGAAACGGCTCCCTCTGAAGTGGAGTACTTTTCGAGAAAGAAGTAATTTTCAACGAATTTGATTTCGAGACCTCAGGTTTAGAATTTGAGGTCTTGAAATCAAGCATCTGAAAGCACACAACTTCGAGTGACAATAGTATTTTTTCTTTCATTATTATCTCGCAACTTCGATGATCGATTGAGCTCAAATTTTCACAGGTTTGTTATTTCATGCATATGTTGAGATACTCCAAGTGATAAGACTGGTCTTTGACAATTACCAATAGTGTCCACATTTCAAGTTTTCAGGCAAGTTGAATGCAACACTTAGACTCTGTTCATGGTATACAAATGAAAAGGTTGAATGGATGTAAGGTCACAATAATCCAACTAACAATTTTTATTTATCAGTTTATTTTTTTATTCGCAATACTTTCCTATCAATTAACTTTTATTTCAAAGTACAGTGGTTAAAAAGGTATATAGAGGAAAACCTGTAGACAGGCTGACAATTGTACCCAGTCAAGTGTAGGTCAACCGTGTTTTCATGATGCCTGCGGTCCCCTCAAAGAGTTCATTTATCGGTCAATCCACAGCCTGAAAGAGGGTCAAAATGGTACATTAGACGGCGTATGCTCCCCGGCTCCACACGACCTCCCCTCCTCTTGAACAATTCCTATGAGTGTATTATGAAGGGGTTTAATTAAGCGGCTACAATCCCATTGGGGGTAATACTTTTCTTAGTAAATAGATACAGGTAAACAGAAGTTCAATCATGCAGGAAGTAATGTCGCCAGTAGACTGGCCAAACTGTCTGTTGGACTGTTTAACGCTAACATTGTTGTTGCGTGTTAATTTTGGTTTTGCCCTTAGCACTGTAGACTCGGTACTGTTCTGTGATCATAGGCATATTACTCGGGTGGGATTCGAACCCACGACCTTTGCAATACCAGAGCAGTGTCTGGTCTTACCAAGTATACTTCTCCTGAAGACGATCAGAGTTTACTTTTCAAAACGTCGAGACCAAACTGGCTTTTTTAAGAGCCGTGACTCTCTCAAAAGAGATTTATTGCATGATTGTACCCGCAAGTGTAATATTTAGTGTATTTATGTTCTTTGATCTAAGCTTTCTAAGCTATGTGTTTTACGACAACAACGAAAATTGCATGTTACAATATCCAGTCTTGTTATATTTTCTTGTGTTGGTTTTGTTTTACCATGGTTTTACCTATAAACCCCTAAGCCCTAACTTAGTAATTTTCTGTCAAATTACACAGGTGTTTTGATCCCGATGTTACGAGCACTCCGGACCAAGGGAGAGCTCTGATGCCTGGGTCTGACCCCCAAAGCACGCCACAAACAAGCCAATAATTGCCCCATAAGAACCAATCACACTTGAGACTCCTAGTGTCGGAATGCCAGCCATGTCATTCCGGTAGTCCCAGGCAACGGACAGTCAAGGGAGATTTACTAACCACTTCAGAAAAAGTACAGGTAAGGGTAGCCCCTCAACTAACGAGACTATAACAATATTTGCAGGTGTGTTTGGAACAGTTGTTGAATGTTATTTACTTCACGCGATCGGCACGTTTTGATGCGGTTGGATTATTAGATACCGCTTCGTTGTAAAATCTTATAGCGGGACTTTAGGCTTTAATTGGCGGCGTGCTTGATACCGATGCGTTAAGGTCATGAGTTTGAATACAAAGGTTCTTTGGATTCTTAAATGGGGGCGTGGCTGCTAGCTTCACCCCTAAACTTAAAATCTTCAAAACCTAATGCCTACTTTTACAAGGAAAGTTGAATTGTGAAAACCAAAATATTAACATCTCGAGAGGAAAAAAGGAAAATTTTAATACGTTGAACCGAACTCTTTTCTTCCAGGTGTTTATGCCAAGAAGTAATTTAACACTGTGTTTCTTATACTGGATTTGGCATCCCTGCCAAAAATGTTCATTTTTCAGATAAGCTTGTTATTGCGTAAAAAGAAAAACCTTACATATATTTTGGCTGGCATTTTTTTTTTTTTTTTACGAAACATGCTTTTGATTCAACCTAACAGGAGTAATAACAGGTGACTGGCGCAGTACAGACGTCACAACTGATGATTTCTAGCATTTTTAAGACGAGTATAAATGTAGCGAAGGAAACCTTACTTTGAAGACCCGTCCCCAAAATTAATACATTCTGAAGATCGGCGACGCGCCCCAAGCGTTATCTTTGTATAGACGATGTGACCTGTGACACTCATCTCATGTTTACAAAAGAGCCACAGAGCCTGGACTTGTACAATTTGTACACAGCCAAATGGAAGAAAACATAAAATCTTATATTTTATGAAGATTGCACTGTCTAATTCTTATCAACTTTTGATATGATGAAATGGGGCACATCTCAAAACTTGTCCAGCTTTTACTTTCATAACTCTTGGATTTATGTGAAAATTATGACAGATAATGTAAACTTTCCCATAGGACCAGTGCGGTATCTTGCCTGCGAGAATACCCAAATAATGTACAAGGTCACACTTGTAAACAAAGTTCACATGGTCAGATATGCCTCTGCTTTAAAGGCGTAAACATCAACCTCGTAACTTTCTCCATGGTCCTGTACTTTCTGAACTTCTTAAAGTAATTACTAATGTGATGAATGAGCAATCAATAAAGTTTTTGGAACTTTCAATTCAATTCAATTCAATTCAATTCAAATACTCATTTTTTTATCTTATGCTTCCATGAAAAATATCGGCAAGTTATTTGTTTTATTTATTTATTTTTATTTTAAATCTTCGGACATAATTCTTTGTTGGCAGGGGCCGTCCAGGGTTAGGCAAAAGTTTTAAAAACTGTAATCAAAGCGATGTGCCCTCCCAGGATACATTGTAACACATTATAGTATGGGGCTGTTTTGATAACCAGAAGCTTGTAAAAAAAAATAGCCTGTCAGACAAAGAAACAAAGCAAACAGACAGACACGCAAACTAAAGGACGGACGAACATGAGACATGACAAAAAATACTCACTGACACAATATAGATCAGAGGAAATATAACGGCAGAACAGAACAAGCAGAAGCGTTACAAAATAAATAGGTAACCAGGATTTAGAAGTGGATGTGACAGATTTTTTTGGAGCTATACGGAAGATAGCAATAATATGCAGACTTGTGGTGTTTGTTTGTTGTTTATTTTGGTAAGAAATCAGCAGCGGAATATCTACTTGCCGTGAAAACAAAAATTAGTTCCTCAACAAGAAATCCGGGTTCTCGACCCACCCACAGCTTGGCAATGATTTCCCTGATAATAAATACAGATTGTTGTTCCTCCTTTATTATTTTTATAGGCTGATGTGATGAATGTCAAAGCAAAGGGGAATTAGGATGGATTTCAAACCGGCAACAACCAAGTATTACAATTGATGTGAAGTTGCTTTGGGGTGCCATTATCTACACTCCAAACTGTCATGTTTTGTAAAAGGGAAATTGTGTTCGTTCACTTATTTTTTTATAGAAAAGAACTGTACTCCTTCCATTTGTCTGATGTGATGAATGCCAAAACAAAAGAGTCGCAATTTCACTTTGGGTGGCTTTAAAAATGGCAGGGTCAACAAAAAGTTGTAAAACTTCTTACGTGAAGTTATTTTGGGTATCAATATCAACATTCCGTAATGTTTTGTTGCACAGAGGGAAGTAGTGTACGTTCGCTTGTAAACGTGTTGTGGTTCAATCCGGTTTAGTGTCTGCCTATACATTGGTTTGGCTAGAAATATCAAGACTTAGAACTCCTTCTTCCCCATTGTCTTATTTGCACCATTTGGTAGGCGGGCTGATGGCCTGATACTTCACGGAGGCAACTAAGGCGATTGTCTCCATGTCTCATGGTCATTGCCTTGGTGCCCTTGAAATGCTCAAGTAAAAACCTACAATTTCCTCATACAGGGTGCGCTTAAAGGAACACGTTGCCCTGGATCAGCACATGATTAGAAAGATATTTTAAAAGTAGAATATAATGATCCACACAAGTATCACTCGACGTTGCGTGGTTTTCCTTTTACCTCGTGTGTGTGGATCATTGTATTCTACTTTTAAAACATCTTTTTAACCATTTATGAATTTTTTAACAAACGGTTACAAACGCTTTCAAAGACCAACTTGACCGATCCAAGGCAACGTGTTCCTTTAACCAAGAGAAATTGCCTTGGTGCCATTGCCCATTCAAAAACGAAGTATCAGGTACGTGCTGGTGGTGTAGCCCACACCCTCAAGCAGGCACATGTTGTACATGAAGGGAGGCACGTAGACCTATCATTCGAGATGCAGCGTAAGAATTTTATCAATTTTTGTCGATATCCGAAGATATGGATCACTGTTATTTTCACAGTAATCAAAATCTTGATAGGACTTTCTAGAACATCTCCTAGCACGTATATCAGTAAATGTTGACCTGGAATGTTTGGGACACTCTGTTTGTAAACAACTTGCACCTTCGTGCCCATGGGTGGCTAATAAGCAGAGACATTCAAGTTGCCAAATTCAGGAGTACTATTGGGAATGGAATTTGGAAAGGACTCTTCTAAAGAACACCGCCCTCTAGTGGTGATGCACACGATCTTTGCTTAGACTGGTCCCCTGTCCTTATTCGCAATGATAGTGAAATGTATTTGTTTTACGTACGTCGGATTTAACTGCGAATCTCAAGACCCATGATGAAGGGAAGGTCATGTGAAATGATGCGTGGTCAAAGGCGATTATGTACGATTTCTGGCGCAATACACGAGCCTCAAGTGTGGCGCCATGTTCAGGCTAGTTCTTTCTCTGATCTTGAGGTAGTTGGTTTGCGAGAATTAGTGATTTTCTACGAAATTATCTTATGACATGAATGTATTGCACACATTTATCTCTGTCTGTTGTTTATGTGGTGTATTAATCAGAAACTCATCACGTATCATGCGTGCATGAATTGTGGGTTTTATTTGTCTGCAGAGTTGAGACCGACCGTGCCAAGTCTCGTGCACAATCGAAAGCAGAGTTGTGAATTCGGTTTTCAAGCACGTTGCTTCAAAGGCACTTGACACTATTGGTAATTACTCAAAATAACTGTTAGCATAAAGAACTTACTTCATAACGAGCAATGGAGAGTTGTTGATAGTATAGTTTATAAAACCTTTTGAGAAACAGCTCCCTCTGGAGTAACGTTTTGTACGTGGTTTGATTGTGCTTAGCTACTTGTGCCTATGGAATAGGGCACAACGCATATAGCTATAGGCTATCACTTTAAACTTAGACAAATTTGGTATTGGGAATAGAAGAAGTTGATTCAACTTCGATGATATGATTTGTTGGTTTCGTTTCGTTTCGTGATGATGGCATGGGGGGCCACTGGGTCCCGGCACGTGGCAGACATGCGTTTGGCTAGCAGAGCACACGACGGCTGTTTTATGATCGAGACGAGCTTGAACACGATCGCGTCAAATTGTTAGATCAACTATTGTGATAAGATTATACCCATTATTTTATAATTGTATACATTGATTGGCAGTCGGTTTATCAACCACCAGCATCTTTGTTGATCTTAAGATTTGGAACATGTTGTTTAAAGGAACACGTTGCCTTGGATCGGACGAGTTGGTCTATGAAAAGCGTTTGAAACCGTTTGTTATGAAATGCATATGGGTAGAAAGATAATGTAAAAGTAGAATACAATGATATTTGTGTGGATCATTGTATTCTACTTTTACAACATCTTTCTTACCATATCAATTTTATAACAAACAGTTACAGAACGCTTTTCAAAGGCCAAGTCGACCGATCCAAGGCAACGTGTTCCTTTAATAAAACCTGAAAATATGAAGCCTTAAAGGCAGTGGACACTATTGGTTATTTCTCAAAATAATTATTAGCATAAAACTTTTCTTGGTAACAAGTAATGGGGAGCTGTTGATAGTACAAAACATTGTGAGAAACAGCTCCATCTGAAGTAACGTAGGTTGCGAGAACTTAGAAGTAATTTTCCACGAACTTGATTTCGAGACCTCAGAATTAGATTTTGAGGTGCCGAAATCAAGCATCTGAAAGCACACAACTTTGTGTGAAAATGGTGTTTTTTCTTCCATTAATTTCTCACTTCACAGGTTTGTTATTTTGTGCATATGTTCAGATACACGGTAACACCAAGTGAGAAGACTAGTCTTTGACAATTACCAAAGGTGTCCAGTGTCTTTAAGTAAGTTTTTACGCGAAAAATTATTTTGAGTATTATTACAGTGTCCAATAACTTTAACTTTGTAATAGCATAGAGAAAGGGTTATGGAGTAGGAATGGTTTTGATTGGCCTATTGTGTGTGGTAACTTTGAGGATTCTTGCTAGTACTCCTTGATTGATGACCGACAGTTTGACAATCACTGGCTTTAACAACCAATCAATTAAACTAACCCTAGATAAGACTATACGTGTCAATGCACTTATTATGAGGCTTATAACATCCTACCAATCAGTTAATACATAATGCAGGAGGAAGGCTGTCCAAACACTGCAGAGGAGTTAGAACTTGCTTATGATTTCCCATATTATCACTCATCATTA
Source organism: Asterias amurensis (assembly GCF_032118995.1). Taxonomy (NCBI): domain Eukaryota; kingdom Metazoa; phylum Echinodermata; class Asteroidea; order Forcipulatida; family Asteriidae; genus Asterias; species Asterias amurensis. The sequence goes on along the minus strand of NC_092667.1, from coordinate 2,460,590 downwards.
CCACAGACTATTTGTTTAGTGTTGAAGTCGTGATGACTCAACCTGTTCTAAGAAACTTGAAAAGCAACTCGTAAAGTGTTGGTACAGGCTGGTGACCTGTACCATTGGTCAGGCGCTTTGTATACACACAGTGGAAATTACAGTTGATTAAGTTTCATTTCAGATGAGGGACCTGACTATATTTTCCCTTCTAGCCTCGTCTACCTCTTTTCTTTTCCCCGTCCTTGATTGCTAATCCATTATCCTTGGTCCATCTAATTGTCATTTCTTCGGGCAGGGAAAAATGTAAAATACTATTACATCATCATAAACATCAAAATGAACACATAAATAAATGATCACAAGATAAATTGGTTTAGAAAGTAGAGAATGAAATAGCAGCCTTAGTTGAAATCGGCACGACTGCCTGTCTGCATGGTTGACAAGTTTAGATGTGTGTCAGTGGAAAGGTTCAATGGGAATCGATTCAGAGTGTGGATGTGTGATCTCCTTAAGTGGAACTTGGGCATCCTTTGGCTCCATCCTGGACATCTCGACTACCGGCTTAAAGGTACTAGACACTTGGAAATTATTCGCAATAATTGTTAGCATAAACACTGACTTGGTATTCGAGCAATGGGGAGCTATTGATAGTTTAAAACATTGTGAGAAACGGCTCCCTCTGAAGTAACGTAGTTTTGAGAAAGAAGTAATTTCTCACCAAAATATTTATAGACTTCAGGCCTGAAGCTCTTTTTAGGCATCTGAAAGCACACACATTTTGTCCAACAAGGGTGTTTTTTCTTTCATTATTCTCTTGCAACTTCGATGATCAACTGAGTAAAAGAAAATCACAGGTTGGTCCTAATGCATATGTTGGGGTACACCAAGTGAGAACACTGGTCTTTGAGAATTACCAAATGTGTCCAGGGTCTTTAAGTGGCTCCGTCTTGGACATCTCGACTACCGGCTGGTATTAAGTGTAGACGGCTTGGGTAGACTCCCCGTTCAGAGAGTAATTGCTCACACTGTGTGAGGAACTGGAGTTATTAAGTCAGTACGAGTGACATCCATAATGAAGGCACCTTCTCTAGATGATGCAGCAGCTAGCATCATCCTCTAAGCAACCATGAAGCAACTATACTATCTACGTCTTCTCGCTCACCCTGCGGAGGACTTTCGCTTTCGTGATTTTTTTTAAAATCGATCCCAGCCCCAGACGACGTTGGTGTAACTTTTTCTGGCTTATAAATCAAACTCCTTCTCAGTCAATGTTTGTCACTCTATAGAAAACTTTGAAACTTGTTTTATTCCATTTGTCACGGACCTATGGGTCTGGGTCCGCTTAAGGGCCCGAAAAGTTGTGCATCCTAGATGCACTGTGGTGCAATCTAATGCCAAAGGCATGTCCCTGTTGGTCCACACTTGATCCGCCCTTGGTAGTGACCTAGCAATATTAGAAGGTGAGTCGTGATGTTGAGACTTGGGGCCTTCTTGATGGATGCTTTCATTTCTCTTAAACTTCTCTCCTATACTCTGCAGTTTCTATATCCCCTTTTCTTTCAATGGTTGCATTTGCGATTCCTCGGAATCAGGAAAAAGGGTGAAGCCCTCTCACTACCCAACAGGATTGTACAAAAATAAGACTCAGACCGACCCCAAGTCCTCACCATTCAAACATATGCTTCCAATGACCTACCATCCCTTTAACACGTGGCAGCTATTTGGCTTTGACCTGTGTAGATACCACCAATCAATTAGCCCAGGCCTTAAAATTCGCTGTAATTTGCGGAAGTTTCTTAACAGTTTATGACAGGTTTAAGCTGTGATTGTCACGTCATCTTAATTACTTGTGTCTTGATATAAACACGACGTGCCTGGGTTTGACAGGTCGATCTGTTGCTGCTGTTGTATTGATTACTAGCTGGCGAGAGATGGGCGTATCGTCTTGACCTTCAATGTCGGTCGTTTTACGCGTTGAAACCGTGTATTGGTGCTGTATCTGATGAAGTCAATAGACCTTTATCATGCTGCCTCCATCTTGGTCATGTTCCTCTTATCGAATAAGAGATTTCAAGAGATTCATATAATTTTGCTCAAGAAGTAAAGGATTTTAAAAGATTCATAACCATATAATTTGTCTTGAAGTAAAGGATTCTAAAAGATTCATATCGGTTATCTTAGAAGCATTTAGAGGTAAGTTACCACCGTTATGACGAATGGAAATTCCAAGAGACTCAGCGATGTTTTCCTTCAGCAATTAATCTCTCACCATCACTTCTCTCTCCTCAACAATGGAGAGGAAATTCTAGTCTAAACTTTCTTCTGAGACAATAAACATTGTCTCGTGCCACCCGAGGTAGGTCGCAAGAGCACCCACGACGGGTCGTGACAACGGCGCGTGCTGCACTCGTCAATTAAAAAAAGTCCGGGAAAAACCCCAAATACTCATCAATATTATTGGGTTCGAGCTTAAATGGCGTCACACTGAAGAACTGCCCTCAGATATGTGGAATTGTGGGAGCCATTTATCACCCAAGACGTGGGACTTATTGGCGAATGGCCAAACATAAGTAGGCCTATATACATCTTGACTCCTTAGATGGTTCGAGCCTGTCCAAGATATCATGTTCACACTTACTGTTTAGAAGATTGATGGAAAGCAAGGAATGATGGATTAACTTTACTGTTTGCATTTATGTGAGTGCATTTCTATTGCAAAATTTTTGTTGATCGAATCTCTGTTCAAAATGTACGATATTATAACAGTAAGAGTGATTGTGCGACGAGAACTGGTGGCCTGGTTGATGGCTAGATTCGTATAGGAGCCTGGGCGATTGCTGTTAAATTGTTTTGTCTTTTCTTATGAAATTGAATTCGACTTGTGCATAGGCCTAAGTAGCAATGTTCTTTGCACTTGATAAAGTAGGTCTAGGCCTATACAATTTTGTATAACACAGTATTTCTTTTAAAAACAAGGTATTATTGTTTTATTACATCTTCACCCAATGAACTTGTTGTTCTGATTTTGAGGTTATAGTTTGAGTGTTCCTAAGACAGCGTTTACACTTGATTCAGAACAGAATTAAGATGGATGAAAACATTTAAGAAAATCGCCCTCCATGGATCAAAAATACTCATCTATTTTTTAATGTAACCCAACCATCTACAAACAACTGTGCGTATTAACGCTCGCAAACGCGGACGCATTGGCCATGCGTTGTGTTTCCCAGTGAAAAACACACAATATTCTACCGTGTGGTTCTTAGTGAGCCGATCGCGCGTACAACTTACGCTATGTATCCTATGTGTAGTAACTCCCTTTCCTTTGATAACTAAAATCCTTCCGTTTTGCAATTTGAAATCCTACTTATCGTCGGTTTCAGTTTGCTCATGTAATCTTCTTTACTCGCTGCTTATGAATAGACCATACCAACCAACTGTGGTGTGAAATAGGTATGCACACCCCATATAAACAGGTATCTTAATACCGGCTTAAAATCTTGGAGTACGTGTCGTTGGGTAGTTACGGAGGGGAAACAAGTAGGCAGCCATCGACCGCTGAAGAACCCCAACAGACTACTACGAGAAGGGGGAGTTGTGGACCGTCGAGGAGGGGGGAGTGAGATGGGGAAACTCCGGAGCGTTGGACGGTATGTCATAGAGGAGAGGACGCTAGGAAAGGGCAACTTTGCCGTGGTGGAACTCGCAACACACAGCATTACCAAAACTAAGGTCGGTAACGGAGGACTCCTCTTGTCTTGTAAAATAATCGCACAGGTCCTAATCCCTCCAAGAGGTTTTAGCCTAGCTTTGTATTTCACACCCTTGTGAAGGAGGTCCTCGAAAAGACTGCGTTTTATAGCCTTATAGTGAGGCCCACAGAAGGTGGTGGTGTTCGCTGTTTTTGTCGAGTATTTTCTCGTTTGATAAAAGTTTAAATCCACGAAAAAAGTAGGTCATTCTCAGCTCGTTGTTGTAAAATGTTCAGTTTCGTAGGAAGTTTGTCTTTCTTTTTCCTTTTTTTGCTCGATTTATTTCCTGAATTGTCGAGTACTTTTAAGTTCTAGAAGTTTTAATCCACGAAAAGCTAATTGCAAATCAGCCCTTAAAAAACCTTCAACAAAAATGTAGGTCATTCGAAGCTCGGTGTTGGACTGGACATTTGTCTTTCCTTGTGCTCGATTTATTTCCTGCGTTTTCATGACCGTCCAAAAGAGAACGCCACATGAAACAGCAGTTGTGGATCCACTCGGTCGCGTGTTGGGCAAACACTGAACAGAGGGACATGACCCTGGGGTTAAAACCTTAATTTTTCTCCCACATGGCAAGATGTGTATACTTGCATAAGAATGTCTCCACACTGCGTGGTGGACTACTTTTTCATGACCATTTAAGGAAGTCGGGGGGACACCACTTAAACCGAACGGTGGTATCAATCATTTCAACTGATGCTTTTGCCTCAACTGTGGGCGAACTTGGAAATGGAAGACGCTGGTGGTGTAGGACCGTATGCTTCGTAAAGGGCACCCTATGACTAAATTGTTAATTTATGTTGCAGAGCATTTCAAGGGCACCAAAGCAATGACCAGTGGGCACGGAGGCAATCGTCTTCGTTACCTCCGTAACGAATCAGGCCTTGTAGGTGTAGAGTCTACAGTAAAATGTGGAACCAACTCTTGGTTTTATCATAACTTCAAGAAGTAACACTTGAAGTTATGAAGTCAAATGTGTCTTTCGATATTGCTCTGTCCATAGCTCTGTCATAGATGTATTAACCTTGGGGGTGTGCACAGCGAATAATAATTTCTACCTCAATCATGGAATAGTCTAAAGTTTTATTTTCTTTAACAAGGTTGTTGGGACATTATCTTTCTGGTTTGCATTACCAAGACGCCATAGTGCCTCGAGCTACAATTCCCTTCCTAGTACCACTCTTCCCTAAATGAGTGACGGCACTTGCCCCCATAGTGTGCACATATTGCTGACATACTGTATAAGAGTGATTAGTGCAATTGGGAAATAGTGGGGTGCCAACCACAGCTTGTCCATGACACGGACCCCTAGTACATCACCGCCATCTTGAAATAGTCTTAAATTAACCTGGTAAATATTTATATATGGGGCATAGGCACTACAGGGTACGCGATCTGGACCCAATTTCAATAAAGCTGTTAGCCTGTTTGCTCAGCAAAAGGGGACCAGGTACCAGTTAGAATTTGCACAACGCCTCATTTGGGCTGGTTACCAGTTTCTCTTAAGCAATGTATTTCTACATAATGAGCAACTTTTGGAAGCAGGTTTGGCAATATTTCATTTCAGAAACCCCAATGATTCCCAGCGTGCATCACTTTTTAAAAATAAAGTAAATATTAAGTGTTATCCTTTCAACGATGTGAACTAGCGCTGTGTACTTTCAAGAGGTCTGTGAAAAAAAAATCACAAACATTACTCGGTTGGGATTCGAACCCACTACCTTTGCAATTCTAGAGTAGTGTCTTACCAACTAGACCATCGAGATTGCCCGGTAGCTGTAGAGGCAGTTCGAATAATCCACTGTAAATGTTGAAATGCAATTATAGGTTACAATCTAGGCCCAATTTCATAGAGCTGCTAAGCACGCAAATTTGCTTAGCATGAAATATCTTCCTTGATAAAAACAGGATTATCAACCAAATTTTAAATTGTTGCATATTGCTTGTTACTGGTATCCAGCTGTTGTTTGCTTATCCTGAAAATCACGTGGAAATTGGGTTGGTAATCCTGTTTTTATCAAGGAAAAAATGACATGCTTAGCAAAATGTGTGTGCTTAGCAGCTCTATGAAATTGGGCCCTGGTCTGCTTGATAGATATCTATGGAGGGTATAATCTATGGTCTTGTTTGATGTACAAATGTTATGAAACTGTTTATGGGTTGACCTGCCAACTCTCCCTGATTCTGCAGAAAGTTCCCTGTAACAGAGCCAATCTTTTCATGTTCTGATGAACACATTTGAAAATCTCCCTGATGATGGAAACTTCTTCCCTATTTATGGTGAATGTAATTGTTAACATCTCCCTGATTGCTGTACACAATCTCAACGATTGCAAGATGCAAATGTTGGCAGCTCTGGATTGGAGGCTTAGGTTGAATTACAGAGTGGGTTTTAGTCAGAATCTTGTCCTGCTGCAGTCCGACCTTCAACGTCGGTTCCTTATAAGTAGAACTTGATGGGATTTCATTTCCTCATTCCGACTGTCTTCTGGTTTTGGCATACATATCAGGATATCCCTCCATGCCTTTTAAATCGAAAGTAAACGACAGTATTTTGCCACATCTCAGTCCTTGGGTTTTGAGTTGACCATGTATGGAGTTGTATGTCACTTTGTTTATATCGGAAGTTTACAAGGACGAGTGCATTGGAATTTTTTTTTTAAAGGAAGGTGCTTCATGTTGACCCCTTGGAAGACCTGAAAGTTATGCGGGAGGGCATTGGGGGTAACGGATGTAGAATGAGATAAGAGATCTGAAGGTTGTGTTTGGGGTACGGGTAGGCCTACTGGGGTGTCTGTTTAGTCCGAAGTTGGGGTAAGGGACAAGTTATTTGGAAGATGGAAATACCAAAGGGGATAAACTGGTTAAAAGGATGTGGTTTTAGATTAGGATTTTTGATTAGGATGGAAAACAACGTCTTTGGGCAGAATTTGTATTTAAAGATGCAGTGGTCGATTTTGTGCTTACTGTGCGATTCCATTTCATGGCGTTGCTAATGTTATCACGCTTACCTTCAATTTCAATGCTGACTGTTTTATAAGCTATACTGTCACCATAGAGCTATGCTGTCACGTAGTAATGAAAATCCACCATTGTAACACAAAAGTGTGTGCTTTCAGATGCCTAATAATATGTAAGGCTTCAGGCATGACGTCTTTAAGTATTTGGCTGAGAAATTACCTCCTTCTCAAAAACCACGTTACTTCAGATGGAGCCGTTTCTCTCAATGTTTACACTATCAACAGCTCTCTATTGCTCGTTACTAAGTAAGTTTTTATGCTAACAATAAATTTAAAATTATTTTAAGTAATTGCCACACTAGGGCCCAGTGGCTCATAAGCAATATCCACTGACTGTTGCAGTTTTCCCTTTTTATGCAGTGATGGATGAATCCAAGTTACCTATTTATAATAATCATTTTGTGACAAGATTCTTGGCTTGAAGTTAAAGTGAGATAATAGACTACATGAGATTGTGTTGTAGATTGATCATACTGTAGCTGTGTCAGAGCATAGAGAAAGGACAACTGTTGTCCTTTCTCTATGGTCAGAGGGAGACAACTTGGACCAATTTCTTTGACATGCGAAAACAAGAAGATTGGGGGGAGGCCACAGGGGGCCCGTGTCTCCTTCGACCTCCAGAAAAGATAGCAACTCATTTATCAGCCGGTTTATCAGAAACAGTTTGGGATTTCTTGATGACACGCGAGCCATAGTGACATCTTAATAGAGCATATTCAGCGTATTTTTGGGGTGGCACGTGGCAGACGTGCAGCAGGCCTTGAGGCACGCCCATATTACAGACCGGTGACCATCAGCTAGCTCACTGCTGCTTGTCAGACATTTCGCGTGGTTCACGATTCTTACAAAAAGATTTCACATACATCAGTTTGACTAGCGACTCTCCTTGTTTGTATAACTTATAATAAGAACGGTGCCAAGCTGTTTTTGTATGAACGATTTGCCCTAAATTTGTATTAGTTTTCAGACACCAAAAACTTACAAAGTATGTTATGGTTATATCCATTGACATTGTTTTAAGCAGAAGGCTTGGAAAAAAATGAAAGAATATAGGCCTACTCTTCCAAATATAATAGCCAATGATGTACCATACCCTTTAACCACACCCTTTCTTAAAAGTGGAGGATAGGAATAAATGTACTCACCAACCCATTGTTTCTTGAAAATCAGAGGAATGAATGTACCCTTCCAATAACCAATGATGTACCGTCCCTTTATGATGTGTTTCTTGAAAACTAGAGGATTGGATAAATGTACTCTTCCAATAACCAATGGTGTACCATCCCTTTATGATATGATGTGTTTCTTGAAAACTAGAGGATTTGAATGAATGTACTCTTCCAATAACCAACGATGTACCGTCCCTTTAAGATGTGTTTCTTGAAAACTAGAGGATTAGAATGAATGTACTCTTCCAATAACCAATGATGTACCGTCCCTTTATGATGTGTTTCTTGAAAACTAGAGGATTAGAATGAATGTACTCTTCCAATAACCAATGATGTACCGTCCCTTTATGATGTGTTTCTTGAAAACTAGAGGATTAGAATGAATGTACTCTTCCAATAACCAATGATGTACCGTCCCTTTATGATGTGTTTCTTGAAAACTAGAGGATTAGAATGAATGTACTCTTCCAATAACCAATGATGTACCGTCCCTTTATGATAAGTGTCTTGAAACTAGAGGATTGGAATGAATGTACTCTTCCAATAAACAACGATGTACCGTCCATTTATGATGTGTTTCTTGAAAACTAGAGGATTTGAATGAATGTACTCTTTAGAATTAATGATGAATGTGTTTACATACACTCTTTCCATTAAAAACTCACAAGGGTTTACTCCTCAACTGAATTTTAATGGAACTAAGCTTTTTGTGTTTTGGCTCCAAAGTGTGATGCACTTTTAAGTAATTTCTCGGCTTTTGATATATAAATAGATACGTGAACTGTGTCCCTTTGATTGGCATACAATGACCCGGACAGACACGTGCTAAATAAATCACGTCTTGTCACTAAGGGAAGAAAAGAAGAGTGACGAAACCGCAAGACGTTACTGCACTTATGTGGCAAAAATATTAAGACAGATGCACTTTTTGTTATTATAAGAGTCTGTTACTCGGAAGAATGTGGGCCTTTCATTGGAAAAGTGGGTGCACTTGTGCCAAAATGTTATAGTAAAAGTGTGAAATGCTTCTGCACTGTGTTTGACGTGTGTGAGGAAAAATCATATGATTTTATGCGTGATTTGGATACGGTTTGAAGGCTGTAACCAGGGCCCAATTTCATAGAGCTGCTAAGCACAAACATTTGCTTAGCATGAAATTTCTTCCTTGTGAAAAAAAACATGATACTCAACAAAATTTCCATTTGATGCGTAAAAAATTATTGCGGAAAAAATTATTGCCTGTACTGATATTCAGACGTGGAAATTTTGTTAGAAATCCTGTTTTTATGAAGGCCAACATTCCATTCTAAGCAAATTTTTGTGCTTAGCAGCTCTATGAAATTGGGCCCTGATCATGGAGAGACAAACAAATTAAAAGACAAACATATAGGCCTACCATAGGGCCTTCAAAAACAGTATTGACTTATACTAATATGAAAATCCTTACTTTAAGGCACTGGACCCAATTTCATAGAGCTGCTTAAGCACAAAATTTTGCTTAAGCACAAAAATCCTTGCCTAGTAAAATTAATTTACCGGCCAAAACTCCACTCAATTGTTATACTAAGTTAACAACAGCTAAATACCAGTCACAAGCAATGTATATGGCATGAAATTCTGGCCAGTAACATGTGTACAATAAGCAAGCTTTTTTCGTGCTTAAGCGAATTTTTTGCTTAAGCAGCTCTATGAAATTGGTCCCTGAATTATACGGAAAATCCGTTGACTGTGCTAAGAATCGCCAACACCTACAACATACCTAGTGAATGTTTATAATACGTTTGGAATGCTTTCTTATCCGTTCAAACATCAACAAAATCATCTCTGTTTATAATCATTCACACAGTCAATATCAACATCTTCTTGTAATATCCACTCGTTGAAAGTTTAAAATAAAATTGTATAAAGAGACCGTCACTTATCAACACATAAACATTCAGTAATGGGCTCTAACATCGGAATTTAAAGAACTTGGAGACTTTGGAACGCTAGGTGGCAGTAGATAATTTTCGTTTTGTTTACGTAGTTCAAACTTCCAGAAACCACTACTAAACTTGTAAGTCTTCTGATTGCAATATAATTTTGACTAAAATAATGTGCTCCAACATCGCAAATTAAAGAACTTGAAGACTTTGAAACGCTAGGTGGCAGCAGATAAATCTCAAATTTTTACGTTCAAATTTCCAAGAGCTTCTGCTAAACTTGTATTATGATTGCAGTATACCTTAACAGTTTTTGGGCTAAAGTAATTGCAGTTTAAAGATCGAACTTGGATAGTTTGGAACGCTTCCCAGTAGTGGCAGCAGATCAATCTCAATTACTTATATAGTTCAAATTTCCAAGAACCACTATAAACCTTTTAAGTCTGCTGATTTCAACATAACTTTACATTTTTTTTAGAAGGGTTATGAACATCATTGTTCATTTTAATGCTTAAAGCACATTCTTTACTCTAAATGAATGACACATTTGTCACATTATTTTCAAACTAAATTGGAGAGGTTAGCCGTAATCACCGTGTTAATATCTCTACATATAGACCATGTGAACTTTGTTTACAATAAGTGTGACCTTGTACATTCTTTGGCTAGTCTGGCAGGCAAGTTACTGCACTGGTCATATGGGAAATTTTACATTTTGTGTCATAATTTCCACATAAATCCAAGAGTTATGAAAGTTAAAGCTGGACGAGTTTTGAGATGTGCCCCCTTTCATCATATCAAAAGTTGATAACAATTGGACAGTGCATTCTCCATAAAATATAAGATTTTATGTTTTCTTCCATTAGGCTGTGTACAAATCGTGCCTGCAGGAAGTCCAGGCTTGGTGGCTCTTTTGTAAACATGTTATGTCCAGGTCACATCGTCTATACGGGGTGCCACCGCAAACCCCACTTAGTTGTACTTCCACCATGCAAAGTTTGAAATCGTTGTTTTCTGCTGGCAAAATAATGACATTTAAGAATCCCCCACCCTCCCGTCGATTGGAATGTGACTCCTTCCTCCTCAAAAACAGACACACTTATTCAGAACACATCCTCAATTGCAATTACATTATAATGAGCTTATGTTTTTCGTTTGTTTGGTTGCAGGTAGCAATTAAAGTGATCGACAGGGATAAGATAAAGGAGGAGTATGTACGGGCGAATCTGTACCGTGAGGCACGCATCTTGGCCCAGCTCAGACACCCTAATGTGGTGCGGCTCTACGAGACCATCTCGGTAAGATCACTTCTCCATCTTGAGTTTGTTTCTCTCTCTAGACTGGTTATTTCAAGGGCACCAAGGCAATGATCAGGGGGCACGGAGGCAATTGCCTTTATTGCCTCCGTGAAGGACCAGCTGTCGATTTCACCAAACTCTTCCTAACTTAGGATTAATCTTAGGACTTAGGACGAGTCCCAGCCCTGCACTGTAACATGCAAATCTTAAGATTAATCCTAAGTTAGGACTACTTACTCGTTCCTAACTCGAGATAGGATTAATCCTAACGTTTCGTGAAATCGGCTGCAGGCATTGGGTATTTGCTTTTCAGAACCAGTGAGTTCATTGGAAACAATGATTTCATTGGATAAACGTGCAGTGACGTATAAGCTTTCTACTGTTTTGATTGGTCCGAGGTGACGTCTTGCAGCTGCACTTTTCGGTTGTCTGCATTATGAATGTAGGTGAAAGGTGATTATGGAGGGGATTGACCTAGGCCTGAGGCCACTCTCTGACGTAATTCACGAGTCTCAAAGTTCTGTTCAGGCTTGTTTCTCTCTCACTCAATAGCAATGTGAGACTTTGGAACGCTAGGTGGCAGCAGACGTATACCAGGTGCATTTCCATAGACCTTTTCGCAAATACTGGGGCGCGCGCGTAAAGCTTGGAATTAGATACATTGTGGTCTAGCTGGTAGCAAAATTTGATTCATGTCTATCCCACAATGCACCTCATTCAACAGTCTGCGCTTGCCCATTGGTATTTGCGATAAGGTCTATAGACCTTTTCGCAAATACCGGGGCGCGCGCGTAAAGCTTGGAATTAGGTGCATTGTGGTCTTGCTGGTATCCAAATTTGATCCATATCTATCCCACAATGCAGCTCATTCAACAGTCTGCGCTTGCGCATTGGTATTTGCGATAAGGTCTATTGTTTATAGTATTACCGAGAACGCTGGATTTACCTGGTAAGTCTGCTGCCATGTATAGCTTCCAAAAGTCCCACATATCTGGCATGGAAAGGGAGTGTATATATAGGGTCATGACACATGAGACAATTTACATGCATTCAGTTCCAAGTAATCTTCAAAAAAAAAAAAGAATCCATTCACATTTGACTGTCACATTTTTTTCTGAGGGATCGTATTAAGACATTGTTTAAAAAATTACTCATGTGCTACCAAATAAAGTGCTCCTGTAGCATGCACTGCAGTTGGTTGGCTCCAAAAGTTGCCTATAAAAGTTGCCTCGTGTGACAAGGCAATCTCCAAGATGAGTTTCGCTACATTTCATTCTTACCACCATGTGTACAATATCCATAGAAACCAGTCATCTTTATTCCTATGTCAAAAATAACAGCCCCTGGAGCGCGGGGTATGTGACCTTTGCTCGCCTACATTTTCAACGAGCCATTCCTTTTTATTTTGCATGATACCTGCCAAACGATTCTGATTTAACTCCCCCGGCATGGAGAGGTCAACAAAGGTCACTTGATTGACACGATCATGACGCTAGATGGCGTCCGACAGTTAAGTTTTATAGTTTATACCTGGTGACAACTTTTAAAGTGCAGGGTATAAACATTTAATAGAGTGGAATCCAGAATTGAAACCCCCCTACTCGGGAATGTTTTGTTAAATCTGTTTAAATTTGGCAAATCTGCTGTCATGCACTGTTATTTTGTCAGTTTTTACTGTTGGATGTTAAATATATACAGTAAATTTAAATAAACACGTGTGTTTTTTTTTTTGAGAACGGACTTTGGCTGATTGAAAAGTTTCTATATTCAATGGTTATACCATATAAGTATATAAGTAGGCCTCTAACCCGTATTTTGTGAAACTGCTATTAGTATAATTTTAGAATTAAAAGTTTTTAAAACAGTACAACCTTTCCTTTACTTTTTCCAAAGTTGTACTTTTATATATTTTTGCACAAAATAGTTAATGGCCTGACGTTTCGACCCTAACAGAGTCTTTATCGAAGGGTCTGCTTGGATCGAAGCGTCAGGTCATTAACTATTTTTTTTGCATTTATACCATTATTATAGTTCCTTTTAGTCGGTAAGCAGTTTGCGACAGCTACTTCTGTGTTATTCAGATTTATATATTTTGAGTAAAAATACAAACAGAAGTCACATATAATGTTGATATCGGTTTATCAGTTGTACGCAGAGACGAAAAACTGCCCTCCTGCCAAGAAGTTTGAATTGTTTTCGAATGAAAAAGATCCGTTTCCTTGAAAGAGAATTCCTATTATTTCAAAACCCTGCTGGTATATGTTTTATTTCTGCCCAACTCATCTATATGGCTATTACTTCCTCAAGTCTCCCACAACGGATTTCCTTGATTCTTCCCCTGATTACAAATTGACATCCTGTTGATTATAGAGAAAACACTGCGAGAGAAAAATCCCTGAAAAAAAAACCCCATTTATTAAAGGCACTGGACACTATTTGTCTTTACTTTAAATAAGTGTTAGCACACCAACTTTACTTGATAACGAGCAACGGCTCCCTATGAGGTAACATAGTTTTTGAGAAAGAGGTAATGTCTCACTCAAAGTTTTAAAAGACTTCAGGCTTTTTATTATACATTCTTTCATTATTCTCTTGCAACTTCGATGACCAATTAAGTCCAAATTTCCACATGTTTGTTATTTTATGCATGTTGAGATACACCAAGTGAGAAGACTGGTCTTTGATCATTACCAAAGGTGTCCCGTCTATTTCACTAAACTCCCCTTACGTATGATTAATCTTAGGATGTAGGACGAGTTAAGTTCCGTGACCATGGGTCACCATGGGTCGATTTCACAAAGAGTTAGGACTAGTCCTAACTTAGGAATAGTCCTAAGAGATAACAAAAAACGTACAGCTAGTCCTAAGTTAGGACGAGCAACTCTTCCTAACTCGAGATTAGACTCGTCCTAACTCTTTGTGAAATCCACCCCATAGACGTTAGGACGCATTGAACCCATCCTAAGTTAGGACGAGTTACTCGCTCCAACTCGAGATAGAATTAATCATAGCGTTTCGTGAAATCGGCTACAGTGCCGTTAAAGGAAAATTATTTCAAGTATCTATAAAAAATTGAACCGGAAATTGTATGTGTTGCTTTGTGGCGATATTGATAAGCCTGCAATTATTAAGCCCGTGGTCTGACCTCTGAACCAGGAGTAGAGTGACACCGTGTGTGACTGGGGGTGACCTCGGGAGATTATATGGAGTTGATAAGTATGGGGTCACCCCCATGCCAATCAATGGCAACCATTCATATCATAGAATGCAAGTCAATTCAAAACATATTTTATTTTCAGGGAATACAACTCACCGGCTGTATGTGTTTTGACAATTTTTGTGTGATCTTGTCCAGATCACTGTGTAATTCGATAGCGATATCATGTTGTTGACCTTATTGTATGGGTGGGTAGGGTGTGGCTGTATGTGACTTTAAAGGAACATGTTGCCTTGGATCGGTCGAGTTGGTCTTTGAAAAGCGTTTGTTATAAAATGTATATAGGTAGAAAGATGCTGTAAAAGTAGAATTCAATGATCCACACAAACATGCCTCGAAATTGTACGGTTTTCCTTTTACCTCGTCGACTACACAGTCGGCCATTTATGGGAGTCAAATTTTTGACTCCCATAAATGGCCGACCGTGTTAGTTCGCACAGTAAAAGGAAAACCACGCAATTTCGAGGCAAACTTGTGTGGATCATTGTATTCTACTTTTAAAACATCTTTCCAACCATATGCTTTTTATAACAAACGGTTAAAAACGCTTTTTTTATAGACCAACTCGTCCGATCCAAGGCAACGTGTTCCTTTAAGAGAGAGGGATAAGCCTAGACGTGACTTCAAGTCTTTAATCTTATAAGTTACTGCTTAGCGTATGACTTGTATAACTTCTTGAAAGTGGGGGTAAGCGTATAGACTTGACTTCAAGTCTAGTTGAGAGCAACTACTAAAGCTTGTGACTTGTAAAACGTCTCACCTTTGATCGTGGTGGTGACTTGAAGAGTTGCCCCTGTTGCCCTTGGTCTTGGTGTCCCTTTCGAGTTTCTTAAAATGGACTTTAAGATTTTCCAATGGAAATGCCCTTTCCAGAGGAATTGTGATGTGGGTTATGAAATTTGCCAGCGTTTCGTTATAACATACATGAAATTCTGCCTACTTTAGTCTGTTTTCCGATTTTTTTTTTCTTTGAATAAAATCTTTAAAATTGTACTATTTTTTTTTCGAGCCCAAATATAATGTCTGCTATAGCTTGATTAAGTCATTAAAGGTACGTTTCGGACACCACTCAAACAAGAAAACTTTCAGCCATTCACGACAGGTGTATTTAAATGACAGCCAATCAAAACGGTTGAAAGTGCGCTCAGATACTCACCCCAACAAACCGATTGACATCTTTTGAAACTAACAGTTTGTTGTGTTTATACTTCAGTCCAGTTCTTCGTAGTCAAAATGGCTGAAAGTGCGCCCACATATTCTTCCCAAACCGATTTGAAATCCTTTGTAACTCAACATTTTCTTGTGTTTATATTTCAGTCCAGTTCTTTATACTGTTTGGTCACCGAGTTTGCAGCAGGAGGGGATCTGCTCTCCTTCGTGCGGGGCCAACGCGACGGACGACTAGGTGAAGTCTCTGCTCGTCGGTTTGTTCGTCAGCTTGTCTCCGCACTTCACCATATGCATGACAGAGGAGTGGTTCACAGGTATGTACCCCCCCTCTCCACCCCCCCCCCCCCCCACACACACACACCCAATCATCGTTGTAAGAGGACGTCCTCCTACCTCAGGCCTGATACTTCACGGATGCATCGAAGGCGATCGCTCCATGCCCTCTTGCCATTGCCTTGGTGCCCTTGAAATGCCCCAGTAGAAATGTACACAATTTCCTCATAGGGTGCCCTTTACCGATGAGAACATGGTCTTGGTGCCCTTGCCCTTTCAAAACGAATTCAGGCCTATTCTCACAAATCATACTGAAATGAACAGCAGTGCAATTATTTATTGGTCTAGGACGAGTATCAAGTTGACATGACGTCAGAACTCGACAATTTTGTCTCCTTCTGTACCAAAGTTTACACAGTGGACAATGTAGAACAGATAAACGCATTGTCTGAAAACAAGTGGTTGTCCATCAGAAGTTTATACTGGAACCTTCATGTTGTGTAAACGTACAAAAGTTCTGTTTGAAAGAAAATGTTTAGGGAGTTTAGGTGTATTGTTTCAATTGGCGTTGACGTCCAGCTATCACTGGCCTCGTTGTTTCCCACGAGGTTCAATTTTCGTTTCCCTTGAGGAAGTTTCGATGACCGCCCCCACACGATTGACTGACCGTAAACCTTCAAGGAACAACACTAAAGTCTTGTTGAAAATGATATTGAGA
This sequence comes from Asterias amurensis, assembly GCF_032118995.1. NCBI lineage: Eukaryota > Metazoa > Echinodermata > Asteroidea > Forcipulatida > Asteriidae > Asterias > Asterias amurensis. Next base: position 2,444,069 of record NC_092667.1, on the reverse strand, counting down.
AAAACGCCCTTGATTGAAGGCAATGGACACTATTTGTAATAACTCAAAATAGTTGCTAGCAAACAACTTTACTTGGTACGAGCAATGCTGTTGATAGCATTTACCATTGTGAGAAACGGCTCCCTCTGAAGTAAAGTAGTTTTTAAGAGAGAGGTTATTTCTCACTCAAAATATTAAAAGACTTTAGATCCCTGGTGAAACCTTTCAAACATTTCTTAATGTTGTAGCAAGGGACATTGGTTATTTTGTCGTCGTGTGAAGGAGGTTTTCAAACTCAAGGTTTTGTACAGACTGATCGGTGATCCTTATGTGCGCTTTACCCTTCATTTGTGCAACCAGGGTGCCAGGGCATAGACAAGGGTCCAATTTCATAGAGCTGCTAAGCACAAAGATTTGCTTAGCATGAAATGTTTGCCTTGATAAAAACAGGATTTCCCAACCAAATTTCTACGTGATTTTCTAGATAAGCATACAAGAGCTGAATACCAGTAACTAGGAAATGCAACAAAATGGAAATTCGGTTGGTAATCCTGTTTTTACCAAGGAAGAAATTTCATGCTAAGCAAATTTTCGTGCTTAGCAGCTCTATGAAATTGGGCCAAGATGACAAGGTTTGTTTACATCCGAATACCCGGTACGCAAAAATGCAGTTAGGCTACTTTGTATGCGGCGTCCTAACTATGCTGCACATCTGATAATTTATTGATAATAATTAATTTGGTGAAAGGGTCATAGACTTGGTTCAAGACGTTACTATGGCACCATCAGGTTCCTTCAATCATGGTGTTGCGTTGTCATAATAACGTGCAGCTCAACTTGAAGGGATACTGTCACATCCTATCATGTCATCCAGGCACGAGTAGCGGCTAGTCCTCTAGCCTCTAGGTCATTTACCTTTCATATCCAGCAACCATAAGAAATAGATGAGATACTGTCAAAATACACTAAGCCTTACATCTGTATAAACACGGAACTCGGAAAGTTTACCCGCGAACAAGGTCAAACGTTGACCAGGTCATCGTAGCGGGCGCTCGGTTAAAAGTCTGTATAACTTCAAAATTAATTCATATAAAAAAGCTGGCTGTTAAGATAATTGTCTTCTATTTGTAAGTTGCAATTGAACAGTATTTTTGACTCCCATAAATGGCCGACCGTGTTAGTTCGCAAAGTAAAAGGAAAACCACGCAATTTCGAGGCAAATTTGTGTGGATCATTGTATTCAACATCTTTCTAATCATATGCATTATATAACAAACGGTTACAAACTTTTCAAAGACTAACTCGACCGATCCAAGGCAACGTGTTCCTTTAAGAAAACTAAAATATAAAAATAATACATTTAAGAAAGACTCTGCTAGGGTCGAAACGTCAGGCCAACTATTGTTTGCATTTATAATACCACATGCCATTTTGGTTAGAAAGCAGTTGGGAACAGCTTATTCTATTTCCTGCATATAAAATGTGAAAATGGAAACCATAACGCCACCTGGTTTAGATTTTCAAAGGATATCAAAATATGGAGGATGATTAATGATTGTCATATCATTCTATTACAACCGAGTGTTATGAAACCACCAGTGTCATATGATATTGTTAGCCTATCGCTCTTTAATGTATACAAGTCATTTCTGAATGATGATTCACCGAGTGTGGATCCCCCTTTTGTCCCTGGAGGGCTCACCGGCGGGATCACCAGGGATCCCCGGTGGGATCCCCGGGAGCAAGACACCGGTGCACCCCGAGGTCTTCTCACCGACTCCCGTTGCACCCACACTCATCCCGCGAGACGCAATTATAAAGAGCTGAGTCTATACCTTACCCCTAAAGGTGGGCAGGTTCGCTGTTTATTCCTGTTGGTATGTCAACCTGTCATCATCGGGGGGGGGGGGGGATGCCGCCTCGATGACTCATCGCATCAGAGTGGTTCCCCATATTCCATAGTAGACTCGCTCTAGTGCTTGCACTAGAAGTGCTTGGGATGCCATAAGACTTGCTACCAGTCGTTATAACATGCTGCTTATTATATTGATTTGTTGGATTTGTTGGAACTTGAAAGTGCATTAGTAGAGCATGGAGGTAGAATTAGGGCATGGAGGTAGTGAAACATATACATGTACATACCCTCCATTTAAAACTAGACTTGCTACCAGTCGGAACTGCATAATCTACAGATGTGAAACTAATTTGGTTACGCCTTGTTTGTTGGAACGATTAGGTGATCATTTTAAGTATGATTCATCGGACTGTCGTCGTCATATGAAGGAACTTATTTCTATGAAGGACAATAGGTCAACGTTGCAGATCAAAGATTACCTTATAATAAGCCTTAGTCTAGAGTTTGATAAACAACCTCGTGATGAAAAAAATTCTCGTTCTACACCCGTCATACCTCAAAAAAATGCTCCTAAACTGTGCTATATTACACAAATTAAATTTCTGTTGAATCGTTGCAACGGGAGACACATCAATGCCTGGTGAGGAAGTTGATTTTTGAAGCAAGCTCACATCTTTAATTTGACCATAGAGAAAGTACCACAAGGAAAGTGACCAACAGGCTTTAACTGAAAGGGATATTCTTGTAAAGAATGAGTCTCCTAAACCGAATTGAAGAAGTGCCACAACCACATCCGGAAAATGACTTTGACTTAACTGTAACAATGAAGGGTGTACACACAGTCCAGTCAATTTCAAAGAAGAAAACAATATTTGAACACCTTTGATGTGTTGACATTTTGACCTGGTAAACCTGACCGGTAATCACCCCTTGTGTATAAGAGGTTGTTTTCACACAACGATGACCTCAGTTTATTGCCTTTTTTATACCCCCGATAGTGGTACCCACTAAAAAGTAACGGTTGGGGTCAATTTTTATCATGCCTCACCGATAAAACTAAACCATGGTAGGTTTCTTTAGCACGGCACCCACTCCCAAACCTCATTACCTAGCCAAACAAACTGGCTTCTTGTCTGCCTTTCAGTCCGAGTTGTCCCGCCGTGGATGACCGGATTACTCAGGTATGCCAGGTGGGGGAGAGGCCTAAAGTATCGGCCGCTATAGCCCGGACAATTACCTCTCCATTGTACAACCATGCCCGTAATTTGCTGGCTTAAGTCCTCCGAAACGTGATCTGCCACTTTTCTTTACAATTAATCATCATCAACTCACACAACCCCATCCGTCTGTTTGCTACAGCCCCTTGTCAAGTTATACAGTGGTTGGCAAATAGTTATAATGATACGAAGGGTGATTGATTGCAATACAAAAGTAGTGATAATAATTACAGGTTAAAGGAAAATACACATACCATTGTTTATTTTTGAATATGATTCTTTAGGCCTGTATGCTTAGTTTTTGAAAGGGCAAAGGCACCAAGGCATTTTCTTGTTGGTAAGGGCACACTATATGTTTGAGGAAATTTTAATGTCTACTGGGGCATTTAAAGGGCACCAAGGCAATGACCAGTGGGCATGGAGGCAATCGCCTTCGTTGCCTGATCCTCGTTCTCAGAATGTTAGACGGCAATATTTCTCTTGAAAATTTGTACTTGCTTAAGTTCATAAAGGGTACGTTCGTTTAGCTTCCCTGTGTCGACCCCGGTGTGTGGCGGGTTTTTTTTTTCCAGGACGAACGTGGGTAATTAATTATCTGCACACGTTCGTCCTGGAAAAAAACCCGTCACACACCGGGGTCGACCCAGGGAAGCTAAACGAACGCACCCAAAGTTGTCATGATGAGCTTTCTGAAACACAACCCAGATACCAAAGAAATGTCAAATCGGTTTGTTTGAGTTTTGAGTGGTGTTTGGATTCTGTTTATTTGTTTGTTTGTTTGTTCTTTCTTTCTTTCTTTCTTTCTTCCTTTCTGTTAAGTTTTTCACGACATGAAGTGTATACCAATCATACAGGTTATTAATATTGAGAGCATGGTCATGAAGAAACAACTTCCCGGCCGTTCATCCACAAGATGTTTCATGAACAGGTTGGACTTCGTTGCAAATGTGTGTCTTAACTGTAAAGCTAGCGATTTTGTCGTCTTTGGATGATGATGATGATGGGTTGAGCTCAAGCGATTACAAAGCGTGAAACATCACAGCAAATTACAGCAAAATAAAGAGGCACCAATGACATTTGTAGGTCGTCGTGGGTTAATCTAAGCATGGAGGAAAAATTAGTCTTTCCTCCATGATCTAAGGTCTTTGCAAGAAACGTGGAGGTAGGCATACCTCATGGATGAAAAGGTCCATGCTCCGAGTCTTTGCCACAGAGCGGATATTTCAATTCCGCAGGTGTTACTTTTCTAAATCGTCCCAGACTACAGGATAAACACTAATCCACTACGAATCTTTCATGCAAAAGTTCACTCTACCTCTGTGGCGGGGCTCCACAAACACCAAATTCCTGACCTCTCCCGAAGGTGACCTCTCCGATCTCCTCAAGAGCGTGTCAAAATCAACACCCCCATCTCCACCTTAGAGCTATTTTGTCAGGCGTCACCGTCGTCCTGGCAACGGCTGTTATAAAATGGCCGCCGAACGAGAAGCGAGTGATGCTTGTGAAATGGATCCGGAGTAAGTACACACGGGGGCCGTTAGACCCCGTGGGGAGGTGCATCATTATACCATAGTCTGGAGGGCGGCATGTCCTTACCACTTACCCCGCACCCCTGCCGTTTTGAAATGCAACAGACCAATTATAAACGCCTGGAAAGCAAATACACAACTGCAAGACTTGTGACGAAGTCAGCGTATTGTTATCATTAGTTTGGCTCACTTTGGAAAGATGTGCAAACATTTTTAAGGATTGAAAGTTGGCGTGAAGCAATTAGTTTCATTGTTTTGTCATTGGTTTATATCTGAAATGCAACAGACTAATTATAAATGCCTGGAAAGCAAATACACAACTGCAAGACTTGTGACGAAGAAGTCCACATAATGGTATCATTAGTTTGGTATTATTCGTCACTTTGGAAAGATGTGCAAACATTTTTAAGGATTGAATATTGGCGTGAAGCAATCAATTGTTTCATTAGTTTTGTCATTGGTTTATATCCGAAATGCATCAGACCAATTAGAAATGCCTAGAAAGCAAATACCCCAACTGCAAGACTGTGACGAAGTCAGCGTGTAGTTTGGCTCACTTTGGAAAGATGTGCAAACTTTGGAAGAATTTAATGTTGGTGTGAAGCAATTATTGTTAAACCGTACACATCAGTGCATTTCCATCGGTTTATATATAAGATGGCGACTGCATGACGTCACGAAGTCAGCGTATTGTTATCGTATTTTTGCTCACAGTTTGGAAAGATGTGCAAACTTTTTAAGAACTGAATGTTGGCGTGAAGCAATCAATGGTAAGCCGTACACATCAATGTGTTTCCATTGGTTTATATCTAAGATGGCGGCTGTATGACGTCATACGGTCTATTGGCATTGCCATGGCTTGGGGTTGGGAAAGGGCGGATACTGGGAAACTGAGTTTGTATGAGCAAATAAATGTAAGGTGCTCTCATGAACTCCAATCCACCCAGCCGATATTAAACAGCCCCAAGACCCCAGTTAAGCTGATATTAGGTGTGCTGTAGATAGACATATGCCATGAAAAAAAACTCCATTACAAAGGATCCGTCAACCCAAATAGTTATGCAATTGTATGGTTAACCTCGTGTTTATTACCAACTCGATATGAAAGCCATAAACTACTTCAGTATTTCTGTCACTAGTTTCAGAGGCTCTGGTTGTGGTCGATTTGGGATTGTGATTTTGTTTAAGTCGGCCATTTTTCACCTCTGTTATTCATCAAAAAGTTTAAACTTCAAGTATTGTCATCGCTGTGGTGAACCCTGGAATTGATGAAATCCACACACCCCCTTGGTAGCCCTTTTAGTTTGACATGCAGTGACCGCTTTTTACAGCAAAATTTGTTCCGAGGTCAATATGATTTGATTGGCGTTTTTGATTGACGTGTAGGGATTTGTAGAATGGCCGCCAGCTATGACGCATAACATAGAAAATCTAACTTAGGGGGCCAATCGGTTTAGTTAAGAATGTGATCGCTGTATTATATGCAAAACCACAACTGGTTTAATTAATACTTTGTTGCAGTTTCATGACCTCTCTTGGGTGGATTCGAGAAATATATCACTCCATATCTGTCAAAATCTGAATTGTACTTTTTGGGAGAGTGTCGTAAGACTGGCATTTGTTTTGCATTGGTAGATTTTTCTTAGTGCATGTCTGTTTGCTACGTTTTTGAAGGGCACCAAGGCATTTTCTCCGTCTTAAAGGCACTCCATGGAAGGGCACCCTCATGGAGAAATTGTAAATTTCTACTGGGGCATTTCAAGGGTACCAATGGGAGACTTTGGAACGCTAGGTGGCAGCAGACCTACCAGGTAAATTTCCATTGTTTACGTAGCTCTGAGCATGCGCACATTACCAAGAACAATGGAATTTATACCTGGTAGGTCTACTGCCACCAAGCGTCCCAAAAGTCTCCTATTGCCTCCATGTCCCTGGGCATTGATTGCAATGCAATGCCTAGGGGCATGGAGGCAATCGCCTTCGTTGCACCCGTGGAGTACCAGGCCTGGCATGCAGGTACTCCAAGCGGTATTACTACTTACAGTAAGCCCTTGATTTTAAACGCTGTAATATGATTGTTTGATTTTGTAAATTATTTGGAACCTCTATTGCATGACTTGGGCGGTTGTTTGAGTTCAGTTTGTGATTGGTCAGACGGTTTCTGATGCGTTCTTCGGTCAAGCTTTGATTGGTCAGATGGTATTAGACTTGCTCCAGATCACGATATGATTGGTTCTTAGAGCGGACAAAGTCATTGGTGCCATAGTTTTAGATTGTGATTGACCAGTTGTTATAATTTCAAGTTGTTTACCATTGTGATGTCTTCAGATTCTAGTTTTATCGAAGTTCCCGATGGTGAAAATCATATGGCTTTAGAACCACCCTGTAGCGCCTTCTTGCGTTCAGCTTCATATCTCGTGATTGGCTAAATTATTGATGTTATCTTTAGTTTTGAAATGTCCCTGATCATCGTTCAGAGTAATACCAACCTACCGATTTTTTTTGTTTAATCCAGAAATCAAATGTCCACGTAATATTGCATTGTTTATTTACCTTTGATTATTTCGTTGGAAGCTCATCAAGAAGTTTATTTATCAAGGTCTGTGGGTGACTGTAGATAACAACCCTTTGAAAATGTGTTTAAAAAAAAACCCGAAATCAAATTTCCACATATGATATTGCATTGTTTATTTACTTTTGGTATTTCGTCGGAGGCTGACTGTAGTTGACGGGTCTTATCTTGCCATGCAATCTGCTCGTTTTGCCTCTTGCCAATATTTGGTGTTTATAAACACGTGTCTAGCTCCGAGGCTCCTCGTGCTAAAGCGAAACAGGACACGGTAAGAAAAAAACTGATTGATTTGGCTGAAAAAAATCAAAAGCGAAAATTGGACTGTAAAATGTGAACAGGGAATGTGAACACGGAAAATGTGTTGTTTTAAAGGCAGTGGACACTATTGGTCATTACTCAAAATAATTATTGGCATAAAACCTTTTTTGGTGACGAGTAATGGGGAGAGGTTGATGGTATAAAAACATTGTGAGAAACGGCTCCCTCTGAAGTGCCATAGTTTTCGAGAAAGAAGTAATTTTCCACGAATTTGATTTCGAGACCTCAGATTTAGAACTTGAGGTCTCGAAATCAACTATCTAAACGCACACAACTTCGTGTGACAAGGGTGTTTTTTTCTTTCATTATTATCTCGCAACTTCGATGACCGATTGAGCTCAAATTTTTACAGGTTTGTTATTTTATGCATATGTTGAGATACACCAAGTGAGAAGACTGGTCTTTGACAATTACCAATAGTGTCCAGTGTCTTTAAAGGCACTGGTGTCACCAATTGTAATTACCATAGCTCTATGGTAATTACTTAAAAGAAATTGTTAGCATAAAAACTTACTTGGTATTAACAAGCAATGAAGACCTGGTGATAGTACAAAACATTGTGAGAAACGGCTCCCTTTGAGTGTTTGTTGGGAAAGAGGTAATTTCTCACTCAAATACTAAAAGACTCCAGGCTTGAAGCCCTTTTTGGGCACATCTGAAAGCACACAAATTTGTGCAACAATAGTGGGTTTTTTTTATTCTCTTGCAACTTTGATGACCAATTGAGTCAAAATTTACACATATTTGTTATTTTAAGCTTAGTTTGTGATACACCAAGTAAGAATACTGGTCTTGGCAATAACCGAAGTGTTGAGCGTTTAAATCAGCGCCAGGAAATGTTGGCCCGAAGCAGCTTATTCATGATCGACAGGCACACAGTTGTACTATAAAAGGGCTAGAGGTGCCCCTCCCCTCTCATCCCAAGCTCACGATGACAATGTTGAGATTGTACCAGTCTATAATAAGATGACTTAAACCCTTACACTATGCTTAATAAAAAACCTTGCACTATGCTTAAACCGTCTACTTTGATTTGTTTCTCGTGTCATCATGGGGGATTAGCGTGGTATCCGTCCACGCCTGTCGTGTGTTTATCAGTGTCAGACCACTGGGTTCGAAACACACTGCACGTACAAGGATTTCTATTTGCTCGCAAAGAGCCCACCATGTTGATCAAATAATCAGGTCTGGTATCGAAGACGATTGCCTCCATGCCTCCTGGCCATTGCCTTGGTGCCCTTGAAATGCTCCAGTTGAAATTTGCAGTTTCCTCAAGTACGGTGCCTTTTTAAACCAAGGAGAAAATGCCTTGGTGCCCTTGCCCTTTAAAAACGAAGCATACCTGTCTGAAACAATGCCACTTTTAACTCTAAAAAGTGCATGGCAACCTTCATGATTGAGTCGCGGGACCTACAGCTTTACGTCCCACCCGAAGGACGAAGCAATGGTTATAAGTGTCTTGCGCTTGGCCACAAGTGTCACGACCGGGACTAGAACCCACACCGTTTCGAAGACGGTGCTCTCTTTGTCGTCATAAATGGTTGCTTTAAATGTTTGTGCGCTGCTACAACTAAATTCCAGAAAACGATGACCGTCTGGGCAAAGGTTTTCTAAGCCCGGCGATGGTCTAAACTTCAAATGATTAGCAAAGATGGCTTCTTGGAATTACCAATAGTGTTCGTCCCCTTGGCGCATGATGAATTAGTTGTAGACTCGTGCTGTAATGAAGACAGGAAAGAGGGGGTTGGGGTTTGGGTACAACTGTATTTCCTCTTCTATTGGCGACTTGACCTAAGACTACATCCATCAATGACTAAATGCATCAGATCTGATGTCCACCCATTTGTCAATAGCATCTATACACGCTGAGATTGCCTCGTAGAAGTTCAATCCAGACCTACGAGCCTCGCCAACCACACTAACTTACCACCGCCCACCCCAACCCAAACCTCAACCCACCACGAGGCGACTTGTCACAAGACTACATCAATCAATGACAACATGCACCAGATCTGATCTACTATAGTTTGTACACAATGTGATTGTGAAGTCTGATTACAGAACCTCACCCTTTCCACTTCCCAAAATTATCATCTTTTGCACCACCACATACATTCATCATAATCACACAGTACACACCCCTATACCCACTACAGAAACTCACACTGCGTTACTTCAGAGGGAGGCGTTTTTCACAATGTTTTTATATTATCACCAGCTCTCCATTGCTCATTATCAAGTAAGTTTTTATGCTAACATAAATTTTGAGTAATTACCAAAAGTGTCCAGTTCCTTTTAAGCAAAAAAAAAGCAACACGCACGAGCAAATTATGCTTACCAGAACAATTAGGTCAATAACCAAAATACCATGTCTCATGAACAATATGTGACAGATTTCCTGCTAGTTAATTGCTTAGCAGAAAAAAAGTATAGCATACTTGTAATAAGTAGCTCCATGTAACTGTGCTCTCCTCTATTAAATCGAACATACTGTGATGAAGAGCCAATTGCGTCAAAAGTCAACCAGTTTCTTATGGGCGACTTTTGGGACGCTTGGTGGCAGCAGACTTACCAGGTAAAATCCATTGTATTCGGTCATGTGCGCACGCTCAGAACTACGTAAACAATGGAAATTTACCTGGTAAGTCTGCTGCCCCCTAGCGTCCAAAAGTCTCCCATTCGTGCAACAAACATCAAGCCGTTCATTTTCAAAATAAAACCCATAAACTGCGCGGGAAAAATAATGTCGAGTCCAATGGAAATTCCCAAACGGTTTTTTATTTTCACTCAAGGAATTGGAAGGAAGTAACACGGGACCAAGGTCATGCACCCGTAACTCGCAATTATTTCCGGGGTGAATACGCGGCGGCTTGGTTGTACAATTACGGCCCGGTGTTTTTTATTTTATCGAATATGGCCGTGGTGATAAAATAATGAGGCCGGATATCGTGTTTATTGTAGTAACTGTAGTACGTCACTGTTGGTTAAATGGTGGGAGATGTGATATCACCTGATTGAATAACGTCTGGTTCTCGTTGAATATTCCCCACCCAACCAGATTTTGAAGATAACACTTTGCCATAATTTCTTCTTAGATGTGAGAACAGGTAGTTTGTGTCTTAATTAATACCCCTCTTATTTGGTTCCTAGAACTACAAGTGCCAAGAACTAAAAGTACTAAGGTATAAAACCCTTTAATAGGACCAGCGAAACCCTGTTGTTATAGGAATTCGTCACACCTTAGGGCTCGTGTGACCATTCTAACAGGAGACTTTTGGGACGCTTGGTGGCAGCAGACTTACCAGGTTAAATCCATTGTTCGTGGTAATGTGTGCATGCTCAAAATTACTTAAACAATGGAAATTTATCTGGTAAGTCTGCTGCCACCTAGCGTTCCAAAGTCTCCCTTTAGTTCCACTCAGTGTTCTAGAGACATTTCTTAACTTTCTTTACTCAAACTTCCGAAGTACGGCTTATGATTCTTGTGATGCCAGTTCTGCACTCATTATTTTTATTCCATACCTTTAGAGACGAGAAATGTCTTGAATTTGTTCAATACTGTTAGATGCTCGTGGTTTATCGCTGTGGTTCATGTTAGTTCCCACTCTGCACCACCGTAGGGCAAACTTGTGCCTCACTGATCCGTGCAAACTCATGGATTACCGTATGTCTCACCAATTAACCCCCTTTTCACATGGCTGAAGAAACATCCACCGAGAAGCATGTTTATAAAATGACCGCTTGTAATATTGTGCCAATACTTATTTCCCTCTGAGATACTGTTCAAGTCAATAAACTAGCATTTGAAACCACGTCACAGAAGTACCAAGAAACGAAATACTATCGTGTTTAGACAGGCCTGTATATGCTTCGTTTGTGGTGAAGGAGGAAATTGTAAATATCTACTGGAGTATTGTAGGGCACCAAGGCAATAACCAGGGGGCACGGGGGCAATCGCTTTCGTTGCCTCCTGGACTTATCAGGTCTGCAGGGTTACATACACAAATTTACCTACAAAACTGCAACTTAAATGTCCAAATTTGCAAACATTAGCACATGTATGTTCATGATAAGCCGTGAAGGTAGTCTATTTCAAACCATTAATGTAATATCCCTTTTATTTTTTTATTTTTAGCAAAAGGCCTAATTATATTGCAATGCGTTGTGGTTAGCCGTCCCGTATAGCGTCACCTTTGTCAATTTAATAAGGGATCTGAGATGCGATTATAAGATTGATAAATGTATTAGAATAGCACAAATCTTGTTTACTCCGAAAGTTTTTTCTTCTTCTGCAAAACAGGAAGCAGACAGACAACATGGGGGGGGGTGATGTAGTTAATTTTGCATAATATACATCAAGGCACGAAACAGGTGCGATTTCTAGATTAGTCCAGCTTGTGGGTTAGAGCATGGTTAGAGTGACGTGTGTCGCGTGCTGTGGGGTCGTCATGTCAACTGACGTGAAGCGATCCGACGGCTGTTTTGTGCTACATAGTTTTTTTGCGAGACGAGCTCGATGACAAGATGTCATGAATTGAAACTTCGAAACAAACTATTGCATAATAATGAAAACTTATAAAGCGCACAAATCCACCGAAGTGCTCATGGCGCTAAACACAGACAATAACACAGGCATATAATGAACAACATGAATCCAGATGTGGTAGAGAAATACAACTTATACGTGTCATGGCCGAGCAGATTAAGAGCACCGGATTCAAGCTCAGGTGTTTGATCAGCAGAGTGTGGGTTCGAATCCCGGTTGTAGTGCTTTCTGCTCTACCGGCCAGGCTTCGGACTGATGATACCCAAGCCTACATCCGTATGGACTGTAAAAGGGGTAACCCTGTTTCAGCCCTAGGAGTAAGCGGCAACGGCCTCTGGACAAAAATAATTGTAGCCCACACCTTGAAGTGGCCTTCAGGCCTTGTGTGTCTGGCGAATTGCATAAAAAAAAATACAAAAAAATACAAAAAAAAAAAATACACAATATCTATTAGAAAACATCGAAGGGTAAAAGCAAACCATTTTACTAAGAGTTTGTTTTACTTTTTACATGTAGGGTGGCCTACATGTACATTACATGTAACATGTAGACATGGGTATCATCCACTAGGAGCCTTGCTGGTAGAGCAGAATGCACTACCTTCCCAACTTGTTTTCGAAGCATTTATGGTTAAGTGCCTTGCTCAAAAGGTACTTAAAGGTGTCATGATCGGGATTCGAACCCAAACTCTGCTGCTGACAACACCATAGCTTGGGTCCGATGAACTGTATACCTAGCCCGGCCACAAACACCGTATAATATCAATGTCTTCGTGCGAAACATTCTCGTATTAAATCTGGCAACACTACCTGAAAACAGCCGTCTGTTTCTATACAGCCCATCCTTGAAAAGGATGGGCTTAAGCCTTTGGATTGGAAACAGAAATACAAGTACCCAGGAGAAGCGAAAGTTGCACATTGTAAAGATTGAATTGATCCTTATGTGATTATAGCCATTTGTTACTTGAGCCGGAAGCGTCTGCGACAGCCACCTATACCCTTTACCTACAGCTTAATCCAGAGGGACACAGTTTGCGACACTTGGGTGTGTTTAAGAGGCCATTTAGGGAGATTGCTAGTTCTTATTATAGCCAAGACATGTAAAGATTCGAGCTTATAACGCCTTCTTGTTGAGCATGCAATTGTTGGCTAAGCATTTTCCTTGCACTCTAAGAGGCATCAACAACTTCTGTCCTCCCCTAACCTCCTTCATCCCAACCCCAACATCCCCCAGAAAAAAACCCTTAAAAACAAACAAGCTTAAACCTAAAAACAGCTTTCTGATGCTTGCTACTTCTAAATATTATTGTCATTATGGCAATATTTATGAAATATATTTTTGGATGATAGCTACTTCATAGATTTTGTTTTGTTTGTTATGTGCTTTGTGAACTGACGGAACTTTTACTGGTCCCTCATAGAGATGCTTAAGCAAATTGCTTAACAACTTTTTGCTAAAGCAGAAATGAGCAGGAGACCAGTCACAATTGTACTTGTGACACAGTAGTTTGGCTGGTGTACACCCTTATTCTTGTAACTTTGTTATGCTAAGCTACTTTTTGTGCTTTAAGCAGCTCTATGAATCTGGACCCTGGTCATCACTGTCAGAGCAGTGTTTTGAAACAAACTTGAAAACATCACAAGAGGGCGCTAGTCCAGTTAGGAAGACTAAGGAGTAGGGTTGTCGTCAAGCAGAAGGTGTGAACCCCCTTTAGATATTTAATTTACATCGACGTCATCTGTAGACATAGATTATTGTTGAATGCAGGTCACTGCATTATTATGAAAACTTCCTGCCGTCCAGCGGCTCACAAAGACGGTATGGCCCATGATGACAGTTCGGACACAAGTCCCGTGATTAACTGTTGCTGAAATCAAACCCCTGCCTAGATAAATAAGATCGACTGATTGAACGAAATACTGCCCGACTGATGACATATTAATTGTCTTTGTGTGAAGGTGATAAGTGATGACATTAAAGGAACACGTTGCCTGGGATTGGACGAGTTGGTCTATAAAAAGCGTTTGTAACCGTTTTTTTTATAAAATGCATATGGTTGGAAAGATGTTTTAAAAGTAGAATACAATGATTCACACAAGTTTGCCTCGAAATTGTGTGGTTTTCCTTTTACTGTGCGAACTAACACGGTCGGCCATTTATGGGAGTCAAAAATTGACTCCCATAAATGGCCGACCGTGTTAGTCGACGAGGTAAAAGGAAAACCGTGCACATTCGAGGCATGTTTGTGTGGATCATTGTATTCTACTTTTACAACATCTTTCTACTCATATGCATTTTATAAAAAACGGTTACATGACCAACTCGACCGATCCAAGGCAACGTGTTCCTTTAACAATCGTATGGGTTGAGGTCGAGTCAAAATATTGTTTGTCATTAGATGCAGTCTTTATGTTTTCGAATATCAGAAGTTTATATAGAATACCACAAGTTGATATAGCCACGGAGGAAGTTTTCCTCCATGATATAGCAGAACATTGATTATTATTATCGAAACAACTTTGTCAAATCCTGTTAGTCTTGGTTCAAGGCGTTAACTGTCTGTTTTGTAGCTCAAGGGACAAAAGATAAACTTGTGGTGCATGATGTAGAGAGTCTGTAGATCATTTAAAAAATAACATTTATGGTACTTCGGTATTTTCGATTGTGTGTAACTCACCCAGCCAGGGTATACAACAAGATTTTATTTCAGTGTATTGGGGAGGGATACAACTTTGTGCATCCTTTATAATAATCATACAAGGAACTCTTGATACAATGTTCACGTTAATGTGTTGTCATTTCGCCTTCGAGAAAGACTCTGCTAGGTTCGAAACGTCAGGCCATTTTAAAACTCTTTTTTGCATTTATACGGTAGATCATTTGGTTGGTAAATTTTTTTTTATAAAAGGACTTTCCTACAACTAAGAAATGTTAAAGTCACACTTAACCAACATGCTTCTGCCCACATCTCTTATTCATGTATTCCAACGAGCTTTCCCCGTTTCAACTCCTTGTTTTCTTTTCGTAGGCGGAATAACAATCCTTTTTGGCAGTTACATGTAACACCCTTGTATATTTTTCCTAGTCACCGGAGACAGGACCGACTTTTACCTTAAGAGGCCGCGGGGAGCTCTCGAGTTTACACGGGCCGTGACTTACCTTGTCCTGCCCGGTGCATCTCACCTGACGATTTTTTTTTTATGGCACCGTGTTGTGAGACACTCACTTTTTATTACACTGACCCGGTCAATCTGAGTCAACTTTGACAGCTTTGAGGGTTGTATTTTTTTTTTCAACAGCTTTTTGATAATTGAAGGTCCCCCAATGTATTGCTTTGTGATATCGAGTTTGTTTAAAGGGGAGAGCTGCAGCAAGGATCCTTTGTTTATAATTGATTGCATATTAGGCATATTACGTAAAATGGAGCTTTAAAGTAAATAAACTTGAAACACTTTTGAAACCAAACCTGGTTTATCCACTGGTAACATAAATATCATAGAGTGTTGAAAAAAAAGATAGCCTTAATTTTCCACACTATCATAATAAAAAATTTGAACGTCAAATGAATAAAAAATACATTGTAGGAAAGATTAATCGGGATTTCACAAAAAAACAAAAAAACATTAGGCCTCCGTCGACACAAATTACTTACAATTAATAATATTAAAACAAACAAAAACTTCAACATGAATAGTTTCAATCTGAAAGATCATTTTTACCCTACCTTGTTTTTCAAAGCGAAATGCTCCTAAGGTCAAAAATAGCCTTCGCTTATACGATTGTAACAATCGAAACAAACACCTCGCGTCAACACAAAAATCACAGTTATCTAAAGTATGGCAATAAATCTAGCAAACCAATAATAAGTTATCCCTTTAAAAATGGTATCGATAAAACTTGATGATATTTTCTTAATGCAATGTTGATCGACAGACTTCAGACCTCGTCAAAAAACACCAGTCTGTAACGAGCGGGCAAGTACGGGTCAATGCCATAGACTCTATTCATTGGGTCGGTCAGCATTCTACATCATACATTCCTTACCATTGAGTCTGATATGGGCTATAGTTGGACTAAACCTTGTCTTCACAATAGGTTCTTTAATCCGATGAAGACTTACAACTTCAAGGTTTGCTTTAGTGGTGAAATCTAAACGACGAAAAGGCAAGCTCGGCTTGCGGAAGTCAAGATCCCTCATGGCTTGACACTTTGGTTTTAAATAGACCCGCTAGTAATTCCGACGGTCGAGTTTTGTTTTTTAGATATTGATAAAACTAAGGCCGTGTTCGAAACGGCAACTTCGGCTACAGCTACGGCTAGATAAGCGCTTCTACCAGTGTTGAAGAATAGGCAGAGGTGCGCGATCTAGCCATAGCTGTAGCTGAAATCGCCGTTTGGGACACGGCCTAATACATGGATTGCACATGACGTCAATGGCCGCCATCTTTGATGAAACGTGCACGCGTGAAAGGCTATCATTGGCTGAAAGTTGTGCACAGCGCGTGTACGCGTGCACTTTTCCATTTTTTTAAATCAGATATGGCGGTCGATGACGCTCTGTGCGATTAATTAATCGAAGTTTATTTTTTCTTTTAGATCACAAATTTTGCAATAAAAAGAAGTGGAGATTCGTTCTTTTTTTGATGACTTATGACGGACACTTTGCAATGTGTCTTATCCTTAAATCTGTTTACGTATGAGGTATAATTTTTAAAGAGGCCATGGAACGTTGTTGTTGACACGCTGAGTGTACGTTACACAAATATTCCAGTCACGTACAAGGACAAGATGTTTTAAAGGCACTGGACACTCAAAATAATTGTTAGCATAAAAACTTACTTGGTAACGAGCAATGGAGAGCTGTTGATAGTATAAAACATTGTGTGAAACGGCTCCCTCTGAAGTAACGTAGTTTTTATGAAAATGTTATTTTTTACTCAACTATTAAAATACTTCAGGCCGGAAGCCTTTTATTACGCATCTAAAAGCACACAAACTAATAGTGCAATAAGGGTTGTTTTTTCTTTCTTTATTCTCTTGCAACTTCGATGACCAATTGAGTCCAAATTTTCACAGATCTGTTATTATTTTTATGCATGTTGGGATAGACTAAGTGAGAATACCCATTCTTTGATAATTACCAAACGTGTCGTTGTCCAGTGCCTTTAAAACACACCGAGGTCAATGTTAGTGTAACTCGTACTGTTACCTTTAACTCATCGTACACTTAAGGTGCTCGTATAAATCGCTTTGTAAAAAGCGAAATGGTCCTATTGGGGAAACAATGTAGGCCATTGAGGATACCTTGTAAACAGTATGATGTGAAACAACACATAGA
The DNA here is from genome assembly GCF_032118995.1 of Asterias amurensis. NCBI lineage: Eukaryota > Metazoa > Echinodermata > Asteroidea > Forcipulatida > Asteriidae > Asterias > Asterias amurensis. The sequence goes on along the minus strand of NC_092667.1, from coordinate 2,426,715 downwards.
GAAACATGGCATTGACATCGTCTGTCTTTATTATTGGTTAGGGGATAATACTGATACGAGACGCAGCTCTCGTTCTGGTATTGATTCATCTTACGGACGCAAGAGGGCGCAAGCATATGGGGTAAACTTCTTGGTTTTTTTTCCTCATTCAAGTAAATGTAACCAGAGCGAGGCTGGAAGGTCAAAGTAGTCTAAGGGGCAAGTTTTTTCTCTCGGTCTCGGCTTTTGTGACATTGACTTGAAATCAAATAAAAATGGCTACAACGTGTCTTAACCTTCACAACCCCAAGTAATTAATGACAGTTAGATGTTTAACAATAAACAAATACCATTTAATAATATAAACATACAAATAACAAACAAACAAACAAACAAACAAACAAACAAACAAACAAACAAACAAACAAACATCAAACTCCTCAACAGACAAACAAAAACACTTAGAATTTATTAACACCAGCAAGAATTTAAAATAAGGACAAACATCAAGGCATATTCTTTATAACACACAGTGACCGTGTAATTTTAGAATCAACAGACGGGTACAAATTTGTCAGAAATAGTGAAAATTCCAATGCCAACATGAGAAACCTCTTAAAACAAACTTTCACTCTGCGATTCTGCAATCACTACAAACGGAACCATTGTATGGTAAATCCATGAGGCTTGGTCTGACGTCACTGGTCAACATTTGAGAAGGTATAACACTGGCACCCCACAGCGAATATCAGGGGTCCTGGAAATAGTTTGCCGCCCGACTTGCAATCCTGTGGTTTCCTGACGAGGCATTCAAGGACCTGTAATAACTCACAGTTTTGTGGACAGAATCAAGATTTCTTGCCTTGGTCCTTTTTCTAAGATGATGGTGTAGGTCTATCTCACCAAGATGATGACACACATAATGTGTTTAGGAAAGTATTGGAGCACGTAAATGTTTCGTTTAAAATAGGGGGGTTTAGCTGCACGTTACGCGAGTAAAAACGTGAACGTGAACGTCAGAAAATTGTGTCGTTTCTAGGTGACGTCACCACTTTGGGCTTATTGCATGCTCACGTATGAAGTCTGCATAGGTACGTAAAAAGGCGTTCACGTTCACGTGTTTGCTCGAGTAACGTGCAGCTAAAACCTCCCTATTTTAAACGAAACATTTTCGTGCTCCAATACTTTCCTTTTAACACATTATGTGTGTCATCATCTTGGTGAGATAATAAACTTATTTGTTGCAGACATTTTGGAGGAGCAACTGCGAGTTTCTTCAAGAAAGTTGTGACTGAAGTGGAATTTAATAAACAAAACGTGCGGTCCTATAGTAGCACATTGACAATTGGCCTACGTGTAGTTTTTCTTGAACATGTTGTAAATTATGGTGCCAAACGTTTCAGGTGGTTTTTACCATGGATGACAGATTGTATTGTAATGATTGAACAAGTGATTTATTTAAATCGGGTGATTGAATAACACTTTATTTAATTAAGCCGCAGTCTAGTTTTCAATGTACAGTTTACCACTAAAATTATTTCGCACTCAAACTCTAGTATATAGATGACTGATTTCGTACATTATTTTTGTCTTATGCCCGTAAAAGTTTTTGTTCTAATGGGATTTGATGCATTGTATAGTGAGATCAAATGGTTTGCAGTAACACCATGTGTGTATCTACCTGCCAGGTAGATTTTGTTCTTTAGAGAACTGTCTGGCTTCATATTCTACTACCGCGTATAGTTCGAGAGACTTCTCAGTTCTGAAAAATAACTGTCCTGCTTTTTTACTGGGCGGAAGGTAGAAAATCGGTCGGGGGACTACTAAGCTTAGTGTATCGTTGTTTTCTAGTATACTTTTAAAGTTGTTGAAGGACTTTGTCCTGCTAATCTTAGCTGAGAGTCTGGGTCTTGAGTTACTCTTGGCGCTGCGGTTGAACCAGAGTTGGCTCCCAGTGGCTGAGCTGCTCAAGGAATAACAGTTTTTCTAAGATAAGATTTCGTGGCCTGCGGGTTCACCTTGGAGTCCGTTTTTCTATTTCGGTTTCCATGTTTTTCTGTGCTTTCTCTCCTCTGTGATTCATAATATATAAAGCCACAAGGTTGTATTTGTTTTAAACGTTGTGTGGTCGTGGACTGGGGGAAGGGACCACAGGGATATTTCTTGGGGTGTGTTGTTGGCGACTGTATGTTTTGTTTTTGTTGTCAGTTGTTATTTTGAGTGTTTTGCGAGAGTACTTCTTTCGCTTTCTGTCCCAATGGATTGGCAGAATGTGTGCAAACTTTGGCAGAATTCTGTCGCAAAAAGTTTGAAAGTTGCAAATGCTACTTATTTTGCAATAACATTTTAACCACAGCCTTCGGTTGCATGCATTTAGCTTGCTGCTTTTTGGTTGATGTTTACCTAAAAAATGATCTTTGAAAGAACAATAGGCCCTATTATTATTCTTTGACGTCAGTATGATGTGAATCAGGCTTTTTTTTTTTTGGGGGGGGGGGTCTGAGGAAAACGACTATGTCCAAATTAGTTGCTACAGCTACGGCTACGACTGTTGCTGCGGGTTTTGCTATAAGCCCTAGCCGCAAATTTTGGACACGCGCCTGCTGCCCAAGAGTCCCCATTATTTATTGCCAGTCTAGTTTTGTTTTACAGCGCCACCAAGCGACCGAATGTATTACTTATTATTAGTCTGGTACCAATTCTCTTCCAGGCTTGTGTGTATACTCTGTTATGCTTACCTCTGGGATCCAGACATCTCCTGAAACCAAAACAAAATTTTTTTTTTTGACTTTTTTTTGACGGTGTTTACAACTAATTGACACCAATTAATTTCAATGCGTTTTATATTCAATACTGTGGGACAGCTTGTTATGATGAAATCCTTTATGTTTGCTTGTTTATTTCTAGGGACCTCAAAATGGAGAACATCATGCTGGACGAGAAAAAGAAAAACCTGAAGATTGTTGGTGAGTAAAAAAAAACAAAAAGTAAACTGGACTGGATCTTGTATTGTTAGTAATAATAGTGTACGCATGTTGGTATTGTTACGTAGGGGGTATTTATATACAAAATTAATATTATTGTTTCGTTTTTTTTAAACATGGGATATGAAATTTCATGGTTTTATTTCATGATGAAGAATAATTAATTAATGTATGAACAGATCCCACTTCATTCACACAGATAAGTCATAAATAGACCAAGTAACTCGGGAGGGGCGATGCACGAAAAAAAAATTTTGTTGACATCTGCAGTTTGTAATTTTGATGTTTTTGATGTGACCTAAAAAGACGATTGACTTTGTATATGAATTTATTAATGAATTATTATTATATTATATTAAAGTTGTGCCAAACAAAATGTAATTGTAATTCCTAATAAAATTAAATGTTATGATTTTGGGGGTTGAACAAAGAATTGACTAGAGTGGGATTCGAACCAACGACCTCCGGATTAACATGCCTCCGGATTAAATTCGGGGGTCGTTGGTTCGAATCCCACTCTAGTTAATTCTTTGCAAATCATTTCAAAATTTACCTAGTCAGTTTCCCTTGTGGTTTATATTGATATCTAAAATTAAAAATATTCTGTCAAACTTCAATCCATTTGCCTATAACCCTTCTTATGCTATCTTATTATTTTATTAACAAAATCCTAACAATTTAATTGCTTTTGATTTTCTGGTGATAGACTTTGGGTTGAGCAACACGTTTTCACCTGACAACCTACTGAAGACTCACTGTGGCTCCCCAGAATATGCAGCTCCAGAACTCTTCATATCGACACAAGATTATGGACCAGAAGTTGACCTGTGGAGCCTGTAAGCAAAAATTTGACAATTTTTTTTATCCTAAAATAACAGCAGAAACTTGTCATAGTGGGATATATAGTGGTTGTTAAAGGCAGTGGACACTATTGGTAATTACTCAAAATATTTATTAGCATGAAACCTTACTTGGTAACGAGTAATGGGGAGAGGTTGATAGTATAAAACACTGTGAGAAACGGCTCCCTCTGAAGTGGAGTAGTTTTAGAGAAAGAAGTAATTTTCCACAAATTTGATTTCGAGACCTCAGAATTAGATGAGGTCTCGAAATCAACTTGCATCTGAAAGCACACAACTACGTGTGACAATGTTGTTTTTTTCTTTCATTATATCTCGCAACTTTGACGACCGATTGAGCTCAAATTTTCACAGGTTTGTTATTTTATGTATATTGAGATACAGCAAGTGAGAAGACTGGTCTTTGACAATTACCAATTGTGTCCACTGTCTTTAAGTCATCACAGTTCAAGATGCTTTACTATAATTGCTTCTCTTCGCCCAGGGGTATAAATGGGTATCTGCGAGGGTAGAGGTTAATATTGTGTATGGAAAAGCCACTAGTGCATTCGGCAGCTCAGGGCTGTATACTCCCCAGGGAGCTGAGAAAGATTAAAGGGATGTTATTGGCCCATTGACCAGGGCACTAATGTAGAGCGCATTGATACGGTTATTGTAAAATGCACTATAGACCATATTGATTATGACGTCACCGTTCAAATATTTGCCCTACAAGATGGCGTCTGCGTGTGTGTGTGCGTGCTTGTGCCGTAGAAATCAAACCGGGAACGCTGCTTGCTGCGTGTTTCTTTGATGTGCGTGTGTAGACGCGCATACGGTTTGACCTACAAGATGGCGACTTTCATAGCAAAAAAGGGCTTATTCAATACAGTCTATAGGCCCTATAAGAGTTTGTTATTATAAGAAAATAACAGAAGTACTGCACTTTTATACTTGAGGATAACCCAAGAAGGCTTAATTCAATTATCAGGACAGAGAGAACTTTAATGTTACCTTTTGTTCTTTAATGACAAGCAGTAAGTTACACAAAGTTAAGTTACAATGAACTGAATGTTTCTATTTTTTGTATTGTCCATTTCTATCTGATGAATACAGTGGCATCAACATGTTTGCCATGGTAACAGGGCGATTACCGTTCTCTACACCCTACACTGAAAACAGACGACAGAGACTTCTACAACAGATTCAGAATGGTCTTGGAGTCATCCATGGCAAGGAGATGGCTCATCTATCAGAAGGTTAGTCTTCATCCTCTCATGCCGTGGCGTGTCATCTCCTGCAGATCTACTCCTTTTACGTAGCACCATGTATAATGGATTACAGGGTGCTGGGGCCCGAATTGGCCAATCCAGCCAGAAACACAGGGGCGAACCTCTTCTCTTTTCTATAAGTGCGCTGGGTTCTTTTAGGTGCAATACACAGCACACGGGACCAACGGCTTAACGTTCCATATGAAGGACGTAGCAATGGTTGAGTGTCTTGCTTAAGGACACAAGTGTTGCAGCTAGGGATTTGAACCCACACTCTGCTGATCAGAAACACCACAGTTTGAATTTGGCGCTCTTAACCGCTCGGCGACGACACTTCCACGTTATAAAACTGTTGTATTTTTTATTTTTTATTTTTTAAGTCACTAAAGTGGAATTCAAACCCTGCTCACCTCACAAGACACTGTGTAAATATATTTGCAATTGTTTCATCCAAAAATTACTCCCCTGAACAAAGATATTGACAAAATAGGGACACCACCAACATAGGGCTAGATAGCTCAGTTGGTAGAGCGCTGGCACGTTAATCCAGAGGGCATTGGTTCGAATCTCACTCTAGTCAATTCTTTGTTCAACCCTAAAAACAAAAAATTACTTCATCTTCTTTTTTTTTAGAGTGCCAAGAACTACTGAGTCAGTTAATAGAGCCCAGTCCCGAACTTCGTCTACCATTACTAGATGTTGAGGTACATCCATGGATTACTGACTCTGGAGAGACTGCATTTTATCCCTACCAACAACCACCGAAAGATATGGATACCAGGAGAATGGTGAGTAATATTAAGAATTAACTATTCTTGTATAGCGCATTACACATAGTAACTAAACATGTCCAATAAATTCATGCTGAAAGGATTGAAGGATTGTGCAACTGATGACTGATTATGTTTCATAAGAAAATTTTGTTGAATACTCAGGAGGGACGCCATTGGTTCACCAAGCAGGAAACCGCAAATACTTTTGTTGTATTTTTTGAGGCACATTTAAGTAGTTGAAAAACAGTAGTGGTGACTCAACTAGACTCAACTTTTGAAATAAAACGTACAATCAGATTTGTTTTTCACTGTCATCTAATTAGATAATGGAGAAAACCGCTCACTTGTTGAAAGTAAACTTGGCGAAGATAGAGGGCAGCGTTCATGAGTATCGTCTAGACGAGGTTAGCGCGATTTACAACCTGATGCTGGATCAGTATCTAGTGAACAAAGGTTACAGGGATACCGACCATACCATTAGGAAAGAGGTGAAGCGACCAAAGACGATTGAGGTGATGGTGAGGCCTAAAACACCACCAGCGACGCCAGCAGAAAACACAGTTGAAGGTAAGTTAAGTGGGCCTAGACTGGTACCCTCTCATTATCTGCAACAGGCCAGGGGCTTTTCTCAAACCTCGGCTTAGGCTCCCACTCAGGCTCCGCGTGCTGATGTCTGTGCAATACGCGCTGAAAATGCAGGTTAAAGGCCAAGCTGCAGACACAGCGCGCGGAGCCTAAGCCTGAGGGGCAGCCCAAGCTCTGGTTTGAGAAAGGCCCCAAGGGTCGATTTCACAAAGAGCTTAGATTGATCTTAACTTCAAGTCAATCGTAGTTGCTAAATATGTGATGTCACAATACAAATCAAGATGGTAAAACTGCCCAATTTGTCTACGATGGATTTTATTGCCTTGTGAAACCGGCCCCTTGGAATTTCATCTTTCTTAGGGCAATAAGGCCTTTTTTTATTTTGAATAGGGCACTTCCATTGGAAAATCTTAAAGGTCTATGAGAATTGTATGAAGGGGCACCAAGGCAGCAAGACCAGGCCTCCATTAAATTCAAGGCCTGTCACAAGGAACAAAAATCTGCAAAGATAAAAGACAGCCAAATTGCTATGTCACATGTACAGTTTGTGACTAGTATCCTGCTACATTTCTGCTTAGCTGAAAATTCTTAAGTAATGTTTTCTGCTTAAGCAGTTCAGTGAAAGTGGGCCCTGATTTAGTTCACCTGAAAGCTGTCTTGACATAAGTCTTTGTTCAAGACCCTCCTGTTATTTATTCCCCTCACCGCTATCAACCACAAAATGCTCTCACTCTTCTTTTTTTCTCTCTTTTTTTCAGACATGGAGAGCGTTGAACTAAGGACACCCACTATCATTGGAATGGTACGACCCAGTCAGCATAATCACGAGAGGTGCTAACTACATTCATTGTCTATTTACCCACCAGGAGATTAAAACAAAACAACAAAAAATCATTAGAAAAGCAAATGGTGCAGTGAAAAGATTAAAACGTTGACGGTTTCTAGCATTAGGAAACATTTTGAATCTCATTTGGGTCTCTTCTTGTTTATTCGTTTAGGCCAACTTGTTTGTCGGCTGATTTTGAACTGTCTGCTGTTTCGTATGCAACAAAATCAAAGCAAAGGTTAGTTCAATTCATAATAATTGAGTCCGTATACCATTATTTATAATATCAAAGTCTTGTATAGTGCACGTATCTACCATCAAGGTACTCAAGGCGCTTCGGACAGAAAGAGAGGTTACTGAAAGTTATGAATTCTGAGACCCAATTATGTACCACGTTTTATCATTTATCTTTTTTTATTTTTATTTACAGACGAGCCAAGACAGCTACTTTCCCAGGAGCAGGAGTCAAGGTAGGGAAGAAAGTCGTGTTCCCATTCAACTTTTTTTATTTTTTTTTTCAAGTACTGCGACATTTCTGTATAATGACAAAATTAAATTTAATTCAATTTCATCCATCATCCTTCGCCCTTGGACGAAGCAACTGTGATGAAATGGTGCCAGGTTGCTTTATCCCTCATGAGTTGTTGGGTTTCGTTTGGATTGAGATTTGTTTCTAATTACCGTGATTTATGTAAAACTTAAAGGTCGAAAAAGGTCGCGGAAGACTTCCATGCAGCCATGGTAACTTTGAATCGCTTGAAAGTCCAATGGAAAATAAGATGGAAACAGCTCCGCGCTGTAAATCTACCACGACCATGCTGTAAAACACTATACAAACGTCACAGACTATAAGTCCTGGTGGGAACGCATGATCGAAATACACCAAAGCCAGTCACAGTAATTTGCCACATGGCAGCGGAAGAAAAAGTCCAGTCGGAACTTGACCTAACCCCCAGCAGAACCTAAAGTATCTCAAGTGGTTTTCTATCTTACTTAAAGGCAGTGGACACTATTGGTAATTGTCAAAGACTAGCCTTCACAGTTGGTGTATCTCAACATATGCATAAAATAACAAACCTGTGAAAATTTGAGCTCAATCTGTCATTGAACTTGCGAGATAATAATGAAAGAAAAAAACACCCTAGTCACACGAAGTTGTGTGCGTTTTATATATAGTTGATTTCGAGACCTCAAGTTCTAAATCTGAGGTCTCGAAATCAAATTCGTGGAAAATTACGTCTTTCTCTAAAACTATGGCACATCAGAGGGAGCCGTTTCTCACAATGTTTTATACCATCAACCTCTCCCCATTACTTGTCACCAAGTAAGGTTTTATGCCAATAATTATTTTGAGTAATTACCAATAGTGTCCACTGCCTTTAAACACTGTGCCATTCTTCAATTCTTATAGTTCTAATAATCTTCTTTTACAGACTCGTCCATTCGGTAATGCAACAACAGCGAACAGTGTAATTGCACGGAACCACAACTTTGGTCCACCTTCAACAACTCCCACCCAGACACCTAGGGTGTTCTCTAGCCCGCCTGCCCGCAAAACAAGTGCAGCTCATGTGCCTAAGATGCATACACGCTCTAAATCTGTCCAATCAGGGGACAGGCTAAAGGACACGTCAGAGTGCAACCAATCACAATCCAAAGGAGATGGACCAATGACAGATGCTGTCATGTCGCAACAACGCAAAAAGAAGCCAATCAAAAAGATGCCTGTCGCTAGGGCAACAGAATTTCTCCAATCAAAGGAAAGCGGCATATCTGGAATCAAAACCAATGCAGAGAGTGCCCACGATGTTAAGGTTGTTGATATGGCTAAATACTTTACCTTTAAACATGGCTACATCGTCAAGGAAACCTCACTATCGACCTGCAAGCCTCAAGAGATATCCACAAAGGACGACGCCAACCCTGTGAATGTACACACTTCTCACCGAGATCAGCTCCTCACTGAAACTGAGTCCCAGCATGATGTTCACTCCTGTGTGTCTAGCAGAGTAGGCAGTCCGACAAAGACCTCAACTCAACGGAGTGAGCTTGCAAGAGAGAGGATGAAACTAACAACGAGTCCCGTCAATGCTCTCTTCCGACCGCACCACGCCGACCCTGCCTTACAGAAGTCTCTACTTCTCACTAAGAGAGCCTTGCAAACTCGCTTCTCACAGGCTGGTAAAGCTGGTACCAAACCTAGGAGCAAGTCATCACCTCAACGTTCAACGTCATCTCAATCAAGAGCAAACCCACGTAGCAATCAATGTGTCTTCTCGGTATCAAGATCGGCATGCGACTCCCCTCGTGCCAGACTCCCAACTCCTGTTGCGTTTCTCCAGTCGTCTGAAGACACCCACAGAGCTTATGAAGACACTAAAAGAGCCAATGAAGACACCCAAAGAGCCAATGAAATAAAGGCATGGAAGGAACTGTTGGCAACCAAGGATAGCTCTAGGAGGAGAGGTATGCCTCCAAGACTTGAATGGAAGAGGTCTGGTGTAGGGAAGGGAAGTTGCTGGGTGGATGAGAGGGATGATATTAGGACGAACCTTGAGGATGAGAGAGAAGTAAATGCCAAGAAGCTACAAGAGATGATGAGTAGAGATAGCATTCATCAGAAGCTATCAACTGGAAATATCAGGTCGGTACCGAGATAAGCAGAGTTGTTTTTAAAGGCAGTGGTCACTATTGGTAATTACTCAAATAACTATTAGCATAAAACCTTACTTGGTAACGAGTAATGGAGAGCAGTTGGTAGTATAAAACATTGTGAGAAACGACTCACTCTAAAGAAACACAGGTTTTTGAGAAAGAAGTAATTTTCCACGAATTTGATTTCGAGACCTCAGAAAATAGATTTCGAGGTCTCGAGGTCTTCAAAAACTGCAGAACCTCAAAAAGTAATATTTTAGAGAAAACTTTTGTTTATTGTGTTGTACAAAAAGTACCCAATACCCTTAAATATCACCCATTTTTAACAGTTTTTCCCCATCCTTTGTCTGAAATGAAAGTAAATAGCTTCCCCAACTCCAGAAAAATAGCCATCAACATTCGATACTAACCAAGTTGGACAAAAATCTGTTGATGTATTATAATAAGTTTTGTGGTTTCAACTTTTTCAGAGTGAATTCTGCCAAAATAGTGGCCCCACCAAAAGATGAGCAGAGTTTACAGAGAAAGAGTTTGCTAGCTGGATCAAACCATGGAAGAGCACCAGGCAAGACGCAACCTTATAGGGGTCATTATAAGATGGAAAAATACGGTGAGAGCTCCTTATAGGCTTGGCTAACATGACCGGACAAACCTGCGACTAACCGTAGTGCGACTGACCGTGGTTTTGCCATGTATACCTAAAAGTTCAAGTTGCTGACTATGTATAAGTATCCTGTTGGATACTCACGTCAAAGAGTTGTATGTTAAATGTAGTAAAATTTGTGCAGGTTTTTTAGTTTGAGGAAACTTTGGAATTGTATTTGTTACCATGTCCTTTTTGTGTAATGCGACTGACCGCTTTTTACAACGTTATAACATCCAAAGCCCACAACATTTCTAACATCATCACTTCAAAGCCTTCGGTGTCTAGTAAAAATCAGTCCATAAACTTAGTGGAAAGAATATCTCACATAGAACGACTAGCACCAAGATCAAGAAATTACACAGAAAAGTGTAATGTGACTGACCATGGAATCGTCCTTAAGGGGACGCAACTTTTTATTTCAGATGTCAAATATTAGAGACCACAAGTGGAACTGAGTGTAGGAAACCTTTTTTTTTTCTGAAGGTGTTTTTTACTGTTCTTCTAGGTCACAAGAGGTCTCAAACATACCCAAGGAGCAATCAAGAAGGAGTTATTAATCTTGGGGAGCAGCATATGATGAGTCTACTTCAAGAAGCATCTAAGAAGTTTGAAGATTCTGTCAAGAAGGAAGAGAAAAGAAATGTAAGCTGGATTGTGGAACTTTAAATGTTTTTGATACAAATAAACTAAAGGGTTCGTTCGATTAGCTTCCCTGGGTGGACCCGGTCTGCCCCAGGTACATTCAAATAGCTTTGAGGAGTCAGTCCAGGGGCTTACCCGGGTCGGCCCCCAAGTGCCCTGCTTGTGGAGTGGGTTACTTGGGGCTGGCCCCAGGTTCATGACATCACCACGAGAGGGTGAGTTATCATTCGATTTGCTCTTGTCAGGGGCTCACCCGAGTAAGCACTGCAGGGTCGACACGGGGAAGCTAAACGAAAGCAGCCTTGGTAAAATTGGAGGCACAACCATGAAATAATTCTCTTTTGAGGGAGTGTTGACTCTGAAAAGAGCCGGTTTGGTCTCAGCGTTTTGAACGGTATACTCTGCTCGTCATGAATACCTACTCACTTTGAATGATAGATGTATGTTTGATAAAAGCCGGTTTTGTCTCAACGTTTGGAACAGTGTACTCTACTCGTCATCAGGAGATTTTGTAGATCAAATATTTGGCAATGACGTGAATCCTTACTCACTGTTAATGAAGATATCATAATTATAATTTACCTGTAGAAGTTTCAGCTTTTATTAGTCTTCGCTTTTATTAGTCGTCGTTTTATTACACAAACTCTGTGAAAATATCTCCTCATTGTTACTTTATAAACTGAATTATCTTTGTATCCACTAATAGAATCTTCAAAGTATCAAAAAGGGGAAGCACCACAATGACATCATGGTTAAATCTAGCCAGAGTTTGACATCAAATCAACAGCCAAATATACATAGTCAGGGGCCAACTGTGGATGAACAGCAGAATACCAGTGAGTTCAGATAGTGCAGGGTAAATAATTACAATTATTAAGAAAACTAGAATGAGCATGAAATTGTCTTGTGTGTACTTCAAAACATTTTTGGGACAGCTTGGTCCCAAGTACATTGCTTCAACACGTGAAGGAAACAAATTTGCACACTTTAAATGGTTTTGATACCTTTTGTAGATCAAGTTTTTGGGCCATGACATAAATCTCTACTTACTGTGAATGAAGATGTTTGTGATATAATTTACCTGTAAAAGTTTAGCTTCATTTAAGTCAACAAGTTTTTGAGAACAAAAAAGTGAAAAATTCACAGGGCAATGTTTTCTGGAGAGTCGCGTAAAATAGTTTTCGTGTCACTGAGACACAAATTGTTTTTTGTTAATTTTTTTTACTCATTTCTCAAAAACTACAGCACCTCAGCAGGTATTATTTCAAGGGAAGCTTTCTACCATCATTATCTTATAAAATGTTTTTTATTTTTTATTTGTGTAATACAAAAAGTACCCAAACCCTTTAGATTTTATTTAAGGCCTAATTGAACATTGTATTTTCTAGGTTCCCTGAGGATCAGTACCAAACCTCCTCCAATACTGCCTAGTAATGTGACCCCTCAGCAAGTATTTAACGTACAAAAGAGCAGGGAGTTCCTACCTGTAACGTCACCGATGACGGGAAAGCTGGGTGGACAGAGAAGCTACGGCAGGAAGTATAGAGGCAAGGTGAGATCTTAGGGTGGGCAAGATTGTGGTAGTGGGGTCTTTCCTCATATTCCACCTCGAGGACTTCGGTTCGAACCCTGTCGGGGGGGGGGGGGGCAGTATGTCGATAAGATTTTCAGTCCCTATACCTGGGGCCAATATCATGGCTCTGCTTACCGTAAGCAAAGAATCGGCGCTTAGGGGAACAGGAAAATTTGTGCTTACGTCAAGCGTAGTAAAATTTTGGAAAATTTGGCTTATATTTTGGCCAGTATCTGCTTTAAGCGGCGCTCATGGCACTGCTGTACAACAAAAAAACATCAAATGAAAGTAGCGTCACATAATAGACCCTTCCCATGAAATATGTAAATTAGACATAGCGCGTGCACACTAACGTTTTGGTTGGCAGAATGAGGGAACATCGCGCTGTTTTGTACACGGCTAATGGGAGCGTGATGCAGACGCAGTTGCGCGTCTGCTTAGTGCACAACTCTATGGTGTTTGCCAACCAACAGGGTCTGTACGCATGCGTGAATGTAATTAGCATATTTCATGGGAAGGGTCCATTAGGAAGAGACTTAACAAAATGCTTCTTTATGCAGATGAGTTTTGCAACTGTTCTTGAAAACGCCAAGTGAGTTTGATTCTGGTAGGGAGTTCCAAAGCCTTGGTGCTACGATTTAACAACTTCTCTCCCCCTTTCGATGATTTGTTGTGTTTTCCTGATATGATTCTAGGCCTGGAATTCCGTCTTCGAAAGGGCAAGGCCATTCTCATTTTGCAAAGGACACTTCCATTGAAAAACCATGAAGTCTATGGGAAACTTTTGAAGGGGCACCAAGGCCAAGACAAGGGGCAACGTAAGCCATGGTCTCCGTGACCTGCATGAAATTACAGGCCTGTTATTCTATCTATGTTTTTTTTCTGGATTCTTTGCTGCAGGATTGGGATGCTGGTTACCGGTTAGAGAGAAAAGTGAGCGATACCATCAAACGAGCTGGATCAGCTATCAGGAGGACACCTGATCTCTTACAGAATTGCACCTAGACTCACTTTACATCATCTGTTGCATGAAGGCTATGGGGATTGGTATGGGATGGAGATGGTTGCCAGTCTACATGATGGGAAATGGTTGATGATGTTCATGATGGTTGGTGGGGGGAGGGGAACTAGTAAATTTGGTTGGGAAAAGTAAACAGCTCAGAGTGTTTTTCTTGCAAAAATATGGTTTACTTTCCCAATTAACCATAGCCAGGACTACAAGAGTGGATCAAAGAGCTACTTCTTCCTTGGATCCCTCCTTTAAAAAGTAAACAGTGTACTAGAAAGACCTTACTATACTAATATCCATCTCCACCTTGCTAAAGCCTCAAATTCTACAATTTCAGTAAGGTGCTAAGCACATACATTTTGCCCAACTCAAGCACATGTCAATTTTTAAGTAATCAGCTTAGATGTTATGTGATGTTTAATGTCTGGGAAATACTCTGGCTAAGTGTTTGTACTTTCTATAAAAGGTGTTCTACGATCATGTTGGGCTGAATAAAAGGAAAAATTTGGTTTATATGGCCTCACGATGCAACCCTAGCAGAGTCTTTTCTCTTTAGCCTTCCAGAAAGACTCAGCTAGGGTCAAAACATCAGGCCATTAAAAATTGTTTGCATATATACCATACAGTAGGTTCTTTTGATTGGTAAGCAGTTTGCAACAGTGAATTCTATTTTCTAAATGAATAAAAAGGGGCAGATATTTATAGAAAATGTCTTCTACATGTAATGGTGTTTTTCTTTCAGCCAGATATCAGTCATTCATCCCAAAGCCTGGTTCATACTTCCTGCGAATGCGAATGGGGTACGAACTTTTGAGGTCACAAATTCACAACAACTAATTCGCAACAGCTGAACTGTGCTCAACTCTTGTGAAACATTCGTTGCGAAAACAGCCCTGTGACGTCAAAATTTGCTTCGCTTAAGGGCGGTGTCACACCTAGCAATTAACAGCCAACCATTTTTTGGCACACTCCAAGAAGAAAAGGCATTCACATTTGAATGTTCAAACATTTTTCTTGGAGATCGTTAGACATTGTTAGAAAAAATAACTCCTGTGCTGCCAAAGTGGTCCTAAATCCTGCACTGTAGTTGGTTGCCTGCAAAAGTTGCCCCATGTGACAAGGCCCTTGTACATATAAACCTTTTTAGTGACCATTCCAGTGGTCCATATCTAGTTTCCTATCAACATTTGTAATTCCTATGGGACCTGAAAGTTACCTGAATCTGTTCTGTATTGACCCAATTCACCTGACGTCATCATCAGAATAATCTTAGTTCCGCCATACTGGTGGGCAATTAGTTATTCAGTGAAGTGCGCATTTAAGGCGGTGCAGCGTTTACACGTAAACCTTTTTGCCCACCAATATAGTGAGCTTGGCACAGTCGCCGCAAGTGCGTGCAAGGGGTCGTGCGTGCAAGGGGTCAATAGACACCTGGGGTGGATTTCACAAAGAGTTAAGACTAGGTCTTATCTCCAGTACACGATAAGTTTTCAATACATGTAACTAGTACTAAGTTAGGACTATGTTTGTGAAATTGACCCCTGTTTACATAACTTTGGGAATCAATGACCTAGCCACTGCAACTCTTGGACAGAATTTAAACTGGTTTTCAGATGTTTAAACTGGCATTGGGCTATTGAATACTGTTAAAGAAGAACACTGCTCTTTATTCTATCTGAAGACACAAAACCAGGGCTCGATTTCACTAACCAATAAAATTCATCGTAAGACAAATTGTCAGTATTACCATAGTGATTTGTATTGTGACATCTCACTTAACTATGAAGCACTTTGTGAAATCGGCCCCTGAAACTAGGTGAAACTGTTGAAGAATCTATTGGCCCTGTGCAAGAATATTGGGTTTTTAAAACTGAACACTGGAGCCGGGAGAATGACAAAGAAAGGAATGTGTGAATTAAAGGCAGTGGACACTATTGGTAATTACTCAAAATAATTATTAGCATAAAACCTCACTTGGTAACGAGTAATGGGGAGAGGTTGGTAGTATAAAACACTGTGAGAAACGGCTCCCTCTGAAGTGCCATAGTTTTCGAGAAAGAAGTAATTTTCCACGAATTTGATTTCGAGACCTCAGATTTAGAACTTGAGCTCTCGAAATCAACCATCTGAAAGCACACAACTTCATATGACAAGGTGTTTTTTCTTTCATTATTATCTCCCAAGTTAGATGACCGATTGAGCTCAAACTTTCACAGGTTTGTTATTTTATGCATATGATGAGATACAACAAATGAGAAGACTGGTCTTTGACAATTACCAATAGTGTCCACTGTCTTTAAATCTACTCTAAGTTTATTTCCTCCGATTGGCACAGATTTCAAACGGCAGAGGGGATAAACTGATGCCTCCAACACCCTGGAATGAGATGGGCGGGGCCCCTTCAGGCTTACTGAGGTTGAATCCATGAAGAAAATGAGTAAAGAAAAGGAAGAGCTCCATCTTGGCGAGTTGTTCTCCTAGGCATGCACGTCTTCCTGTATAATCATATAGAAATAAAGGAGAATTCAGAAAAGTCGTTTGGGAAAAATGCACAAAATGAATAAAAACAAATTCTCTCAAAACGTGGCCCTTATTAATTTGTTAAACTGTGTCGATTACATGTGAGTACACGGGCACACCTCTAAAACAAACACGTTATATTTTTATTTATTTTCAAAACATGACCTCTGTAAGCCTGGTTTATACCTTCTGCGGATGTGAATACGATACAAATTTTGTCGCCACAAATTAGCAACGAATTGTTTGCATCAGTTGACTTAAAACTCTTGCGAAACTTTCACCACAAAAACAGGGCGTTGATGTATTGCACTCGCATTCGCATTAAGTATGAACCAGGCTTAATTTACTGATTTGTCCACTGGTTAGTTGTACGGTGAGTTTATTTAGTACTAAAGGAATTGAAGGGATGTACTTTTCCAAAAACAATAAAAGAATCAATGTGTGGTGAAGAGGTTTGCAACTAGTGGTTTAAACCCGCTGAGGCCTGGTTCTTGATAATTTTATCGAGACGAAGTGGAGGTAAATTATGATTTCTTTCAACACAACACCCCTCCAGCTGTGAAATGGTAAGGCCCTCGGGTAAACAACTCCTTATAAGGAGATTGCTGTGCGCATCGCGTGATGTGGCACAACTGTTCCAGCCGTTGCTCTCGACCAATATTTTACTGGTGTTATATCGTCCGTTCAAACAACCCCACATGATGCTCTCCCGACCAATCAGAATGGATAAACTGTCTTCGGTATTTATGAATAATGTATCAGATACTTCTGTAAGCCCATTCAACCACAAAATGTATTCTCACCTGTCCCATAAGGTATTAACTTTTCAGACTTCTTCACGCTCTGATCAGTTTCATCAAAGAATCTTTCAGGGATAAACTTGTCGGGTTCTGGCCACAACTCTTGATCCATCCCAAGCGCCCATAAGTTTGGCAAAATGATGGTTCCTTTTGGGATATTATACCCTCTAAAAGTCACGTCGCTTGACGCCTCATGCGGCACACCTAATGGGATGATATTGCTGATGCGTTGAATCTCATGCAGCGATGCTTCCGTGTAAGGAAGCTTCGCTCGGTCGGATAAACGAGGAAGGCAATCACGACCAACTTCTCTATCAATCTCGCCCTGTATCTTCCTTTGAATCTCTGGAAATTCTATCATGTATAGAAGAGCCCATCGTAGCGTGGTAGAAGAAGTCTCCGAACCAGCGGAGAATAAATCCGCCGTGGTGCCAAGGAGATCATTGACGGTCACTGTAGAATCCTCGGCTCTCCTCTCCTCCTCCAAGATCACATCCATAAAGTCCCGAATAATCTCAGGGTTGAAGGTCTTGCGATGTTCTTCCAGAACACTCCTGCTGAAATCATTGACGTGTCGAGTGTTGTCCAGACATTCTTTAACCATAGGGAGGAATGAAGCTAATAGGTGTGAGTAAGGCATGAAGAGTATCGCACCCGTTGCTCCTCCCATCAGTTCAGTGTTCCTGTAGATAGCTCTTTGAAGCTCAATGAATATGGAATCTGTGTAGTCATAGCGTGATCCAAACACTACAGAGCAAATCACGTTAGAAATTCCACTGGATAAGATTTGAGATGGATTGAAAGGTCTGCCGTTGTATGTTCTTATTTCATCTAACATGAAACCTGCCTCTGTGGTAATCCGGTCTTCAAAGACTGGTTTACCAACTCCAAAGTCTCTCATGAAGTTGAGAGTTAATTTCCTCTGGGCTCTCCATAGCTCCCCAGAGGCACCTACAACTCCTGTAAAAAATATCAACATTTATTAGATCATTATCATACATTTGTTTGATAAATACAAGGACACAATGTAATAGTTTGAGAAAAACCTTTGCATGCTCCATCAAGTACATGAAAAGTTTGACCTGTGAAACAGTTAGGAGCGACTGGAGCGCTAGAATTCAGAATTCAGTAATTTGGAACGACTCTGGAGTGCCTTGGTTTCAGACGTCGATCTTGTCATGAGCCAAACCTAATGTAAATGCTTTTATAAGTTCGCCTGTCTAAAACCAACATTTATTTGGGTCGACCTTGAGTCGCTCCTAATCAATTTGGTTCGCTACGACTCTGGCGCGTCTCTGAAACGGGTGTAAGTTCTTTACCTATGCCTCCTTGCAGCACCTGTTCAAATACTGACAGTGATGGGCGACCATTTAAGTCTGGATGATTGAGTGCATCTCGAATCACATCATATCCATGTAGGACAACAACCCTATTGCCAGCAACTAAGTTGACCATTAATACTGGTCCATGTTTCTCCGATAACCTGTCAAAACAAAATTTTCAGATTGTTCATCAATCATTGAAAGACACTATTCAAGTTAAAGACAATGGCCACTATTGGTAATTGCCAAAATCCAGTCTTCTCACTTGGTGTATCTCAACATATGCATAAAATAACAAACCTGTAAAAGTTTTAGCTCAATTGGTCGTCTCAGTTGCAAGATAACTATGAAAGAAAAAAACACCCTTGTCAAACGAAGTTGTGTGCTTTCAGATGCTTGATTTCAAAGACCTCGAATTCTAAACTTGAGGTCTCGAAATCAAATTCGTTGAAAATAACTTCTTTCTCGAAAACTACGTCACTTCAGAGGGAGCCATTTCTCACGATGTTTTATCCTATCAACCTCTCCCCATTACAAGTTAGGTTTTATGCCAATAGTTATTTTGAGTAATCACCAATAGTGTCCACTGCCTTTAAGCTTGGCCAGGGGCAGTTCTCAAACCTGGGCATGGGCTCCATCTCCATGCACCGTCTGATGTTCGAACCACCACCACAGCGTGCACAATACATGCTGCTCCAAAAAGTTCAGGCCTTGGGGCCGTGCTGGGTTTCAACTGCGTATGCAGCGCAAAGAGCCCTTTTAATACGGAGTGAAAAATAACCTCTCTCTTAAGAGGGAGCAGTTGCCCACAATGTTTTATACTATCAACAGCTCTCCATTGCTCGTTACCAGGTAAGTTTTTATGCTTAAAATTGTTTTCAGTAATTACCAAACGGATAACCAATAGTGTCCAGTTCCTTTAAAGACTGCAGCAGGCAATTCTAATGTCAGGTACCTTTGAAATATTTGATGTGGCGCTCCTGTGTTTCTGAGAGAGAGTAGAGTAGGAAGACTACCGACGACTGGCAATGAGCGCGGTCCAGGAGGCAAGGCAATGTGGCGTCGCATATACCACCTCAGGATTAAAAATACAGTTATGCTTATCAAGATGGTGGACGGCACATCTACAGGAATACTCCAACACAGACCCATCATTTATCTAAGCAGTGCAGAAATACAAAAATTAATAATATTAATATTCAGAATTATTTATAGGCAGGAAATATAAAATAAATATAAAATTCTATCTCAAAAACTACCTTCTTAAAGTTCTACATACAATACAAAGCCAACACTGCCCTAACTAACTGCCTATCCTTGCTCTACCATTGTCTATGTTGGTGAGATAGAACTTTGGGTTGACACAGCACACAGTAGTGAGTTACTCCTAGCATGCCTAGAACCTAGCCTAGAACTATGCGGTTTCGTTTCTCTATCGTCTTACAGTACGGGAGACGATAGCGGAACGAAACCGCATAGTTATACGAGTAACAGTGAGTTAGCCCCATCAAAAGTGCCAATACGCTGGACTCCCTCCGCTTCCTTCTTGCAGAGGGAGCCCAAGGTAGGAATAGGGGCGGTACTTCAGTTCACCGGAAGTATTATACCCCAAGTCTAAAAACTGATGCCCGATGCGATGGCAGAAAGTTACGTCACGTTTAGCCAAAATAAACTCACCGTCTTTGGATTATTTATCAACCAGTCAATGCAGATTATTTTAATTGATGATGACTGTCCACTGGATTCAAGAAGTATAGGATTTGCTTTGGTGCATGCATGGAGGTAGATACATGAGTTAGAGTTAACCATCTGCTGAAAACAACAACACCACCGGTCTTTGTTTACAATACCGTGTGAATTTGACAACACGTGTCGAAGGGGCGCCCTCAAGTGTCAATTTCCCCCAAATAAAAACGCACCACACCCACACGCTGGTCCCCTGTTTATATCCGACATGTATTGTACCGGTAATAGCTTTTTAGAACCAGCGATTTCATTAGACACAATGATTTCATTGGATAAACCTGCAGTGACGTAAGCTTTGCATGTCTGTATTTTGATTGGTCCGAGGTGATGTGGGTCAGCTGACCAACACCACATTGGGCCAATCAAAACACTTCATTTCGGTCGTCTGCTTCTTCTTTGTGCGCTGTGTATCATAATTATGTGCAGTACTTGTAATTGTACTTACATGTGTTTGTTGGTTATTCAATATTCACACGTATGTAGGATTTATAGGATGTCACGTGCCCTTTCACTCTCTTGAGGGCGCTTTGAAATGTTTTTGACAAAAGCACATGTGGGGCGCCCGATATGGCACAAATTTCTGCAAATTCTGACGGACATCCCGTTCTTTGCACAACACAGCCTAAACCATGGAGGAGAAACATGTAAGTAGGCCCTAACTCTGTTTATTTTATCTGGCAGCAATTCTTGTTTTCCGATTGGAAAAGTGAAACACAGTGCCTGGACTCGTGTACTGTATCCTGTAGTTTAGGTCTCTGATTTTGTAAACAGTATACTCTGCTCGTCTTCGAAGGCGTTGACGTTTTATTTTCACTTACAATTAGTTGTTTTTCCTTCACATAAAATTGCGCCACCCGCGCCCGAGCTATTCTCTATTCTCGTAGTCTCTTTGTTGGGTGCTGTCACTGTATGTGTGCACACTCTCTGCATCGGACCTACGTACAGTCAGGTTACGACGGTGCAGGAGATTCTGAACCCCCCCCCCCCCCGGAGATTGTTTTGTAAGGACAAGCCGCTACAAGCTACCTGTAGCTTTGGGCGTTGCCTCCAGTCCCTCCACGAGCTTTGGTCGGCTAGTTTTTTCTTTTCCTGTCTTGTACATATACATGTATGCATTACATTGTAGTTCTGTAATTTAAATGTTTTTGTGGAAAAATAATAATGTGAATAAAATTGACAAAATCCTGTGCCCCCCCCCCCCCCCCCCCGTTGCGAACTGTGTACAAACTTCTTCTGATAGCGCCCTCTTTTGAATCATCCTCAGAATTACAGCCTTCAGTTCAGCAAGACATCTGCCCTTACTCTATGAGCAAGGCTACTGAACTGTATGACTTTTAAGAAGTGTGGTGTGTGTGGTGTGTGGTTACGCAGGACGGTCGAAGTGGGATAACTTTGATGTCAAACCAATACCATACCACACCCTCATGCGTTTCAGATCAATAATGCACTGTTCACAGAAAATCGTTTTCTGGACTGATGAAGTTCTAGGGTGATTTTCTTTCCGTCCGGTTTCTACCTCCATTGTATGGTGGCCCTGAAGGGACATCGCATATCGCAAACGTGTGCGCATACGTATGCAATGTCGTGAAACAATTCGCAAATATGTGCGCACACGAATGCAATGTCGTGAAACAATTCGCGAATATGTGCGCATACGTATGCAATGTCATGAAACAATTCGCAAATATGTGCGCACACGTATGCAATGTCGTGAAACAATTCGCGAATATGTGCGCACACGTATGCAATGTCGTGAAACAATTCGCGAATATGTGCGCACACGTCTGCGAATATTATTTGCGATGTCGTGAATTTTATTGCATACCATGTTGCATACCTTTGAATAAAATGTCTAATGATCTGGGGGGTTTCTTTCCAACAGTGAGATAAGCGGTAGTCATTGCAGCAGTAATCTTTGTTGTGAGGCGTGTGGTCGTCCTTGGCCTGGTGCCAAGTTCCTGGGTATACACATGCTTTACAGAGGGAGCCCGCTGTAGCGCCACAGTACTCCCTAGATCGGTAACAAATTATCTACAACTATGACATCATCCTAATGGTATGCAACATGGTATGCAATAAAATTCACGACATTGCAAAACAAATCGCACTCGTGTGCGCACATATTCACGATTTGGTTCACGAAATTGCATACGTGTGCGCACATATTCACGATTTGGTTCACGAGATTGCATACGTGTGCGCACATATTCGCGATTTGTTTCACGACATTGCATACGTGTGCGCACATATTCGCGAATTGTTTCACGACATTGCATACGTGTGCGCACATATTCGCGAATTGTTTCACGATATTGTATACGTGTGCGCATATATTCGCGATTTGTTTCACGACATTGCATACGTGTGCGCACACGTTTGCGTTATGCGATGTCCCTTCGGGGCCACCATAACTAATGGACTCCGTTGTCGATGGTTTGTGTCAGTGACAAAAGGTTTCCATAGGGGGATGGGTGTTTTGGGTGCAGATAGGCCATGCTGTTATCTATCCATGTATATACTGGAAGGGGGACTAAAGGTAGCAGCAGACTTCCATTGTACTTCCATTGTTTTCGGAAATAGTATCTGAATGCTAAAAACTACAAGGCAATGAATTGTACAATGGTGGTAGAAATTGTACCATAAAGCATTCCTAATAAATCTCATATTATTAGTAGGATTTGAAACTTTGCATGGTGGAGATAAGATATAGAAGAGTTTGCGGTAACACCATGTAATAACAATCTCTAAATGAGTTGGGGTGGTTCTGAAAAGAACCGTTGGGTTAACTCGACGTTTCGATCAGTATGCTCTGATCGTCTTCTGGAGAATGCTGGACTCTGATGCTGCATGCTGCTTAAGTACTAGGCGGTGGATCAGCGGTGATGCACGAAGGCGGGAAATGTAGGCGGGAAGTGAACTCGATGATGCGTGGTGAAACCTGTTGTGGAGCCTTGGGGGTTGTGTGGGGGGTGTGTGCTCACTGAACCGTGTCAGTAGGAACAAGCACAGGGGACAGTGAGGGTGTGGGGCCTAGGTGACTGAGGGTAGAGATGACCCAAAGCAGTCTAATAGTTGGGGCCTAGGGTGTGACCGTGGATATAGAAGATCCATTGGTCTCATCTCATATTATTGTTTGTTTGTTTTCATACGATCCAGTCCTTTCATGTCTTTATTGTAATCCGTTAATCTCTGGATTATCCCTTCTTGAATTCTTGAATTAATATCAACTACGAGAACGGACTTGAATAACTCTACAGAATAATATTAGTAACGCGAAAATTTTCGAATAAATTTGTTGGCCTCGACAACGAGTAATGTCTTACTCAACTCACTTTGGCCATTGGTTCAGCAGGCAGACTATTGTATAGTTACTGCACCCGAACGTATTAACAATAGGGTGTTATGCAACAACCAGACCTATTCAGTTTAGGAACACTACGCATATTTACCGCCCCTATTATGTTAAATTTGCATCGGAGATAAAGAATATTCATTTTGGTTATTACCCGTGTGCACCGATGTGTGCTTAGCACTGTATACTCGGTACTTCGGAGCAGCTAATTTCTGAAGCTATTATTTTTCAGTCTGAGTGTCAGACTATTTCTACCACCACCACACAACAGGAGTACAATGATATTGTTAGGAGCTGTGTTCAGTTCTGGCCAAAGATTGGTTCTGGCTGAAACACGTGTGGACACGATAGCCCCAGGCTGAGTCGCAGCCAATCGCGCGCATCTTTGGTATCACCGACGATGATAACTTCGTACCTAGGCCTTTTTCGCGCCTCTCACAACCAATCAAGGCCATACTTACCGTGGAATTCTGCGTAAGCTTACATTGTACATCCTATAGAATAGTGTAATTCACTCGGCTCGGTGGTAAGCACAGTATTCAGCGGTAAGCAGAGCCATGAAATTGGACCCTGGTTAGCTGAGGATTATAACCCCCTCACACACACATCAGTCGATCTCTATGAATGAGTGGACGATAAATATAATATTGACTTGATTGTTGAGTGAACCATTTTAACGTGTCTGTTGATGTGGTAAGCAACTATTGGACTAGGAAGCATGGATCTAGCTTTCGTTATTTGTTGTGCTGCTGCAGTGCTCGCGTTCATCTTTTTTGTCAAGAAATCTCTCCAAGGCGCCCCGCCGAACTATCCGCCTATTCCAAATCTTCTGCCTGTTTTATGGGATCGCTGGTATCATGGAGTTGACATCGGAGACAAACCTCACGAAATCTTCCACTGGTAAGACAATTAATTGGTTATACTTATTCCTCTTAAATTATTTATTTATTATTTATTTCAAAATCTTTATTATACAGGATACAAATATCAGCCACAACGACTGTTTTACATAAAGGTCCTGTGTCATCAAATTGAGAATAAGGAAAGACATTTCTTAAAAATTAATATGCTTTCATTCAGAGTAAAAATATTTAACAGGTTTTAAAGATAAACAAAAAGAGGATTAAAATTAACGTAACGATTGATCTGTTTGTATGTATTTTTTTTAAACCACCAATAGACGATGCATTCTGGGTTTTAATAGCAGATAGCTTGTTCCATAAATAGCAGCATTAGAATAAATAAAATATTGCTTATATACATTGTAAATGATTTTGTAGAATATACTATCAATGTAATGTAGCAATAGTTGAGTGGGTATATCATTATTGGTTTATAACAAAAACATTCAGTCTTGGCAGCCAGAGGCTGAACTGCGTTTGAAATTACAGAATATAAGAAAATATATATACTATTTTTAAAATTACAGAACAAAAATAAGAAATATAAAAATACTTATTTATATAATAAATATAGTGATGGGAGAGGGTTTAGTGCCTTTCAGGCTGGATACTCCACGGAGGCAACGAAGGCAATTGCCTCCATGCCCCCTGGGCTTGGCCTTGGTGCCCTTAAACTGTTGCAGAATTTTACAATTTCTTCATAAGGGAGCTCTTTATCAAATATAAAGAGTTTGGTTTGCCCTTTCAGAAACGACGCCTACAGTTCTTGCCTAGAGTGTCATGGCCGAGTGGTTAAGAGCATCGAATTCAAGTTCTGGTGCGTTTTCACCGGAGTGTGGGTTCGAATCCCGGTCGTGACACTTGTGTCGTTGAGCAAGATACTTTACTATAATTGCTTCTCTTCACCCAGGGGAATAAATGGGTACCTGCGAGGGTAGAGGTTGATATTGTGAATGAAAAAGCCTTTGGAGCGATATAAACTGTTGCCCAGGGAGCTGAGAAACATTAAAAAGGGATGTTATTGGCCCTATGACCGGGGCACTGATGTAAAGCGCTTAGAGAATTAAGTGTTAGTTATTAGGCGCTATATAAATCGAAAGTTATTATTATTATTTTTTCGATTTAATGATAATCACGTTTTCGTGCAAGCATGACTTGTCTTGTCATCATCAGATTAAAAGTATG
Source organism: Asterias amurensis (assembly GCF_032118995.1). Lineage (NCBI taxonomy): Eukaryota > Metazoa > Echinodermata > Asteroidea > Forcipulatida > Asteriidae > Asterias > Asterias amurensis. Next base: position 2,401,106 of record NC_092667.1, on the reverse strand, counting down.
AATATTAATTTCTTCTATAATTAACGTATGGCACTACTTTTGCAATTTAAACAATATTATCAATTGATACATCAATCTGCTGAACAACTTGTAAGCTTTTTTATTTATAATCTTCTGTGTCCCCCAAATGTAAAATGGTTGTCGCATGATTATCTGACCATGGTCAGTGTAGCCCTTATCAGGATCAGCTCACGCCCTTATCAGGGTCAGCTCACGCAATGGTGTGAGGGATTGCCAAAATACACATCAAGGATAAAGATCTCAATAAGCCTTTTTGAGACACACTGCTACAACACTATGAAGTTTTTGTAATGTTGTGTGTTTACACCGAAACATAAACAGTGCACTCTTATTGCCTCAACCATACCTCAAAAGGCTTATTTTATCAATTATTAACTGGCACAACATTGCTGTCATCCAAGTTCGCATTTGATGTGTACCACCAGAACTAAAGCATTTTAGGCAGGGAGGAAAAAACAAACAAACAAAAATCAAACAAACAAACCGGAGACTAAAATGTACTCTACAGAATGCACATCGAAGAGGCATTGTTGATGGGGCAATTACTTAGCTAAACACTTTTAGTCTGAATCAAGTTTCTCATACAATTTGCTCTCATTTTCTATTTTTTCATTGATGGTGGATATATTCTATGTTATTAATTTATTTTCTATTTTATTGTTCAATATTATCAATTGATTGATCGATAATTTTATTTATTTATTTAACTATTTCTTTCTTTTCTGATTTATTTATTTACTTTTTTTTATATTTTTGTTAAACCTATTTATTAACTTATTTGAAATATGTAAGCATCAGTGGCCAATGTAGACAAATTATAAAATCATTTAGTTATTTTATTTTTGCACATTTGTAGGTTTTACCCCAAGCTTGGTCCAATATACATGATAAACGGCATTGTGTTGAAAATCTTTGTCATTCACGGTGCTGAACTTATAAGGGAAGCCTTCCACAACAGGCTGCTTTGTGACCGGCCTTCGGTGAAGATCGTACGGCATACAGTGGATGGAGAAGGTAAGGTTTTAAAGGCTGTGGACACTATTGGTAATTGCCAAAGACCAGTCTTCTTACTTGGTATATCTCAACATATGCATAACATAACAAACCTGTGAAAATTTGAGCTCAATTGGTCATCGGAGTTGCGAGATAATAATGAAAGAAAAAACACCCTTGTCACACAAAGTTGTGTGCGTTTAGATGGTTGATTTCGAGACCTCAAGTTCTCAATCTGAGGTCTCGAAATCAAATTCGTGGAAATTACTTCTTTCTCGAAAACTATGGCACTTCAGAGGGAGCCGTTTCTCACAATGTTTTATACCATCAACCTCTCCCCATTACTCGTCACCAAGAAAGGTTTTATGCTAATAATTATTTTGAGTAATTACCAATAGTGTCCACTGTCTTTAAATCAAATACCCATCATTTTAAAGGCTTACTTGGTAACGAGTAATGGAGAGCTGTTAATTAAGTATAAAACATTGTGAGAAACGGCTCCCTCTGAAGTGACGTTTATAGTTTTCGAGAAAGAAGTAATTTTGTCACGAATTTGATTTCATCTGAAAGCACACAACTTCGTGATAAGGGTGTTTTTCTTCCATTATTAGGCCTATCTCGCAACTTTGACGACAACATTTTCACAGGTTTGTTATTTTGTGCGTATGATGAGATACACCAAGTTAGAAGACTGGTCTTTGACAATTACCGAAGGTGGTCTTTAAACGTATGTTTTAGAGGGCCTACACAGCTCTTGATTTCGCGTTATCAAGCATTCCCAAGTTTTTATGCTGACATTATTTTTTTTGAGTAATTACCAAAATGTGTCCTGTGCATTTAAAACGATCGGTTCTAGGCGCTCGTATTTACCCGTCCAAACTCGAGACTTGAATTAATCCTGGCATTTCGTGAAATCGGCTGGACTACTTGGAAAGAACTTTAATTTACTGGGGATTCTCTTATTGTGACATGTTTCAGGAGTAGCTTTCTCATCCGGCGATGCGTGGAAAGCCCAGAGAAGGATCGCAATTACCTTCATGAAGGATTTCGGCTTGAATAGGACAGACTACGGGGACGTGATTGGGATCGAGGCCGAGTGCCTTGTGGCTGAGATGAAGAAACAAGAAGGAGAAGCCTTCGACCCGTACATCCTTCTGGCCAACGCCGTGTCAAATATCATCTGCAAGGCGGTGTACGGCAAGAGGTACGACTATGACGACCCGAACTTTAAGCGACTACTCCGGTCCATCTCCCGTAACATCCAACTGATCGGGGGGATGACGGGGTTCCTGCAGATCCTCCCCGGGGCACATTGGTTCGCACGGTTCCTCCCGCCTGTGCGAGAACTTGGAAAGAATCTTCAACTTATCGGTGAATTTACCGCGGAGATTGTGAAAGAGCACCAGAAGGATTTCGATGGGGAGCACCCGCGGGATTTCATCGATGTGTACCTTAAAGAAATGGCGGCTGCGACGGGTGATGAGAGGTCTAACATCAGGTTGAATGACATGTACGCAACGGTGGGGGATCTGTTTATTGCTGGGACTGAAGCAACGTCTACGACAGTTCGTTGGGGGATGCTGTACATGATGGCAAACCCAGAGATACAGCAAAAGGTAAGACGCAGTTTCACGGAAACAGTTGCTTATAGCGCGCTTTTCCTGCAAGGTATGTGGGACTACATTTGAGTTATGAGACCTACTCCTTCAGCACCATGGAATGGTCTACAAGTTGTGCAATATAAAGACAATCAAACCAGAAGCACCGGGGAGAACCCCTTCTCTTTTTGATAAGTATACTGGGTTCTTTTACGTGCGTGTGTCAATCAATCTTGATTGAACAAAATCAATACATACATAATATCAATAGGCAAAGGATAAACACACGGAACCAACAGCTTTACGTCTCATCCGAAGCATCATGGTTAAGTGTCTTGCTTAAGGACACAGGTATCACTACTGGAACTCGAACCCACACTCTGCTGATCAGAAACACAAGGGCTTGATTCCGGTGCTCTAAGACACGCACACGGTAACAATTAAAGGGATATTGTCAGCTTGTTAAAAAGTCTCTAATGCTTTAGAGATGAAGCATAAATAATGTCAGAATTGATTACACTTATTTATTCAATTCAAAAATGGGCTCCAAGGTCAAAATGAGTTCTGTGATACACTTCATTTTCCAATAGATAGAGTCCACTGTGAAAGTGGGTAAGCTACAAGTTACTACCTCGCGTTAAAATGATGTAAAACATAATCATTAGGGTCTGTTTGATACTCTTTCGGAGCGAAACAAGTGAAAAGCTCAATTGTCTTTTAACAAAAAATTAATTTGACGGGTATAAACAGTGGCATTTTAACCACTATAATGTGACTCGGGTAACCTTTTCAACCCATTTCATAAGGACTCTATTGGAAAATGAGTGGATCACTATCAACAAATATGAATTGAATGCAAAAAGTGTCACGGTACCACTATTCAGATGTTTCAGTTGCCTTTGGTTTGGTCATTCTAACCTTGGTGATGTTTGTCTTACTATGTAGATACAGCATGAGATGGATAGAGTAGTTGGCAGAGACCGTGAGCCCCGCATGTCCGATTCCGTCAACTTACCCTACACCCAGGCCTGCATCAGCGAAATCTTCCGCCTTGGCAATGTTGTACCACTTGGAGCACCACACAGGGCGTCACAAGACACCGTGCTCGGGGGATACCATGTCCCTAAAGGTAGCATCGTGTTTGCTAACATCGGGGCCATAGGTCTCGACCCTGAGAAATTTTCGGAGCCAGAAAGATTCAACCCGGAAAGATTCTTGGACGAGGGTGGGAAGGTCATTAAAGGGGAGGGCTTGATACCGTTCTCTACAGGTAAGAATAACATTTCAATATTGACCCAACCGTATTTTAATTGGGAAAAAATGACTTTAAAGGCACTGTACACGTTTGGAAATTACTCAAAATACATATTAGCATAAAAACCTACTTGGTTGAGCAACGGAGAGATGTTGATAGTATAAGACATTGTGAAAAACGACTCCCTCTGAAGTAACGTAGTTTTTGAGAAAGATGTAATTTCTCATCAAAATAATAAAAGTCTTCTGGCCAGAAGACTTTTATTCCGATCTGAAAGCACACTAACTTGTACAACAAGGGTGTTTTTTTCTTTCATCATTTTCTTGCAACTTCAACTACCAAATAAGCCCAAATTTTCACAGGCTTACAAGTTTGTTTTTTTTCTTTCATCATTTTCTTGCAACTTCAACTACCAAATAAGCCCAAATGTTCACACAGGCTTACAAGGGTGTTTTTTCTTTCATCATTTTCTTGCAACTTCAACTACCAATTGAGCCCAAATTTTCACAGGCTTACAAGTTTTTTTTCTTTCATCATTTTCTTGCAACTTCAACTACCAATTGAGCCCAAATTTTCACAGGCTTACAAGTTTTTTTTTCTTTCATCAGTTTCTTGCAACTTCAACTACCAATTGAGCCCAAATTTTCACAGGCTTACTAGGGTGTTTTTTTCTTTCATCATTTTCTTGCAACTTCAACTACCAATCGAGCCCAAATTTTCACAGGCTTGTATCCATATGTTGGGATACACCATATAGTATGGTATAGTTGTTAGTATAATACGTCATGTATTTTGACCCCAAAAGGCATTGGATATTAGGCCTATTGGTTGTAAGTATATAAAAAACTTACTTGGTAACGAGCAATGGAGAGCTGTTGATAGTATACAACATTGAGAGAAACGGCTCCCTCTGGAGTAACCTATAGTTTGGGAAAAGAGGTTAATTTAAAATACTTAATGCCTTTTCATCTGAAAGCCAAATTTGTGCAAGAAAGGATTTTACGTTCATTATTCTCTTGCAACTTCGATGACCAATTTAGTACAAATTTTCACTGATTTGTTACTATGCATATACTATTCACAAACTCTTGATTTTGGCGCTCTACAAATGACCTTTGATTGATTGATTGATTGATTGATTGATTGATTGATTGATATAAAATGTTGGGATACACCAACAAGTTCGAATGTTCTTGACAATAATGACGTACATAGGCTTGTTACTTTACGGAGGCGATTGCCTTCATGCCACCCCCGGTCACTGCCTTGATGCAAATGAAATGCCCCAGTATAAATTTACAATTTCCCCATTAGGGTGCCCTTTACCAAGGAGAAAATGCCTTGTACCCCTGCCCTTTAAAACACTGGACCCTATTGGTAATTGTCTAAGACCAGCCTTCTCAACATATGCATCAAATAAAAAAAACTGTGAAAATTTGAGCTCAATATTGGTCGTCGAAGTTGCGAGATAATACTGAAAGAAAAACACCCTTGTCACACGAATGGGTTTGCTTTCAGATGCTTGATTTCGAGACCTCATTTGAAATCCAATTCTGAGGTCTCAAAATCAAATTCGTGAACACCTACTTCTTTCTCGAAAACCACGTCACTTCAGAGGGAGCCGTTTCTCACAAACATTTTATACTATCAACCACTCCCCATTACCCATCTTTGATGTTGTAAAACAATGGGAAGTGCACGCGCTGCGCACGACTCTCAACCAATGAAAGACATTCACGCGTGCACGTTTCATCAAAGATGGCGGACAATGCAAGGGGTCTATTGTGATTTAGCCTGACAAAATGATGAATATTAATATTTAGATTCACGTTATTGTGCACCCTTTCAGGTCACCGGATGTGCATTGGGGAGCAAATGTCCAAGACAGAAATGTTTGTCTTCTTCACTCGCCTCATCCATCGATTCACCTTCAAGAAACCAGAGGATTCGCCACCAATCTCCTTCAAGGCAGTGGCTGGGGTCACACTCTCGCCTCTCCCATTTAAAATATGTGCCATTCCTCGTGACAACTGAACTGCCAGTACACCACAGAGAAATGGCAACAACAACCGGAGTCAGTGACGAGCGACTGTGCATTGGTTTCTAAGAAACTCTATCATATTATTTACAAATTTATTACTTCCAATTCTTGCATTTTGTTGGAATTGTGGATAATTTTGGAGAGGGTTACTTATTTTAAGTTTTCTATTTTACATAAACCAACAGTGTCAGTACAACCGTGGAGGAAGGACAACAACCAGAAATGGTGATACAAATACACTGCACATTACTTTCCAAGAAACATTAACTTAATTTATTTACAAATCGAGTTCACTACTTCTTCCAGTTCTTGCATTATGTTGGAACTTTAGGAAGGGTAACTTATTTTCAATTTTCTATTGTACATAAACCAACAGTGTGTAAAGTAAGTTTGAAATGTCAGTGCAACCATGGAGGAAGGACATTATCAATAGCCGGAGTCAGTGCTACAAATACGAGAGACTGTTCTTTGGTTTCGATTATCACAATTTATTTACCAAATTATCGAGTTTATTACTTACAGCCTTGAGAAGGGTAACTTATTTTCAAATTTCTATACACCAACTAATAGTGTTCTTACTTGGTGTGTCTCAACATTATGCATAAAAATAACAAACCTGTGAAAATTTGAGCTCAATTGGTCGTCGAAGTTGCGAGATAATAATGAAAGAAAAAACACCCTTGCCACACGAAGTTGTGTGCTTTCAGATGCTTGATTTCGAGATCTCGAAATCAAATTCGTGGAGAATTACTTCTTTCTTGAAAACTACGTTACTTCAGAAGGAGCCATTTCTCACAATGTTTTATACTATCAACACATCTCCATTGCTTGTTACCAAGTAAGGTTTTAATTTTTATGCTAATATTTATTTTGAGTAATTCCCAATAGTGTCCACTGCATGAATGGATACTTAAACAATTACTATTCTGAACAATCATGTGGGTATTGCGTTAAAGCCCGTGTACCCTTTCGGTACAGAAAAAAACAAAAAAGTTCACAGATTTACATATAACTTACAGGGTTTACAGAAGGTAATGGTGAAAGACTTCTCTTGAAATATTAGTCCATGAAATGCTTTATTTTTTGAGAAAACGGTAAAACAATATAAATTCTCGTTGACGAGAATTACGGATTTGTTATAAACACATGTCATGACACGGCGAAACGCGCGAAAACAGGAGTGGGTTTTCCCGTTATTTTCTCCCGACTCCGATGTCCGATTGAGCCTAAATTTCCACAGGATTGTTATTTTATATATAAGTTGTGATACACGAAGTGTGGGACTTGGACAATACTGTTTACCGAAAGTGTATAATGGCTTTAACTCGCCAGGAACCGTAGATACTGGCATTCTATTGGCAGACTTACAGCCAATCAGATGAATAAGCAATGTATTGAATATTCATAACTCTTTCCGCAATCACATTCCTCCATCCGGTAATTGCTTATGTGGTCATGATTAGAATGATATGGGGCGAGGGTGGCGTGATGTTGAATGATAAAAGTCAGGGCATGGTCATTGGGCGCCATAGTACTGTCAGCCTGGCTTTGGTGGTTCACATCACGTCTATGACTATATCTACATTTTGGAAGTTTAATTTGTTATTTTAATTTTAACCAGTTTATATGTACTAAGAAGGAGTTACACCGCCCGCCCTGTGTATGATGTGTGTTTCCCACTTTCCACATGTCTATTTATAAGAGCCATCTGGAGAATGTCGAGGGTTTGAATCCCACCCAACCAACCAAATAAACATTAAACAAGTGCTATTCACAAGGCATCAATTTAACTGGGGTCCCTTGCTTAATTTTACCATGGTTGTAAATTGAAGCAATGTTTGACAAGATTTTTGCAAGAAAACTTGGACAATAGAAAAAAATTGTTGTCCTTTCACAGGTGGTACATTTTGTAAAATTTGACAACCTTAGCAAGGTACCCTTGTTTACGTGTGAAAAGGGCTTAACAAACAAGAAGTGCTGTTGAGGATAGTCAGAGGTTAACTTTGGGCCAGGACATGAACCCCTACTCGTTTTGAATGAAGATGTATTTATGCTGTGTTATTTACCTGTAAAAGTTTCAGCTTAAAGGAACACGTTGCCTTGGATCGGTCGAGTTGGTCTTTGAAAAGCGTTTGTAACCGTTTTTTATAAAATGCATATGGGTAGAAAGATGTTGTAAAAGTAGAATACAATGATCCACACAAACATGCCTCGAAATTGCATGGTTTTTCTTTTACCTCGTCGACTAACACGTCGGCCATTTATGGGGGTCAAAATTTTGACTCCCATAAATGGCCGACCATGTTAGTTCGCACAGTAGAAGGAAAACCACGCAATTTCGAGGCAAACTTGTGTGGATCATTGTATTCTACTTTTAAAACATCTTTCCAACCATATGCATTTTATAAAAAACGGTTACAAACTCTTTTGTTTTGACCAACTCGTCCGATCCAAGGCAACGTGTTCCTTTAATTAGTCATCAAGTTGTTGAGAAAAAGTGAAAATCACACAGAGCAACGTTTTCAGGAGAGTCGCGTAAATCCATTGTACATGCTGATACAAAATGTTCGTGAAATTATTAAATGTTCTTTATCCCCGATGCAAATTTAACATTTATTATATCGTTGCGGTACCCGCTGCCAAAAACATAGGATTCGAACTGCCTCTAGCTACCGGGCAATCTCGGTAGTCTAGTTGGTAGGACACTGCTCTAGATTGCAAGGGTCGTGGGTTCGAATCCCACCCGAGTAATAAGCCTGTGAATTTGTTCACAGGACTCTTATGGGGAAAACCAAAATTAATATTCTTTATCCCCGATGCAAATTTAACATCTATTAATTAGTTCGTGAAATTGTTTAACTCATTTCTCAAAAACAGCACATCAGCAAGTAATGTTTTAAGGGAAGCTTTCTAACATCATTATCTTCAAACCGTGCAAGTTGAATGAAGTTTAAGTTTAATGTAAATTGGACGTATAAGTTGTGTTCATTGTGTCTGAACTAACGAGACAGCCTGACCCGCAAGTTGCCTGTTGTATCCGTTAGTGATCGTCCCCGAGGACATGGGACCTTGGGCTGTCAGTAAACACATTATAAGATCTTCTTATTTAAACATAACCAACGAAAGTTGCGGGTTAGAAGTTTAAACAATGTGCAAGTGTTAGCCCGCAGGTGCAAGGGCATGTTACACCTCGGGTTCAAACCAAACGAGCTCACATGACGACTGGTATAGAAGAGAGTGAAAAAACAGCTACACATCATGAAAATATATCTAGTCACTTTATGTACAACTTGTGCGCGTCTGATTTATACATCAAAGTGAATTTGCAAAAACAGTCATCAGCACATAAAATTTAACTCAAAGCAAGCTGGGGTTGAAATGGAAGTGGCGGTTCACAACCAAACGAGCTCACATGACGACTGGTATAGAAGAGGGTGAAAAAACAGCTACACATCATGAAAATATATCTAGTCACTTTATGTAACTTGTGCGCGTCTGATTTATACATCAAAGTGAATTTGCAAAAACAGTCATCAGCACATAAAATTTAACCCAAGCTGGGGTTGAAATAGAAGTCACTCGAATTCATTGTACATTTGTATTGGTTTCTCGCAACCGAACCTCAATGTATAAAAACAGCCTTGTTCAGCGTGGGGTTGCATACTGAAATAATTTGGATGGTGCTGTTAAATCTGCAACCACTCTACCTGTATTTTTAAAGAAATCTAAAACAATTACTACTCAGTGCATATTCATTATAACTATTTAGTTAATGACTTTAATAGCACGAGTCAATTTAATGATGGCTAGCTTTTGTGTATATTATTATTGTTGGTACACCTACATGTGTTCTTCTGTCCATTGTCCCTTGTCTTTGTTTGTCCTATGTTCATGTTACCGTACCTTGGCAGTACCAAATGTTTGTCTGTCCAGAGGTTAGGGAACAAAAGTATCTCGCTTAACCTTATACCTTAATGTTGTTTTTAAATTGCTGCTTATTAACCATTGTGTATCTAATATATCATACCCCATATATTGCTTTTGAAATTTCGACATAAATGTGCGTTATTGTATTATTGTATTGTGACAGCATTGACAAATAAAAAACTGAATGAATTGAACATGACCAATAGTATGATGGTACATGCATGTTATCAAAACATTAGTTGATTTTGTCTCGACTTGGTGACCCTGTTCTTTTGTATTAGAAACCGGTAGAGGGCGCTATACATGGACTGTTTTGGAGGCCGCGCAAGGACTAGGCAAGTCTACACATCTGGATCGTTGATCCATACATCTGGATCGTTGATCCAGATGTTTGCTGAGATACAGATATCTCTTCTTCAATAATTCGTGTTGCGGACAGTAATTCGTGTAAAAGGCGACAGCTCAACAAAACCGAAATAATATCACTTACGGATATTTAACCAAAATCCATAAAAAGTTAAATGAAAACAACAAGAACAGTTGGTCGGAATGCTGTGTTTCAAATGATAATTATTCCCCTTTATTCAGTTTAATATCAATTTCAGAAATGAACTAACTACATCAGAGATAGAGGCTTATGTTTTATCATCCAAACATATTTTAATAAACGTTTTTTTTTATGCTACAATTGCTTTTATTTTAATTATAAAAAACACTATAAATTATGAAATAATTCTTGTAATCAACATTTATTTTAGGCAGTATTTTACATTTGCATCCTCTGACAAATGAAGCAGCTAGTCTGTTGCCGCCACTTGAGAACAACAATGAAAAGAAAAAGCAAGTAGCCAAAAATAGTAATCTGGAGGCAACCATCTGAAAGAGTAAACCTATACAAAATCTGATATGATAAATGTTGATATCTGAAACAAAAAGTCGCGAAAACAAAAAGTCGCATCCCCTTAAGGTGATCCCCTGGCTGCCGCTTCCCAGGTTGTATCTTAATTTGGGTGTGATCCCTGGCTACACGGCAGTTAACGGTTGTATGGCTTCTGACTAGCACCCCCGAACAAAGATATTGACAAAATAGGGACACGGCCAATATAGGGCTAGATAGCTCAGTTGGTAGAGCGCTGGCACGTTAATCCGGAGGTCGTTGGTTCGAATCCCACTCTAGTCAATTCTTTGTTCAACCCCAAAAATCATTCCTATAAAAAATCATCAAAAATTACAATGAGATTATACTTAAGCAGCACCTCTTAGTAATAAATTGATAAAATTTAATTTGAGTTAACCTCCACCTGTGACGTCATGCAATTCTTCCAGCGCTCCATTATTTTGATTAAATGGCGGGATGGCCAACTTTATCAGGCCATGTGTGCAAAATAATGGAGCACTGGAACAATATAGCATGACGTCACATTTGGAGGTTAAGTCACATAATGCCCTTGGTGTACGCGCCATTCGTGGGATGGGAATATTGACCCCAGGCTTGGCCCTCGGCCATTCCTACCCACGAATGGCGCGCACCTCTAGCATTATCTCAAAGGTACTTTGTCAAAACATAATAATTAAGGTTCTACATATCAGCAACTGTAAACGAAATGTTCAGTTTATCTGTCGTAGACGAGTTCTCTCTGAGACCACACGTGATTACGTCACCACTGGACACCGGTCCGACGCCAGAGGGTGTCCCAGTCAGTATAAGGTCCCCTTCTTGAAGTGTGATGTACTTGCTGATGTAACTCAGCAAAATGGGGATAGTAAAGATCATGTCTTTGGTGTTACCGTCCTGTCGCGTCTCACCATTGACTTTCAGCCAAAGCTGGAGATTTTGAGGGTCAGGGATTTTCTCCTTGGCGAGAAAACCACTCACGGGGCAAGAGGTGTCGAACATCTTCGCTAATGTCCACGGTGCTCCTTTTTTCTTGATGGCGTCCTGAAAGTCCCTGGCCGTCATGTCAAGGGCGAGGGCGTAACCGCCCACATGGTCCATTGCCGAGGACTCGGGGATGTTGCTACCAGGTTGCGATATGACCACACCCAGTTCAACTTCATGGTGAAGATTTTTACATCCAGGCGGGGCCTGTTGATAGACAGTGATGCAACATTTAGAAAAAGATAAATATCTCATCTTTGCTTGATTGAACAAAAACACACTCCCAAGACTGATCCTGTGATCTATAGAATATGATTTCTGTTTAATGCTTTGTTTGGTTCAATATCACCATGTATTTAAGTGTTGCATCCGTTTGATGCTTTAACTGTCTACTTGTTCTTACTTTAATAGGAGTGCCTTCTGTGATGAAAGCTGTCGTTGGCTTCAGGAAGATGAGCGGTTCTGCGGGCAGAGGGTTTCCTAGCTCTGAGGCATGGGCCCTGTAAGAGAATACAAGACAACAACTTAAATTGGACCCTGTCATCAAGATATAATGGTACGTGATTAAATTGGTAATTACTCCCCTTACTCAAAATAACTGTTGGCAAAAAAGTGCTGGTTGATAGTATAAAGCATTGTGAGAAACGGCTCCCTCTGAAGTAATGTAGTTTTTGAGAAAGAGGTTATTTCTTATACTGACATTAAGACTTCAGACCTGCAAAGCCTTTTATAAGGCATCTGAAAGCACACAAATGTGTGCAACAAGCAAGGGTGTTTTTTTAATTTTATTACTCTCTTGCAACTGTGATGACCAATTGAGTCCAAATTAATCTTTACAATCACTGGAGTTGAAAGTAAACTCTTACTGTGTTTTTTAGATAACCAAGTATCTACTTCTAGAAACTATAATAAGGCTCCTCACGGGGAAGCCTTATAGTTTCTAAAAGTAACCAAGTATCCATCCAGCACTGAGGAGTATTAAAGGCAGTGGACACTATTGGTAATTACTCAAAATAATTATAGCATAAAAACTTTCTTGGTGACGGGGAGAGGTTGATGGTATAAAACATTGTGAGAAATGGCTCCCTCTGAAGTGCCATAGTTTTCGAGAAAGAAGTAATTTTCCATGAATTTGATTTCGAGACCTCAAACTTCAGGTCTCAAAATCAACTATCTAAACGCACACATCTTCGTGTGACAAGGGTGTGTTTTTCTTTCATTATTATCTCGCAAGTTCGATGACCAATTGAGCTCAAATTTTCACAGGTTTGTTATTTTATGCATATGATGAGATACACCAACTGTGAAGGCTAGTCTTTGACAATTTCCAATAGTGTCCACTGCCTTTAAGTACTACTTAAAGTACATGCAATTAAATAAGTAACTTACTACTAAAGTACTATATACTATTGTAAATAAAAAAATGGGTGGGGCACCAGTCAATGTTAACAAAAACTTTATTATGATGAATTTTGGCTGGCATTGGCAACCAGTTTCTGCCAAGTAATATTTTGTGTTGCTTAGCAAGTTTTTGTGCTTACAATTTGGTTGACTTGTGCTCACGCGACGTGTGATCATGGGACATGCACGCAGGAAGGAAATGGTGTCATGCAACAGAGACTGGCGCCCCTGTGTGTACTGTGTAAGAAAAAGGTCATGTGAATCGAATGATCATCATGGACTCTCAACAACGTATTAAAATGAACGTAGTCTGGACTGGTTTGCATGCATGAGGGAAAAAAGCGGTGGTAAATGCATTTGATCAGATAATGGAAGCAACATCCAATCTTTAAAGTAATAGATAGTAACGAATAAATCTGTTTCTTACGCGTAATTTCGACCAACGCAGACAATCTTGCGACCAGTTTCCACGAAACGAGATAAATTGGAAGTCGCCATGTTGATCAAAACAACGCCCCCTTTTGTTGCCATCCTGTACAGGTTCGTCAGAGGGCGCCCTACGGAAAACTGTCTGTATGCCGCCACTTTTTTAAGGAATATCTCTTTAATTATTAAATTGGCTAGGCCTACTATATTTCATAATGAATGGAAAAGTGGTCGCAGGGTGCGCCAGAGCCTTATAAAAATCCGACTTTGGTTGGGGCGCGCCAAGCATGCAGTAGATGCCCGCGCACACGTAGAAGCCAGTGCTAATTTGCTAAAATATTCAAAAATTAATCTCAACAAGTGCTGATGTAAGTCTTTAATCTCTTAAAAATAAATAATATATATATTTTTTTATTCAGACAAAGTACAACTAACTTCAGATTTCTTTACATTTTTTTGGGCAGGTCAGCCGTTTGGCATCTTGTCTTGTCTTGTCTTGTCTTGTCTTGACGGCACAAACCGCCACCACTGGGCTAACCGTGCAGACCCCCTCATGCATGCATGCTTCTACTCAAATTTTATATTTACAAGGAGCATCAATAGCAGTGCATGATTTCAATTGTGGTCCCGATTGTGTTCCGAACTTCTAAATTTCGTGTTCCTGACGGGCCGGTATTAACTTTACAACCAGTGGGCTTTGATAATGAAACTAAATTACAGTAATGTGTACTTTGATTTGACCTGTGGATTAACAGTGACGTCATTGTAATTTTCCATGAACGCAGTTCATGGTTTGTTCTCACGTGTGACGGTTTTATTTATAGGTATTATTAATGTTGTCTGTGTGGCCCTTTTTTATCGTAAATTTCATACCAGCACATTTGCTTCTAAAGAAATAGTCCCGTCTGAAACAGTGTTGGCTGGTACAGAAAATAAAATGTAGCAATAGCAAAACAAGGAAACGAACCACTAAGGCCTATAGCTCGTTTCGGTCGTTGCTGCAGCAAAAGCTCGATAAGAACGTGTGCACAAACATTATTGTCGTTCATGTGTAAAACGTGAACAGTAGTTAACTGTCACAGTTTAACGGCATTGGTGTGTTTATAGAAACTATAATTTCAGTGGAATGAATTTCCTCGTCAAAAGAAAACGAATAATAATACCAAGTATTTAATTAATGAAACAAACACAATGTAAATAGTCCCTTTCTGCGTCATCAAATCAAAGTCCAACGACGAATCATAACAAAGATTACAGTGACAAGGTCCAACCGTTTTAGCACGCGATCGTTTGTTGTTTTTTTTTAAACCAAAGCCAACCAGTTTTATCCAGTCGTTTCTGAAGTGGGCATAAAAGCTTATTGACAAATATAGCGCATCTACCCACTAAACTGATTTCGAGAGTTGCTGACTGTTGCATTGTTGAGTTTCGGAACGTTGCTGAGTTGCGTTGTTGAGGAATTCGAAGCGAGTGAAAAATGAACCATCGTCACCACGGCCACCATGGATTCGGTCATCATGTGAGTTGAATATCCATTATTTCTCTCCTTTTTCTAGGCTACCACAATCCCTCCTGACGACGAGCAGAGCATACTGTTCGAAACGTCGATACCACACCGGCTCTTTTCGGAGCCAACACTCACACAAAAGAGATTTACACAGTCATTGTTGTACCAGCAAGTTTAATATTTATTTATGTGTCCATGTCTGCTGTACTAGTTTTGGTTTTACCCGTACACCGCTTTGTCGGTGTTATAGCGCTGATATTCAGTAATCAATACTCATGTTCATTGTGTAGCACTTTTTAGTTGATTCTCGTTGTGGTCGAGTTGGACATACGTTAATTGAACGGAGAAAACATGATGTCTAAACCCTTGTAAACTCTAGAAGGTTTTCGGCCTCAATTAACAATTTGTAAGTTGGCCTACTACCGATGTGTCTCAGATAAAACTTGCACACTGTGTGCGGGCAACTAACTACAGTTTATTTAATCGTTGTTAATAACAAGATGGATATCGTAATGTTTTTCATGAACAGCTAGGCCTATTTTAATTTAAGTTGACATTTACTGAGCAAGATTCAACGACAGACAGACAGGCCAGACCGACATGCCCTATGACCTATGACCCTTCAGTATGACAAATTGACTCCAGTTAGAATACTCTTACTAGGCTTGTGTACAAAATACTGCAGTTTGTATATGTTTTGGGTCAAACTGTCTCTTCACATGAAAAGTTGTTATCTTTGCGGATTGTTCTGTAAGGTCCTTGTATTTTCATTTGTTTGGATTGCTGTATATTTTATTTTCCTGTTGTAAATTTTTTTAATTGTATAATTATTTTGTTATGCGCTTGGTGTACATTTTATGGAATGGGCGCAATATAAATGAATAAATTATTATGATTATTAAGTGTGAAATCAACTTTACAAAACACTTTCTACATAGGCTTGTGCACATAAGTACTGCAGTTTGTATTTGTTTGCTGCAGGAACCATACCAGTCGTGTAAATCTGAAAGGGGGAGGGGCATCGCAAGGTTTACAAAAGACGTAATTAATTTTGACTTGCGCGCTCTAATAATATTGTACTCTGCTCTAATAATATTGTACTCTTCTATATTATAGCACCATCATGGCCATCACCACCATCACCACGGTGGTCTCTTCACAGGTCTTGCCGTGGGAGCTGCCCTTGGTGCAGCAAGTACTAACCATCACACTGAACCCACCAAGGTAGTTCATGTACATGTAAGTAACTCCAAACATGCCCTCCCTTTAATGGCAAGGGGGTAGAAGTAGGCAGGGTTATAAAATTAGCCTTTTTGAGGCATGGCGGACAATTAAAGGAGTGCACTGTTTCGTTTGGGCGTACGCAGACACATTTACCTAAATCAAATAGAAAGTGTCGTATGTGTTCACCACATCTCAAAATGGCTTATGGCAGATATTCAAGACTCTAGGTGGCAGCAGACTTACTTTCTTAACAACCAAAATAGACTATTGCAAGTCCTAACATCGAAACCAATATATTATTATATCCCTTCTTTGTCAATTCTTCAGGTCCCACCTCCCGTGCAGCAGCCATACCCAGCAGGACAAGTCCCACCTCCAAATCAAGCTCATTACCCAGGTTACCCACCCCAGACCGGGTACCCACAACAGACTGGGTACCCACAACATGCAGGGTACCCACAACAGGCAGGATATCCACAGGCGCCGTATCCACCGCAGCCTGGGTACCAGACGCAGCCTGGATACCCTTCTGCACCTCCACCTCCTGGCTACCCATCTGCACCCACGTACCCAAACACTGGAGGTTATCCGTACCCTAAATAATATGACAGACCCCCACCCCCACCTCAAAGGAGCTCAAGTGCAAACCGATGACGTCATTAAAGCTGGTCCATAAGATATCTAAGGACCTTAAAATAGATCAATTGCCCATGACGTCATTGACCGCCATCTTTGATGAAACGAGCAAGTGTGAAAGGTTATCAGAGGCTGAGAGTTGTACACGCGTGTACTTTTCCATAGTAGTTTATCATCAAATATGGCAGTCGATGGCGGTTTGTGCATTCCGTATACTAAGACCGACTACTAAAGCAATAATGTGTACATGTTGTGATAGCAGACATGTTTGTGACGTCATGAACCGGGAATACCAGACGGAGTCTAATACCGTCTGTTTCAAAGTATGGAAAACCAGTGTTATGATGGAGAAACAAGTTACCAACCAAACTGTTGTAATAAACATGGCTGTAGCTGGTGTCCTGCAATTTTTTTTCGCATTGTAAAATATATATATATACATTACCGTTTTATAAACCATGCTCAGTGCAAACTTTTCTGAAAAAAACCCAATCGACTATAAAAACAAATTCGCCATCCTAAATGGTCTTATTATGTTTAAACTACGCCTTGGTGAGGTGTTGATTTAAATCTGCCCAAAAAAGATCAAAGTTAAAAAAAAAAAAACAGATTACACTAAATCAACTAAAAATCGACACATGGAAGCAACAAGTTTTAGGAATGTAAATGTATTAGAAAACATATTATATAATTTAGTAAATTATAATAAAAATATCTTTATATTTCTATACTCGAAACAATAGATTGTGGAATATCAATTTAGATAAAACGTAATTGTGAAACATTTCATTTAACTAGGACAAGTAATGTTTACTGAGAACGTTACTTTGGGTTGCAAGTTTTTCAACCGAATTTGTTTCGTTTGTTTTCTTTTACCTGTTGTACCCTCACCCTTATGTCATGTTTCGCAATAAATAAGTTTTATAATCCAACTTAAGATGATGCGTTTTTTTTTCTTATTTCTCCCTTTGTATTCAGCGTTTCAGAAGTCACGACGCTAATTTGATGGAATTCCACAATGGTTCTGAATATTTTTTTCTGAATATTTTGTATAAAGGGTTAATGGTGTTCAAATGTAACTCACATGATATTAGATTATATTTTTAAAGTTGTTTATGCAAAAGTATTCTAATCAAATAATAAAGCAGTTAAAAGATATTACAATTTAAAAGGGAATGGGATGGACGAAATACAAAAATGTAGTTATTCATTCAGGCAAAACACAGTACATTAGGTTCAAAATGTGTACGTGTTAGAAAAATAGATAACAAATAGAATATTTTAAACATAATATAAAAATAAATACCGCCTTATTAAATATAATAAATTGTGAAAATTAATGATAAAACTTGCGATAAACAATTAACAACGCACTAGAGAAAAACAAGGCCACCAAATAAAACAAGGACAACAATAAAATTGACATGAAATTTGACAACATTAGACCAGGAGCCAATTTCATAGAGCTGCTTAAGCACAAAATTTTACTCAAGCAAACAAATCCTTGCTTAAAAAAATCAGATTACCGGCCAAATTCCACTCAATTTTTACCAGTCACAAGCAATCATATGGTATGAAGTTTTGGCCAGTAACATGTGTAAAATAAGCGAGCTATGTTCGTGCTGGAGAAAATTTGTTGCTGAAGCAGCTCTATGAAATTGGCCCCAGGGAGCGATAGACAAATAAAAAATACATTACTTTAGATGGAGCCAATTCTCACCAAGTGTTATATCTCTCAACAGCTCTCCATTGCTCGTTATCAAGTAGGTTTTTATGCTAACAGTTATTTTGAGTAATTACCGATAGTGCCCAGTGCGTATTGTTTGAAGCTTTGCGTGGTGTGGAGAAAAAAACTATAAATCAATAGTAAACTGGCGGGTACAACCATGTATAAATCTTTTAGGGTGAGTGTTGGCTCTGAAAGAGCCGGTATGGTATCGACGTTTCGAACAGTATACTCTGCTCGTCTTCAGGAAAAACACTCACCCTAAGAGATTTACACAAGTTTACTATTTATGTATAGTGTCTTTTTAGTGTCCAATGCCTTTAAGACTTTATTGTACTTTCTGGTAATCCACATGATCTTATCCTTCTCCTGATTGGTATGAGCAACATTAAACCACCAGACAGAGTGAACATCCCCAAGAGAACTAGCAAACTCAACGTGTAGTCTCCCGTCAAATCGTAAAGTCCACCTACATGAAACAAAATGTCATTAATATTAAACAAGATAATAATGCCTATTATTTACCAACTTGAACAATCCAATTATGGTATTCCTGAAGGGACCTCCTACATTGACGGTGTGGCAGGGAGATTCTGTCCCCCTTACGGAAAACTGTGTACAAACTTTACTTCTGACAGCGCCCTCTTGTGAATCCTCCTTCAATCCATGTAACTTTCCATAACATATTGGGAGACAACATCTCAGGTGGATAGATTTCCCTTGCGAATTTCGAATGTTGACGCCAATAATATTCCAATACATGAATTCTCAATCAATAGTCTGAGAAACCATTTACTGGTCAATAACGTCTGGGGGTAAGACTAACCTGATAAGGGTGCACCAATCAGAACGCCAACCCCAAACGGAAAAATTGCCAGTACGGTAGCAATGTCTGATCCGCAGTCTCCAAACAACTCAACTGCAGCAGGAAACGGCATCACAAAACATATAGCACGAGACAAGCCTAAACCTAAAACATGAAGTTGTAAAACATTAGTGGCTATATCTTTGTTTAAGATTACATATCCAGACTAGAAATGTACGCGAACCTTTCTTGAAAAAGGGTGTCGTGCAGGGGCAGTTGACATGGAGCGGTTTAAAGAGCGGTTTAAAGGAACGCGTTGCCTTGGATCGGACGAGTTGGTATTTGAAAAGTGTTTGAAACCATTTGTTATAAAATGCATTATGGTTAGAAAGGTATTTAAAAGTATAGTATAATGATCCACACAAGTATCACTCGAAATTACGTGGTTTTCCTTTTACCTTGTCGACTAACACGGTCGGCCACTATGGGAGTCAAATTTGTGACTCCCATAAATAGCCGACCGTGTTAGTTCATAAAGTTGAAGGAAAACCACGCAATTTCGAGGCAAATTTGTGTGGATCATTGTATTCTACTTGTACAACATATTTCTAACCATATGCATTTTACAACAAACGGTTACAAACGCTTTTTAAAGACCAACTCGACCGATCCCAGGCAACTGGACTCTATTGGTAATTACTTAAAATAATTGTTAGCATAAAAACTTACTTGGTAACGAGTAATGGGGAGCTGTTGATAGTATAAAACATTGAGAAAAAGGGAAGTTTCTCACTCAAATTAAAATGACTTCAGGCCTGAAGCCTTTAGGCTTCTGAAAGCACATAAATTTTGTGTTTTTTCTTTCAATATTCTCTTGCAATTTCGATGACCAATTGAGTCCAAATCTCCACAGATTAGTTATTTGATGCATATTTTTTTATTGAGATACACCATCAATGCTGTCTTTAACAACTTCCAAATGTCAACACGGCCTTTTACAGGGGTTGGGGGGGGGGGGGGCAAATCAACTTACAAAATGTGAGGGTATAAATGAGTGGAAGCGTCCGTAAAACAGTCATCAGTCCAGACACAGCTCCACCCAGGAAGATACCAGCCGAAAGAACATAAAGCTTCGGGAATGGAAAGAGGTCGCCAATAACCGAGAGCAGTATCTTTCCACTGATTTCACCGACAGCAAACAGCACAAAAGTAATGGAGATTTGGTCAGATGTAAAGTGTAGGTCGTATTCCATGAAGCTGGCCTATGGTAGATCGGAGAAATAATGATTAAAATAAAGTGGCATTCCGAAAGTAAAAAGTTAGTTGCAATTTTGTTGTTTACCAAAATAATGGCATTAATCATGGACTGTTTTTCAAGAAAAAAAATTTGATCCATTATGCATGGCATGTTCTGGAAAGGTTTTTTTTCGTAGCAGAGAAGTAGCATCTAGAACAACGAAACCACCTTTGATTGACTATTGCAGAAAACAAACAACCAAACAAACACACAAATACCCCACAACAACCCAACAAAACAAACTTGAACGCACAATTGGATGTGCACGAAACTACTGAAATGTATTTGTGATAATTCTCACTAAAAATACAAAAACCATGATCCTCTGATAAAAACACTTTGCCCAAAAGAGTAGCTTAAGCAAAAACATTTAGCAAAACATAACAGGGTAACCAGCCAAAATGACATGTGTCACGATGCATCTTGTATGACTGGTATCAAACTTATTTCTGCTTAGCAGAACATTGTCAAGCAGTATTTTCTGCTCGAGTCTCTGAAACTTGACCCAGCTGCAGGTTATACGAAATGTTGAAATGTTGGCCATTATTATGACCCTTTTCGAAACCACGGCTTCGGCTCCAGATTCGGCTCAGACTAGTTTAGCCCCGCGGTTGTTTTGACAAATAGCGCATGCTTTGCGTACGTGTTATTCATGGCCTCAGACGAGAGGACGGAGCCTGAAGTCAAATCCGAAACCGATGCCGTGGTTTCCAAAAAGGGCCTAGTATGTGTGTTTTATTAACACTGAGCTCTCTTACGAAATTAATGATGACAAATGACAGTCCAATGAAGAACAAAACTGAAGAAACAAACCACAACCAGGCGTCAATTTGACGGACGAGTCGGGCATATTTCTGCGTAAGTGTCTGGGCGTCTTGTTCCGACTGAAGTGTCTTCTGGGCTTCTTGTTCCGACTGAACTGTCTTCAGGGCTTCTTGTTCCGACTGGAACGTCATCTGGGCTTCTTGTTCCGACTGGAACGTCTTATGGGCTTCTTGTTCCGACTGAATCGTCTTCAGGGCTTCTTGTTCCGACTGGAACGTCGTCTGGGCTTCTTGTTCCAACTGAACCGTCTTCTGTCCACCATCAGGTTTCTCCTCTATGCCTTGCTCCATCGTCTTACATTGTATATCATCAATTGTAACGTCTTGTGGTGTTTGGTCAGATTTCGGTTCGGTAATGAAAGCTCCGTGGGCCAGAGCTAAAACCAAACTCCCACCACTCACGATCCGCAGAGTGTTTCGCCAGCCGTAGGCCGGTATGAGTGCGTTGAGAAGAGGTGCACCGCCCAGTACACCTAAATCAGAAGAATAAAATATATTAACCTTTGCTGTGCTGCTGAAATATAGGATTCGAACTGCCTCTCCGTAGTCTAGTTGGTAAGACACTGCTCTAGAATTGAAAAAGTCGTGGGTTCGAATCCCACCCGAGTAATGTGTGTGGTGTTTTTTTACAGAACTCGGGAAAGTACTGAGTATACAGTGCTATCAAGTAATATACCACAATAATATGTGCACAAGGGAAACTAACTGGATACATGTTTTAATTTATTTTTGGATATACAAAATAAAATTGACTAGAGGGAGAGTTGAACCTGCGACTTCAGAATTAAGTTGCCTGGCGCTCTATAAAAGGTGTCCAATGCGATTACAACATGTCATTATGAATGAGATCATCGTTCAGACAGGGAAGATTTGTGTAATATGACAATGAAGTATTTTTCCCAAAATACTAAACTTAAGTTTTGACTCACTAAATGATGATCCAAGTAAAGCCAGCGAAGTCCCCGTTGAGCTTGTCCCAGTGAACCAAGCCACGAGGAGAATGATCCCAGCTTGGAATATAAAGTTTGCTCCAAGCCCAGCAATAACTCCAAATGTCAAATACGCATAGGCAAGATCTGGTACAAATGATGTAGCTAAAACTCCTGCTGAATACATAACTGCGCCTAGTAGAACTACCATTCGGGAACCATAGCGGGTAATTATTGAGGCAGAGATAGGACTGCCACACCCTATTAGCGAACTGGCAAGGGACCCCACCCAACCTGTAAATAACAATTCAAAAATTCAAATTACTATTAGAGAAACGAGTATAGACATATTAAGGTGAGGCCATCTTGAATTTCTCACATTTATATCAATGTTACCAAACCGAGGCTGGTAGAACAGCATTCTTTGTTGTTATTAGAACATGACCAAGAGGAACATGACCAAGATGGAGGCAGCTTGATGGGAACAAACAAACAAACAAACAAGTAAACAAACAAACAAACAAACAAACAAGCAAGCGGGCGGGCGGGCGAGCGAGCGAGCGAGCGAGCGAGCAAGCAAGCAAGCAAGCAAACAAACAAACAAACAAACACACAACCAAACAACATAAAACATCATTACTATAATATATTTTGAGATGACACATTACCTGTTAAAACGGCACTTGAGTGAAACTCATTTTGTAAACTCACAAACAGAATACTGTAGTTGAACAGCAGTCCAGTCGAAATAAAGAACTCCACCATTACGATGAACACAATGCAATAAGGACGATAGTTCTTTAAAACTGACGGGCGATTCCGTACTTCTACTCCGTCCATTTTGAGTCAGTCAAACCATGGAGGTAGAAATAGAGGTCAAACTCACTCTGCTCCTCGGTTACGCAAAGGGCTAGTGTAGAAATTGGAACAATTAAGAACTCACTCCGCTGCATGTGCAATTAATAACGATCATAGTTGTCCCATGTAGCAGATTTTCTACCTTCCGCCCAGGTAGTAGTAAAAAAGCAGGACAGCTCTTTCCGAACTGTAAAGTGTCATCTGAAGAAAAAAAACTACTCTGCGGCAAGACGGTTCTCTATAGAAAAAAACTCTACCTGGCAAGAAGATGTACACATGTTGTTACCGCATTGTAACCTCACCACTGCAATGCATTAACACGCAATGCATTAAAGTAGGCCAGCCTTTGCAAAGTGTTTTGAAAAAAAAACGTTAAATCAAGTGCAATCAACCGTCATAATGACAATAATAGCTATCTGTGGTAGAAAATGCTGAGGGGGAAAACAAGGCTAGTGAATAACGCCAGAGTCAAATTCTCTGGCATAGCTCATGTCACTACAGGTAAATTATATATATATATACATTGATATCATTGTATCCTTCGAATGAAGGATAAAAACACGGGCCCAGTCTACCTGTGAGCTGGCCTATCAAGGCCGCGGGGCACCATAATTGAATTAGCCTATAACCCGGTACAAATGACTTCTGAAGCGTGGTTTACGAAACGACTTGTACCCATCTACAACAGAAAAGGCATTCACAGTTGACTCTGAGTGTACCCATTACACCACATCCCGTACAATACATAGTAGCAATGTAAAATAGTGAAAAAATCACTCTCTTGTCCGAGTCGTGGTGGCATTTTCACTCTTTTTGAGAACGAAAGGGGAACTTAACCCTAAATCGAGTTGAAAATACCCGTCTTTTCATAGAGTCTTTCAATAGTTGTCCGACATATAAATATGAGTTATATGGCGGGGACAAAAGAGAGTGTTTTTTTAGTTTCACTCTTTGTTTACCCCCAAAAAGTGACATTTTAAAAAACATTGAAATTGCAGGGCCCTTTTTTCTAGCACTTTCACGTCTGGAATGCTACATTTGCTGTCATTATTTCCATACAAATATAAGTCTGACATAACTGAAGTTTGGTATTTTGCATCCCCTTTTCATCACATAAAAAAATGATGAAATTCTCCCAATAATCGCCATGAATAAAAAACGCAATACTTAGCAATGTCATGAAACACCCAGGGAGCGTTACCTAAATCTTTATGCAAAACACACTTTATTGCTTGTTACTGGTATTCAGCTGATCTGCGGCTTATCCTGAAAATCACGGAAATTTTTTTGGGTTGGTGATCCTATTTTTATCAAGGCAAAAATTTCAGGCTTAGCAATTTTTTGTGCTTAGCAGCTCTATGAATTTGGCCCAGGTCTAGTGCTGTCTGTATATGTGTGTCAAAGTAAGAGACAAGTAGAGGTCGCACTCACCAGGTAGCCTATACCTCCATGAACCAGATATAGTTCCCTATCAATAGCACTGGGCATTTCTGGTAGCAGTATTCCAACATTGTGCATGAAACAGAAAACCTGTGAACATTTTTACTGAATTGGTCATCGAAGTTGCAAGAGAATAATTTAGAAAAAAAAAAAACACAATTTTTGCACAAATTGGATGCCTAATGGTAACAAAAGACTTTGGCCCTGAAGTCTTTTTAGACCTCTTTTTTAAAAAACTATGTTCAGGGAGCCGTTTCTCATCGTTTTATGTAACAAGTAAGTTTTATGTTAACAATATTATTTTGAGCAATTATTTTATGCTAACAAGTATATTGAGCAATTACCAAGTTTGTTTACTTGTTGTTAATGTTTACATGTGATACTGGTCCACACACGCCCTCACTCGGTCAAACATACGGTGAATATAGCTCTATGGGTGAATATATGGTGACGGTCGTTTGCGGGATTGTTGCATTAAAAACACCAATGTAGCGACTAATTATTCGAGCCAACCTTGAATTCAGTCCCTTCTCATTGCCAGGCAGAAATAGAAAAATGATGGCGTCCGCACGAGTTTTTGGAGCTTTAAAAGCTGTTTCCCGTGCTTCGCTGACTTCTACATCGGGTATGTAATATAAGGAAAGAAAAGGGACGTACAACTAGATCAAGTTTATTCACTAATACTTAAGATGTTGTGGTTCAATATGTGAATATTTCGTAGTTTACAAATGCCGGTAGGTGTGTGGGAAAAGGCATGTGATTCATTCCTACGAACGATCCCCCATCGAAAGACGTCTGCTAATTTCTTATGTAAATGATTGTTCAGAAATGCGACGGTGGCTATCTCTGGTCAACCTTGGAGGAAGAAAATCAACTCGTTCTCTACTCATTTCGGTCTCTAGTCATCATTTAGTTAGAATAAATTAATAATAATAACTAGACATAATTGCATTTGTGCACAAATGCATAGCTGTTTCGTTAATAACATTTTAAATTTTTTCAACTGAATTTGAAATTTATTCATTTTTTTCACAGCAGTTATGACCAATCCAGGCTAGGAAAAGTTTCCGTATGGCGCCACCACTTTTTCATTCGATATGAAATAATATAGTATCTAATTTACCTCAATGAGATATCCCTTTTTGTAAAAATGAGTGAAAAGGTGGTGGCGCCATACGGAAAGTTATCCCCAGGCTATTTAAAAAAATAATTTGGATTAATTTATACCATGTTCGGATAGCAATTTATGTGTTAAAGGTGCAAAAATAGAAAAAATCATAACAAATCGTGTGATGACATTTCACAATTCACGAGAACTTGCCAATATCTAACAATCTACAAAGTTTCAATAAAATCGCGTTTTTACTTCGAGAGTTATATGACTTCAAAATATGCACCTTTAATGCCGCTTCACGTGACCCCTGATGACGTCATTGATCTGAAACTTCACACACATGATGCCTGCCTGACCGTTAGCGTGTGTGTAAAATTTAAAGTGATTACAAAAAACTTCACCACAGACATCTTCAAAAAGTCCATTTTGATGAGTTTTCAACCCTCCGCTAGAGGGCGCTGTTGCAATCTGTGACGTCATCAATATTTTTTTTGAACAGCCCGCCCTTGCTAGACACTTACGTCTTTGGAAAGCAACTTCATAACTTTTACCACTTTTGAGTTACAGGGCACTTCCGTTTTTGGCCTGTTACGACCGGAAGTAGAGGTCATGTGAGGTCACGCACACGAAATAAAATGAAGACCTAATTTATCCCTACCCAATCCCGCAAACAGAAACCTACGGTATCTTTTGGCTGATTTGATATAGATTTTCAAACATTTAACATAAAACACCTTTAAGATGACGTCACGTGACCGGTGATGACGTCATCATGACATCATTGCTTTAGGATCATCATTGTATCATTACAAAAAATTGCGAGTACTGAAACAGACAAATAAAATAAAAAATAAAAATTAAAAAAACTTTAACAAAAACAAGAGCTGATTCGCTGCGCTTCGCTATGAAACAGCTAATAAGATTAATTGTTAACTTTAAGAACTTATCATCCTAATGGGATAACTTTCCGTATGGGGCGCCACCACCTTTTTTAACTCATTTTTACAAAAAGGGATCTCATTTAAAGGTAAATTAGATACCGTACTATATTTTTATATCGAATGAAAAAGTGGTGGCGCCATACAGACATTTCTCCATCTGATGACTGACAGAAAAAGTCCAAGTCAAACATGTCAAGAAATTCGCTCAGCCCCAGTAGCCAGTGAGTCTATCCAGGACCGCTGGGATGGGCTAATCGCTTGCACAGATTCTTGTTCAGGAAGTACGTCATGCGTACCCAGTGCATAGAAATATGGTTGGTGGTGCAGTGTGAGTGTGATGCATGATGGGACTGCGCATTATTAAAGCAATGACAGTGCGTGATACGTTTGCCAATCCCAGCGCCTTTTAGTGAAAGCAAGACGCTGGGGACGAGTGAAGTCAAGAAAGACTTACAGACTGACATGACTGAGGAGAGTACAGTGCACCAGCCGTTGATTAAATGTTGGATGATCATGATCTGATCAGCCCTTGCTTTTTCTAACCATAGCTGTTTCTTACTAGATTATTATTTGTTATTTTGTTTTGTAATTCAGGTTGTCGTTGTGGAGCAACGCAAAGATATTTCTCCATGTCTTCAGCCGTAGCAGGTAAGTGTTTGCTTCAGAAACTTGGATGAACTATTTGGTTGGCAAGAATTCTTTAGCAGTCACCTTTCAAATTGTAAATGTCTTCAAAACTCTATCTTGCATTTTTGGTGGTATTTGTTTCAGCCCCCCCCCCCCCCCCCCCACTTCATGTACTTGGTACTTGGTACTTGGTAGGTTTTTCCTCCTGAAACTTCCGCTGGGAAATTGACAAGGAGGTTAGGAGAGCCTCATTTTTTTATATTTTTTTTTCATTTTTAGGCCTAGATTGTGAATCAAGGTTTGGTGGGATTTGGAATCTATAAGGGATTGTTGAAGATTGGCTCTTCATGTCAGGGGTCGAAATTGCCACTAGCCCGCTAGCCCGGGACTACCAGATTTACAGCCAGGCTATTCATTTTTCCAGTTTGATAGCCCGACAGGCTAGTGGAAAAATAATGCAAAAATCATCATCACAAACAATAAAGAACTATGTTATTGGTGTATTGTAAAGTTTGAGCCGTGACGCGAGACATAATGTGTCTTTCGGGCTACCAAAATCTAATCAGGACTACTAAAAATTATTGGTCACTAGCCCTGCTGACTACCATGGAAATACACTTAATTTCGACCCCTGCATGCCAACACCAAAATAACAATGACAAAACAAGTCAGAATCCAAATATGTTTAATTTTTAAAATGTTGATGTTTGTTTGTAGCTGCTGTGCATCTCTTAAAAAGCAGTGTTTTACTGAGAGGTCTTCCCAGACGAAATAAATAAATATTAAACAAGTTTCTGAGAATCCTTGTCCTTACAACCAGAAACAATAAATTAAATTATTTGTTGCATTGATTGTTTGTGTCTAACGAGTACAGTTTGATCTATGCCTATGATATTTTTTCACAGGGCTCGGGAAAATACTCATAAAGCCCGGTTCATAATTCCTGCGAATGCGATACTAATGTTGACAGCACAAATTCGCAACGAAATTCGCACTGAGTTGAGTTGCCCGCAACTCACTTGCGAATATCGCTGCGATAGGAGGGTTGTGACGTCAAATTCATGTCAAATTTGCTTCTCATTCGCAGGAAGTATGACCCGGGCTTTATACAGTGCTAACACACATCAGTTTATTGGTAAAAAAAACCAAAACTAATATTCTTTATCCCTGATGAAAATTTAACATTAATTATATAGAGTTTGATCTGTTTTTCAATTCTGCAGCAAATAAACACATCAACTGTGATGTTCAAGATGGAATTGCTGTATTACGAATGAACTCTCCAGACTCAAAGGTAAAATGAAGTTGTGTAATCTTGTACATATTCACAATTGTTTAAATGCAGTTTATTTTAAAAGTATTGTTTGTTGTTTGTTTAGATGATTTGCAGAGTCAAGAGTACTTGCTAAACTCCAACAAGTGGATTAAACATAAAGCTGGTAACAGCCAAAGCTATGATTACGAATTGCACGAATCAAGAAATTGTGATTCAGTAACTAGACAACAATTCTTCTTATAATCATTGTGAAATCAGTGATTAGCTTGATTTGATAATGATAAATAGAGGCTTCTTATATATATAGCGCTCAAATTCATCACTCAGTGATGTTCATGTTGCTCCTACATTATTATCCTTGGTTAGTGGGCCATTTATTTAATTCCATAAACCATCTCAGCTCCCTGGGGGGTATGCAGCTTGTGCAACAAATATGCGCCATATGGGATTTGGGGCTATCAGCTAAACCAATCACATGAACCATCTCTGCCCTCACAGGTACCCATTTACCCCTGTTTGAAGAGAAGCATTTACAGTTTGACTGGGATTCAAACCCACACCCTGATGATTTGGCCACCAGAACTTGAAATTGTATGCTCTTAACCATTCGGCCATGACAACCCATAAATGAAATTATTCAAACAATATCACAATCTTATATAGCGCATGTATCTACCAAACAAGGTACTCAAGGCGCTGAGTATATATACAAACTTTCAGAAAGATAGGTTATTGCAGTGATGAATTCTTAGACCCAATTATTTAGCACCTCATGAAAGTTTACAAGGTGCTATGGCGCATACAGCAGCCACAACCAGGAACACCGGGGCAAACCCTTCTCTTTTCGATAAATGCACTGGGTTCTTTTAACTGTGTTACACAACACATGGAACCAACGGCTTTACGTCCCATCCGAAGGACGAAGCATTGGTTAAGTGTCTAGCTTAAGGACACAAGTGTAACGGCTGGGGATTCGAACCCACACTCTGCTGATCTGAAACACCAGAGTTTGAATTCTGTGCTGTTAACCGCTTCGCAACGACACTTCCGAATGCACAACCTTGCAATTTGCAAGTGCTGCAGTCTAACCAGTGTTTTTCTAAGCAGTGGTTATCTTTGTGGGTTTTTTTTTTGCAGGTGAACACCTTGTCTCGAGAGTTCAATGCAGAGGTAGAGCAAGTAATGAGTGATGTCTTAGTCAACGATGGCGTCAAAGGAATCGTTGTTATCTCATCCAAACCGGATTGCTTCATTGCGGGAGCAGACATTAAGTAAGCTAGTTTGTTTTTTATACAGATAGGGACCCATTTTCACTAAGCGTGTAGACATTCAAATTGCTAAGTTTGGAAATAATGCTAACCTGAATCCAAACCAAATTGCTTCATTGCTGGAGCAGAAATTAAGCTAAGTTTTGTTTTTTATGCATCAAAGCCTATTTTTATGAAGCCTGTAAGTAGGCATTGAAATTGCTAAGCTTAGAAAAATTATGATATTAGCGAAAATGCCATATTGATTGTTAATATTCAATTCAATTCAATGCAATTCACCGTATTTCCAAATCCAAACAATGAATCCAGTGAATAAAGAATTAAGTAATACAAGCAAATGGAATAATGATAATACATGAAGTAATGCCATACTACAACATTCACAAGCAAAGGCAAAATATAAATTACGGAAAACAAAGCAAAAACCAAAACTTAATAGTAAGAACTCTTGATGTGTACATATCTAGCCAGATGTGTGTACAAGGCGCAGTAAAACCAAAAGCAAATGAAAGAAAACAGACACAACGAAAATAGTCCTTGAAAACCTTTGACATAAGGTTATTTTGGGAAGTGATTTAAATTTTGTGGTACAAAGACAAAATCACAAAGATTAAGTGGTAGAGAGTTCCAGATGCGTGGCGCAGCTGAAGCAAAAGAACTGTCACCCCAGGAGTGTCGAGACTTGGGTTCAATGAGAAGAAGCATGGAACTTGATCGAAGATTCCTTGACTGAGTGTAAACTTGAAGTAGTTCTGAGATATAGTGGGGAGCCTTGCCATTAAGTGCTTTGTGGACAATGAGCATCAGCTTGAAGATGATTCGTTTAGAGATAGGGAGCCAGTGATGTTGTTTCAAAATGGGGGTGATGGAACAGGATTTTCTAGACAGTGTCACGATGCGTGCTGCAGTGTTTATTAGCTCATTGGCTTTTATGGGGAATGGGGATTTAATTTTAAAAAGTACAACTATGCTCTGAGATAAAAGATTTTGATGAAGATTTTGATGAAGTTTAGATTTTATAGTAATGTATAACTCTACGTACATTGATTGTTATTTTCACAGTATGCTGGCATCATGCAAGTCCGCTGAAGAGGTAAACAGAAAAAAAACTTTCATTTTAACTTTGGATTGATATAAACAAATATCTATAGAATGGTCTATTAAAAAAAAATTGACATTAAAATGTCCACCAGGTTTAACAGATATTAAAACAACTATAAATGATGTGATGTTGATTTTCAGATAGTTGAGTTGTCCACGAATGGTCAGAAGCTACTAGCACGAGTGGAAAGCAGCCCTAAACCAGTCGTAGCAGCAATCATGGGGACATGTCTAGGTGGAGGTCTTGAGGTATGTACACCTGCCTTGAGTGTACGTCAGGATCCTTACAGATGTACCTGTGACCTTACATTAATTTCACATGGAGATTCACAGTCAAAACGCTACATACATGTATTCATATAAAACCACATTACATATATGCCCATGTCCAAGTACATTATGTCAGTGCATGCCAACAAACGAAAGTGCAGCTGACGAACATCACCCCGGACCAATCAAAACACACATGGGTCAGATCCAAAACCTGTCAACCAAAACTGGAAAAAAAAGAAGTTTTTTGTTGTACATTGATTTGATTTTTTTTTCTGTGTGTGAGCCAAATAGATATGTGAGTTTGTAGGGGGACATTTGATTTTTCGCTGAATCTTGTCACATTTCTAAGATACACGCCGTGAAAGACAAAATGGCGCAATCTGAGTGTGATGGGACAGAGTTTTAACCTGACTGATTCTTGTATAAACAAAGCTAGTCAAATCAAACTTTTTGTGATCAGTCCGTTTAACTTGTTCCTAGGAAGTGTTATAAGTATTAACTTAGTGCATGGAAAGTTTACGCCATAAAATTATCTCTGGGCAATTTGGTACATCTCAAAACTTGTTCGGCTGTTACTTTATAACTCTTGTAATTATGTGCAAATTATGAAACAGAATGTTAACCAGTGCAGTATCTTGCCGTGTAGAAAGGTCCAAGCATGTACAAGTTCACACTTGTAAAACAAAAAAGGTCAATTGGTCGATAGTACACTTATTATGTGTTTCTGTTTGATGCAGGTTGCTTTGAGTTGTCACTATAGAATAGCTGTTAATAACAGTAAAACAATGCTGGCTGTACCAGAGGTCATGCTCGGTCTACTCCCTGGTGCTGGAGGTACTCAACGACTGCCCAAACTGGTGAGTTGTCTTAAAAAGTAAGGTTTACGTGAGGCCTGGAATTACACGCAGGCCACGGAGCCCATGACCTTCATTGCCCCTGGTCTTGGTCTTGATGCCCCTTAAAGGCAGTGGACACTATTGGTAATTGTCAAAGAGTAGGCTTCACAGTTGGTGTATCTCAATAAAAGAACAAATCTGTGAAAATTTGAGCTCAATCGGTCATCAAACTTGCGAGATAAAAATGAAAGAAAAAAACACCCTTGTAACACAAAGTTGTGTGTGTTTAGATGGTCGATTTTGAGACCTCAAGTTCTAAATCTGAGGTCTCGGAATCAAATTCGTGGAAAATTACTTCTTTCTCGAAAACTATGGCCCTTCAGAGGGAGCTGTTTCTCACAATGTTTTATACCATCAATCTCTCCCCATTGCTCGTCACCAAGAAAGGTATTATGCTAATAATTACTGAGTAATTACCAATAGTGTCCACTGCCTTTAAAAAGTCGACTTTAAGATTGTCAAAATAGAAGTGCCCTTTGCAAAATGAAAAAAATGGCCTTGCCCTTTCAAAGGTAATCACTCTTAAAATTAATGGAGATAAAAACTATTGGTTAGATATAAAACACAGTCAACAAACTCTGTATAATACCTTCTTTATTTCAGATTGGTGTACCTAATGCATTTGATATGATGCTGACGGGTAAGAACATACCCGCTAAGAAATCAAAGTCCATGGGCCTGGTTGATCGACTTGTTGAACCACTTGGTAAGTTAATCAAATGTTCCACCAGTCTATCCAACCTTGTTCCTCCTGTCAGGGTGTTTGAGCGTGAGACCAGCCGTCGATTTCACCAAACTCTTCCTAACTGAGGACTTAGGACGAGTAAAGTTCCGTATTCAAATACGTAGGACGCATTGAACCCATCCTTAAATAGGACGGGTTACTCATCCTAACTCAAGTTAGGATTCATCCTAGCGTTTCGTGGAATCGGCTGCAGGCTTTCTGCTTGTTCTCATCCTTACACTGTGGTTGTGCCGAGATGTAGAACAAAGAGCTACCCCAGTAACTTTTTCCCTCATACTGCATCTCTTTGGAACTCCTTGCCTGGTGCATGTTTCCCTTCATCCTATGATCTGCCATCTTTTAAGAGGAATATCAACTCCTACCTTCAGCTCTACTGAGTTTCTGCATGTCTATTTTTTCTTCTTTGTAGCCATTTTTTTAAATTTTATGTTAAATAACTTTGAAATAGATTATGATTTTAAAATAAGTACAACCTGGGGTGTGTTTGGGCGACCATGACCGGAAACACGTTTCTGACGTAAAGTTCACTGATCGAAACAATTTCAAAGAGCTATGTGAACCATAAACAGTTCATGATGTAGGTACTTCTCTAGATAATTCATGTTCTTAAAAAAATGCAGAGTTTAACCCAAACAATATACTCTTTGGTGTCACCCTTACACTTTATTGCTTAAAGCACTGTATATACTCAGTACTTTCCTGAGTTCCGTGAACAAAATCACAGGCAAATTAAAAACCCATGACCTTTGCCAATCTTGAGCGGTTGTCTTACCAACTAGACCACCGAGTGGGGCAGTTCGAGACAGTTCTTACACCAGCAGTGTCAAGCCCGGTTCATACTTCATGCGAATGCGAAGCGAATTTGACGTGAATTTTACATCACAACCCTCCTTTTGCAGCGATATTTGCAAGTGAGTTGCCCAGAGTTGAGCTGCTGCGAATTATTTGTTGCGAATTTGTGACGTCAACATTCGTATCGCATTCGCATTCGCAGGAAGTATGAACTGGGCTTAAGGGTAAAACCAAATAATATTTTTTATCCCTGATGCAAATTTAAATATCATATTTCTGAGTTGTTCACTGTGTATTATATTATATATCTCAGGTCCAGGGCTGATGTCACCACAGGACAGGACATTGCAGTATCTTGAACAAGTAGCTGTAGAAGCAGCCAAGTAAGTTGAACTAATAAAACATGGAGGCATGCCCAGGCTAAGCGGTCAAGCGGAGTGAGATTTCAATCCTAGGCCCTATTTCATAGAGTTGCTTAAACAGAAAATACTGCTTAGAAAGTTTTGATGCTTAGCCAAAAATGGGTAGGGCATTAGTCCCAATAATGTGAACTATATGGACTTTTGGCTGGTAACAATTTTCTGCTTAGCAATATTTTTCTGTGCTTAGCAAGTCTTTGTGCTTACAGACTTTATAAAAATTGGGCCTTGGTCTTGACACTTAACTGTTATAAGACACTTTAAAACCATTGCTAGTTTGTCCTTAAGATGGGATAAAAAACCATATATCTTGTGTGTTCTGTAATGCGTGTTACAGAACACATTTTTAAGAGAAGGGGTTCACCCTGTAGTTTCTGACGTGGTTGGCATTTCCATGTGCACACTCGATCCAACTGACTTTTTTTTTTCAGAGCAGCTGTCATTTCTCTGCATTGGTTCTTGTTTGTTTGTTTGTTCGTTTGTTTGAATGATTTTCCCATCAAGGGAACTTGGCAGACTCCCACAAAGGGATATAAACGCCAAGCTGGCAACAGCTACTCTCTCTCATACAAACATTGGTGCAACGTCTATGATTATGAATTACACAGTAACTAGACAATACTTATTCTAGTCATTGTGAAATCAGCGGTTCTGGGGTTCAAACCCACAACCTTGTGATTGCAAGTCCTGCAGTCTGACCAGTTGTCCACGGTGACTGCTACTTGTGGACAAGCTGATACATTTTAAGAATGACTAACTACCATGATCTTTATTGTTCTTTGTGTACAGGGACATTGCCTCAGGAAAATTGAAGACAGAGAAAGTGAAAGGTTTTATGCAGAGTGAGTACAAAACACTAACTTGATGATTCAGGGATAGAATCTCATCTAAGCGCCACTCATAAATACCCAATACAATTTGCTATTTCTATTCCTAGGGATGTTTAAACAGTTGATAAAGACATAGCTGGAGCTGTTTGAGATTGGCTGGCTTTGGGTGTTGGGCGCATAAGCTTAATTACACCAATTTACTTATGCAGAGCTCAATCTATTGGTACCTGCATATAATGATTTGTACACATGCGGGTACACAACCCAATGGCCACAAAACAGGATTTTCCAAAAGTTTTTGACAAACTTCGAAAATTCCCTTAACAAACAGATTATCTCAAGGCCTACTTGTAACATTTTTTGGGGCTTTTTAACTAAAGGGCATTTAAAATACAAACGGGTATTAAAGAGTAGGGACTCGTTCTTAAACAGCCGTTTAAAACCTTGCAGGGTCGTGGCCATGCAATAAAGGCCTTCGGGCCTTTATCGCTCAACCCTGCCTGTTTTAAACAGCCGTTTAAGAACTTGCGCCACTCTTTTATTACAAAACACTGGTATGATTGCCAGAGCTTACTATATTGACTATTGATCTGTTATCATTTTGTTGTTGTTATTAACAGAGGCCCAAGACTACGTAATGGGATTAGGATTTGTAAAGAACCAAATCTACAAGAAGGTTCACGGTATGGTGATGAAGAATACTAAAGGGTTGTATCCAGCTCCTCTTAAGATCATTGATGTAAGTCACTCACTGATTACCATTAGTTTAAAGACACTGGACACCTTTGGTAATTGTCAAAGACCCGTCTTCAAACTTGGTGTATCCCAACATACATGCATGCATAAAATAACCAACCTGTGAAAATTTGAACTCAATTGGTCGTCGAAGTTGCGAAATAATAATGGAAGAGAAAAACACCCTTGTCGCACAAGTTATGTGCTTTCAGATGCTCGATTTGGAGACCTCATGCAGTTAACAGAAAAATTAGTCTCGCTGTGCGATGTGGCAGTTTTTCTAAGTCTATTTCACCTTGAGTTATACCAAATTAGAAGAGAGTTGCATTAATCTAACCGGGATGAAAAGGAACGGACAACATAATGTTATTTTTGTGATCAATGAATTTACAAATACACCATATATTAGGAAGATCAGAATTAACAGACTTCTAGATGGAAGAGACATGATTGGACATAGAAAATGAAAATGAGTTGAACTAGAATAGATAAACTGTCTGAGGTTAATTTTCATTATGATTACTTGTTGACTTGATTCTTTAGGTTGTGAAGACCGGTTTGGAGCAAGGCACAGAGGCGGGTTATCTTGCTGAAGCTCAGACGTTCGGAGAGTTAGGAATGACACCCCATGCTAAAGGACTCATGGGTCTATACACTGGACAGGTCAGTCTTTATCAAAACAGCGGAGAAAACTACACTTCTACAAGTTACATCGAAAATCTTGGTATATCACACAGGCCTTGGCCTTGAAGTGTGTCGTGGCCAAGTGGTTTAGAGCATCGAATTCAAGTTCTGTTGGTTAAGTCATCGAAGTGGGTCTAATCCCTTCATGACATGTGTGTCCTTTAGCAAGACGCTTTTCTATAATTGCTTCTCTCCACCCAGGGTTATAAATGGGTACCTGCGAGGGTAGAGGTTGATATTGTGTATGAGAAAGCCACTGGGGTGACACGGCAGGTCGGGCTGTATACTCCCCATGCAGCTGAGAAAGATTAAAGGGATGTTATTGGCCCAATGACCAGAGCACTAGTGTATGGGCATTTACACGTTATTGTGAATTGTGCTGTATGAGAACTAGTAATGATTATTATTATTTTGTTCTTGAAGGGCCACAGCAATTTTCCTCTAGTAAGAAGCACTTCCACAAGGAATTTTTTTATTTGTATCGGAACTTCGCTAGGGCACCACATCAAAAGTAAAGTGCACCATGCCAATTGGTGTGGGTGCCGTGGGTTATTTTGAGGTCTGATATCCTATTACAAGATTATAACACATAAGGTTGAAACTAGTCAAGTATCTTAAAGATCTAGCATCATGTCCAAGTTTTGGATTCTAACATGTTCTCATATTGCATTTCTACTTTTTTTTTTTTTAACACTTTCGCTTTTTCATCATGGCCCAGTTTCATAAAGTCTGTAAGCACAAACACTTGATAAGCACAGAAAAGTATTGCTTAACAGAAACAGGTTCCCAGCCAAAATCACATTAAGCATGTAAAGTTTACATTGTTGTGACTGGTGTCCCACTCGATTTTTGCTTAGCAAAGGAATTTGTCAAGCGGTATTTTTTGCTTATCAAACCTAATGAAATTGGGCCCCGATGTTAAAAGATGTTCTCATTATGTATTTCTATTTTGTTTGTTAACCCAGGTCATTTGTAAGAAGAACCGTTTCGGTACCCCACAACGCCCAGTGAAGACCCTCAGTATTCTAGGTGCAGGGCTAATGGGTGCTGGTGTAGGACAAGTCAGCATAGATAAAGGAATGCATGTTATTCTTAAAGATATGACACTAGACGGTCTAGCTAGGGGAGAGGACCAAATCTACAAAGGGTAAGTCTAAGTCGTAAGGCCCGGTCCCACTGCAGCGATAACGAGAACGATAACGATCACGATGCAAAAAGAAGCATTATATTGGTTGAATTGCTCCATGCAGAATACACACACGCTCATTCAACCATAGAATGCATTCTCTTGGCGTCGTTATTGTTATCGTTCTCGTTATCACTGCTGTGGGACCGGGCCTTAAGTCTATTTGTTCATCTACTCTCATGGTATTGTGTCGTACAAATTTTATATTTATGATTATTAAATATATTTAGGCAGGAAGAGATAATGTTCGGATGCCTTAGTTTTATTTAAAGGGAAGGTACACTACTGGCAATTGGCAAAGACCAGTGTTCTCACTTGGTGTATCTCAACATGTGCATAAAATATCAAACCTGTGAAAATTTGAGCTCAATTGG
Organism: Asterias amurensis; assembly: GCF_032118995.1. Lineage (NCBI taxonomy): Eukaryota > Metazoa > Echinodermata > Asteroidea > Forcipulatida > Asteriidae > Asterias > Asterias amurensis. The sequence goes on along the minus strand of NC_092667.1, from coordinate 2,363,058 downwards.
TCATCAGAAATGGGAGAAAATGATAAAAGAAAAAACACCCTCGTTGGACGAGTATGTGTGCTTTCAGATAACAATAAAAGAATTCTAGCTAGAAGTCTTTTATTATTTTAGTGAGAAATAACCTCTATTTCAAAATCTATGCTACTTCAAAGGGAGCCGTTTCTCACAATGTTTTATACTATCAACAGCTCTCCAATGCTCGTTACTAAGTCAGTTCTTAATTTAATATTTGTTTTGAGTAATTACCAAACGTGTACCTTGCCTTTAAGTTACAAATTTATGAGCATTTCATGACAAATGTAAACTATTTGATGGTTTCATGTTGGAGTATTAGATTAAACTTTAGATGCATTTTTGTCACTTTTACAGGTTGAATAAGAAGGCCAAAAGAAGGAAGATTACAACGTGAGTATCCACCCTTTAAATCCTTATAAAATGATAATGATTGCCGTTCCCCCGCCCCCTTCCAACAGACGTACCATACTGCGTGCCCCTTCCTTCTCCCTGTCCCACAACGTGCTCTAATAACCCCCACCAGCCTTCGTCTTGTTGTCGTGCCTAACTCCCCCCCCCCCCCATGCATTGTTCTTTACTGTATGTACGTGCGAAGTTACTGGACGGTCGTGCTGTGACTGTGACATCACAAAGGACGCCTGCACTCAATCACAAAGTTATACACGCTCGCGCTTTGACTGTGACGTCACAAACAACACATATCCCCAACCCAAGGGTACTCCGAAAGTGACCCCAGGACGCATCATTTTAGCAGGGTGCGGGCACCACTTAACGTGAAAACAACATGGCGGCGCCCATGCGATTTAAGCGCTTTTATAATATAGATACCATTGTTTATACCATTGCGGCATGCTGTGGCCTAGCGGCTTAGAGCACCGAACTCAAGCTCTGCTGTTTCTGACCAGCAGAGTGTGGGTTTGTTTCCCAGTCATGACACTTGTGTCCTGAAGCAAGACACTTTAAACCATGATGCTTTGTCCTTCTGATGGGATAAAAGAACCCCAGTGCACCGCTAAAGGAATATTGTTTGCCCAATGACCCTAACCCGAACCTATGGTGGATTTCAAGAAGAGTTAAAACTAGTCATATCTCGAGTAACTCGGCCTACGTTAGGACTAGTCCTAAACTCTTTGTGAAATCGACCCAAGGGCACTAATGCGAAGCTCGAAAACACAAATGGCATTCTGAGTTAACTCGGCTTTTTATTTTAAGCAAACATTTCAATTTTTTCAAGGAGTAATGGTTTAATAATTGATATGATTTTGTTGTAGATTTGAGAGAGATAGTCTGATGTCCAACCTGAGTGGTCAGATCGACTACAAGAACTTTGGCCAATGTGACATGGTGATCGAAGCTGTGTTTGAAGATATCAATATTAAACACAAAGTCATCAAAGAAGTAGAAGCAGTAAGTTGTGACTATTAGTCCATTATTGTCCTGGGTTTAGAGTGCCCTCTTTGTCAACAATTGTCACAGGTTTAGAACGCCCTCTTTGTTAACAATTGTCACAGGTTTAGAATGCCCTCTTTGTCAACAACTGTTCAGGGTTTAGAATAGCCTGAACATCTGTCGTCACACTTTGAGGCTTGTGAATAACGCCAGAGACCTACCTCGAGACCAGCGTGTATATTCACCTTTGACCTACCCTCATGTCATATAGAGATATGCAGTCAAATTCTATTGCGGACGTGACAGCAGCGACTGTTTGGGCATCTATATGTCACTGCACGCTTATCAAATAATAGCATTGTATCCAATGGAATCAATGGACCTAGCGGCATGTTGCGGATAACGACTGGAGCCAAGTCTAGGTTTAGAATGCCCCATTGTTTATCCAATAATCTGGCCATGTTGTCTAGTGCACTGGACATAATAGGGAGCTGATGTGGTTTATAAGGGATAAAATAATCGTCCCAGTGACCAGAGTATGAATGTTCCTGTGCCATGAGCGTCACAATTGATGGATACTGGTGCTAAAAAAATGTTCATTATTATTTCATTTGATCACATCATGCAACAGAGAGATCTTTTTCCTGTTTGCCGGTAACTCCTCGAGTCTGACCACGTCCCGTAGCCTTAGTTATCAAGGGTTTTTCACAGTATCTTGGCTGTTTCCAAAAGCTCCGCCTTCTGCCACAGATCTATTCTGTAGACCCATCCAGGCGCGCAAGTGCTGGGCGCCACCATGCGCTGTGCCCCATTGCTGGGGTGTCATTGTGCCTAGAAAGTAAAATACTGAAATTCTGACAAAATACCTTGCCGATGTACCGCATTTTAGCTACTTTTATGCAGTTTCCCCGTCTTTGACCCCTAACTCGCCTAAGACAAGCACCTTTTTCAAGATGATTCGGCTGATATTTTGTTGCAAATATTTGTGGTCAGTGATCTAAATTGGTATATCATGATGTCCTGTTAAGGAAATTGTGTTATTCGTTGAGGAAAACATTTAATTTCCATAAATAGTAAAAAGAAACATGATTTCCTTATGTCTTTGTGCACAAAACTTGGCACATGCGCACCCCAACAATGGCCGCGGTGCTAAACACTTGCGCGCCCGGTGCGTGTCGGATCGGTCTATAGATGTTTCCCTAGTACTTTCGGAATGATGTAATTCAACATAAACATTTTACGTTAACCAAGTTTCTTTGATCCCTTTAGGTGATTCCAGAGACGTGTATATTTGCATCTAACACATCTGCTCTACCCATCACTAAGATTGCAGAAGCCAGCAAAAGACCAGATAAGGTAAACGCAGCATTCATAGTGATTGTACAACCATGGCCGAATTTAATTTGATTTCGAGACCTCAGAATTAGATTTTGAGGTCTCGAAATCAAGCATCTGAAAGCACACAACTTCGTGTGACAAGGTTTTGTCTTTTTTCATTATTATCTCGCAACTTTGACGACCAATTGCATATGTTGAGATACACCAAGTGAGAAGACTGGTCTTTGACAATTACCAATAGTGTCCAGTGTCTTTGATAGATTTCCAACGTATTTACGCTTTTTAACAAAAGGGCATTTATGAATGGGAATTAAAGAGAAGTGACTCGATCTTAAACGGTCGTTTAAAACCTTGCAATACTTATGTTCCTTGGACCATGACAGGTTGGCTATTACAGGATTAGTTAATGCAGGATCATGGCTGAGCAATAAAGGACCTCGCCTTCGGCTTTTCATGGATTAAAACAAAAAATCAGTCAATCATTTATTTTTATATTTACAGGTTATCGGCATGCATTACTTCTCACCCGTGGATAAGATGCAGTTATTGGAGATCATTACCACAGATAAGACGTCTAAAGACACGGCAGCATCAGCCGTAGCTGTAGGTCTTAGACAAGGCAAAGTGGTTATTGTCGTCAAGGATGGGCCTGGATTCTATACTACCAGGATATTGGGGCCAATGCTGTCAGAGGCTGTCAGAGTATTGCAGGTAAGGATTCATTTATCCCTTCATGGGGGGAGGGGGGGGGCAAGGGTTCTGAGCTCCTGTCACCCTCTGATTATGCCACTGCCACACAGCAGCATCGGCCGTAGCTGTAGGTCTTAGACAAGGCAAAGTGGTTATTGTCAACAAGGATGGGCCTGGATTCTATACTACCAGGATATTGGGACCAATGCTGTCAGAGGCTGTCAGAGAACTGCAGGTAAGGATTCATTTATCCCTTCATGGGGGGGGGCATACCTCTGAGTTCCTGGCACTCTCTGATGCTGCCACTGCCACCTTCCACTTTATGTGATCAAAACTATGTTGTAAAACTTAGCTTTTTTTTGGTTTATTTTCTATCTTAAAATTTTGTTTGAAATTTTTGTCTACATAAGACCCTTGTATTATTACCACTACTATTATTATAATTGTTAAATTCAAAATGCAGTTCTGTGATGTGACTGCAAACGCTTGACTGTTTTTTTAAATGAGATGTATTTGATTCTTGTAGGAGGGAGTGAGCCCTAAGGATCTTGATAAGATGAGTACATCCTTTGGTTGGCCAGTAGGCACAGCAACCTTAGCTGATGAGGTCGGTATTGATGTAGCGGCTCATGTGGCTGAATTCTTAGGAGGCTCATTCGGTGAGCGTTTTGGTGGCGGTAACATTGATGTGCTGAAAGATATGGTCAAGGCTGGATATCTTGGTAAGTGAAATATAATGCCATATGTTTTGCAAGCAAAAAAAATAATACTAATATAATAAAGAACACTTAGTAGAGCGCCAGTATGACACTTAGCATTTGGGTAACGTTCAATCTTAGTGATTTTATCTTGTAATACTTACAGGTCGCAAGACTGGCAAGGGATGCTTCATGTATGGAGGGAACTCCAAATCTAGAGAGGTGAATCCAGGAGCAGAAGAGATAATGAAGAAGTATTTGATCCCAATGAAAGGAGCGGACTCGGTAGAAGATGTCCAACTCCGTCTTGCCTCCCGTTTCGTCAATGAAGCTATCATGTGTCTTCAAGAAGGAATTCTTATCTCCCCGGTAAGTCGAGGAAGAAATATGTGGCCTAGCGGTTAAGAGCACCGCATTCAAACTCTGGTGTTTCTGTCCAGCTTAGTGTGGGTTCGACACGTTTGACCCTTGTACTGACCTCTGACACCTTCTGACATGAAAACACATCCTTTGACTTTGCACTGACATCTGACACAAACTGACCTGAAAACAAACCCCTTTCTTGACCTATAACATTATAGTGGCCTAGCAGTTAAGAGCACCAGGCTCAAGCTCTGGTGTTTCTGATCCCCAGAATGTGGGGTTCTAGTCCCAGTCGTGACACCTGTGTCCTTAAGCAAGAAAACCTGACCATGATACTTTGTCCTTTCGGATGGGACGTAAAGCTGCAGGTCCCATGTGTTGTGTTATTGCACGTAAAAGAACCCAGTGCACTTGAAATGCTTTTTTTTTTTTTTTAATTATATTTGTTTATTTATTTCCAGGTTGAGGGAGACATTGGGGCAGTATTTGGGCTTGGCTTCCCACCATTCCATGGAGGTAAGTTCAAGAAATACGAATGTTCGGAAATTACATTTAGTTCAGTCTGTGCTAATATAGTTATAAAGCACTGTATGCAGGTACAAAGCAAGACTGTTGTCCAAGCAATAAATCAAGAAGGACTTGGCGTATCAACTCTAAATTTGATGTGTGGATTGGCCTAGGGATCCCCTGAAGCCTATTGTTTTTGAACTTCCAAGTTACCGAGAGTTAGCACTTAGATTAGGACAAGCAGGCAGAGATTAGCAGGTCACTGTCTCAGACATGCTGAGCTGGCAGTGAACAGGCTGGTGCTATGGGCCCCTACTTAAGGTCACTGTTCCCGAGGCAGACCACAAACCAACTATGTGGACACATTGTGCCAGGACTCTGGCCTGCGATGGGAAGAGCTGCGTACAGCAATGGAGGACCAACGTGTTTGGAGGGCCTTCATCCGATGCTCCGTATCGACTGAATGAATGAAAATTAAGTTAAATGTAAAGGTCATTATTGCTAAAACAATAGTTGTCCAAGTGATATCTCAAAAAGGACTTGGCATATTACCTCAAAACTTGATGTGTGGATTCGTCTTGGGATCCCAAGAAGCAGAAAGCAAGCCTTTTCTTTTTGGAACCCTTGTCAAATGTCAAGGTCATTAGGGCTAAAACAAGAGGTTGTCCAAGCAATAACTAAAGAATAACATTAAGCTTAGCGGGGCATTTGTGTTTGTCAATACACCATTCTTGTTTGCTTTTAAACTTGTAGATTAAAACTTATGATTGTGATGTCATCCATCCGTTTCTTTGATAGGTCCATTCCGCTTTGTTGACCACTTCGGAGCGGCCAAGTTGGTAGCTACAATGGAGAGATATGAAGGCTTGTATGGAGTCGAGTTTGCTCCCTGTCAGCTACTGAAGGACCACGCTAAGGATACAACAAAGAAGTTCTATCCGGGGTAATCCTAGTAAGACGTGTAATTAGCGGAAGATTGAAACTTATTGTCCAAAGAGAGATTGTTATATTTGACCATCATAGATTGGGTTTAAACAAACTCGTTGGAGAAGGCAACAAGAACAACGGGAAACTTACAAAAAATTTAGAATGGTAACATCAGTGCAAATATGATGTATTGAAACCATAATAACAAAGTTTTAAACTTTAAACAATTTTGCATCCTGCTCTAAATGGGCCCAATTTCATAGAACTGCTTAAGCAGCAAATATTGCTTAACAATTTTCTGCTAATAGCATAAATGAGCAGGATACAAGTCAGAAATCGTACATGTGGACTGATAATTTGGCTGGTTTCCTGGTAAGCATAATTTTGTTGTGCTTAGCTACTTTTTGTGCTTAAGTGGCTCTTGGAAATTGGACCCATATCTTGAAAAAGAATTTTGTTCTTGAAGGAGCACAGCAATTTTCTTCTGGTAAAGGACACTTCTCTATGAGTAAAATTTTAAATTTGTATAAGAACTGTGCAAAGGTCACCACAGCAGCAAACACACAGGGCACCGCGGCAATGTCTGTGGGTGCCGTGGGGTTATTTGAAAGCCTGTCATACCCAATTCAATACCCCGCCTGGGGGGACTCCCAAGAATGGGTGTTGGGCACCAGTACCCATCACAACAAAACAAGACAATAGACTGATCCATTAGGCTTGGCTTACGGCGCACGTGTGGGCAAGAACCCAGGCGAATCTCCAATGCCACTCTGCACAACTCTACTGCCTCGCCGAGCATACGCGCTCACATGTCGGACTTTTCTAGTGTCAGACTTTTGGTTGTGCAATGAGTTGTGATTGTTCAATACGCAATGGGGCAGAGCTTAATGGATCGGTGTACTGCTTCTACATTGAGCTTCTCTTGTGTGATGTCTATACCAATCCCACTCGTCAGTAACTCAACATAATATTTCTTAGGGACTCCTTGTTTTAATTCTTCCCTTACGGCAGGGTTACTCTCCATGTCAAGCAATGCAATTATTTTATTTTTTACTTGTGGTGAAAAAGTTGTTTTTGGTTTTTTAATTTAAAATCTGATGTTTACGTAAGATTAAAAAAAAAGCATGAATTCCAAGACCGAATAATTTACAAGATTATCTTGAAACTGCAATGGAAGGAAGCTGAAATAATAATATACGCTTTGTGTTTATTTTCACGTTCCAGTTTAAGGTAAAATGCATTTGTTACAATTTTAGTCATCACAACTATAAAAAACAGAACACTATATTTCAGTCCGAAATTTACAAAACTATGTGAATAACTACAGCTATGTGTGCGACATTTAAAATCTGTTTGAGTAAAATTGCAAGTTCTTTTATAAAACTCAAAGACTGATTGAAATGTAATGGGGGAAAAACAAGACCAAATGTTTTATAACCCAAATCGTTATGGATCTAAAGTATGTTAAACATTTTATTTACAAATAGTTTCATAGTGAGATCTAGTTGCAGTTTTTGCTGATAATTTGGTTGATCAAATTAATGACATTTGACCCTATTACCTACAGAAGTTGAAGCTGTAAATAGATAGACTCTTAGGCCTGGAATTTCATCTTGGAAAGGGCAAGGCCATTCTGATTTTGAAAAGGGCACTTCCATTGGAAATCCTTAAAGTCCATGGACAAGATTTAAAGGGGCATGGCCAAAATCAGGGGCATCAAATGCCATGGTTTGTAAGTCTCTCTTTAGAACTTTTCAGGCCTGCAAATTCATTTTGAAATAGCAAATTCCATTGAAAATCATAAAGTGTATTGGGGCACCAAGGCCAAGATCAGGGCAATGAAGGTCAAGACCAGGGCAATGAAGGTCAAGACCAGGGCAATGAAGGTCATGTCATTTTATGGCCTCTGTGAAATTCTAGGCCTGGGTTGTAGGTAGGCTAAATGCAAGAGTTTGTTTTATCAGATAGCTCTGAGAAAGTGCAATGTGGTTTGCACGTCAACTTAAACGTATCTGTTGGTCTCAAATACCATTTCCTTTCAGGTACTGACCTAGACATTGCTGTGATTCAACCACATCATTCAGTGGTTCATTTTATTGAAGGAAACAGAAATTGACCTTGTTAATAAAATATTGAGTCTTTACAATATGTTTAAGGTGACTCAAGGTTTTTTGTGTGTAGAGTTTAGAAGAATAGTAGTCACTAAACTCCTGGGCCCAATTTCATACAGCCTGTAAGCACAAAAATTTGCTTAGCATGAAATTTCTTCCTTGATAAAAACAGGATTACCAACCGAATTGCCACATGATTTTCAGAATAAGCAAACAACAGCTGAATACCAGTATCAAGCAAGATGCAACAAATGGAAATTTGGTTGGCAATCCAGTTTAAGGAAGAAATTTCATGCTAAGCAAATTGTTGTGCTTACAGGCTTTATGAAATTGGGCCCTGGTGACAAATCAGCTGCAAGTATTCAAAGTTTTGCTTGCATCCATATTGAAATGTTTCAAGCTGAAAAAATCATCTGTTTATCATTCTGTAACGACTTGAAGACATTTGTACCTGCTATTAAGAAAAGACCTGCGTTAAAGAACTGTTATCAACATAAACTTATTTGGTAAGTCATGTTTTAATTTATGAAAATGTGTTTAAAGCTCACAACTAAATGAGAGATACAACTATGTCAGTCAGGTGTTTGAATACAACATCTCGAATCAATCTCGCTGTATCGAGTCTTTACAAAATCTATGCTTTGTTTATTTGTTTATATACATGTACAATCATATTTTATATTTTTCCTGCCTAAGTCGGATTTCCGATTTTTTAGCCCTCAGAAAAATAAGCAAAATTTTTTTTTAAACAGCTCAAAAGGGCTTTGAAAGCCTTAACCACGGTTCATGAAGGTCAACCCTTGTACTCAAAAAAGGTTTTCCTACTTTTTACTTAAAGACACTGGACACTATTGGTAATTGTCCAAAACCTAGCCTTCACAATTGGTGTATCTCAACATATGCATAAAATAACAAACCTATGAAAGTTTGAGCTCAATCGGTCATCGAACTTGCAAGATAATAATGAAAGAAAAAAACACCCTTGTAACACGAAGTTGTGTGCATTTAGATGCTTGATTTCGAGACCTCAAGTTCTAAATCTGAGGTTTCGAAATCAAATTCATGGAAAATTACTTCTTTCTCGAAAACTATGTCACTTCAGAGGGAGCTGTTTCTCATAATGTTTTATACTATCAACCTCTCCCCGTTACTCGTCACCAAGAAAAGTTTTATGCTAATAATTATTTTGAGTAATTACCAATAGTGTCCACTGCCTTTAAGGGCCAGATATCATGCTTGGTTTATATACAATTCACAAATGCAGGTTTTACCGGCTACTTTATTTTCTCGTTGTTAATTTCATCCATGTGATTCCAGCTAGAGAGCCAAACAGCCACATCTTCCAGTATGCTTGACGTCCACAACTCGTCGCAAACACTGGCACGGCCAACGCAATTGAGAAGACCACTGCAGGCAGTGTAGATGAAAGGCCCAGTCGTGACCTGTGACCTTCGCCCTCTAAATGACCTCGCTTATCAGTGTCGTCGGAGTAGAAGTCAGTCAGCATGCTGCAGGGAAGAACAGAACAATGAATGTTAAAACACTTTTGGTAATGATTCAAAATACTGATTTAAATTTTTTTAAACTAGGTAACGAGCTGTTGATAGTATAAAACATTGCGAGAAACAGCTCCCTCTGAAGTAATGTGATTTTTGAGAATGAGGTAATTTAAAAGACTCATGGCCTGAAGCCTATAGTAAGCTTCTGAAAGCACACCAATTTTTTCTCGTATTATTCTCTTGCAACTTCGATGCCATATGGAGTCAGAACTTCCACAGGTTTGTTATTTTATGCATGTGTTGGGATACATCAATTTAGAATACTGGTCTCTGACAATTACCAAAGGTGTCCAGCGCCTTTAACCACTTTGAAACACTAGGTGGCAGCAGACAGGCTATTACGACAAAGTCCCCTTTTGCTTTTGGCAAAACCCTTACTGAAGTCTCCCTGTATGTACCAGTACTCACTTATCTTTCTCTTCAAAGAGTTCATGTAACCATCTATGGCAAGATTCCTCATCTTCAGGAATGGTTTCCATGGCAATACGACGAAGATGAATATGCAGCCTAGGACACTTGCCTTGCAGAAAGTCTAAAAAAATACACAAAAAAGTCATTAATTTTCAAAATCAGCAACACTCTTCCTCAAATGCCAATGGCGTCAGATTGTTTTCATTCCAGCAAGCCTCTATAGGTGACTAAGCACATGTTGGTTGCCTGCGCAGTATTGAATCCATCCAATAATGCAACACCTGGGCCCAATTTTATACATCTGCTTAAGCAAAAAATCTTACATACTTTTTTTTTGCTAAGCAGAATACAGTCACAAAATGTATATGTTAGATGGTAGTTTGCCTGGTAAGCTCATTCTGGTAAGCATCATTTTGTTGTGCTTAGCTACTTCTCGGGCCCAGTAAGGTAGAAAACGGAGGGTTTGTTTACCTGGCATTCCTGGGGCAGGTCTCCTCTCAACATATTCCTCCATAGTAGCCTCCTCCCCAGTGTTGGAATATGCAATAGTAACATCATACACAGCGTCTGCAAGACCTCGTAGTCCCTGAATACACATATTCACTGCCTTGATTCTGGGTGAAAGTACATGGTTGGTGACCGCTAAACCTGAAACCACAAAACAATAGCCACTATTACAGGTTATTCAGAAACAAATGACAGGATTTGGGATACATTTCCATCTCATTGCACAATTGATTGCGAAAGTCAAACAATTTTTATGTTACTGACACAGTGTCCATGTTGGGGGAGGGGGGGGGCGCTTTATATCAGAGCCTTGGTCATTGGGCCAATAACATTCCTTTTTAATCTTTCTCAGCTCCCTGTCGAGTATACAACCTCCCGGGCAACCGTAGTGCTATGTGGCTTTCTCATACACAATATCCACCTCTGCCCTCACAGGTACCCATGTATACCCCTGGGTGTAGAGAAGCAACTATAGTAAAGTATAATTGATGTTAAATTTGCATCGGGGATAAAGAATAATAATTTTTGTTTTTTTGTACCCATACACCGATGTCTGTTAGCACTGTATACTCAGTACTTTCACCAAGTCCTGTGAAAAAAAATATCACAGGCATGTTACTCAGGTTGGACTTAGATTCGAGCCCACGACCCTTGCAATTCTAGAGCAGTGTCTTACCAACTAGGCTACCGAAGTTGCCCAGTAGCTAGAGGCAGTTTGACTCCTATAGTAAAGTATCTTGCTCAAGTGTCTTGACTGGGATTCGAACCCACACTCCGATGACATGACCCCCAGAACCCCTACAGTACCCAACTTACCATTCTTTAAGGCAAATGACCGACTTGCCTTGATGAGTTCCACATTACTTGGGTCGTAGCGAGTTCCTTCAGGGAAAATTGCCATCCAAGTCTGCGACAAAAATTAAAAACAAGTTTCCCCTTAACGCTAAATACTTTTGTTTGCTTGTTTGTTTGTTTGTTTGTTTGAATGCTCTTCCCGTCAAGGGAACTCAGCAAACTCCCACAGGGGGTATAAACACCAAGCTGCCTCATACAAACATTGGTGTTACGTTTATGATAATGAATTGCACAAATCAATAGAACTTGTGATTCAGTAACTAGTCAACAATACTTATTCTAGTCAGTGTGAAGTCAGCGGTTAGCTTGGGGGGTTCGAACCCGCAACATTGTGATTGCAAGTCCTGCAGTCTAACCACTGGACTATGCAGTCTAACCAGTGGACTATGGTGACCCTTTCCTTTAACTCTCAAAAAGTTGTAGAGCCGTATGACGATTTAAGGCAGTGGACACTATTGGTAATTACTCAAAATAATTATAAGCATAAAACCTTACTTGGTAACGAGTAATGGGATGAGGTTGATGGTATAAAACATTGTGAGAAACGGCTCCCTCTGAAGTGACTTAGTTTTCGAGAAAGAAGTCATTTTCCACGAATTTGATTTCGAGACCTCAAGTTTAGAATTTGAGGTCTCGAAATCAAGCATCTGAAAGCACACAACTTTGTGTGACAAGGGTGTTTTTTCTTTCATTATTATCTCGCAACTTCGACGACTGATTGAGCTCAAATTTTCACAGGCTGGTTATTTTATGTATATGTTGAGATACACCAAGTGAGAAGACTGGTCTTTGACAATTACCAATAGTGTCCAGTGTCTTTAAAATACAGTCCTGCATTAGAAAAAAACAAAATGAGCAATGGCATCCATGCTTAAAATGAGAAAATAACCTACTGGAATTTGGTTTTTGCGTAAGTATTCCAGCTTGCGTTTGAAGTATTTTTCATTGTTGTCGTCAAACTGCTTGGCACGTTTCACATACACTCCCCCATGCTGAAAAAAAGAATTTTGAAAGTCGATTAAATGTTATATAGTATTATATTTGTCTTCATTTGAGTCGATTAGAAAATTCTAAATAAGCCAATCAAAGGGCCTATATACTATTTCTTTCTAAAATGTTTTATAGGTAAATAATCTTGATTTGTGAATTAAAAGAAACCGCTTCTTACCGTTCCCAAGACATAGCCAAAGAGTGGCAAGTATTTCAGGCCATCCTTCAAGATGAATCTAAGATTTCCTAATCGACCTCCTCTGATTGCCATCATGTCCGCAATGACCCAATCCATGGTCGACTGATGGTTACAGATGTAAATAACATTCTCTGGATGGTCCAAGGTCTCTATGTCACCATACAGAATCACCTTCAAATGAAATAACTCATGTTAATTACTCAAAGTAAACAAGCAATGGATAGTTTAAAACACTGTGAGAAACAGCTCCCTCTGAAGTAACGTAGTTTTCGAGAAAGAAGTAATTTTCCACTTGGACTTTAGTTAAATATTTGAATTTGATTTCAAGACCTCAGAATTAAGCATCTCAAAGCACACAACTTTGTGTGGCAAGGGTATTTTTTCTTCCATGGTTATCTCGCAACTTTGACGACCAATTTTGTTATTTAATTTTGTGCATATGTTGAGATACACCAAGTGAGAAGACGCATATGTTGAGATACACCAACCAAGTGAGAAGATTTGGTCTTTGACAGTTACAAATGTGTCCAGTGCTTTATTAAGTGTGTAGCCCCACCACCCTTTCCAATGAAATGTCTGGTTCAACCAGATATTTCATTGGAAAGGGGGGGGGGGGGCTAATTCACCATTCAATCTCATACGAATGAGCTGAGGTGAGGGGGAGGGGCATGAGATGGGTGAAATGTTATATGAATCACATTCACAGAAAACAAACAGAAAATAAGTGAATATATTATATATATTATAACTTATAATTAATATATTATAACTTATAATTATTATATTATAACTTATAATTATATATATTTTTTATAATAAGTAATTGATAAATGTATGAACAAAAAAGGGACCCAAAAAAGTTATTTTATAATTACCTCTACGCCCGAATAGTTTTCAAAGAAGAACTCGACGAGTCTCTGATAAACCCCCATTAACCCATCCTCCACTGCCTGCGACCATCGGTAAGGTAACAGCGATGCCATACATCGCCAACCCGCATACAATGCGGTATACTGCGGTGTAGAACCCATCATTGCTAACGCTGGAACCACGTACTTCAACGAGTCCAGGTGTGTTATAACACTCAGCATGTTGACGGATTAATGTATAAAAATCAAACAGTTAGGAGGTACTTTTCTGTCCAGTAACCTGTATAAATGAAGTTAGATTTGGGGGACAAAACATCAATCAAAACACTGTAGATAACCTCAGTAAATCTCAAAGTCCACCCAAAAACACATGTATTGAAGCGCGCCCTCAAGTGTCGTCTTTTTATGATGTACGGCGAAACAGTGCACCGTGAAATTTAATATACTGCCCTAAGCGTTGTTGAGGCTGTAAAGAGCATTTTCACCACACTTGACTTCGACTTTGAAAATGAATTACATAACATAGGTGGGAATTATTCTATCACGTATATATAGATAGCAATTCTCCTAAAGAAGAAAGCAACAATAATTGTAACTTTGTAATTAATTGATCTGTACACAATTGCAATGCCCTAAAAGGTCCTGACACTGACGGTGATTGTCGGTCTAAAACATCATTTTAATGTTGGCGCTAAGCCTGATGTTCGATTAACAAAATTTCATAGACTTGCAGTATCAGTCGGTTGAGCGTACATTAGAGTTATAACTTCGTTCTCATGTTGTGTTCGGACGCGCCCTTGGAAATGCTGGTACACATGCACAGCATGTTGTTTCGAAATTCTGATCGAACATAAAAAGGAAATTTCTTATTTTCTCGTTCATAAAAATAAAATAAATAACATGTTGTTTGTAAATGTGCTTATTCTTCAATAATTTCTTGTTTATTTTTTAACTGAGCTATGTTTTTTTGTTATTATGTAAAAATTGTTAAACTTCAACTTCTATAACTAGACTGGCACAAGTCCACCTCTAGCTCTATGTGAGCAGCAGTTTATGAGTAAGCCAGCACAGCGTTACGCGTAGTGCAACTGCAGTTTTCTTTCCTGTTTTTCCGCAATTTAAAGAAAATGGCTACACATTTAATCAAGAATTGCCGGACATCTGCTTTATCACATTTTCTGGGATTATCAAGTGGAGCCCGTAAGTAAACGGTGGATTAATACTGACTGTTTGAAATAAATTAATTTAAGCAAAATCGTCGGGGGCGATTTGATGGTTTTTAAATCGCTGCATGGTATTGTACCATGGACAATTCGCCCCATTCAGATACCTTGGTCAATCTCCATGGACAATTGTTGTAAACGTAACAATAAATAGCAACAATGCAACTGCAGAAACTGATATTTTTTAATTGAAAGGTTAATATAGACAAAAATAACAATGTCATTTAAATGAATGTAATGAAATTAATTAATTATATTGGTGGCTTAATCTTACGGCCTAGGCGTAGGCCTATATATATATAAAATGAAAACAAAAATTATTATACATTTTTTTGTTTACAAAAATGACATCGGGTTTAAAATAAATCCGTAATTCTTGCTATCGAGAACTTCTATTGTTTTAATGTTTTCTTGAAAAGTAAATCATTTCATGGAATAATATTTTAAGGAAAGTTATTCATTATTACCTTCTGTAAACCCTGTAAGTTATTTGTAAATCTGTGAACTTTTTTGTTTGTTTCTGTGCCGAAAGTGTATAATGGCTTTAAAGCCATTGGACACTTTCGGTAAACAGTATTGTCCAAGTCCCACACTTCGTGTATCACAACTTATATATAAAATAACAATCCTGTGGAAATTTAGGCTCAATCGGACATCGGAGTCGGGAGAAAATAACGGGAAAACCCACTCCTGTTTTCGCGCGTTTCGCCGTGTTCTGACATATGTTTATAACAAATCCGTAATTCTCGCTAACGAGAATTTATATTGTTTTACCGTTTTCTCAAAAAGTAAAGCATTTCATGGACTAATATTTCAAGAGAAGTCTTTCACCATTACCTTCTGTAAACCCTGTAAATTATTTGTAAATCTGTGAACTTTTTTTTTTTTTTCTGTACCGAAAGGGTCCAATGGCTTTAACCTGTAATTGTAAATGCTTATCTTCACACCAAGGCAAGGGTAAATGGGTACCTCCCTGTGATGGCAGAGAGGATTCTTCGGATTGATTTTTAAGTTAGTAAGTGCGCTTCATATTTGGCAGCGCATGCTGTATACTCCCTAGGAAGCTGAGATGGTTTTAGGAATGAAATAAACAGCTCAGCTGGGTTGATTTCACAATGGACTAGTCCTAGGCAATGTTAAGAGACAGGACTGGTCCTTAAGTTAGGACCAGTAACTCATTCTAACTTAAGGACTGGTCCTATCTCTTAGCATTGCCTAGGACTAGTTCTAAGTTAGGACTACCTTTGTGAAATCAACCCAACCAGGGGACAGATTTAAGAGCTATTTTAGAAGAATCTTGCTTGCTTAGCAGAATTAGGTTACTAGCCAGAATTCTATGTAGTACTGAGCTCTTGTTATTGCCATTTTCTTAATGATCTCAATAAGTTAAATTTTGTTTACTTGTAGATGGAGTCCGAGCTTTGAGTACGTCAGTCGTTAGAGATGTTAATGTGACGACGAAGAGTAAGAAAACACTGTCTAAGAATGGACGTAAGAACATTGTTCTCGTTGAAGGAGTCAGGACTCCATTCCTCATGTCAGGAACAGAGTAAGTTGAAACTTAAAAGACTTTTCAATTTTAAGAACAGATTTTTGTACACATTATTAGCCTATAAAAGAACTTAATTGGGGAAGTGAACAATGTTTAAATCTATCTAGAGGGCTCATCCTAAGTACAGGCCTAGACATGGACTGTGATGCCCCTGGTCTTGACCTGGGTGCCCCTTTAAAAGTGCCCCATAGACTTTCATATTTTACAATGGAAGTGCCCTTTGCAAAATGAAAATGGCCTTGCCCTCTAAAAGATTAAATTCAAGACCTGTACGATACAGTAAGCAAATTAGCTGATAAGAAATCAACATACTAAACTGTTGATGTTTTTAAAAAAGCTTATTGTTTAAAAAAAAAAAAAACAGAGGAGGTAATATCATGAAAGAAGTTCATCAGTCTGGTAAAATATCAAACTTAATAAATTAATTTTTCATGAATTTTCTATGAAAAAGACGTGTGTTTCATAGAAAATTTTGTATTTATTACGAGGAGGTAATGTTAGTAAGCAATATAAGCCATTTTATGTGAAATACAGAATGCAAGAATAAATTTTATTCTAAAACAGTAATATGTTACCAAGATTTTTTTTCTTATCAACAGTTACAAAGATCTGATGCCTCATGACTTGGCGAGAGCAGCCATGCAGTAAGTTCTTGTAATAATTACTGAACATTCTACATGTTTTGGCGCTGGACACCTCTATGATAATTGTCAAAGATCAGTGTTCTCACTTGTTTTTTCCCAACATACATATAACTGCATACAATTACAAATCTGTGAAAATCTGGACTCAATTGGTCATCGAAGTTGCAAGAGAGTAATGAAAGAAAAAACACCATTGTTGCACAAACATTTGTGCTTTTTAGATGCCTAAGAAGTCTTTTATCAGATTCCAATATTGAGAGAGAAAGAGTGAGAAATAACCTCTTTCTCCAAAACTGCGTTACTTCAGAGGGAGTTGTTTCTCACAATGTGTTATACTATCCACAGCTCTCCATTGCTTGTTACCAAGTAAGTTTTTATGCCAATATTTGCTTTGAGTCATTACCAAAAGTGTCCAGCCGTCGATTTCACCAAACTCTTCCTAACTTAGGATTAATCTTAGGACTTAGGACGAGTCCCAACCCTGCACTGTAGCATGCAGACCTTAAGATTAATCCTAAGTTAGGACGAGTTACTCGTCCTAACTCGAGATAGGACTTAGTCTACTCTAGCGCTTTGTGAAATCAACGGCTGTTTCTTTAAATATTGCCACTGATGTAAATGCCTAGAGTGAAAATCTGTTTCCTTCAATCCTTGAATGGATGACTCGAACAAATTACTTTTATATTTTCAATATCTCATGCCATTTGTTTATTTGTTTGTTACTTGCCTTGCCAGGGGGTTGATTGACAAGACGAATCTTCCCAGAGGTATGTAAAACATGTTGTGGTACTCCTAGACCTTATGCACATGACGTCATTTCAGTAGGGCGCCCTCACTTAGAGATCAAAAGGAGGTTGTTCATTGGATAAAACTGCACTGCGCGTACAAATCTGTGCGTTTTGATTGTTTCGTCACCGTTTTTCCTCTAAGATGGCGGCTGGTTGACGACAATGCATCAGGTCCATTGTTTGTATTAGTGTTGTTATCCCCTTCCACTTAATGCCCACCTAACACTTCTGTTTTAAAAGCACTGAACACGTTTGGTAATTGTCAAAGACCAGTATTCTCACTTGGTGTATCCCAACATATGCACAAAATAACAAGCCTGTGAAAAATTTGCATCAATTGGTCTTGAAGTTGAAAATGATGAAAGAAAAACACCCTTGTTGTACAAAAAAGTGTGCTTTCAGATTGGAATAAAAGGCTTCTGGCCTGAAGTCTGATATTTTTTTTTAAAGAGAAATTACTTCTTTCTCGAAAACTATTTTACTTCAGAGGGAGTCGTTTCTCACAATGTTTTATACTATCAACAGCTCTCCATTACTTGTTAACAAGTAAGGTTTTACGCTAATAATTATTTTGAGAATAACCAATAGTGTCCATGCCTTTAATGTTATTTCCTTCTAGATGCTGTTGATCATATCATCTATGGTAACGTCATTCAAGAAGTAAAGACGAGTAATATTGCAAGAGAAGCTGCCTTAGGCGCTGGATTTTCCAATAAGATTCCCTGCCACACCGTCACGCTAGCATGTATCTCATCTAATGTGGCTATAACTAGCGGTAAGTAAGGCCGTGTCCGAATTGGCGACTTTGGCTACAGCTACGGCTAGATCAGCGCGTCTGTCAGTGTTGAAGAGTGGCAGACGCGCACAACCTAGCCGTAGCTGTAGCCGAAGTCGCCAATTCGGACACGGCCTAAGACTGCTACAATGGATGCAGTCGATTAGCTTCCTGGGTCCAATTTCATGGAGCTGCTTAAAGTATTGCAATGATGTTCCATTATAAACAGGGTGCTTAAGCAGAAACTTGGGGCTTTAAGGACCCTTTTTGCTTGCTTACCGCTTTAAGCAAAAACCCTGCTTCAGCAAGGCCATGAAATGAAAAGTTTGCTAGGCGTGCCTGTTTAGCACAAAATCGACTGTTAAGCAGCTCCATGAAATCGGCCGGAGCAACTACTTTAGCTTTAAGTAGATGGTTATTAACTTCACTACCGCGAAGTGAGTTCTTAACATTTCAACTAGCTTGCTCTAGTCATCATCGTCAGGAGACTGAAGAAATGTGAGAGAAGTGGGGCTTATTTATAGGGGTTCGGGGGTTTCAGTGTAGAGTCAGTCATTATTCATAAATACCTCAGACAGTTTCGCTATTCCTATTGGTGGAGCACGCATCATCTTGAGCTGTTTATAACTGGATACGTTAAGCCCACAACCTCGTTCTCAGTGGTGATCGATCTCGCCATGCCACTTTGGCCCATGAATACGAGGATGCATACTACTGGTACGGCACTACTACTACGCGCACGAATGCATATCCGAGAACTGTCTGAGTCATAAAAATGCAACACAAACAGAGCTCAAGGAAAGGACATCGGATAAGTTTTACAGAGTTTCTTACTTTACTACGCCTTTTAACCAAAAAGGCATTTATCGCACGGCTACGACCTTGCCGGTCACGACCCTGCCGGTGTTAAACGGCAGTTTAAGAACTCGGTGCTACACTTTTATTCCCTTGTTTATTTATTTATGATTGATTGCTTTCTTTGTTGTAGGTATGGGTATGATCATGACAGATCAGGGAGATTCCTTCATTGCAGGAGGGGTGGAGTTCATGTCCGACGTCCCCATACGCCACAGCCGACAAATGCGCAAATTTATGCTCACCCAGAACAGGGTAAAGTTTAGATTTTATATTTATGTTTCAGGTCTGGAATTTCATCTTTGAGAGGGCAAGGCCATTTTCATTTTCAAAAGGGCACAATTCCAGTGTAGAACATATTTTATGTCACAGGTTTCCGGGACTAATTTAGTTGTGTCTCCTTCTTTTCTTTTTTCCCTTTTTTTTTGGGGTGGGGGGGGGGTTACTGCGCCTTGAACACCCAGTATGGTGGATATGTGTGCTTACAAGTCTAATATTTTTATGAATATTATTATTTATTATTAAATGCGCTTGCATTATCATTAAGCATTGATTGTTTATTCCTCATTGTAGGCCAAGACCACTGGAGCTAAGCTGTCACTTGCTGCTAAGCATCTTAGCTTAAAAGCTTTGGCACCTGAGGTAACTATAATTTATATCCAAAACTTTTTGTTTGTAAACTCTGTTGTGTGCCATGGCTGTGTGGTTGAGAGCATGGAATTTAAGTTCTGGTGGTTAAGTCATCGGAGTGTGGGTTCGAATCCTGGTCATGACACTTGAGCAAGATGCTTTTCTGTAATTGCCTCTCCACCCAGGGGTATAAATGGGTACCTGGTGGAGGTTGATATTGGTAGAGGAGGAAGAGTCGTGGCCGAGCGGTTAAGAGCACCGAATTCAAACTCTGGTGTTTCTGATCAGCAGAATGTGGGTTCGAAGCCCGAGCCGTGACACTTGTGTCCTTCGGATGGGACATAAAGCCGTTGGTCCCATGTGTTTTGTAACGCATGTAAAAGAACCCAGTGCACTTATCGATAAGAGAAGGGGTTCGCCCTGGTGTTCCTGGCTGTGGCTGCTGTATGCGCCATAGCACCTTTTAAACCCTTATAAGGTGCTAAAAAAATAATTGGGTCTCAGAATTCATCACCTTGTTTGGTAGATACATGCGCTATATAAAAAAGCGTCACGGCAGCTCAGGCTGTATACTCCCCAGGGAGCTGAGAAAGATTAAAGGAATGTTATTGCCCTGATGACCAGGGCACAAATGTTAAGCGCATTGATACGTTATCGTGAAATGCCCCCATACATAAAGCAGGTATTATTATTGATTAATATTTCCTTCTTACCACAGTTGAAACGCTATCAATGTGCTTTTCTGGCTGATCAATACAAAAGTCAAACGAATCCTTTCCTTTTTATGTCTGTTTTCAGCTACCTGCAGTAGCAGAGTTTTCTACGAATGAGACCATGGGTCATTCTGGGGACAGACTTGCCGCAGCATTCAACATATCTAGGATAGAACAGGTAAGAAGGGCACAAACTCTTGGCACGTCTTATCATTTTGTTACATACTCAGCTTACGGCGCCCGGTTGTCTCAAAATTGGCATCAGTACAGAATGCACTGTTATATCCAAACAAGCCGAACCAAAAGAAATGTGCTGTAATGTCAAAATTAAATATTGTCTGCTTTTCTTTTGTTTTGAAAGTTGAATCCTCCAATCAAAATGACAAAGGTCTACTTGTAAATTATCTCAAACGAATAATGAATGTTTTTCATTCGTGCAATCGAGAGAATATTTTCATGAGTTGAAAGATGGACTGTTTCATTCAACTCGGCTTTGCCTCGTTATTCCATCTTTCAATTCAGGAAAATATTTGCACTATTGCAGTCGTAAACATTTGTTATTTGTATATTATTTCTATATAAAAGAGCTGACCCCTGTGAAAATAAACCGTTGAATTTTGTGACCCTTATTTTTTTGCAGGATGAGTTCAGTATGCGTTCACACAGCTTGGCAGACAAGGCATCTAAAGCCGGTTACCTGGACGATAGATTGACCTACCAGGTACCAGGGACAACTAAGATAGTAGACAACGATAACGGCATCAGAGTGTCTTCAATGGAGCAGATGGCCAAGCTTAGACCAGCGTTTATTAGACCTCATGGTACAGTCACTGCGGCTAATGCTTCATTTCTGGTGAGTACACAACCCAGTTTTATCGGCCTAGTGAACGGCCTCTTTTATCATTTCATTCTTTTGGTACAAAGTTTTTCTTTCTTCACACACCCTTTTTCACTTAAAATAAACTGCTTAACCTGGGCCCAATTTCATAAAGCTGTTAAGCAGAACACAGTGCTTTAGCAAATTTCTTGCTTAGCAAGAAATGACCAAGGCACCAGTTGCAGCATTGGAAACTGTATAGTATTCTGGCTGGTAAACCTGTTTTTGCTAAGCAACAATTTTTGTGCTAGGCTTTATGAAATTGGGCCCTGATCAGGTCTTTTTCTTCAGCTGCGCCATGCATCTGGAATTAATCTTAGATCTTGTCTTTGTACCACAACGTTCATCTTATGTCACAAGTTTTCAAGGACTAATTTTGTTGTGTCTGTTTTTCTCTGTTTTGTTTGTTTTTGGTTTTTACTGCGCCTTGAACACCCAGCAGGGTGGATATGTGCGCATAACAGTCTTATTATTATTATTATTATTATTATTGAATAAATCAAACGTTTATCGGTTTTATAAATAAATTCAGAGCAATCATTGAATGAACTTTGATGTGTATTTGTTTTTGTAGACTGACGGAGCATCTGCCTGTTTGGTGATGACGGAAAACAAAGCTAAAGAGATGGGATACAAACCCAAGGCCTATCTGAGAGACTTTGTGTATGTAGCACAAGACCCTAAGGATCAGCTACTACTTGGGTCAGTAATCCAATCCAATCTTAATCCTTAATTCTATAATCTTCTTAAAGACACTGGACACTAATGGTAATTGTCAAAGACCAGTCTTCTCACTTGGTGTATCTCAACATATATACATAAAATAAGAAACCTGTTAAAATTTGAGTTAAATTGGTCGTCGAAGTTGCGAGATAATAATGAAAGAAAAAAACATCTTTGTCACACGAAGCTGTGTGTGTTTAGATGGTTGATTTCGAGACCTCAAATTCTAAATCTGAGGTCTCAAAATCAAATTCGTGGAAAATTACTTCTTTCTCGAAAACTATTTCACTTCAGAGGGAGCTGTTTCTCACAATGTTTTTTACCATCAACCTCTCCCCATTACTCGTCACTAAGTAAGGTTGTATGCTAATAATTATTTTGAGTAATCACCAATAGTGTCCACTACCTTTAAGCCAGGTTCATACTTCCTGTGCGACTCTCTTGCGAATTCGCAGCGAAAACAAAGTTGTGAAGTAAAGTTCAAGTTAATTTTGCATCACATTCGCTGGATGTATGAACCAGGCTTAAATCTGTGCCCTGGTTATGTTTGGATTTACTGGATTTTATATGGTTCTAGCCGAGGCAAATATGCTTGGCATTAGGGTCAGACACACAAGTGACTTGACCAATGGGATAAACAGTGGGTTGAGCAGTTTGTTGACCAGTGGGTCGACCAATGGGTTCACCAATGGGTTGACACATGGGTTAAACAGTGGGTTGAGCAGTGGGTTGAGCAGTGGGTTGACCAATGGATTAAACAGTGGGTTGACCAATGGGTTGACCAGTGGGTTGACCAGTGGGTTGACCAGTGGGTTGACCAATGAGTTAAACAGTGGGTTGACCAGTGGGTTAACCAATGGGTTAAACAGTGGGTTGAGCAGTGGGTTGACCAATGGGCAATGGGTTAAACAGTGGGTTGACCAATGGGTTAAATAATGGGTTGACCAATGGGTTGTCCAGTGGGTTGACCAATGGGTTAAACAGTGGGTTGAGCAGTGGGTTGACCAATGGGTTGACCAGTGGGTTGACCAATGGGTTGACCAGTGGGTAATAAAATAACGCACATTTGATTGTTTCCTCCCTAGACCCGCTTATGGAACTCCTAAAGTCTTAGAGAAGGCTGGACTATCATTAAGCGATATCGATGTGTTTGAATATCATGAAGCATTCGCTGGTCAGATCTTGGCTAATATGAAGGCATTAGACTCAGATTGGTTTACACAGACCTACATGGGACGTCAGAAGAAGGTTAGTGTGTTTCTCATCAACAGAGTGCGGGTTGGAGTCCCTGACGTGAAACCTGTAACCTTAAGCAAGACACTAACACCCGGTTCAGACTGGTACCCAGAGGGTTGCGCATAACCAAATAGATTAGGAGCAACTCTGGGTCGACCAAATTAAATTTTGGTTTTATACCGTCGAACTTAACATTTATATCGGGTTCGCCTCATGACAAGATCTCTAAAACCAAGGCACTCCAGAGTCGTTCCGACTGACTGCAACAGTCGATCTTTCGACTTCTAGCACGTCTAGTCGATCTTTCGACTTCTAACGCGTTTCAGATGCCGTACTTATCACTAACCAAAATGGTATTAACCGTGATGTTTCGTCCTTTGGATGGGACGTGAAGCCGTTGGTACTGTGTGTTTAGTAATGCCATAAAAGAATCCAGTGCACTTATCATAAAGAGAAGGGTTCCCTGGCTTAATCAACAGCATATTGCACCACCGCACTTTGAAAACCATTACATGGCGCTATAAAGGAATAGGTCTCATACTTCAAAACGTAGCTCCATATACCTTGCAGGAAATAATACTGAGCACTTTAAAACACCCCTTGGGGTGTGATAAAGCGCTATAGACCTTTATCACGCTGTCGCCATCTTGGTCGTGTTCCCTGTTTCCAATAACAGTAATGAATGCTAACATTCATTGTGCATGGGACCAGACTATTATTTCGTCCAGCCTCTCAGTTTGGTTAAAATGAGTTGGAATGGAGTAAAATCAAGATGACCACACCGTGATGTAGGTCTATATAAGAACCTAGTTTTATAGTTTACAAAGGCATCATGCATTATAAACCAAAGCGTAAATGTGGAAGTGATTGTCTATAATAATATGAGAATGCAAATTAAGATTCCTTCTTTCCTTTGCCTACTTTCTTGTAGACTGGTGCTCCGTCTATGGACAAGCTGAACTTGTGGGGTGGCTCCTTATCGATTGGACATCCCTTTGCTGCTACCGGTGTGCGTCTAGCAATGACAGCGGCTAACAGACTAGAGAGAGAGGGCGGACAATATGCACTCCTTGCTGCATGTGCTGCTGGTGGACATGTAAGTATAGATCCCCAACTTCATAGAGCCTGTAAGCACAAAAACCTGCTTAGCACAAAAAACTTGTCCTTAGCTAGCAAAAAAAGATTACCACAGAACGACATAGAGTTACCATTAATGCAACTGGTACCTCTGTCATTTCTTACTGAGCAAGAAATTTGCCACAGAACGCCATACAGTTACCATTAATGCAACTGGTACCTCTGTCATTTCTTACTGAGCAAGAAATTTGCTAAGCATTGTTTTCTGCTAAACAGCTTTATGAAATTGGGCCCAGGTTCCAAATTCATGGCTTTGCTTACTGTAAGCAAAGAATCGGGGCTTGCCGAAAGCAGGGAATTCAGTGCTTACGTTAAGGGATTGTCACAGGTTAGCAGGGAATTTTCGCGTATGTGGGTGGGTACTCCCCTTTTGTTACTAGGCATTCTTTGCATACACAAAGAAATTTGGCGCTTGCACAGTAAGCGAAAAATTGTGATTGAAGTGTGTAATTCAGCGGTAAGCAGAGCCATGAAATTTGGCTGAGGAATGTTTGAGACATGTTTCACACAAGCGCTCTACAGGCGTGCCAAACCAAATTGTGAATTAAGTATATGAAAAGTTCAATGTCTGAAACAGTTGGGAGAAACTAGAAGTCAAAAGATTGACTGTTGCAGTCATTCGGAACGAATAGAGTCCCTCCCAATGGACCGTTCCGGCTTTCCACTAAGCTCCGCCCACAGCGCACGCGAGCAAGACACGTGTACGAGCACTCCCAATGACATTCTGCACGATTCTGCTGCGCGTGCCAAATTCACGCGCATGCATGACCGAGTTTGTCCGACCACAATCATTGCTGTGATTGGTCAAATGGGTGAACAGGCACAGTTTGATTGACAGGCCGGATCGGTCCATTCTCTTTGGCCCAGGGCGACTCTGACGCGCCTGTCTGAAACGGATGTTATTTCATTCCTAACTTGTTCCAACAGCCTTTGGAAATAGTGCCTCTTGTCCATTTACTTTTTACGTCACATTCACAACTTCACATACTATTTTATTTTAATTCTTCTCCTGTAGATAAATGCAACTTCAAAGAATTATAAAAGTTAACTTTGCATGATTTTATTTTTCACAGGAAAAAGTGCTGGAGCCTTAAATTACAAATCCATTTATTTGTCATATTTAATACATCGGTTGAAGTTTAAATAACATATTTCTTTGTTTGTTTGTATTCCATAGGGGCATGCCATGGTTCTCGAGAAGTACCCATCATAACTGTCATTCTAGAAACTTCATCGAAATGCAGTGAGTTCATATAAACTTTGAAAGAACACAGTGAGTTCAATTCAAACTTCAAGCTTTCAATACATTCGAGTGATAGGCTATTAGACTGTTCTCCTAAAATTGCAAACTGATTTAAAGACACTGGGCAATATTGGTAATGACTCAAAATAATTTTTAACATCTTATTTGGTAACGAGTAAGAGAGAGCTGTTGATAGTAACAGCTTCTTTTGAAGTAACTTAATTTTTAGAGAGGGGTTGCTTCTCACTCAAACACTAAAAACTTCAGGCCTGAAGCCTTTTTTAGGCATCTGAAAGCACACTTGTGCAACAAGGGTGGTTTTTCTTTCATTATTTTCTTGCAACTTCCATGACCAGTTGAGTCAAAATTTTCAAAGATTTTTTGTTTTATGCATATGTTAGGATACACCAAGTGAGAAAACTGGTCTCTGACAACTACCAAAGGTGTCGGGTGCCTTTGAAGACAGGTCACACTACTGGTAATTGTCAAAAACCAGTATTCTCACTTGGTGTATCTTGACTTATGCATAAAATAACAAACCTGCGAAAATTTGAGCTCAATTGGTCGTCGAAGTTGCAAGACAGTAATGAAAGAAAAAACACCCTTGTCACATGAAATAGTGGCTTTAAGCTGGTTAATTTTGAGACCTCAAATTCTAAATGTGAGGTCTCAAAATCAAATTCGTTGAAAATTACTTCTTTTTCGAAAACTATGTCACTTCAATTTTTTATACCATCAACCTCTCCCCATTACTCGTCACCAAGAAAGGTTTTGTGCTATTAATTATTTTGAGTAATTACCAATAGTGTCCACTGCCTTAAAGGTTTTACACCAGAGATATCTAAGCATGTTGTTTATAATCACAACATAATTTTACTGTCCTGTGAAGTCAGGCATAAGTGATTTGGAAAAGTGTTGTGTAATAAAACAAATGCTGAATTATTGAGATGATTTCACGTTTACTTATTTTACACATTCCGCTTTGACCATGTCATGTTTTCCCGTGAATTTGATAAGGTAAAATTTGATGATGTCAGTGGCATAACCAGAGGGGGAAATGGCCCCCACCCCAAATTATTTCAGTCAGTGTTATCGGCCAGACGGTGTTTGCTTCAGATGTAGATAATATTTTGCTTTGTTTGCAATTTCAATGCAATGTTGACATTTATATATTGTGTGTACACATTTCATGAATGTGCTTTAAACTTCAAATTGTCCTGAATCATTCGTTAAAAAGAAAGAAAATTGCAGTGTACAAAACTTGGTAAATGAGGAATGCATCTACAAAGTTTTTAGTAGAAATTTTTTCTTTTTTTGTGAGAATGTTTGTGATATTATTACAAATTAATTTTACCCTATCGCTCATCCTTACAGCCAGGGCCAAATTTTATAAAACCTGTAAGCACAAAAACTTGCTAAGCCCAGAAAACTCTTGCTTAGCAAAAATAGGTTACGAGCCAAAATACTGTACATTTACCATCGGTGTGACTGGTACCCTACTCATTTCTTGGTTAGCAACGGATCAGAAGTTTCTGCTAAACAGCATTATGAAATTGGGCCCAGCAAGTTAACAATGAGTTTCACATACTATTTATACGTGACCAATACAAATTCCTCAATGCATCTTTTTTTGAATAATAATTGACCCCGTGCATTGGCCGCCATCTTTGCTATAGACATGATAATCTTCATACTTTAGACCGTGTCCAAAATGGCCGCCTCGGCTACAGCTAGGGCTAGATCACACGCGTCTGTTTATAGACCATACCGTATTGAATATGACATCACTGTTCAAATATTTGCCGTACAAGATGGCGTCTGCGAGCATGTGCCTGTGTGTGTGCGTGCTTGTGCCGTAGAAATCAAACCGGTAGTGGTGCGCGTTTCTTTGATGTACACGTTTAGACCTGCATACGGTTTGACCTACAAGATGGCAACTTTCATAGCAGCAAAGGGGTTATTCAATCCGGTTTATTCTTTAACACTTGCAGACGCCCTGATCTAGCCATAGCTGTAGCCAAAGTCGCCATTTTGGACACAGCCTCAGTCTGATTTCCTATTGTTTTGCCCGTGCTGGGAAAAGTTTTACAAACTGTACCTAAATTGCCTGAAAAAGTCCATTAAAAGACCATGTGTTCATCTCAGCCCTTGCACTCCAAAAAAGATTCCTACTGTTTTCAAAGACCAAATATCATGCCTGTTAACCCAGGTCAAATTCCAGTTGAACCCAGTCAACTGGTTCAACTTGACAGTGACCAAACTCGTCCATTTTCCATATTAACCAACTGGTTTGGACTAGTGTTCAACTAGGTTTCTGTCCATTTTCCATATTAAACCGACTGGTTTTAACTGTGTTTACAGAGTTTATCAACTGGTTTTCATCTAGTTCCATTTAAACCCAGTTTAACTACTGTAGGTTCAACCAAGTTTAACTAGGTTCAACTGGAATTTTGATCTGGGGATAACAAAACAATAGAAACGTGTACGCTTTGCGCATATTTCGTCAGCGATGGAGACCAATGGAAGGCAGTTACATTGCGTGCAGCTAGCAATTAACTTTTGCCTATACCTATACTAACGGAGAATCATCCATAAAATATATGGTAATTTCAATGCATTAGGCAAATTGATTGTGTTTCTGTAATACTATAGAAACATTAAACATGAGGTACATTGTAGACATTTGTTGTTCAAGGCCTGAGCTAAATTGACTTGTTAATAATAAAGTGTTCATGGTAAAATATAATTGTGTTTGTTTTGCATCATTGCTTCATGACCTTAGTGTGTTGACCTTGATGATACTTAAAGATAATTACTTCTTGTTTAAACAACCATTGTTTTGTGGTAACAACCATTGTTTTGTCCTAACAACCATTGTTGTTTCCTAACAACCATTGTTGCTGGATCCCCTTGACTACTTATAGACCTCATGCACATGACATCATTTCAGTAGGGCGCCCTCGCCCTGAGGTCAAAAGGCGGTTGTTCATTGGCCAATCCTGTGCGCTGCGCATACAAATCTGTGCGTCTCGAGTGTTTCGTCACCGTTTTACTTCTAAGATGGCTGCTGGATGACGTCAATGCATAAGGTCAATAATAATACGAGACCAGGCCTGGTATTTCAACTTTGAGATCGCAAGGCTATTTTCATTTTGGAAATGGCACTTTCATTGGAAAATCTTAAGTCTATGGTAAACCTTTGAAGGGGCACCAAGGCCAAGACCAGGGCAATGGAGGCCTACAAGATAATAGGCCTACAAGACTATAGCGACACAAAACCTAACACAATGAAATGAAATAATATAAAGCAATTTGTTACTAAAATATACATTGAAAGGAATTAGTCTTAACACAGCATTACAATTTAAATGTCATTTTCATCAGAAGGAACCAGACTATTCTGTTGACCATGATCGCTATAATCATTATACATGTTTATACTGTACAACAGGTCCAATGATAAAATCTACATCATTAGATATTAGTTTGGTTTACCAAGTATACACCGATGTGTGTGAGAACTGTGTACTCTGTACTTTCACGAGCTCTGTGACAAAAACTACAAGCAAATATCTCAAGTGGGATTCAAACCCAAGACCTTTACAGTTCGAATCCCACCTGAAAAATATGCCTGGGTTTTTTTCCTCAGAGAACTTGTGTAAGTACTGAGTTTACATTGCGAACACAAAACCAAAATTAATATTTCCATCTATATCATACAAGTTACTTATGTTTCACTAGTTATTTTTTATTCTAACATCCATGCCTCTATATTATAGTCTTTACAATATTATGTCATAATTCTGATGAATAATGTATAACTTGAGGTGCTTAAAATGCACAAAATGGCACAATTACTAATCAGATTGTGTAGGTTTTTCAAAAATAATATGTTGTTTTTCACTTACTTAAAGGAAACAGTTGTTGAATGAATGATTTTCTCATGTTGCTTTTGTATTTTCGCATAATGGGGACATTTTTATCTCGTTACCAAAATAGTTTTTATGCTAAAAGTTATTTTGACTGGCTACAAATAATCCAGTGCCTTTAAACCACAAATGCTAAGAAACTGTTGTGACTCGTTGGTTGTTGTTAAGAAAACCACTTTTAAAAGTGCAACATTGGTGATTTTTGCTTACATATTGCTGGGCATTTGTTGGTGCATGACAAATCATTCCATCCCTCGTAATATGCTACTGCACAATTTTCAACACCAAAGTTATCGGGTTCGTTCTGGCGCCATTCTCTGTATTGAACCATTGCTCCATCCTCCTGGCACACCCATTGACCTAAAATAACAATATATATTTACTTAATCATTTATAATGTGAAAAGGTACCCCCAAATGCCACCGCTAAGTTTCGGAACATTAGACAACATGGAGTTTCCTGTGACAAGTATATTTATTTATTTTTTTGTATTTTGAAAAATCCTTGGAAACGTTTTAGAGATGGTTTGCTTAAAACTAAACTAATACTCTTTGACTGAAACTTTTTAGTAAACAACCATTATTTGATGAGATGATTCAATATTATGAGAAAGGTTGTTTATATCGCAATAATGACGCATTTCGGCACTGGACACCTTTGGTAATAATTGAGAAAGACCAGTATTCTCATTTTGTGTATCCCTTGCATGCATAAAATAACCAATCTGTGAAACTTTGACTCAACTGGTCTTCGAAGTTGCACGAGAATAATGAAGAAAAAACACCCTCTTTGCACAAATTAGTTTGTGTGCTTTGATATGCGTAAATTTAAAGCTCAGGCCTGAAGTCTTTTAATTATTCCAGTGAGAAATTACCTCTTTCTCAAAAACTACGCCACTTTAGAAGGAGCCGTTTCTCACACAATGTTTTGTACATCAAGCTCTCCATTGCTCAGTACCAAGTAAGTTTTTATGCTTTCAGATTTTTTTTCTCGAGTAAGCCCTAAGCCTAATTACTAATAGCGTCCAGTGCCTTAAAGGGAAGGTTTACGTTTGTTAATTACTCAAAACAATATTAATTTAAAAACTGACTTGGTAACGAGCAACGAGTTTTTGAGTAGAGGTAATTTCTCACTAAAATATTAAAAACTTCGAGCTAGAAGTATTTTATTCCTATCTGAAAGCTCACATATTTGTCCAACAAGGGTGTTTTTTTTTCCTTCATTTTCTCGCAACTTCGATGACCGATTGAGCCCAAATTTTCACAGGTTTTATTTTATGCTTATGATGGGATACAGCAGGTGAGAACTAACTCTGGTCTTTGACAATTACAAAGTGTGCACAGTGCCTCATGAAGTCAATTTTCGAAAGCGCGGTCATTGCATGGGGCTTTGGGACTATCAAAGATGCAAATTACCAACCTTCAGTTTCGATGTCATTGCAGTTAATCCAAAACTTGGGTTTTCGGAAAAGTGTCAGCAGAAACTTTGTTTCATCTTTTGACAACGGCACGACCAATAAAGCATCCATCTTGATACACTGCTCCTTGGCCTCTCTCCACGTTAATAAATCGCTGATGATTTTATAGCATTGGCTCCTCCATGTTATCCAATCTAATGGGCATTCTTCACCAAACCTACCATTGGTAGATGAAACAAGGCATCGTGTACAGTCTACGTGGTGGTAGACCAGTAATAGTAACATCAAACTGATCAAAACAGATGCCATTAGTAGTTAAAAGTTTGATTAATGTTCAAAAACTGTCAATGCTTCAGTTTCCCGCAGTAAAATAACTTATTTGCTGCTCAATGATAACACTAAAATAGCCCTATGCTAATCAAGCCAGGATCAAGTTGAGGGGGAAAATACACCAGAGCTGACAACATGAAGAGTCGACGCACACAAATAAAGTGCCTGTCAGTATCGGAACAACACGCAAGGGGTAAGACCGATCCATTAAGCTCCGCCCATTGCGTATTGACCAATCACAACGCAACAAAGGTCCGACATGCGTGCGCGTATCTTGGCGCGCGTGGCAGAGTTGTGCAGAAAGCTGGCGTTGGAGAGCCCCACGTGTTCTTGCTCACACGTGCGTCGTGGGCGGAGCCTACTGGATCGGTGTATTGTGGACGATAGCTCTGCTCGATTGTGGGCTATTTCCAGTTAGCTGTTACGTTTCTAATTTGGAAGGCCCCGCCCTGCCTTCTTCTGCAATATTATTTTTGATTGTATTATAAAAGCTGGAGGCAAACCTTGAAGAGCAAATAGGAGTGACTAACTTGTTGCATGCACCATTAACCAATATGCCAGCTACCGTACCTTATTGTCCAAAGGCGTGTTATTTCTAAGTAATATAATAAAGATAAGGAATATTCTTCATAGTCTTGTCATCAGGCCGGATTAAAATATCAGTGGGAAGTTTCTCCCAAAGTACTCAATTGATGTGTTAATGCATTCACAGAAAGGTAAGTTTGTTTTCAGATCGTGCTAAAATAAGAAGTATTATCTCGTTTGCTATTCCACAAAACAATAAAATAAATTGTTCTCGTTCATAACAATAAAAAATTAATGGTCAGCAACTGTCATCAATAACAATATTCATGAGGTCAACCCTGGTCAACAATGACCGCGAGAGGGCGACATTTCTGGAACAAATTTTGTAAACTGCTAGATCTTTTTCAAATTTTCAATGTTTCCTTTGCTTTCTTTTTGTTTAGGGGTCTTTTAATTTTATGCTAACATTTTCGTGGCTAATTTAGGACATTTTTTTTCCAATGAAAACGCCTTTTCGTTTCATGCAGCAGACTATTTTAGTAAAAACTTGCAGGATCACGTGACACAAAAACTGCACGGACGTGCCGCCATTTTTAAAGACACATGGACTGTACTGAGACAACACGTCGTGCGTTTCTTCAACAATTTCAAGATTTTACTTCGTTCTAAAGAAACAACTACCACACAGATGTGAATGTAAGTGACTATCATATGTTTGTGATTTTGATGATTGTGTTCTTAAGGATTTTCACTAAAAGAATTTAACGAAACTTGGGGATTTTTTCGGCACAACTCGGTGTGGCAGGAGATTTTTTCTCTCGGAGATTCTGTTGATAGTGATAGCGCCCTCTTTTGAAACATCCTGCTTCAGCCCATGTTAATTTCCAATGGGGGTGTTTTTAGGACCTCAAATTATGCAATGGGACATTGTTTTGTGGTGGTAAACAAATCGTTGGATGATGATTTGGCCTCAGTAAATTTATGGATTCCTTAGATTATTGTGGAATTATTTAATGAAATTCCCCCCCCCCGGAAAAGTTTCCGTTTCATTCGATATGAAATAATATATTTTCTAATTTACATCAGTGAGATATCCCTGTTTTATTTTGTTCAAGGCAGTGGACACTATTGGTAATTACTCAAAACAATTATAAGCATAAAACCTTTCTTGGTGACAAGTAATGGGGGGAGGTTAATGGTATAAAACATTGTGAGAAACGGCTCCCTCTGAAGTGCCATAGTTTTCGAGAAAGAAGTAATTTTCCACGAATTTGATTTCGAGACCTCAGATTTAGAATTTGAGGTCTCGAAATCAAGCATCAGAAAGCACACAACTTTGTGTGACAACAAGGGTGTTTTTTTCTTTCATTATTATCTCGCAACTTCGATGACCGATTTTTGGACTTACCCCCCTTGTGATTCATTTTTCCAATTTCAGGCCCAAATGGGTTAAAATTGCAGGACTTACCCCTTGTGTTGGTTTGTCTATTTAGGCCCAATTTTGCTAAAACTACTGGACTTCCCTAATTTTGTGATTTTTCCAATTTTGGGCCCAAATTGGCCCAATTTCCTGGACTTAACCCTTGTGATTCTTTCAATTTTAGGCAAAATTTTGCTAAAAACTATTGGACTTACCCTATGTGATTTTTCAAATTTTTTGCAAAAATTTGCTTAAACTGTTGGACTTACCCATTGTGATTTTTCCAATTTTAGGTCCAATTGATTAAGACTGCTGGACTTACTTGCCCTTTGTGATTTTTCCATTTTTAGGCCCAAATTTGCTAAAACTGGTGGACCAATTTTGGGGCAAAATTAGCTAACATTGCTGGACATAACCCCTGTAATTTTTTTCCAATTTTAGGTCAAATTTGCAAAAACTGCTGGACTTACCTCTTGTAGTTTTTTCAATTTTAAGCCATTTTGCCAAAACTGCTTGACAGTGGTCTTACCCCTTGTGATTTTTCCATTTTTCGGTCCAAGTTGGATAAAACTGCTGGACTAACCCCTAGTGATTTTTCCAATTATGGGCCCAAATTTGTCTTAAACTGCTGGACCTACCCCTTGTGATTCTTTCAATTTTAGGCCCAAATTTGATAAAACTGCTGAACTTACCCCGTGTGATTCTTTCAATTTTAGGCCCAAGTTGGCTAAATCTGCTGGACTTACCCCTTGTGATTTTTCTTAATCAACTAATCAGTATTTTGTTGTTAATATCAGTACAGATTCAAACCAATATAAAATATTGGACCAACCCTGACGTGCACTACTCTCTTCTGCAGCTAGCTGGACAAGTACAACAGCTCGTTGCAGCCTTGGAACTACCAACATGTGATTGAACAACAGGTAATGAAAGACGGTATAAAACTTATTTAACTTGTTCAAGTGCATTTTTCAGACAACATGTCATCATTACTTCTCATTACTTCTCAAACTTAAGGCCCAAATTTACTTTTCAACTGGTGGACTTACCCCTTGTGAATTTTTCAATTAATTAGGCCAAAATTGACTCAAACTGCTGGACTTACCCCCTTGTGATTTCTTTAAATTTTAGGCCAAAATTTGACAAAACTCAGCTGGACTTACTTACCCCTTGTGATGATTTTTTCAATTTTAGACCCCAATTGATTAAAACTGCTGGACTTTACCCCTGTGGTTTTTTTTCATAGGTCAAAATGTTCACTTAAACTGCGGGACTTACCCCTTGTAATTTTTTCAATTTTAAGCCCAAATTTGACAAAAATAATGGACTTACCCTATGTGAGTCTTTCTCAATCAAATAATCAGTTTCTTGTTGTTTATTATCGATACAGATTCAAACCAAAGTCTGTTATAAATTGGACCATTAGATAAACCCTGATGACGTGGTTTACTGTGCACTTCTCTAGTCGACAGGGAGACAAGTAAAACACCTGTTGCAGTCTTGGAACAATCAACATGTGATACACACAAGCAGATCACATCAACACTTAAAGCGTTCGTTCTAAGCAGAATCGGTTGAGAAAACGTGCTGACGTGGTCTACTACTGTGCACTTCTTTAATCGACAGGGAGACAAGTAAAACACCTGTTGCAGCCTTGGAACCATCAACATGTGATGTGAACAAGCAGATCACATCAACACTTAAAGCGTTTGTAGCAGAATCGTCAAAAATTCTTTAATTAGTGTCCATTACCAGAAATATTTCGCTAAAGATTGCTAGAATTTGATTGAAAGATTCTTCATAACAAGAATAACTTCAGAGACGTCAAACAACGGAGCTTGAATATGTGACTTAATACTTTATTTTAAGTTTTCATTAAAGACAGTGAACACTATTGGTAATTGTCAAAGACCAGTCTTGTCAATTAGTGTATCTCAACATATGCATAAAATAACAAACCTGTGAAAATTTCAGTTGAAAATTTCTGTGAAAATGGTTGGTTGTTGCCTGAAAATGTAGGCAAGGCTATAGCCTTATGGTTTTATCAAATTTTGCTTGAAAATGGTTGCAAGGCCTTATGGTTTTTGCCTGAAAATGTAGGCCTTATGGTTTTATCAAATTTTGCTTGAAAATGGTTGCAAGGCTATAATAGCCTTATGGTTTTATCAAATTTTGCTTGAAAATGGTTGCAAGACTGTAGCCTTATGGTTTTTGCCTGAAAATGTAGGCAAGGCTATAGCCTTATGGTTTTATCAAATTTTGCCTGAAAATGTAGGCAAGGCTTTAGCCTTATGGTTTTATCAAATTTTGCTTGAAAATGGTTGCAAGACTGTAGCCTTATGGTTTTTGCCTGAAAATGTAGGCAAGGCTATAGCCTTATGGTTTTATAAAATTTTGCTTGAAAATGGTTGCAAGACTGTAGCCTTATGGTTTTTGCCTGAAAATGTAGGCAAGGCTATAGCCTTATGGTTTTATCAAATTTTGCTTGAAAATGGTTGCAAGACTGTTGCCTTATGGTTTTTGCCTGAAAATGTAGGCAAGGCTTTAGCCTTATGGTTTTATCAAATTTTGCTTGAAAATGGTTGCAAGGCTATAGCCTTATGGTTTTATCAAATTTTGCTTGAAAATGGTTGCAAGACTGTAGCCTTATGGTTTTTGCCTGAAAATGTAGGCAAGGCTATAGCCTTATGGTTTTATCAAATTTTGCTTGAAAATGGTTGCAAGACTGTTGCCTTATGGTTTTTGCCTGAAAATGTAGGCAAGGCTATAGCCTTATGGTTTTATCAAATTTTGCTTGAAAATGGTTGCAAGACTGTTGCCTTATGGTTTTTGCCTGAAAATGTAGGCAAGGCTATAGCCTTATGGTTTTATCATATTTTGCTTGAAAATGGTTGCAAGGCTTTAGCCTTATGGTTTTATCAAATTTTGCTTGAAAATGGTTGCAAGACTGTAGCCTTATGGTTTTTGCCTGAAAATGTAGGCAAGGCTATAGCCTTATGGTTTTATCAAATTTTGCTTTAAAATGGTTGCAGGACTGTAGCCTTATGGTTTTTGCCTGAAAATGTAGGCAAGGCTTTATCAAATTTTGCTTGAAAATGGTTTTTGCCTGAAAATGTAGGCAAGGCTATAGCCTTATGGTTTTATCAAATTTTACTTTAAAATGGTTGCATGACTGTAGCCTTATGGTTTTTGCCTTAAAATGTAGGCAAGGCTATAGCCTTATGGAGTATCAAATTTTGCTTGAAAATGGTTGCAAGACTATAGCCTTATGGTTTTATCAAATTTTGCTTGAAAATGGTTGCAAGACTATAGCCTTATGGTTTTATCAAATTTTGCTTGAAAATGTTTGCAAGACTATAGCCTTAGGGTTTTATCAAATTATGCTTGAAAATGTAGGCAAGGCTATAGCCTTATGGTTTTATCAAAATTTGCTCGAAAATGTAGGCAAGGCTACAGCCTTATGGTTTTATCAAATTTTGCTTGAAAATGTGTGCAAGACTATAGCCTTATGGTTTTATCAAATTTTGCTTGAAAATGTTTGCAAGACTATAGCCTTATGGTTTTATCAAATTATGCTTGAAAATGTAGGCAAGGCTATAGCCTTATGGTTTTATTAAAATTTGCTCGAAAATGTAGGCAAGGCTACAGCCTTATGGTTTTATCAAATTTTGCTTGAAAATGTGTGCAAGACTATAGCCTTATGGTTTTATCAAATTTTGCTTGAAAATGTTTGCAAGACTATAGCCTTATGGTTTTTGCTCGAAAATGTTTGCAAGGCTATAGCCTTATGGTTTTATCAAATTTTGCTCGAAAATGTAGGCAAGGCTATAGCCTTATGGTTTTATCAAATTTTGCTTGAAAATGTGTGCAAGGCTATGGTTTTTGCCTGAAAATGTAGGCAAGGCTATAGCCTTATGGTTTTATCAAATTTTGCTTTAAAATGGTTGCAAGGCTTTAGCCTTATGGTTTTATCAAATTTTGCTTGAAAATGGTTGTAAGACTGTTGCCTTATGGTTTTTGCCTGAAAATGTAGGCAAGGCTATAGCCTTATGGTTTTATCAAATTTTGCTTGAAAATGGTTGCAAGGCTATAGCCTTATGGTTTTATCAAATTTTGCTTGAAAATGGTTGCAAGACTGTAGCCTTATGGTTTTTGCCTGAAAATGTAGGCAAGGCTATAGCCTTATGGTTTTATCAAATTTTGCTTGAAAATGGTTGCAAGACTGTTGCCTTATGGTTTTTGCCTGAAAATGTAGGCAAGGCTATAGCCTTATGGAGTATCAAATTTTGCTTGAAAATGGTTGCAAGACTGTAGCCTTATGGTTTTTGCCTGAAAATGTAGGCAAGGCTATAGCCTTATGGTTTTATCAAATTTTGCTTGAAAATGGTTGCAAGACTATAGCCTTATGGTTTTATCAAATTTTGCTTGAAAATGTGTGCAAGGCTATAGCCATATGGTTTTTGCCTGAAAATGTAGGCAAGGCTATAGCCTTATGGTTTTATCAAATTTTGCTTGAAAATGGTTTTTGCTTGAAAATGTTTGCAAGGCTATAGCCTTAGGGTTTTATCAAATTATGCTTGAAAATGTGTGCAAGGCTATAGCCATATGGTTTTTGCCTGAAAATGTAGGCAAGGCTATAGCCTTATGGTTTTATCAAATTTTGCTTGAAAATGGTTTTTGCTTGAAAATGTTTGCAAGGCTATAGCCTTAGGGTTTTATCAAATTATGCTTGAAAATGTAGGCAAGGCTATAGCCTTATGGTTTTATCAAATTTTGCTTGAAAATGTTTGCAAGACTATAGCCTTAGGGTTTTATCAAATTATGCTTGAAAATGTAGGCAAGGCTATAGCCTTATGGTTTTATCAAATTTTGCTTGGAAATGTGTGCAAGGCTATAGCCTTGTGGGTTTAAATATTTTAAGTTTGGTTTTGTGTGTACGAAAATAAAGGCTAATTTGTAGGGGTGATTCAATTTAAGTTTTGGTTGCCCCAAAGTTGAAGACTAATATCTCATTATTACTTGAGTCGTCTACTTGGCCGCCATATTTGAACGCAGTGCAGCAACGGGTGTGTATTTTTTTCACCTAATTACATATGCGCAAAAATAACTTAGCTAAAAGCGACTTTATACATACCCAACTGCATTGTAGTTAAACATGGTGGCCTGAGGGTCCATCTTAACACGATGGAACCCACCCCCACACTGTAGGGGGCTATATAATAGGTCCTTATAGTGTGGGGGTCGGTTCCATCGGGATAAGATGGGCCTTCCATATTTGAATTGGGGGGGGGGGATGATAGGGTTGATGCAAATAAAACACAAGTTACAAGGAGAGTTCTGTTCAATTTTTTATTGAAAATTTTGGCCAAAAAAAAAGCAGAGTCGTGCAAACACCTGTGCCTGTCGGTGGACCCCCTCGGCCACCTGGAACTCGTGATGACCTAAAAGGCCCAAGTGCAATGGTTGATATGTGCTCTGTTCAGTGAAGTTCAATTAGATGTACTCCTAGTGTCTACTTCAATGTTGTAATGTCTCACAAAATATAAACAAGCTAGACGCAATTTTGCACTGTGTTTTAAATGCAAGCGTTGAGCAGAAGGTAGTTGTTGCTTGCTTAAATGAACTGGTGCCCTCAAGGGCCAAAGATTTCACCGATTGTTGTCTTGCAACCAAGCCGAACTGGTGGTGCTAAGAGTTGTCGACGCTTGTTCGAATGGGATCCTAACTCGACAGATGATAACGACTTCTATCCAGATGATGATGTGCTGGTCGGAGAAACAAGTTCTGCAATGGCCACTAATTTCCCCCTTGCTTTTCATGGGGCTGCTGTTTGGACGTTCAGATGTAATCAACTCACAAAATGACTACAGGTGAACTTGTTTTCAGCTAACTTTGATTTAAAACAAAGTTGGCGAGTGTTAAACACATGACTTGTACCAAAAGCTTTGAGTAAAATGCTTGTCGTGTTGACGCTAACATCGTACTATTTTTGAACAGTTTTGAGTAAGCTGAATAGTGACATTTTCTCACTATTTGTTTGCCAATAAATGAAAACAAAGATGACATTGGATTTATAGAACTTCTACAAAGACTGACTTTGACCATAACAACTAAAATAAACTATGTTTTTTAAATTTAATCAACAAGCAAGAAGTATGGGTACTTCACTACATGTGAAAGTGTAGAGAACGCACCACACCAGGGGAATTGTGGGTAAATTCAGACACGTGAAAGTGTAGAGAATATACGCCACACGGCTGCATTCAAAACAAGTGTAGAGAATATACGCCACACGGCTGCATTCAAAACACAGGTGAAAGTGTCGAGAAAAAACGCCACACGGGTAAATTAAAAACATATGGGTGAAAGTGCAGAAAATACGCAACACCAGGGGAATTGTGGGTAAATTCAGACACATGTGAAAGTGTATAGTATATACGCCACATGGGTAAATTAAAAACACAGGTGAAAGTATAGAAAATACGCAACACCAGGGGAATTGTGGGTAAATTCAAACACGTGTGAAAGTGTAGAGTATATCACGCGGGTAAATTCAAAACACAGGTGAAAGTGTGAAGAATACGCAACATCAGGGGAAGTATTGGTAATTCAAAACACATGTGAAAGTGAAGAGAATACGCAACACCAGGGGAAGTATGGGTAATTCAAAACACATGTGAAAGTGTAGAGAATACGCAACATCAGGGGAAGTATTGGTAATTCAAAACACATGTGAAAGTGAAGAGAATACGCAACACCAGGGGAAGTATGGGTAATTCAAAACACATGTGAAAGTGTAGAGAATACGCAACATCAGGGGAAGTATTGGTAATTCAAAACACATGTGAAAGTGAAGAGAATACGCAACACCAGGGGAAGTATGGGTAATTCAAAACACACGTGAAAGTGTAGAGAATACGCAACATCAGGGGAAGTATTGGTAATTCAAACACGGATAAAAGTGGAGAGAATACGCAACACCAGGGGAAGCATGGGTAATTCAAAACACGGGTAAAAGTGGAGAGAATACGCAACACCAGGGGAAGTATGGGTAATTCAAAACACGGGTAAAAGTGGAGAGAATACGCAACACCAGGGGAACTGTGGGTAAATTCAAACACATGTGAAAGTGTAGAGTATATACGCCACGCGGGTAAATTCAAAACACAGGTGAAAGTGTGAAGAATACGCAACACCAGAGGAAGTGCCATGGGTACTACAAAACAGAGAATACGCAACACCAGGGGAATTGAGGGTAAATTCAAACACACGTGAAAGTGTAGAGAATATAAGCCACACAGGTGCATTCAAAACACAGGTGAAAGTGTGGAGAATACGCAACATCAGGGGAAGTATGGGTAATTCAAAACACAGGTGAAAGTGTGGAGAATTCGCAACCACAGGGGAAGTATGGGTAATTCAAAACACATGTGAAAGTGTAGAGAGTAAACCACACCAGGGGAATTATGGGTAATAGGCAACATAGGTGCAGTCCAAACACAGGTGATAGTGTGGAGAATACGCAACACCAGGGGAAGTATGGGTAATTCAAAACACAAGTGAAAGTGTAGAGAATATACGCAACACCAGGGGAAGTATGGGTAATTTACCATGCATGTGAAAGTGCAGAGAATAAACCACAAGGCGAAGTATGCGTAGTTCAAAACACATGTGAATGTGTAGAGAACATGCAACATCGGGGAAGTATGGGTAGTTCAAAACACATGTGAAAGTGTAGAGAATAAACATAACCAGGGGAATTATGGGTATTTCACCACTATGAACGTGTAGTGGATAAACCACACGAGGGAAAGTACGGGTAATTCACACCACATGTCACTTTTGGTGAAGACTGTGAACTTTTTTGACCATTGTTGTGACTGAAATTTATTGCTATTCTTATAATTGTAAGGGTTAATCAACAAACAAGTATGTGAAAGTGTAGAGAATACACAATACCAGGGGAAGTATGGGTAATTCAAAACACATGTGAAAGTGAAAATACACCAAACGAACTACCCATAATATCCATGGTATTATGGGTAATTTGTCACACATGTGGAAGTGTGGAAAAATAAACCACTCCAGGGAATTTTGGGTAATTCGTCACACAACTGAAAGTGTGGAGAACAAATCACTCCAGGGAATTATGGGTAATTCGTCACACATGTGAAAGTGTGGAAAAATAAACCACTCCAGGGAATTATGGGTAATTCGTCACACATGTGAAAGTGTGTAGAATAAACCACCCCAGGGTATTATGGGTAATTCGTCACACATGTGAAAGTGTGGAAAAATAAACCACACATGTGAAAGTGTTCAGAATACGCAACACGTGTAGAGATTATACACAACACCAGGGGAAGTATGGGTAATTCAAAACACAGTTGAATGTGTAGAGAATGAACCACACAGGGAATTATGGGTAATTCGCCACACATAAGAAAGTGTACAGAATACACAACCCCACAGAATTTATGGGCAATTCCAAACACATTTGAAAGTGTAGAGAATACGCAACACAAGGGGAAGTATGGGTAATTCAAAACACATGAGCAAGTGGAGAGAATACGCAAGACGAGGGGGATTGTGGGTAAATTCAAACACACGTGAAAGTGTAGAGAATAGGCCACACCAGGGGAAGTATGGGTAATTCAAAACACATGTGAAAGTGTAGAGAATAAACCACACCAGGGGAAGTATGGGTAATTCAAAACACATGTGAAAGTGTAGAGAATAAACCACACCAGTGGAAGTATGGGTAATTCAAAACACATGTGAAAGTGTAGAGAATAAACCACACCAGTGGAAGTATGGGTAATTCAAGACACAGGTGAAAGTGTAGAGAATAAGCAATACCAGGGGAAGTATGGGTAATTCAAAACACATGTGAAAGTGTAGAAAAAAACCCACACCAGTATGGGTAATTCAAAACACATGCGAAAGTGTAGAGAATAAACCACACCAGGGAAGTATATGGGTAAATCAAAACACATTTGAAAGTGGAGCGCAACACGATCAGACCCTGACAACCTTGACTTAGAACTGAACCTTGACCTCTTCTAAAACCAACCAATTCAAAGCAACTACAAGTAATAGGAATCCAATGTCATCTTTGGTATCAAAAGGCAATAAAATGGGTGTTCTTACTAGATATTTTTCGTGTGAAGTGGCATGACCAAGCAGAAGATGTTTCTCCAGCCCTCATATCATCAACTGAATAGAAGTCCTCAACATCCACCAAGTCCAGATTCCGTTAGCTCAAGCAAAGACATCTCAAGGCACCTTTGATGATCGCGAAGGATCCCCAGTACAAACCTGTTTACTCAAAAACAAAAGAATGACGTGACCAACAAAAGGCTAAATTATAAGGGGCCCTCATCCCGACGTCTTGAGAGATCTTGCCGACCAGAACGTTTTAGGGACCAACCACTACCTTCCAGCTCAGGCCCTAGTAAGAATGCATGCTTCCAGAAATGCTCGCTCTAGCTCGTCAAATTTTGTAAGGCATTACAACATTGAAGGAGAACACTAGTTGTGCATCAAATTGAACTTCAGTGAACAGAGAACATACCCTCCATTGCACCCGGGCCCGCAGGACCAACACTTGTTCCAGGCAGCCGAGGGGGTCCACCAACAGGCACAGGTGTTTGCACAACTCTGCGAGTTTTTCAGAGGGTTTGGATGAGGCCCTAACATACATTAATTAATCAAAATGAGTTGCTCCTACACAATGAGTCCATGTTTTAAATCTTAAAAATTTCATTTATAAAAACCCAACCGTCAAACAGAAAAATAAGGAAATTGTATGAACAAGTTGTTCTATTTTTTTAAGCTCTGAAATATATTCCAAATGTCTTTCAAAAAAAAAAAAAAAATAAACATAAAACTTTTTTTTTTAAAAGTAATGAATTTGCAATTCTTTTTGATAGAAATTTCCATATCTGTGCAAGATACTGAGATTTCCAGTTGTGTTTTATTGTTTGGTAAATGAAACAAAGTTAATGGCTTCGCTGGCAAGAAAAGTCATTACTTTTTGTAAATTTTACTGAAATTTCCATAGTTTTGTTTTTATGTTTGGTCAATGAAACAAAGTCAATGGCTTCGCTTGCAAGAAAAGTCACTACTTTTTGTAAATTTTACTCTTTTGAATGGTCTCATATTTTGGTAGGAGCAACTCGTACAATCAACTTAAATAATTCAAAGACATAAGATTCAGAACTTTTAAAGTCTAAATGATTATTTAAGCTGTCAAAATAAACAATTTTTTTTTTTTTTAAATCTAGGTCCAAAAGTTCTGCAAGGTTTAGTTAAATATTTCAAGCATCAGCTTGAGTGCCTTCTCACTAGTAAAAACTGTCTCCCAAAAAGACAATCAGAGTGCCCTGATTATCCGCAAGGGAAACTAGGGATCAATTATATTTATCCAAAATCTCTGCAAGGGTTTTGTTTAAAATTTCTTTTAACAGTTTCAATCAGAGTGCTCTCTGACTGGTAAAACTGTTTCCCAAGAAGACAATCAGAGTGCCCTGATTATCTGCAAGGGAAGCTTTTCTTTGGTGAATTTGGCGTACGTTTCTGAATCATATATCTTTGAGTGTGAAAAGGATGGATCTTAATAAACTAAAGTGGAAAACTAAGTAATTTTGCACACAGGGGGAAGTGTGCATAAACCTAAATACAAATCAGAGTAGGTAAAAGTGAGCAACAACACAAGAGAAAGTGTTACTCACTGCCGGAGAAAGTGTGAGCAACTCAGAGTACTACACAAGGGAAAGTGTCAGATACTCACTACACAAAGGAAATGTGAGCAACTCAGAGTATAACACAAGGGAAAGTGTCAGATACTCAATACACAAAGGAAGTGTGAGCAACTCAGAGCAACTCAGAGTAACACAAGGGTAAGTGTCAGCTACTCATTACACAAATGAAGTGTGAGCAACTCAGAGTAACAT
Organism: Asterias amurensis; assembly: GCF_032118995.1. NCBI lineage: Eukaryota > Metazoa > Echinodermata > Asteroidea > Forcipulatida > Asteriidae > Asterias > Asterias amurensis. Next base: position 2,318,658 of record NC_092667.1, on the reverse strand, counting down.
CAAGTACTCATTACACAAAGAAAGTGTGAGCAACTCAGAGTAACACAAGGGAGAGTGTCAGTTACTCCTTACACAAAGGAAGTGTGAGCAACTCAGAGAACACAAGGGGATGTTTCTGTAACTTACTCAACATACAAAGGAAGTGTGAGCAACTCAGAGTAACACAAGGGAGAGTGTCCGATACTCACTACACAAAGGAAGTGTGAGCAACTCAGAGTAACACAAGGGAAAGTGTCAGTTACTCATTACACAAAGGAAGTGTGAGCAACTCAGAGTAACACAAGGGAAAGTGTCTATTACTCATTACACAAAGGAAGTGTGAGCAACTCAGAGTAACACAGGGGAAAGTGTCAGTTACTCACTACACAAACGAAGTGTGACACACACTAAAATGTCGACTAATCTACAAAAATATTCAATGACATAATCAAAAAACAGGAAATATTTAGTCAAATTTTGTTTGACTTCTAAAAATTAGACACTAAAATGTCTCCTATTTCAGGCATGCAACTCTGTGTTTTGATATAACAAAATTACATTTCCAGAAATCAGGCACAGCAAGATTTTGTACTGTGGTTTTTATATTCTTTTCAATGGTGTAGAAAACCAAAACCATAAAAATGAGGTGTTGCATGGCTGCTAACCGCTGATGTATGAGATGGGCGAAAACCCCGCCTATCTAATACCCTCTGGGGAAAAAAGTCCCATCCGGCTCCACTATATGGCAACCAAGTGTGTCAAACTCCATACATCAGCACACGCCTAACTGGAATGACCTAATGAATGCGCTAGAATAGTGAGAGCAACATTTCTCATTTAGCCTTCGACAACGTTTCAGTTTGTGAGTTTGATGATTCACCACACAAGGGAAGTATGGTTAATTCATCAGCGACATAAAGGGAAGTGTGAGTGATTCACTACACAACGGAAAGTGTGAGCAATTCACCAGACAGGGCAAAATGTGAGCAATTCACCACACAACAATAAGTGTGAGCAATTCACCACATATCGGAAAGTGTGAGTAACTCGTCACACAAGGGAAAGTGTGAGCAATTCACCAGACAGGGCAAAATGTGAGCAATTCACCACACAACAATAAGTGTGAGCAATTCACCACACATCGGAAAGTGTGAGTAACTCGTCACACAACGGAAAGTGTGAGCAATTCACCAGACAGGGCAAAATGTGAGCAATTCACCACACAACAATAAGTGTGAGCAATTCACCACACATCGGAAAGTGTGAGCAATTCACCACACAAGGGAAAATGTGAGCGATTCACCACACATCGGAAAGTGTGAGCAATTCACCACACAACAAAAAGGGGGAGCAATTCACCACACAACAGAAAGTGTGAGCAACTTACCACACAATTAATTCTAACTATCCCTATAATATACAAATAAATACAAAATACTTAAAAAGGTGGTGCATCTCTTCCGGTGATCGGGCAACTCCTTGTTAAGGTTCGTCGACACTCTCTTTCCAGATCCTGATCTGCAGAAGAAAACATAAAAAGAACAAGATCAAGTTTTAACAGCTTTGTTGAGATAGCAATCACCACTCGATCGGCAATGCAAAATATGCCCCCAATTTGTGATCATGTTTCATAAGAAACTGTCCTCAGGTCGACCTACGATTTTTTTGCGCTCGCAACAAACCAGTGGCAACGGGCAGACAAAATATGCTCAAGGTCACAACAAGTGAGAAATCGTGGCCTGCGATTGGTTCCCGACCATCAGGATCACGTCGTACAAATTGCAATTGTTCTACTCTTGTTGACTTTTTCGAGCTGCGACTGTTTCAGATTGTCATAAAATCATCACAGTTACGCTCAGGTCGAGATAATCGCCGACCAAAAAGATCGCGATGGTCTTAGCGCAGGCGCAGTGTGATCAAGAAAAGTCAGTCGCCAACTTTTGGTTGACCCGAGGCCAGCTTTAGACTGCAAAGGATTATTGCTAGCCAATAAGGGACCAGGGGTCGTTTTCACAAAGAGTTAGGACTAGTCTTATCTGAAGTTAGGACTAGTATTGGGTCTTAATTAAAATTAGTCCTCTCTCTTAGCATTGCCTAGGACTAGTCCTAAGTTAGGAAGAGTTTTGTAAAATCGACTCCACTTAAAGTAGTTAAAATTTTTCCTTAGAAATATATAGCTTTAATATCACTATCAAAAAGGGTCCAACCTGACCTATGAGGACATAGGCAATTGCATGCTGGACAGGAACATTCAAAAAGCCATCACAAACGTCTGGTGGAAGCCGTTGGAGTGATTGAATCAATGTATAATTATGTAGTAGGCGTACCTGCGATAAGGTTGATTGAGAGTCTTCTTCTTCTGCTTGTTAGCACTGCTCTTCAAGGGCTGGACATCGTAGACGGTGTGGCGTAGATTGGGGTGATGTGTGCTCAAATCCGACACTCTCTGTCGTTAGTTGATCTGAATAAATGAAAAGAAGGGAAGACAAAAGTTGAACATACAAACAATACAGCCATTCAGAGATTTTAAAGAGTAAAGTCGATTTAACTGCTGTATAGCCAGTGAAGGGATAACAACCAACTTTACGATAAGACTTGGGAAGCGGCAGCAGAGGGATCACCTCATAGGCTGGTCAATCTGGAGGTACCAGCTAGAGTTCAAAGCAGAAAAATTTGCTCGTAAAAATGGAGTAGGGCACCAGTCACGTCAATGTAAACATAATGTTGATTGGTAACCTGTTTCTGTTAAGCAGTATTTTTCTGTGCTTATAGCAAGGTCTCGTGCTACAGGCTTTTTTGAAACTGGACCTTGATTCAAGTCCTGCTTGTGTCAGTTTTTCTTTATTTAATCAAAAATTGTTTTAAATTTACCCAGTCATTAGTTTCCCTTATTCCTTGATTTTTAAAGATGCTGCATCCCCTTAAGGTGATCCCTCTTCTGCCACTTCCCACTTTGAATTTTAAATTCGCGTGTGATCTCTGGCTACACAGCAGTTGTAGGTTGGATGGCTTCTAACTGGGACCCCCAAAAGTTTGAACAAAGTTATTGACAAAATAGGAAAACCACCAACATTGAAGCTAGATAGTTCAGATGATAGATTGATGGCTTGTTAATCCGGAGGTCGCAAAAGGCAAGGGCACCAAGGCATTTGGGCACCCTATAAGGAAACTGTAAATTTAAACTTTAGCATTCCAAGGGCACTAAGGCAGAGACCAGGGGCATGTCGTACCTGTACACATGAAATTGACAGAGTTGTCAAAGCTTGCTGGACGGTCTCCAGGGCTTCAATAACGACATCTTGGAAACAGTTCCTCTGCTCAGTTTGACAAACAGAGACTCAGCTCACTATGATCTGTAGATGGAAAACAGGAATAAGAATGAAACTCAACGTCTTCTTTGTGCACTATAAAGTCCAGGGCCCAATTTCATAGAGCTGCTTAAGCACAAAAAGTAGCTATGCACAACAAAATTAAGATTTTCAGAATATGGTACCATGTTTGTGACTGGTATCCTGCTCATTTATGCTAAGCAGAAAACGGTTCAGCAACATTGTCTACTTAAGCAGCTCTATGAAATTGGGCCCAGAACTCCAACATGAAACACAATTGACTCATCATCAACTTGACAATAATAACTAGTTTGTGCATAGCGGGCGTCTCAAAACGCTTATCATTGTTTCTAGACAATCTGTTCTGAAGTCTGTTCATTGAGGCATGCAAATTTTTCAAATACATGCTGGTTCAATATGGAAATAGTATTGTGTATCGTACCTGGTAGTCATGACGTTGATTGAGTAGTCAAAGCAGATTGCTGGAGAGCCTTCGATACTTCAACTTTGATAGATTGAGACATCTCTGCTCAGTGTGATGGAAAGACACCGTGATTGAAGATCGGACAATCTCTGTCTGGATTACTTCTGGAGAAGAAAAGGAAAAGTTTTTGTATGTCGCCACCACTTTTGTATTTGATATAAAATATTATAGTATCTACATGTAGTTTACCTCAATGAGATATTCCTTTTTGTAAAAAGGTTATCCCATTGTTGTAAGACGATTTCACAAGCACCAAGATTCATCTAAAGACGAGTTGTCAAAATGATTTGTATCAACACTTTTCTTAGCAATTAACATTGTACTGTAAGGATAAATTAAGCAAGGCAACCACTTTCAAATGTAGGCCTTAAATTGAAAAAATCACAAGGGGTAGGCCTTAGTCCAGCAGGTTTATCAAATTTGAGCCTAAAATCGGGAAAAAATCACAAGGGGGTAAGTCCAGCATTTTAATCAAATTTTGATTCCATGTTTTGCACCCTTGAATTGCCACAATTCTGTCTGTATGAATACGTGAATTCAGTCTGCCCATGAAGTCATGCTGGGATAATAACAATGGCAAGTATTTTATAAAATGCAAGATGAATGTCACCATCAATGATGCAACCAAATATTTAATTAAAAAAAAAATCAAAAAAGAGGGAAAAAAAGATAACATAATGTAGGGATAACTTTCCGTATGGCGCCACCACTTTTTCACTCATTTTTACAAAAGGGATATATCAATCAGGTAAATTAGATACTATATTATTTTTTTTCGAATGAAAAAGTGGTGGCGCCATACGGAAACTTTTCCTAATGTAGGCCCTATTGTAACCCAGTATAAATACAATTTTAAAAATGAGAAAAACACAACTAAGCCCATTTGGATTTACCCATTGCAATGGTATCGTCCAGGTACAGTTCAATTCAACCCAAAAAAATCATGGATGGCACTCTAAATTCTAACAAATTAATAGTAGTAGCGACAACAAGTTCCGGGTAAAAAAAAACTCAGATTTCATTTTTTTTATTTTATTAATTTACATTTAAAAATACACCTTTTTCCAACAGATCAAGTTGAAGGTGATAAAATATAGAAACATGTGACTCTTCCACATACATAGTTAATGGTTTGTTTATGTTTTTAAGCGCATTTAAAATTGTTGTCGGCAGTTTTCGTCAGTCTTCGTTGGTTGTCGTTTTTTTTTTGTGCGACCGGCCGCGGCGCGGGGGCTGGACTCAATTTCACACCACGTGTGTGCTTCAAAAACACCGCCTCGACTTGTAAACAGCAGAGCATAAATTTTGCTTAAATTTTTACTGCTTTTTAAAACACATATTCACTCTGTGATGTCTTCTTGAGATGCTATAAGTAATAGTTTACTCACCCATATCATCTTTCGGTGGTTTCGTCGACTGAATTCGCTCCAAAAAGTGGAATACGACACCGATAATTAAGGATGTGTTGTGAGAAAACATGAGGTCCATCGTTGAAAGCTAGACTGGTGCCCTGACGTCTCTAATTCACGAATCTCAAATGTGACGTCAGAAGTTAAGGCTATTGAACACTAGCCTGTTTACTGACGTCACACCTCAAGGCTTGCTGGTAAACATAAGGGACCAGTCTATTTGAAAGCATGCAAATTTCTGATGAGAGAAAAGGGAGCTTATCTGAAGGGCGGATCTAGACCAATTTGTAGGGGGGGGGAAGCAATTTCCAAAGGATCAAGCGAGCGCGTGCAAACTTTGAGCTGTAGAATTGTGGGCCTTTGGCAACTTTAATTTTACAAGACAGTGCAGTAGGCCTATCAGTTCTGGTTACAGCCCCAAATCAATGAAGGGTTGGTATTATCAAAAAAATGTGAGATTTTGTTGTAGTTGCAAACATAACATTTTCTCTGAGTAATAATTGAGGAGGGGAAAAGGGTTGTAATTGAAAAGTTTGTTTCTTTACAAGAGGGACTTGATACTTATGACAAATATTTGTATACATTTACATTAGTATAGTCTTTTGCTTTATAATCATATTTCAAAATTTTCATAAAATGTTAAGTATGTAGTTGATCCCTAAGCCTATACGGGGTGGGGGATCGGGACAAAGAATGTGTACACTTCAATCAGTTCATTTATGTGTTTGTTTCATCATCAATGACACACTTTAATTTCACTGAAGTCTGTCATGGGATGCATGTACACTGTGCATTTATACAATTATAACCTTTTATAATAATAGGTCTGCTTTTAAAAATGAATGTTTAAGTTCAAAACACCTTTAACAACTCAGCAGAGAGTAATTTGATTAAAATGGCAATCGTACATATAGGGGGGGGGGGAATGGTGAACACCCCCTCTCGCTAAGACCAATTGCCTGAAAAGATAAAACTTTTAATGTAATTAACTAATGTCAATAATAAAGCTATAGTACTACTCTAAGATTAAGACAAAACAACTTCTAGAGACCTTGGCCCAATTTCATAGAGCTCCCTAAAGCAGTAAGCATTGTTTAACAATTTTATACTTGATTTCATTGTTATGTAAACAAACTTGGTAAACATGATAGATGTGCATTATAATCACAATATGTAAATATACAACCAAACTTCCTCACTAATAATGTTATTTACAAATAATCTCTCTTGCACAAAAAAATCTGTGTTCTCTCTTTGTACATTCAAACCATTTACATTTAAAAATATCCACTGAATATTTACAAAATCAGAATCTGTTAAAAATTAAACATGATGCATGTGACAAACACACTTGTTAAATTCTAGGGTGAAAAATATATAATTTTTTTTTTTAAATAACAGTATTTCTTTGAAAGAATGATTTCGTCAGAAGTTTTCCAAACCTCTCCAAACAGCCACCGAGTTTAGCAAAATGAAAGTTTTGGGTACTGGTACACTCCTTTGAGTACACCCCTTTGGGTATACCCAAATGGGTACACTCATCTGGGTACACCCCTTTGGATACACCCCTTTGGCTAAACACCCTTAGGAGATACACCCCTTTGGCTAAACCCCTTTGGGTACACCCATTTGGGTACAATCATGGGTACACTCATTTGAATACACTCATTTGAATACACCCCTTTGGGTACACCCCTTTGGGTACACCCCTTTGGGTACACCCCTTTGGGTACACCCCTTTGGGTACACCCCTTTGGGTACACCCCTTTGGGTACACCCCTTTGGGTACACCCCTTTGGGTACACCCCTTTGGGTACACCCCTTTGGGTACACCCCTTTGGGTACACCCCTTTGGGTACACCCCTTTGGGTACACCCCTTTGGGTACGCCCATTTGGGTACAATCATGGGTACACTCATTTGGGTGCACTCATTTGAATACACCCCTTTGGGTACACCCCTTTGGGTACACCCCTTTGGGTACACCCCTTTGGGTACACCCCTTTGGGTACACCCCTTTGGGTACACCCCTTTGGGTACACCCCTTTGGGTACACCCCTTTGGGTACGCCCATTTGGGTTCAATCATGGGTACACTCATTTGGGTGCACCCAAAGGCCTTTGGGAACAATCATTTAGGGACACTCCTTTACTTACACCTTGGGTACACTCATTTTGGTACAATCTTTTAGGTACTCTAATATCAACCAAATGAATATCGAAAGACGCAAGTATCAGCAATTCATTAAACTGAAGAGAAAAATTTCAAAAGATTAAAAACTGTCACATAAAAATTTCAGAACAAACATTTAAAATTGTACATTTATCTGTTTTACGACAACACATTGAATTCATTGCATCGAACCCTTAGTGAAGTAATATCTAACAAATCAAGTTTTAGCAGTTTTAAATTAAAATTTTAAATTTATATTGCACAGAAAGCAAGCTAAAACATGGACGGCACAGTTGAGTTCAATAGAAACTGTATAAGAAAGATTATTTGTAACAGAATTTCCATGAAACTCACAGCAATATCACAGGAATTCATATGATACATTATTAATTTTCTATTCAAACATTCAGACGAAAGCAATCAAGTAATACATTAATTATTCAAGACAGAATTGTGATGTACTATAGCTAGAGGTTCTTGAATACACATCAATCTGGGCGCGCTCTGGGCACGCACCAGGCGCGCAAGTGTTGAGCACCGCGCGCCATTTGCTGCGGTGTCTTCAGTGCCTAGATGATGCTCAAAAGACACCGCAGTTGTTAATTCTTTTTCAATAGAGAGCGCTCACAATTTTGTTTCGTCTGATTGGTCTGTACAAGTCTACTAAAAATATACAACTTGTAAATGTTTTAGAGTCATAAGAAGTCTTCTTGAAAAACAGTTTATACTTCCAAAAATCAACATGACTATTTTGGATCAATATCACTACTCCCAACTGAGAAAATAAAAAAAATAATCTTTAAACTTCACTCAAATAAAAAATAATAATAACTTGATCATATATTACATTTTACAATAACCGTATCAACACGCTTTACATTAGTGTCCTGTTCATTGGGCAAAAACATTTTTTTAATCTTTCTCAGCTCCCTGGGGAGTATCAGTATACAGCCCAAGCTGTCGTGCGCTCAGAAGGCTTTTTCAAACACAATATCAATAAAACCAATGATTTTTCTCTCCTCACATGTTTGGTTGTATCTGTTTATGTATGGTTTGCAGTAACACCATGTGTGAATCTACTTGCCAGGTAGAGTTTGTTCTTTGCGAACTGTCTTTCTTTATTCTACTACCGCGGAGTAGATTTATCGGATGTTCGGGAAACTTCTCAGTTCTGTCTTGCTTTTTAACGACTACCCAGACCGAAGGTTTAGAAAATTGGCTGGGACTGGGCGTACCCAGGGTAGTAGTGCTCGGGTGGAAGTTAAAAAGCAGGACAGTTCTTTTCAGAACAGAGAAGTCTCCTTAACATCCAATAAATCTACTCTGCAGTAGTAGAATAAAGAAAGTTGGTTCTCTGTTGTGCCACGAGGGTTTTCCAGACCATCTGGTTTTCCTCCCTTTGAAAAATCAAACACTTTCCATCTTGGCTGTGCTCCGTGGTCATAATGGGTTGATGTGGCTGGCTGCCAAAAGCGCCCTTGCATGCCTGGTTCACGAACACAATGTAGCCGCGTCCTTCGCAATTCAGCTCTTAGCTCCGAGTAAGGATGATTAGCCCCCCAAAAAACTTTTATAAAGACAGTTCTCTAAGAACAAACTCTACCTGGCAAGTAGATACACACATGGTGTTACCGCAAACCAAACATAATATATTGATACCTCACCATGCAATGCCTCAAATCCTATATGGTTGTATCTAATTGAAGGTCCTAATTCTTGCTCTACTGGGGGGAATTATCTCCTGCATCATCTTTGTCTTTATCCTCTTCTTGGGGTGCTGCTTCTTCCTTCTCATCGTCAGGCTTCTTATCATCAGCTTCTTGAGGAGCATCAACATCGCCCTCGCTTGGTGGTAAGACATCCAGTTCGACCTCAGTTTGTTTGTCTCCCTTGTCCACTGCTAGCCACCTGAAAATACACAAGAGTTAAAAACAAGAAACTTAAACTCATATCAAAACAGATTTGTTTATGCAGAAAGCCCGGTTCGAAGCAAATTTTGGCATCACAAGAGGGCTGTTTTCCCATTTCACTACTGCGGAGTGAGTTCTTAATTGGTCTCAACATTTCGACTAGCTTGCTCTAGTCATCGCCAAGAGACAATAGTGTCCCTGAATGCAGGTGTGTACACCCGTGTGGGCTTAAGGGAGTGGCATTGAGGGGTCTTTTACACATTGGAACAATGGACCCCAACAAGGGACTTCTTTGTTCAACCTGGACCAGAGAAGAGAATTAATAAAAGTGGGGAGAGAGTTCCAAACAAGGTTGTCTAAACATATTAACTCACTTGTTACAAGAAAAGATGACTTCATTCTCATCCTGGCCAGATTCCCTCACAGTGATCTTATCCAACAACCATCCAGAATCTAAAGAAACAACAAAAATTTAATGAATACAATCAGGGTTAGGAAAATGATAATCATTACCGATTCAGATCCCAAACAGAATCAGGTAATTTGATGAGGTCAGTTGTATTGTACACGGATTGACCTGACTTGGATCATGACCTTGTTAACCTTTGAACCAAGCAACTGAAAAAGTCATTCATGCATTTGTAACTTCTTGTCTTGACAATGACAATGCTCTTCTTCAATGCCTCCAAAACACAGCAGCCCACATCGTGTTTTGTCTAGAAAATAGCGTTCTATCACCCCCATTCTGAAACAACTTCACTTGCTCCCTATCTCTCAACAAATCATCTTTAAGCTGATGCTCATTGTCCACAAAGCACTTTAGCGGCAAGGCTCCCCACTATATCTCAGAATTACTTCAAGTTTACACCCTGTCAAGGAATCTTCAATCAAGTTCCATGCTTCTCCTCATTGAACCCAAGTCTCGACACTCCTGGGGTGACAGGTCTTTCTCTTCAGCTGCGCCACATATCTGAAACTTTCCACCACTTAGTTTTAAATCTTGTCTTTGTACACAAAAATTCAAATCTCTTCTCAAAACTTATCTTATGTCACAGGTTTTCATGGACTATGTAGTTGTTTCCATTTTCTTTGTTTGTTTTTGGTTTAAATGCGGCTTGAATGCAGAGCACTTGTGCATTACAAGTCTTTATTATTATTAACTTACCTGGCTCACTCCCATCATGTCCAACAATACATTTCTCTAGTTGACCCAGGGAGACTGCTTCTATCGTGAGTTTATCGGTTTGACCTTTGCCGAATAGTGTCGTATCCCCAGGGAGTCTGACTATGTTTCTCCTTCCTGTATCACCGTTTTTGCCTCTCAGGGTCATGTATACGTTGGATTGTGTACCGGCGTCATCTTCATCGCCAGTCACGACTTCAATATCGTAGGTAATCACTGTAATCAGATTATCAAATCATTTTATATCATCAGTGATTATTCACTAGGGGTGTGATGGCAGAGCGGTCAAAGATAAAAACTCTGGTGTGTCTGATCAGCATAGTGTGGGTTCGAGTCCCGGTCATGACACTTATGTCCTTAAACAAGACACTTTAACCAATGCTTTGCATGGGAAGTAAAGCTGTGTTGTTATCAAATCTATCAACACACTTAAAAGATCCCAGTGCACACTGGGGAGGTCTTTCCAACATATATGTATAACATAACAAACATGTGAGAATCTGGACTCAAAACCACCCTTGTTGCACAACTTTGTGTGCTTTAAGATGCTTAATAAAATGCTTCAGGCCAGAAATCTTTTGATACTTGAATGAGTTCTCTTTCTCAAAAACTACGCTACTTCAGAGGGGGCAGTTTCTCAAAATGTTTTATACTATCGACAGCTCTCCAATGCTTGTTACAGAGTAAGTCTTTATGCTAATCCACTGCCTTTAAAAGTGAGAAATGATTTTTAACTGCATTCTTAATTGTGTATAGTTTTGGGGATGGGTTTTGGTTTGAACGCTGTACCTTGTGGTAGTGGTTTCTCTGGCCATATTGCAGGAATCTCAACAACGCTATCACATCCCTCCATGTCTCTGCTCAACCAGCGAGAAAATGTGTAGCTAAACTCCGCCTTGGTATCAGCATCCTTCATCTTTATCTGGAGAGAAATAATGTGTGCAAATGTCAGTATTTGATGTGGTGCTAACATGCTGCTTCAAAACTTATGGCGTGTTACGCAACATGTCCTCCTGGGTCACCTGTCAATTGTGAGGACTTACCACCGGATGTGGTGGTTTTATTCTGTCTACACACCCTGCTAAAAAATAAAAACCAAAGTGGTTTAGCGCTAAACCACCCTCGCCGACCGATTAAAGTTAAAATTAAAGATAAAAGTTTTAAGAGCGTTCTGACACACAAATTTCTTCAATTTCAGTCCCATCTAAATAACTGTACTGTGAGCAAAATTGTGTTCTGATTGTGAATGTAATAGTTCTTTGTACCTTTTCTACAAACCACGATGACTGATCATCCTTCCCATCATGCTCCAGTCGTACTTTGTAGATTTCTCCGACCTCGCCAACATTGATCTAAAGATTTCAACAAATTAATAACAAAGAAAAAGACGGATTACAAACTCTGATTGTCTTTAATCATTTTCTTCAGCTGCACCACGCATCTGGAACTCTCTACAACTTAATCTTAGATCTTGTCTTTGTACCACAACATTCAAATCTCTGCTCAAAAGTTATCGTATGTCACAGGTTTTAAAGAAATAATTTTGTTGTGTCGTGTTCTTTGTTTGTTTTTAGTCTACTGCATTTTGAACACCCAGCAGGATGAAAGGTCATAAAGCAGGACAGTTCTGATCAGAACTGAGAAGTCTCATGAATTCTTATTAGTCTACTCTACTGCGGTAGAGAAGGGGTTCGCCCCGGTGTTCCTGGTTGTGGCTGCTTAATGTGCTGTAGCACCTTGTAAACCCTTATAAGTGCTACATAATTGGGTCTCAGAATTCATCACTGCAATAACCTATCTTTCTGAAAGTTTGTATATACTCAGCGCCTTGAGTACCTTGTTTGGTAGATACAGGCACTATTTAAAACTTCGATATTATTTCGAAATCATTAGTAGAATATAAAGCAAGACAAGTTCTCAAAAGAACATAATCTACATAGCAAGTAGATACACTCATGGTGTTACCACAAACTAAAATATATAGATTTAAACAGATTTGATTCCTACCTTGAATTCTTGAGTTTGTCCTTGTTCCATCTTGGTTGGCTGATCTTGTTCTCCCAGTGGTAGAGCTTGACTAACCTCCTTTTCTCCATACACAGTGACAGACACATTGGCTTCTACACCAGCATTGTCTTGATCTCCTGTTGTAATGTACACTGTCCAATCGCCCTCTGTGGAAATAAAAAAAACAAGAAATAAAAAATCACAACCGAGACTGCTTCATGACCATTCAACTACATTTATTTTAATAGTCTAATGCTTCATCAGTTGGCTGCTCAGCAGGTGGACACAAGTTTCCCCATTCTTCTTTGTCTCGTGCTAGTGTCCGAGTTGTCAGCGGTGCAATTACAATGTACGTGTTAATAGCGGAATAAAATAGTACAAGGTCTTGAACATTATAAAAACCGACCCTGCAAGGTTTTAAACGAATGTTAAAGACCGAATGATCACCACTATTTTACTCCTATTCATAAACAGCTTTTTAGTTATGTACAACTTGTTAAAAATTTGTTGTGAATTTTGAGATGCTCCATTTTGTGAAGCATGAATATGCATGCGACGTTCAACAGCTGTATGACGCGCACAAGTTGTACATTGATAACCGGGGTGTTTTTTGCATAACGCGTAAATTAGTATCAACACTTACACCCAGTGTTATATCACACGTTTAAACACCCCAACGTGGCGTGCTCTCCACCAATAGGAAGCGCAAAACTGTCTGGGGTATTTATGAATAGTAAATGAAATACCAAAGTTTGTGACTGCTTACTCACATTCTATCTATTCAAAATCACAATTGATTGAACTTACTTGTCTGGTCTGGTTCCTGACCTTCAGGGAGATCCGCTACAGTCTGACTTGGTGCTTCATTGGTAGGTAGTAGGTCAATACAGACGGGCTCCTCAAGTTGGTCCTTGTCACCTAGCCAACTATACAATAACATCAAACACAAAATATGGCTAAATGAAAGGAATATCTATGGGCTATGTCAGGGCTTAATGTCATCAAAAAAAGATCGAGTTGAAGTCATAAACTTATAGAACTAGAGGGCGCATGAGTGATGCTTGGGCACAAACGCCACATGACCGCAAGATGACAAGCGCGTCATTCTGTGTTGAATATGAAATACACATTTGAGTTTTTTGTTATTGAACGCTCACGCGATGCTGTTTGTTCAACTTACAAAATGGCCGCACAAACACACACTGTGAGATGCTAGTTTTGTCAACTTAGAAAATGGCCGCCTGCGCGTATGCCGGAGCGCATATATAGACCAGTTCGCCCTCTAGTTCTTACATATACCTCTGTGGTTGAAGTCAACAACCCTCACGTCACAATTGACAAATTTGTTTACATTGAAACCCTTATGGGGGCTTTCAAATCTGTCTAATAAAGATAGGGCTCACAAAAAGTAATGAGCTTGACGCTCAGTTTTCTCCTAATTACCAATTTTACCTGTTATGACTGAATTCTGTTTCCATTGCAGCGAATTCCCCTTCTTTCAGGATGAGTTTATCGAGATACCATGGAGTACCAGCGGCTTTTTCAAGCACTATTCTAGTTACACTTCCGATGGACACCGCTTCAAAGTCAAATACATCCTTCTGAAATGCAATGGAATATAATATCATAATATCAAACTTCAATTAGTGGCTAGATTCAAATCTAAGTGGCTATACTTTCCAGTAGTCAAATTTCAGTTGGTACGTTCTGTACGACACACAACACAAAACTTCCACAGACTTTACATTTAACTAACATGGTTTAAAGATAATGATGGTAGAAAGCTTCCCTTAAAATAGTCCAATACTGAGCATGTGCGCACACGCCCAGAGTCACAAAAAAAAACTATTATGTTTGCTGCTGCCAACGTATCAAAAGTCTCCAAGTTGGAATAAAATGGTGGTACCTTCAAAGCACTATCAAAGGCTTTTTCTCCATCCCTAGGCTTTATGAGAAGTCTCCTGCCAGTGTCACCATTCTCGCCATAAACTGTCACTGAAACTTCCGAGTCGGTCCCTGCATCGTCAGCCTCACCAGTGAAGACTTGCATATAGTATCGGACAACTTGAGGAAAAACAGACAAAGTGTGTCAGTTAAAACTTTGTATTTATTTGTGTAAATGCATTAAGGAATCTTTAACAAATATATAAACTTATTTTGACTTTATTTATAAATAGTTCTTATATAGCGCATTTCACAATAACGTCTCAATGCGCTTTTCATTAGTTATGTTAGTGCCCTGGTCATTGGGCAAATAAAATTCCTTTTTTTTCTTCTTCCTCAGCTCCCGTAGTTTACATCCCTGAGCTGCAATGGCGCTCCAGTGCCTTTTCATATACAATATCAACCTCTTGGTAAGAAGCAATGGAGAGCTGTTGATAGTATATAACATTGTGAAAAGCGACTCCCTCTGAAGTAATATAGTTTTTGAGAAAGAGGTGATTTATAACTCAATAACGAAAGACTTCAGTTGAAGCCTTTTATTAGGCAGTTGAAAGCACAACAAACAACATTTTGTGAAACAGTGATGTTTTTCTTTTCCTTATTCTCTTGCAACTTCCATGACCAAAATGTTCACAGAGTTGTTATTTGATGCATATGTTGAGATACACCAAGTGAGAAGACTGGTCTTCAACAATTACCAATAGTGTTCAGTGTCCTTAAGCCAGTAAGCAGCTCTATGAAATTGAACCCTGGGCCAAATTTCAAAGAGCTTGCTTAAGCCAAAAAAGATGATGCTAAGCACAACAAAATTATGCTTACAAGAATAAGGTTACCAGCCAAACTTCCATGCAACATGTACAATTTGTGACTGGTGTCCTGCTCATTTCTGCTTAGCATACAGACATATTTACCTTGGAGTGGTTCTTGGTCTGGTCTCAATGCAGGAATCTCAGCAACAATGTCTTCCTTGCCGTCATTCTCCGTCAGTGATAACCAACGGTTAAACTCAAACCTCAAACATTCCTCAGAGAAGCAATCTCGCACATCAATCTAAGACAAATTTGAACAAGTATATATTTTATATGCTTGAACCCAAATCATCGTCACCATTGGAAACAAACCATTCCTCAGTTGGCTCAAAATCATGTTTGCTGGTGTGTCTTAATAATAAAAATAATAAAAATAATAACCGTATTTATAACGCGCCTTTTGCCAAAGGATACAAAGTGTCAGGTATTATTACTGCAAGGAGTGGGGTGAATTATGAGATATAAGACCTAATCCTTAAGCACCATGTAATGGTTTACAAGGTGCTGTGGCGCAATATGCTGCCAATCCAGCCAGGAACACCGGGGCGAACCCCTTCTCTTTTCGATAAGTGCACTGGGTTCTTTTACATGCGTTTACACAACACATGGACCAACGGCTTTACGTCCCATCCGAAGGACGAAGCAATGGTTATGTGTCTTGCTTAAGGACACAAGTGTCACGGCTGGGGAATCCAACCCACACTCTTGGCCAAGGGTTGAGAGCCCCGGACTCAAGCTCTGGTGTTTCTGAGTGTGGGTTCGAGTCCCAGTCATGACACCTGCAGCCGATTTCACGAAACGCTAGGATTAACCCTATATCGAGTTAGGACGAGTAACTCATCCTAACTTAGGATTAATCTTAAGGTCTGCATGCTACAGTGCAGGGTTGGGACTCGTCCCAAGTCCAAAGATTAATCTTAATCGAAGGCTGTGTCCTTAAACAAGACACTTACGCTTTGTCCTTTGGATGGGAGGTAAAGCCACTGATCCCATGTGTTGTGTAAAAGAACCCGCCATGTAAAAGAACCCAGTGCACTTATCAAAAAGAGAAGGTGTCCCTGTGTTGACTGGCTGCATATTGCGCCACACACCTTGTAAAATATTACTTGTACGTGATGCTATGTAAAAGGAGTAGGTCTCATAATTCAAACCTAGTCCCAAATACCTTGCAGGAAAATAGTGAATAATGAAGCGAGCATCACTGAGTGACGGATATGAGCGCTATATAAGAAGCCACTATTATAAACGCTCATTACTATTATTATTAAGTAAAAAACATCAGGGAAACAAACTGGATTTGATGCTTTTGTTTGTTGTTGCCAATATTGAAATAAAATGTCCAACTTTTCTTACCTGTTTTAAGTGCCATGATTTGTCCTTTCCGTCTTGTAGCTGTAATCGTACCTTGTAGATATCTCCTATGTAGGCACCAGGCTCAAGCTGCAATCAAAGAATTAATAATAATAATAATAATAATAATAATAATAATAATAATAATAATACCAAAGTCTTACATATATAGTGCACGTACATGTATCTACCAAACAAGGTACTCAAGGCGCTGAGTTCAACAAACTTTCAGAAAGATAGGTGATTGCAGTGATGAACTCTGAGAACCAATTATTTAGCACCTTATAAGGGTTTACAAGGTGCTATTGCGCATACAGCAGCCACAGCCAGGAACACCGCGGTGAACCCCTTTTCTTTTCGATAAGTGCACTGGGTTCTTTTACATGCGCAACAATATAACACATGGGAGCAACGGCTTTAAGTACATGTACCATCTGAAGGGCGAAGCATAAGTGTCTTGCTTTAGAATTTTAACAAAACTGGGTGTCAAAATAATTGTTCAACTATAAACTCTGCGTCAAAAAGTCAGTCTTTCCTTGCACACACAACAAACTGTAGTGTAATTTATAAGTTACACTAGAAAAGACTTAAAGGCACTGTACCCAATTGGTAATTACTCAAAATAGTCGTTAGCATAAAAACTTACTTGGTTATGAGTAAAGGAGAGCTATTGATAGCATAAAACATTGTGAGCAACGGCTCCCTCTGAAGTAACATAGCTTTTGAGAAAGAGGTAATTTCTCACCCAAATATTAAAAGACTTTAGGCCTGAAGCCTTTTAGGCATTCGAAAGCACAAAAATTTGTGCAACAAGGGTGTTTTTTCTTTCATTATTCTCTTGCAACTTCGATGACCAATTGAACGTGTCCAGTGCCTTTAAATATTGACACTTTACATGTATATCGTTTATAATGGGCAGTATCACATCAAACAAAAAGTAGCTGTATCATTTCATGACTTTACCTCAAACTCAGCGGTCTTGCCAGGTGCAAAGTTTCCTTCCTGCCCATTGGTCAACACCATGACCTTTGACATTCCTTTGTCACCATAAGCAACCAATGAGACATCGGCGTCTGTGCCACAGTCGGGTAAATCGCTAGTGTGTACAGTGCACTTCCATTTTTCTGAAATTAAATACAAAAAACACGTTAAGAAGTCTGTTTAAAGGAAATCTTACATTTAGCAATACCGTACTCACGTCTACTCATTAAGTAAACCTCGTAGAAGACATGTCTGCAAAACTTGCACAGAAAGGCCTTAAGCCAACATCTTAGTGCCGTCCATCTGTGATCCTCAAATCGGCAGCAGGTTGAATCGCAAGCACTTTGCCTCAGAAGCACTACAGGGCCCAATTTCATAGAGCTGCTAAGCACAAAAATTTGCTTAGCATGAAATTTTTGCCTTGATAAAAACCGGATTACCAACCAGATTTCCACGTGAATTTCAGGATAAGCAAACAACAGCTGAATACCAGTAACAAGCAATATGCAACAAATGGCAATTTGGTTGGTAATCCTGTTTTCATCAAGGAAGAAATTTCATGCTAAGCAAATTTTCGTGCTTAGCAGCTCCATGACATTGGGCCCAGATCATCACCACTCACCCTCTTTCCACATCATGGACCTTGAATCAATTGGAGGTAGCCAGGGAAACATCCTCAACAGGTATCCATGACTTCATCCCAACTACATCCTTCAGACCTACGGGCTGGGATCTTCCTTCCTGGGTCCAACTCAATTGCCTTAGGGCTAGGGCCGTAATGCCCTCGTTCATACATAGCATCTGAGCTACCAGGGGTCGATTGGAGGTAGCCTGGGCAACACCCTCAACAGGACTCCATGACTTCATCCCACTACATCCTTCAGACCTAAGGGCTGGGATCTTCCTTCCTGGGTCCAACTCAATTGCCTTAGAGAACTGGCTAGGGCCGTAATGCCCTCATTCCTCCATAGCATCTGAGCTACCAGGGGTCGATTGGAGGTAGCCTGGGCAACATCCTCAACAGGACTCCATGACTTCATCCCAACTACATCCTTCAGACCTACGGGCTGGGATCTTCCTTGTAGGGCCTGGGTCCAACTCAATTGCCTTAGAACTGGATGGGGCCGTAATGCCCTCGTTCCTCCATAGCATCTGAGCTACCAGGGGTCGATTGGAGGTAGCCTGGGCAACACCCTCAACAGGAATTAGTGACTTCATCCCAACTCCATCGTTCAGACCTAGGGGCTGGGATCTTCCTTCCTGGGTCCAACTCAATTGCCTTAGAACTGGATGGGGCCGTAATGCCCTCATTCCTCCATAGCATCGGGGCTACCAGGGGTCGATTTCACAAAGAGTTAGGACTAGTCCTAACTTGGGACTAGTCCTAAGAGATATTCAAAACTTAAGGCTAGTTCTAGACGAGTAACTCATACTAACTCAAAATAAGACTAGTGTTAACTCTTTGTGAAATCCACCCCGCTCAAAACTGTGTCTGTGTGGCAGCCCACAAACTATCAGCCACATCGTTTATGACTGCCCTGACTTCAGACAACTAAAAGGCGACCAGGAATTCATGAAGATACCATCAAGTGGCTTGAAGTAACCAACCTACCAATTAAATTACATTCAATATTCACTTTGGTCCAGAGATCAAACGAAAAGAAGTAAAGCTCACCTTGTAGAAGTAATTCCACATCATTCTCTGCCATCTTCAACTCTTCCTTCTCCTCATCCTTTGCTCCGATCCATTGTGAAGACATGAAGAGGAGTTCCTGCTCAGCCTTAGGATACGTCTTAACGGTCATCTTTTCTAGATACCATGAGTGGGCGGAGTCAGGGGAGGGGTTACTCACTGACACAGTGTGGACCTTCCCTAGATCAACAGCGTTGACAGTAAATGTATCGATCTACATAGAAATAGAATAATAAAATGTTAATATCAGTTAGTGCTAAAGAGGAGATCTCATTTCGAAAGAGTACATTCATTCAAATCCGCTGTGTGTATCTTCTAGCAGGGTAGATGATGTTCTTTTAAAAAATTGTCTTGCTTTACATTCTACTACCGCGGAGTAAATTTTGCGGGATTCGGGAGACTTCTCAGTTCTGAAAAGAACTGTCCTGCTTTTAAACTACTACCTGGGCGGAAGATAGAAAACCTTTGCTTAAAGACACTGGACGCTATTGGTAATTGTTAAAGACTAGCCTTCACAGTTGGTGTATCTCAACATATGCACAAAATAACGAACCTGTGAAAATTTGAGCTCAGTTGGTCGTCGTAGTTGCGAGATGATAATGAAAGAAAAAAACACCCTTGTTACACGAAGTTGTGTGCTTTCAGATGCTTGATTTCGAGACCTCAAATTCTAAACATGAGGTTTCGAAATCAAATTCATGGACAATTACTTCTTTCTCGAAAACTATGTCACTTCAGAGGGAGCTCTAGTCATTGTCAGGAGACTTGTTAGAGTGTGGCCTATTTTGAAGGGGTTAATCCACTACAGCTTTATTTAAAATACAAAGGCTCAGTACAATATCTGCTATTGGAAGAGTACATCGGCTGATATTTCAAGAAATATATAAATCACTGCCAGTCCAACTTTATGCAAAATGTATTTTTTTCTCACCTGTCCTTTTGCAAACTTTGTTTCATTGTTTGACTTCGCTAGAAGACGTTGTCCACTGTCTCCTTTGCTTCCATGAAGCGTCACATAAATGTCGCCCTCTGTGGTGGCATTCTCTACATCACCAGTGTGAACTTTGACCTGGTAGTTGTAAACTTGAAGAAAAAAAAATAAAGAAAACTTAAATATTTAGTATCAGTGTGATCTTGAATGGATTCTGGGCCAAATTTCATGAAGCTGTTCTGCAGAAAATACTGCTGAGCAAATTTATTTGCTGAGCAAAAGATGAGTGGTGCACCAGTCACAACAATGTAAACTTAATTGAATGTTGGCTGGTAACCTGTTTTTTGCTAAGCAATATTTTCCTGTGCTCAGCAGGTTTGTTGCGCTTAGAGGCTTTATGAAATCGGGCCCCAGATCTGTCTATGTAATAACTCTTAAAGGAGAACCTACCTTGATGTAATTCTTGCATATCTTTAACTGCAGGTAACTCCTGACATATCTGCTGTGTATCTTTATCTCGACTAAACCAACGATCGAATACAAACTGCATCTCCTCATTGGTATCTACATCCTTCATGGTTACCTGACAGACACAAATATAAACAAATAATTTAGGGATGAACAAAGAAAAATGTACTAGGTGGTTTAGCATCAAACCACCGCCGCCGACCGATTAAAGGGTACATGCACTTTTTCCTAACAAAAAACACAGTGTCCACAGATTTACATTAAACTTGCACAGTTTGAAGATTATGATAGTAGAAAGCTTCCCTTGAAATTTTACTTACTGAGGTGCTGTAGTTTTTGAGAAATGAGTAAAAGTAATAATTTTTTGTCTCAGTTTTAGCATGTAAAAGCGTATTAACCAGTTATGCTATGGTTTTGGTATAATATCATAACTGGTTAAGGGAATTTTACATGTAATGCTAAAATAATTTTGGTCTCATGAGACCAAAATTTTTGTGTGACTTGTTTTACTCATTTCTCAAAAACTACACAACCTTAGTTAGTATTATTTGAAGGGAAGCTTTCCACTATCATTATCTTCAAACCCTGTAAGTTTAATGTAAATCTGTGGCATTTTGAAAAAGTACTCAAATCCTTTAAACTAACATTCAGATCCACATAGTTAAAACCTACATGTAAGAATAATAATAGTGGCTTCTTTATAGCGGTCATATCCGTCACTCAGTGACACTTGAGGCGCTTCAAAAGTCAGTATTTCCTGCAAGGAATGTGGAACTACGTTTGAATTATGGGACCTACTCCTTTTACAAGGTGCTGTGGCGCAATATGCTGCCAATCAAACCAGGAACTAGGGGGTGAACCCCTTCTCTTTTCGAGAAGTGCAGTGTCTTTTTACGTGTGTTACACAACACAGGGGACCATCAACCTTATGTCCCATCCGAAGAACGAAGCATCATGGCTAAGTGTCTTGCTTAAGGGCACAGGTGTCACGACTGAGACTCGAACCCACACTCTGCTGATCAGAAACTCCAGAGCTTGAGTTCGGTGTTCTCGACCACAGCACGCCACCAAAATCTGGGAAAGTACCGATGAGTATACTTACTGAATTGACATGCCAAGCTGGATTATCTCCCGTGTTATCATGCTGCAGTCGAATCTTGCTAATGGCTCCTATCTCACCAACAGAGATCTGTAACGTATCAAAAACATTAATTTAATCGACTCTGTTCCCAAGATGCTCAACCTCATAATAATAGTAATAACAAATGCATTAATATAGCACCTAACACGTTAAAAAAGAAAGTCTCTAAGCGCTCTTTTGAATAAAAGAAAATTACAGAAATGATTTGAGAAGACTCATGAAATGTGAGATAGTGACAGCTTGGAGAGGGAGATTGTTCCATAAGTGATAACTACGTTGACCATATGCTTTGGTGGTAACTTTAGGGATAACGAGGGTGTCTTTGTTAGCAGAACGGAGGTTTCTAGTAGGAGTGTATGGAGGGAGTAGATCTTTCAGGTAAAATGGTCCACTTCCACGACTATATTGAAATGTTTAGTGGAGGAGAATTTTTTTTTTTCCTGGAGGGGGAAATTTATTAAAGTTTCTTCAATGTACATAGCTATACAAACTACTGGTAAAACCAACTACATGTACTTATAGAACGATACTAAGAGAGAAATGGCAAATTGCAAAAACAGGAAGTTTGATGATTATGCAAGGCATTTAGTTGGTACATAGCAATACAAAAAGCTCCAGTTTGGTATTGAACTTATCTAAGTTGTTATTCGTAACAAAGATCATTTTTTCCATTACAAAATAATGATTAGAGTAGAGGAGAATTTTTGAGAAGAACCCAAAGGTCTCTACACCCACCTCGAATGTCTCCTCAGAGCCAGGCAAGAACGCTTCTCTCTCCAACGGATGTAAAGATTTCTGTCCCTTCTCGCCGTAAACAGTCATTAAGACCTTCGCTGAAGTCCCTGCATCTTCTTGCTTACTAGTCTCGACCTTGACCTCCCAGTGACCTTTAGTGTCAGAGGTCATGGGTATGGGACACTCCACTTCACCCAGGAGGGGAAGGTTATGTTCAAGTTTACGATTGTCCACGCCGGTATCTAACCATCTGGAATAAAATATATTTGGTTTAACTTTGGTTTAGTTATGTTTCCGTTTGATATAATTTCTTTGGTACTTTTTGAAGACCTTTAAAGGCAGTGGACACTATTGGTAACTACTCAAAATAATTATCAGCATAAAACCTCACTTGGTAACGAGTAATGGGGAGAGGTTGATAGTATAAAACCTTGTGAGAAACGGCTCCCGCTGAAGTGACGTAGTTTTCAAGAAAGCAGTAATTTTCCACAAATTTGATTTCCAAGACCTCAGATTTAGAACTTGAGGTCTCGAAATCAACCATCTAAACGCACACAACTTCATGTGACAATTGGGTGTTTTTTCTTTCATTATTATCTCGCAACTTCGACGACCAATTGAGCTCAAATTTTTGTTATTTCATGCATATGTTGAGATACACCAAGTGAGAAGACTGGTCTTTGACAATTACCAATAGTGTCCACTGTCTTTAACAGCTTTATAAAGTTGGGCCCTGGATGTCCGACTTACCGTTTACAAGGGAAGACATACTGTATAGTCGCTGTTGATGATTCCTTAACGGTCACTTTATCTAGAAACCAGCCAGCACCCAATCCTTCTGACCCATGACCTAGAGTGATGCTAGACGGCCGTAGGATATCAACAGCCTCAATAGTAAACAAATCAACCTGTAAATAACAACAACATTGCAATGTTTCACACGTGGGTACATCAATGACTTAATTCATCTCCAAGACACCTTCGTTCCACAAACAACCTGCTCCTGAACGTTCCACAATCATGGCACTCCTGGGGTGATCGCTGCTTTTCACGAGCCGGGCCATCTCTTTGGAACAGCCTCCAACCCAGACAAGCAGATTCTTGTTCTCAATTCAAGACACATCTTAAAACACATCTTTTTCAGAAACCATAGTTTTCAAACTTGTCTTTGTGTTTTTACTAACAGAGCTTTTGGTTTTGTGCCAGGAGTATACTAGAAATGTTCACTATTATTATTCATATTATTATAGTGCCCACCATATCTCAAAAATTTTCTAACTTATCCTTAGATTGTGCAAATCTGCAAGTATCCAACTTTTGGAAAACTCTTTCTGAAGTTGTACGGGAGGTTTTGAGTGAACAACTTTAACCATAGAACCCAAAAGGTTTTTTTCTTCAGCTGCGTCACGCATCTGGAACTCTCTACCACTTAATCTTAGATCTTGTCTTTATACCACAACATTCAAATCTCTTCTCAAAACTTATCTTATGTCACAGGTTTTCAAGGACTAGTTTTGTTGTGTATGTTTTCTTTGTTTTGTTTTGTTTTGTTTGTTGGTTTTTACTGCGCCTTGAACACCCAGCAGGGTGGACACGTGCGCATTATAAATCTTATTATTATTATAATTATTATTAATATGTTACAGATGTATCTTACCTGTGTATTATTGAACATGGTTTTGTTGTTCGATTTGCGTAATACTCTCTTGCCCGTATCCCCTCGCTGTCCATGCAGAGTGGCATAGATGATACCATCGTAAGAAGCTGCCCCCTTATCACCAGTGTGTACTGACAACTCATACTGATAAACTGTATAAAAAAAAATAATGACAATCAATGGGTGGTTCGTTTAGCTTCTCTGGGTCGACCCCGGTCTGCCCCGGTACGTTCGAATAGCTTTGACGGGGCTCACCCGGGTCAGCCCCCAGTGCCCTGCTTGTGGAGTAGGTCACTTGGGGGTGACCTGAGGTGCATGGCGTCACCACCAGAGGGCGAGTGTGATCGTTCGCTTAGCTCTTGTCAGGGGCTCACCCGAGTGAGCACTGCGGGGTCGATCCTTGCGGTCCCGTCGCGTTTGTGCAAGCAGCATCACCAGTGCGCCCTCTAGTTCTTTTATAACTCTATGATGGAGACTCATAGTGGTTGACTAGCCATCTCCTAGACTTGCCTCGTCGGGAGGACAGCTATGATGAATGAATGAATGATAAATGAATGAACTACCATATCATACCTTGTAAAGGTGGGATGTCCGGCCTGATGGCTGGTAACTCAATATAACCAGCTACATTCTCATCGCTCGTTTCTTTCTTAACGTCTTCCTTCTGCTCTCCAGTCTCCTTCTCATCCTTCACGTCTTCCTTCTCGTCAGTCTTCTCCTGGTTTTTGACTTTCTCCTGCTTTCCAGCCTTCTCCTTCTCATTCTTGTCTTTCTTCTTTGTCTTTTCGTCCGCTTTACTTTTCTTATCGTCGTCCTTTGTTTTCTTGGATTTTTTCGACTTGTCCTCCTTCTTCTTCTTCTTATTCTTAGCGTCTGATTTGTCCTCAACTTCAGGCTCAGCTTCCTCTTGTTTGTTTTGCGATTCTGACTTCGGTGATGACTCTGCGTCGGTCGATGAGGCAGAAATGTCCTCAGAATGACGAAGCCAACGGTTGATGAAAAAGTGAAACTCTTGGTTGGTGTCTTGGTCTTTCATTTTAACCTATTAATTAATAACAGTAATTATTAATAATAATGGCTACTTATATATAGCGCTCATATCTGCAATCAGTGACACTCAAAGCGATTCAACATACAATATTTTCATGCAAGGTATGTGGGACTACTTTTGACTTTATGAGACCTTCTCCTTTCACATAGCACCTTGGTAATGAATGATTCACAAAATTCTGTAGCACAATATGTGTGTACTGGTTCTTTTTAAGTGCATTACACAACACACTGGACCAACAGCTTTATGTCCCATCCGAAAGACCAAGCAACATGCCTTGAAATTGCACGGTTTTCCTTTTACCTCGTTGACTAACACGGTCGGCCATTTATGGGAGTCAAATTCTTGACTCCCATAAATGGCCCACCGTAATAGTTTGCAAAATAGAAAGGAAAACCACGCAATTTTGGGGCAAACTTGTGTGGATCATTGTTTTCTACTTTTAAAACATCTTTCTAACCATTATACGCATTTTAAAACAAACGGTTACAAACGCTTTTTATAGAACAACTCGTCCGGTGCAAGGCAACGTGTTCCTTGAAGGACACAAGTTTCACGACTGGGACTCGTAACCCACAATCTGCTGATTGGAACACTAGAGCTTTAGTTTGGTGCTCTTAACCGCTAGGTCACGACATGCAACCACTGAAGGATTTAATTAGCTTTGGCGTATTTATCAAGTGTTGATTAGCATATTGTTGTTGTTGACATTCATAGATCAATTAATGAAATAATTGATATCTCACCTTCTCCAAAAAGATGCTCTGTTTTTCATCTTTGTCGTCATCTTCATCTAGAATAAGACGGACCTTATAAATAGGACCAATCTCACCGACCTCAATCTGTGAAACAAATACACCAAAGTTAGACAGACTAGTAAATATTCATCTGGATTTCCTTTCATCATTACTCATTTAATTCTATTTATTTGAGTTGTGAAGCCAAGGACTCTCGGAAAAGTGAAACAAAAAAAACCTTGTAAGAGAATAATGAAAGGGAAAAAACACCCTTGTTGCACAAACTCCTGTGCTTTCAGATGCCTAAAAAAAGGCTTCAGGCGTGAAGTCTTTTAATATTTGAGTGAGAAATTTACCTCTCTCAAAAACTACATTACTTCAGAGGGAGCCGTTTCTCACAATGTTTTATACCAGCAACAGCTCTCCATTGCTTAATACCAAGTAAGTTTTTATGCCAACAATTATTTTGAGTAATTACCAAAAGTATAATGTCCGGTGCCTTTAAAACTTACCTTGAAGTCTTTGACACATCCTGCTGGGAATGCGATATCTTCCTTGTTGCCATCAGTCTTTCCATTCTCTTCAATCGTAGCATCTTTCTCCTCAGGAGGACTGTCTTTCTCAGCATCTCCGTCAGATTTCTCCTCATTTACCTTAACCTCACCCTCCTTAGCTTTATCCTCCTCCTGTGGCTTCAATGGTATAACCTCACTGCTTCCCTTTTCTCCATATACTTGAACAAAGAGGTTCGAGTTTGTGCCCATTCCATTTTCCTTTCCAGGGGTGATCCAGATGGTCCAGTTCCCTTTGGATGCAGACTCTCCATCGTCTTCCTCTGAATCCTTGTCTTTAGGAACATCCTCTTCACCTACAAATAGTTTAGAATTCCAACTTTAAAAGAGTATAACTCAAGATTTTATAAATATGTCTGATTCCTTAGTTTTACCATGGATGGTTTCACATGTGCTCATTTGTGATGGTACGACACTTGTGGCATAGTGTGGTGTGGTGTGATTGAGCGTGGCAAATTGTGGTTTATTACGGCAGTGATTAACAGGGTCAATATGGAACATTGGTGCGTGGCAGGTTGTAGTTATATAAGACTGGGCAATATGGAACAATGGAGTGTGGCAAGTTGTGATTATTTAAGAGAGTGATGAACGTGGTCAATATGGAACATTGGAGCATGGCAGGTTGTGGTTATTTAAGACAGTGACGAACATGTTCAAATGGAACATTGGAGCGTGGCATTTTGTGGTTATTTAAAACAGTGATGAACGTGGTCAATATGGAACATTGGAGCGTGGCAGGTTGTGGTTATTTAAGACAGTGACGAACATGTTCAAATGGAACATTGGAGCGTGGCATTTTGTGGTTATTTAAAACAGTGATGAACGTGGTCAATATGGAACAATGGAGTGTGGCAGGTTGTGGTTATTTAAAACAGTGATGAACGTGGTCAATACAGAACATTGGAGCATGGCAGGTTGTGGTTATTTAAGACAGTGATGAACGTGGTCAATATGGAACATTGGAGCATGGCAAGTTGTGGTTATTTAAGACAGTGATGAACGTGGTCAATATGGAACAATGGAGTGTGGCAGGTTGTGGTTATTTAAAACAGTGATGAACGTGGTCAATATGGAACATTGGAGCATGGCAGGTTGTGGTTATTTAAGACAGTGATGAACGTGGTCAATATGGAACATTGGAGCATGGCAAGTTGTGGTTATTTAAGACAGTGATGAACGTGGTCAATATGGAACAATGGAGTGTGGCGGGGTGTGGTTATTTAAGACAGTGATGAACGTGGTCAATATGGAACAATGGAGCGTGACAGGTTGTGGTTATTTAAGACAGTTATGAACATGGTCAATATGGAACAATGGATTGTGGCTGGTTGTGGTTATTTTGTTTTCTGTCTTAATACACCCATTTATGTCCTGTCTTTTTATGTATGTCTGTCATTTGTCTGTCCGTCCATAGACTGAGAAACAAAAGCTGTTGCTTCACCCCCGACCTAGATGTACCATTTTAAAGCTCACTTTCATATCACTGCTGTAAAACGTTCATGTACTGTCAATTTGATTAAACAACATTTTGTATTATTCATTTTTAATTATTGTGATATTATGCAACATTGAATAAACACACATATCTTGGAAGATTGACAAGCGCCCTCTGTAAATGTATGCGTCACACTTACAAGGTTTTTGGTTAGGCGTCTACAATACGGAGTGTGCATGTGCTCGTGGTCTTGGTTAGTGGAAACGCATTTTGTGATGTGTAGTGCAACCCGAAATACAGGGAAGTGTTTATTATAGATTACAGGGCTGATACTTCACAGAGACTTCGAAGGTGATTGCCTCCATGCCCCTGGTCATTGCCTTGGTGCCCCACAATACGGACTGTGCATGTGCTATTTATTTGGTTATAGTGAAAGCGCATTTTGTGTGTCATGTAGTGCAATACGTAATGCGTAAGTGTTTATTATCAATAACAAGCCTGATACTTCATAGAGGCAACGAAGGCAATTGCCTCCATGCCCCCTGGTCTTTCATTGCCGTGGTGCCCTGGAAATGCTCCAGTAGAAATGTACAATTTCCTCATAGGGAGCTCTTTATTACCCAAAGAGAAAATGCCTTGGTGCCCTTGCCCTTTCAAAAACGAAGCATAGAGGCCTGCAATTAGTTTGCCCGGTGCAAAACTTTGACCATTAAATAGTCATAATAGTGAGAGTGCAGTGAGTGAGTGAGAGGTGGTCGAGCTGATGGTGTTTTGAAGAAACTTGCCTTCAAGGAACAATTCTCTCTCCGGTAAACCTTTGCCTTTACGTCAAAAACCATCAGAAGTCCGACAAAATTAACAAGCAAACCAAATAAAAAAAACTAAAATGGAATCACAAATCAAACAATTGGAACAAATCAACAAATGAAAGTGGCTACTACATATACATCTACCAAATTCAGAAGTTGACCTGCTGTAATAAAACCATAAAAGCCTAGTTGAATGGGCTATTTCAAACAGATTTGTATTGTATGATTTGTAAGTCAAGAAAATGGATCAACTTTTGAAGTACAGCCCGGTTCATACTAGTGCTGGGCGAATAGTGAAATTTTGTTATTCGGATACCGCTGGCCAACTATCCGAAATTAACCGGATATTCGAATAGTTTTTTTGCTGCTAGAGGGCGCTGTTCGTTTGTGAATGAGTTATGGGCGGATTGATATTAGTTTTAGACAGTGTCACTCGGTTCATTCATAAAAATGACCGGATCTAATTTAAAGATGGCGATTTGCTTTTTCTTTTGATCGTGATTGACTCTACGTGATGGAAAACTTTTGTAATCTTTGAACAAATTACGTCAGAAATGTCATTGTTTTAACTCTTCACGGAGGTGAGCATAGTTAAGTACTTAATATATGCTGTTTTATGCTGTCTTAATAGAAGTTTCATAAGGATTCAGACAAAACAATTCATATCAGTTGTTGCCCGACGTCCGCGGATATTCGGATATTAAAGAATATCCGGTTACTCGGTTGTAATAACAGAATTATCCGGTTTGTAAATAGGTATTCGCGCCCTATACGGATATCCGGTTAAGAAAAAAAAGGCATTCGCGGTTACGGATAGGAAAACCTATTCGCCATTAACCGGATATTCGAATAATTCGCCCAGGCCTAGTTCATACTTACTGCGAATGCGAATACGATACAAATTTTGACGTCACCAATTCACAACAAACAATTCACATCAGTTGACTTGTGCTCAACTCATGCCAAACATTCGCTGTTAAAACAACCATGTGACGTCAAAGTTCACTTCGCACTCGGAGGAGTATGAACGGGCTTAAGTAGCAGACTCTACTGGAGTATGTGTTTTATGTAGTAATGAACTACTTAATAAACTCTGAATTAACCAAATGAAGAAGCCAATACGTGCAATGATGATATCACACATGGGTTTGGAATGAGCGGGAGTGAAGTTAGTATATGAAACGGATTTAGTTAGTATAGTGTAAATAATACTGTAATAAAACAAAGGAAAGTAACACAGGTATTATGCATAGTTATAATAATAATAATACTAATAGTGGCTTCTAATATAGCGCTCATATCTATCACTCAGTCTGTCAGTGGCGCTCAAGGTGATTCAACATTCAGTATTTTCAAGCAAGTTATGTGGGACTACGTTTTGAATTATGAGGCCTTTTCCTTTATAGCACCATGTAATGCTTTACAAGATGCTGTGGTGAAATCTGCAGTCCATCAAGCCAGGAACACAAGGGCGTACCCCTTTCTCTTTACGATTAGTGCACTGCGTTCTTATACGTGCATTACACAACACACAGGACCTACGGCATTACGTCCCATCTGAAGGATGCAGCAATAATGGTAAAGTGTCTCGCTTAAGAACACAAGTGTCACGCCTGGGACTCAAACCCACACTCTACTGA
This sequence comes from Asterias amurensis, assembly GCF_032118995.1. Lineage (NCBI taxonomy): Eukaryota > Metazoa > Echinodermata > Asteroidea > Forcipulatida > Asteriidae > Asterias > Asterias amurensis. Next base: position 2,288,233 of record NC_092667.1, on the reverse strand, counting down.
TCAGAAACACCAGAGCTTGAATCCGGTGCTCGGCCAGGACGCATACAGTTTTATGCTGGCCTGACTGTTACTATTAGTGCAGTTTTGCTTGTCAACGATGCTTCCAAATCACATCAGGGACACAACATCCTTCAGCACATCCCAGACACTTCTGAAAGCCCACTTGTTTCAGGAGGCCTACCATCAATGACTTAGATTAAAGGGTGTCGTGGCCGAGTGGATAAGAGCACCGAACTCAAGCTCTGGTGCTTCTGTTCAGCAGAGTGTGGGTTCGAATCCCGGTCGTGACACTTGTGTCCCTGAGCAAGACACTTAACTATAATTGCTTCTCTCCACCCAGGGGTAAATGGGTACCTGTGAGGGCAGAGATGGTTCTTGTGATTGATTTTAGCCGAGTAGCGCATATTAATGTTGCACAGGCTGCATACTCCCCACCAGGGTGCTGAGATGGTTTAAGGAGTGATTTAAGGCCCAGTGACCAGGGGTAATAATGTCAAGCGCTTTGGGACGCCCTCCGGGTGTGAAAAGCGCTTTATAAAAACTGGTTTTTATTATTATTATTATAATTAACTTCACCTTTGATGTAGGCCCTTTATAAATTGTTATTGATTAACTGATTGATGCGGTAATTGCACAAGTGGTGGTGTGTTTGTCGGACAGCTGGGTATTCCTAACGAAAGGGACTTCTTTAGTACCGATCAATAAAACATGAGAATAATTTACCTTCTAGTTGTAGATCGGCTTCAAGCACTGTATTACCATCTTCTCCGATGATAGCGTTACCAAACCACATCTTAGATGCAAAGACAGATCTCGTCTTGGCAAAGCGACCTTCTTGCACAGTGAGTTTCTCTACAAACCATGTATCTTGTTTCTCATCGGAGCTAATGGTCAGAATGGCCTTGTGGAGTTGACCGACTGACACTGCGTCAAAGTGGAATGTGTCGACCTGAGCAAAATTTGATGACAAATAAATCTGTCTTAAAGGCACTGCTGTCTTAGGATTAATCTTAGGACTTAGGACGAGTTAAAGACACTGGACACTATTGGTAATTGTCAAAAACCAGTCTTCTCACTTGGTGTAACTCAACATATGCATAAAATAACAAACCCTTGAAAATTTGAACTCAATTGGTCGTCGAAGTTGGGAGATAATAATGAAAGAAAAAACACCCTTGTCACACTCAGATCTCGAAATCAAATATGTGGAAATCTCAAAAACTGCTCCACTTCAGAGGGAGCCATTTCTCACAATGTTTTATACTAACAACCTCTCGCCATCCTTGTTACCAAGTAAGGTTTTGTGCTAATAATTATTTTGAGTAATTACCAATAGTGTCCACTGCCTCTAAAGGCACTGGAGTGGATTTCACAAAGAGTTTAAAATAGTCTTATCTCGAGTTAGGAGCACGAGTTACTTTAAGTATATCCGAGGACTCGTCCTCTAGTCCTAAGTTAGGACATAGTCCTACATTGTAACTCTCTGTGAAATCGACCCCAGGACATCTTTGGTAGTTTTTTTTAAGTGAATGTGGCAAAAGTTAGTCTTTGGCAATGATGCTTTCCAATGTTTTCAAGCACATGCTCTTGCACCTTGTCTTTATAAGGCCAAACGATAAATCTGCATGGATATGAAGACATGTGGGTGCACCATTCTACGTGAAATGCATAGTGTATTGACCCCTTGCACGCGTGTCACACGCGGCGACTGGTGCCATGCTCACCATGTTGGTGGGCAAGTTAGGTTTACGCGTATTAACGCCGCGTCGTCTAAAATGCGCACTTCACTGCATAATGCACAGCATACTCTATGCATAGAGTTATATATGAAAACGCACAGTGAAATTGCCCACCAGTATGGCGCATTCAAGATTTTTATGATGATGACGTCAGGTGAAATGGGTCAATACATGTACTTATTTGCGCATAGAAACAGTGTATTCTTCCATACGATCCTTCACACCTTTGTGAAGGAGTGTATCATTACGCTGTGCAGAAGTAGTCAAATATAGGATGCGTTCGATTAGCTTCCACAGGTCGACCCCAATCTGCCCCCGGTACACTCGAATAGCTTTGACGACATTCCAGGGGCTCACCCGGGTCAGCCCCCAATGCCCTGCTTGTGGAACGGGTCACTTGGGGCTGCCCCGACTGGTGCATGATGTCACCACGAGAGGGCAAGTGTGATCGTTCGTTTAGCTCTTGTCAGGGACTCACCCGAATGAGCACACTAGGGTCGACACAGGGAAGCGAATCGAACGCACCCACTGAAGGCTGGAAAAGAGGCTGTGAACGTGTTTCAAGCGTTGTGTTGTTGTATCGAGTGGGGACTTGACTGGACTTGGACAAAAGTGACTTGCGACTTGACTTGACTTGAGAAAAAATGACTCGGTTACAACACTGAAAGTCTGTAACTAATGCTGGCGGCAAACTGACTACCTTGACTCATTCTAACATCTCAAACACCTACCATTACTTTTCCTTCTTGTGAGACTGGTTGAGATGTTCTAGTCAGTTCATGTTTCATCATTTCACCACATGTTCCCGTTAATGCGACATGTAGATTAGGGTTGGTGGAGGCACTCTCGGCGTCTTCCTTAATGTACACTTGTACTGTGTATTGCACCACTACATCAAGACAAGACAAACAAGTGTAATAAAAGGGAGTTAAGAATGGACCCTTCCCATAAAATATGTTAATTTCATTCACGTATGCGTACAGACCCTGTTGGTTGGCAAACGCCATAGAGTTGTGCACTAAGCAGACGCGCAATCGCATCTGCGTCACGCACCCATTAGCCGTGTACAAAACAGCGCGATGTGCCCTCATTTTTATTATGTTATTATTTTGCTAACCAATAGTTAGTGCGCACGCGCTACGTGCAATTTACATATTTCATGGGAAGGTCTATTCACACTGCAGTAGTGAAGTTAATAACGATCCACTAAAGCACTAGTCCGCCCAGGTAGGACTTGAAAAAGTATCGACACTCCTGGGTTGACAGGTCTTTTCCTTCAGCTGCGCCATGCATCTGGAACTCTACCACTTAATCTTAGATCTTGTCTTTGTACCACAAAGTTAAATATCTCCTGAAAACTTATTTTGTGTCATACGTTTTCTAGGACTGATTTAGACGTGTCTGTTTTCTTTCGATTGTTTTTGGTTTGCTGCGCCTTGAACACCCATCAGGATGGATATGTGCGCATTACTCTATAATTATTATTATTGCTAATTATGACCATTGCATACCTGGGAGAGGTTCTACTCCTGGTCTGATGGCAGCTACCTCTCTCATCGTAGCTGGGTTGGAACCCTCCTCAGACGATAGCCAAGCATTCACTCTGAACAGTAACTCAGGTCGGTTTGGATTCGTCAGCCTCACCTAGATTGCAGGAAAAACAATCGGTCAAATACACCTTTTGATACTGCCACCACGTTTGACGTTTTCCTGGCATGTGATATCTTAGTACATGTATAGCACCATAGTAGGCACTGGACACTATTGGTAGTTACTTAAAATAATCGTTAGCATAAAAACTTACTTGGTAATGAGCAATGGAGAGTTGTTGATAGTATAAAACATTGTGAGAATCGGCTCCCTCGGCAGTAACCAGGTAACATAGTTTTTGAGAAAGAGGTAATTTCTCACTTACATATTTGAATCTGATAAAAGACTTCAGGCCTGAAGCCTTTTTTAGGCATCTGAAAGCACACAAAATTGTGGAACAAGGGTGTCTTTTCTTTCATTATTCTCTTGCAACTTTGATTACCGATTGAGTCCAAATTTTCACAGATTTGTTATTTCATGCATATGTTTGGATAAACCGAGAGAGAATACTGGTCTCTGAAAATTCCACTTTGAGTAAACAACTTACATGTTGGACGTGCCAAGCTGGACTGTCACCAGAGTTATCATGTTCAAGTCGAATCTTAGTAATCTCACCGATGTCATCAATCTCCACCTGATAATAATCATAACCACATCCATTAATAAATATATTCAGGTCAGCAGTTTTTAAAATGCAATCTTGTTATTTGGGAACACTATATAGAAATTGGGAACCAAGTTCATAAACCTGTAGCAGATATCTTATGCTTACAGAGTGCCAGTTAGCAGCATTTTTTAAATTTTTTATTTAAATAATGACTTACATGTATTACCGTAAGCGAAGTACAAGGTATGCTAACTTGTCACAACTGCAGGGCCCATTTTTATGGCTCTGCTTACCAAAAGCAAAGAATAGGTGCTTGCGTAAGCAGGGAATTCTGTGGTTACATCAAGCGTATTTCACAGGTTAGCAGGGAATTTTGGCTTGTGCGCATGCGTACTCCATTTTACTAGGCATTCTCTGCTGACACAGTTAGCGCAGAAATTTGGAAGTAAGCAGAGAATGATGAGTGTAAGCAAAGAGATCAACGGTAAGCAGAGCCATGAAATTGGGCCGAGATCTCTTGAACATACGGTGAAACCTTCTCAGATATGTATAAAATACAAGCTTTATAAGCGAATTTTCCAGAGTAAGCACAACTACTTGCTTACAAATTAAAGAAAATAGCCCTGGGGAATGAATTATCACCAAAACCAATTTAGAACTTTACCTCAAATTCTTGCTCTGTGTCTGTTTCCAAAGCCTTGCCTTCCAGTGGATGACGTGATTTGTCCGATTCACCAAATACTGTAAGATGGACTAAGGCTGTGGTACCAGCATTCTCTTCTACACTGGTCTTGATCGCCACTGTCCACTTCCTATCTGGTTTTTCTATAATGAAATATTAACAATGACAGTATTTAACAATGATGATTGTTATACCTTGATAACAAACTGTAAAGTTTGATTTCCAAGAGTAGCCAGCATTTTGTCCTTTGGATATTCCAAAAAGACTTCACCTGTTGAACTGAGGTTGTGACAACTGTAAAATACATACATGTAGGTTAATAACACATACTTTAAGGATTGACTTACCTTCTGAAGGCTCATCCTTTGCTTCTGACTTCACTGGACGAACTCCTATAATGAAAGACATCACAGACATACAAACAAGTTCATTTTTTTTGTCTCTTTCTGTGTGCACAAGGATTTCAAAATATATGGTTGCTCAATATTATCTGATTTTTCCGAAAGTATGATAAGCACTATTTATATATATTTGGTTTGCGGTAACACCATGTGTGTATCTAATGTACTTGCCAGGTAGAGTGTGTTCTTAGAGAACTGTCTTGCTTAATTCTACTACTGCAGAGTAGATTATTCGGGAGACTTCTTATTTCTGAAAAGAACTGTCCTGCTTATAAACTATTACCTGAACGATTGTTATAGAAATAGGCTGGGACTACTACTTTGGCTTGTAGGATCGTAATTAACTGTACTACCGCAGAGTCAGTTCCTAAAAGACCAAACCCAACAACTGACTCCAGGAGGGGATATAAACGAACCATTGGTTTAACGTCTACGATTATGAGTTGCACAAATCATGATTCAGTAACTATAGATAACAATACTTATTCTAGTCATTGTGAAATCAGAGGTTAGCTTGGTGGGATTCGAACCCATAACCTTGTGATTGCAAGTCCTGCAGTCTGACCACTGGGCAGGAAACTAAATGTCAATACACAACTAGAGTAGTGAAGTGCTATTCACACGACAGAAATTTAACTGGGGTCCCTTGCTTTATTTTAGCATGGTTGTAAAATGTAGCAATGCTTGACCAGATATTGCAAGAGAACTTGGACAGTAGAAACAATGTCCTTTCACACGAGGAAAATTTTGTACAATTTTACAACCAGGCTACAATGTAGCAAGGGACCCTTGCTAAAGTGATCTCGTGTGTAAGGGGCTTTACTCACCGAGTAGTTGTAACTGTCTCTGTGTTTGTCGGTCTTCCATATGATCATCCAGCCAACTATTACAGGCAAAGAGATATTCCTGGTCGGCTCCCTCATTCTCTCGTACAGTCACTGAGTTGATGAATATACCAGCACCTAAATAAAGAAAAAGAAAAAAAATGTCATGCAATCCTTCTGGGCCCAATTTCATGGCTCTGCTTACCGCCGAATTCTGCGCTTACGATCGCGATTCCCCGCTTACGTGCAAGGGCCAAATTTCTGAGCTAGCCTTGTAAGCGTAGAATGCCTAGTAACGTGGAGTATGCACGCGCAGAAGCCAAAATTCGCCGCTAACCCGTGAAATACACTTGCCGTAAGCACAGAATTCCCTGCTTCCGTAAGCGCCGATTCTGTGCTTACGGTAAGCAGAGCCATGAAATTGGGCCCTGGTCACTAACAGGCCCGAGCACTATTGGCCGAATTATGCCAGTCCATTGTTTTATAACACACCTTGGTCTAAAATAGGAAGTAAGAAAAGAAACTTTTGAGGGGTTACTCAACTGTTTTAATTCAACATTAATCCATGGGCAATTAAGTCAGAAGCGATTTGACCAATTAGAGGACTGCATTTAGTTTCCCCGGATTTAACCAGTCAACAATTGTAAGTCTATTGCCTGCTCCAGGAAACCACTTCCCGCAAAACATGCACGGGGATGTCTTGACGTGCGCCTAGTTCACGGTGGTGCAAATCTCATGCACTAGACTATATTATTAGTTCACCCCATGTGACAGTGTTTCAGCCAACCAAGGGTGCGTTCCACTCGCGCAAACATTACCAACATTAAAGCACGTTCGCCAACAATTTTCAGTGAAGCGAGTTTTCTTCCGCCACCGTTGGCAACTTTACGCGTGTAATTACAGTGTATTTTTAGTGGTTGATAATGCAGATTTAAAAAAACGAAGTTAATTAGTTGATGTACTACATACATGACATACTACATCAAAAACAAAGATATTGTAAAAAAAAAAAATAGGGATGGTGTCGCCATCTTCATTTCAGGGCGCCGCCATATTGGCACTAGTAGTGCACACAATCATTCCAAAGATAAACGACGTTTGCGCGAACAGTTGCGATACATTTGCACAAGTGGAACACACCCCAGAACTAGCAAGAGGTGTGTTATAAAGCAGAATATTGAGTCATAACTCACCATAGCCTATTTCATCATGCCCAATCTCCACCCTCGACACATCGCCAAGGCACACCGCTTCTACTTTGAACTCATCCACCTGCCCCTTTATGAATTTACACGGCTGGTGGAGTGAGTGGTAGAGTCTCCTCTTGCCTGTATCACCTCTCTCTCCGTGGACGATAACCCACATCTTGGCGTCGGTGTAGGCTGCCCAATGATCACCAGTAGACACAGATACGTGATAAACATTGACTGTCGATAAAATAAATAACATAAATAATAAAATAGAGAAAAAAGAATGAGGTTTTGGGGGTCGAACAAAGAATTGACTAGAGTGGGATTCGAACCAACGACCTCCGGATTCACGTGCCGGCGCTCTACCAACTCAGCTATCTAGCCCTATATTGGCGGTGTCCCTATTTTGTCAATATCTTTGTTCGGTGGTTAGCAGTTGCAAACTGCTTACCAACCAAAAGGACCTACATGTATGATAAAAAAGCATACTAATACTTTATTGCCTGGCTGTTGTACATGTATACTGACCCTACGAGAAGTTTGACCCATGACTCAAATATAGAACAAATTCATCTTCAATGTCTAATGGTTAAACCTACTAGACACCATTGATAATTACTCAAAATAATTGTTAGCATAAAAACTTAGTTGGTAACAAGCAATAAGCCTTTTTGAGGTATGGCGGACGTGGTATTAGGTTTACGTGTAAACGCCGCGTCGCCTAAAATGCGCACTTCTTTGAATAACATACGTTCTATTTCTATATGCACAAATTTACCACAACTTTACAGTGTTGTAGCATTGTGTCCGCCATACCTCAAAAAGGCTTAAAACATTGTGAGAAACGGCTCCCTTTGAAGTAACATAGTTTTTGAGAAAGAGGTAATTTCTCACTCAAAGATTAAAATATTTCAGGCTTGAAGCCTTTTTTTTCTTATCTGAAAGCACACAAATATTGCAACTTAAGTTTTTTTTCATTTCATTATTCTCTTGCAACTTCGATGACCGATTGAGTCCAAAATTCTCACAGATTTATTATTGTACGCATATGTTGGGGTACACAAAGTTAGAATACTGGCCTTTGGCAATTACCAACGGTGTTCAGTGCCTTAAATCACAAAAATAAACATTACTGTGTTCATGTTTTACCTGGCAGTATTTCTTTGTCTTTTCTAACTGCAGGCAGCTCACGTACGATATCAAAATCATCGTCAAGTCTCGACATCCAACGATCAAAATCAAAGACGAGTTCTTCCTCTGTATGCTGATCCACCATCTTGACCTGTTTGTATTTAAAAACATCTCATCATGAATAACATGGTACAACCCATAGAGTTATATATAAGACCTAGAGGGCGCACTGGCCTATATACGCGACCCGGCATGCGCGCAGGCGGCCATTTCCTAAGTTGACAAAACAGGCATTGCTTAGTGTGTGATTGTGCGGCCATTTTGTAAGTTGAAAAAACAGCATCGCGTAGTGTTCATTAAGCACAAACTCAAACATGTGTTTCACCATTCAACGCGCGTACAGAATGGCGAGAGCGTGTCTCTGTGCGGTCCGGTAGCGTTTGTGCAAGAAGCATCACCAGTGCGCCCTCTAGTTCTTATACATAACACTATGGTACAACGACTCTTAGGCCATGTCCGAAACGGGAACTTCGGCTACAGCTACGGCTGGATCAGCACATGGTCTAGCCATAGCGATAGCCGCCGTTTCCAACACTGCTTTTTTGCGAATGAGAAGCAATGAAGTGGCAGGTCTGTTTTAGCTGCGAATGTTTCGCAAAAGTTGAGCACATCTCTTCTCTTCTGAATTATTTGTTGCGAATTTGTGACAAAAATTCATCATTGATTGTCAGGACTACCGACCTGTTTGAGATGCCAGCCTTCCCATTGGTTGGTTTGGTTGTCGTCTTCATCATCCTGACCAATCCGAATCTTGTAGATCTCTCCAATCTCACCAACAGAAACCTAAATCACCAACAACAATTAAATACAGATCATTTACATTTAGAGTTCATGTCTTCAGTCTCACCAACAGGGTCCGTCAGTCGTTACATTACAAGAAGCAACTTACCAGTACAACAGCAGCAGATTACCAGAAGTGCAACAAAACATAGCCGAAAATATATCATTCAATTTACAATAACATTTTCCAGCTAAGAACAATCACTTTAGTAACACAATTTATTGTTAGCTGAGCAAACTGGCGTTGAACTTGATTATGTTGCAAGCACTAAAATATGCCTATATATTTTGTAAAATAATCATAAAATTTGACCAACCGTCGTTTGACAACGTATACGAAATTAGATAGACTAACTAGTGTTGTTACTATTGAGAAATCCAATCCATTGAAACTGTGATAACCAATGGGGGAAATAGTTTAAGTCAGAGAATAGACTCTAAAGTGTAGATTCGTGAATACAATGTACTCGCCTTCAGCTCGTACATTCTATTCACGAATCTACACTTTCTCGTCCATTCTCCTTAACTTTATAATCTTTCTCATCTCCCTGGGGAGTAAACAGCCCTGAGCTGCCGAATGGCGCTAGTGGCTTTTTTAATACACAAAATCAACCTCTACCCTCGCAGGTACCCATTTATACCCCTGGGTGAAGAGAAGCAATTATGGTAAAGTATCTTGCTCAAGGACACAAGTGTCACGACCGGGATTCGAACCCACACTCCGATGATTTAACCACCAGAACTTGAATTCGATGCTCTTATAACCACTCAGCCATGACACCCTATACCTTTATGTTATACAAACAACACCGTCATGGCCGAGTGTGTCATGGCCGGGCGGTTAAGAGCACCGGATTCAAGCTCTGGTGTTTGATCAGCAGAGTGTGGGTTCAAATCCCGATCGTGACACTTGCTACGTAAAATTGGGGAGGTAGTGCTTTCTGCTCTACCGGCCAGGCTTTGGACTGATGATACCCAAGCCTACATCATGGACTGTAGGCTCTAGGAGTAGGTGGCAACGGCCTCTGGACAAACAATTGTAGCCCACACCTTGAAGTGGCCTTCAGGCCTTGTGTGTCTGGCGACTTGCATAAAAAAATTTAAAAAAATTAAAGTTCAATACAGCACCACGACTTACATCAAATTGGTCAGTGTTACCAGGTTGATAGAAGTTATCTTGGTCCTCCTTGTCAAGAACAATAGAATCTGTTTTTCCTTTGTCTCCATACACAACGAGATGAACTTTGCTATTGTTTGCTGGTTTAGAATCCTCATCAGTTGTGATCCAAACTCTCCATTCACCTTCTGCAATGTTAACCAATCATTCATTTTTTAGTTTGTTTTTATCTGTAATTCATAAATACTCTAGACAGTTCCGCTATTCCTATTGGTAGAGAGCATGTTACATGGGGGCGTTAAACAGCTGATAAAGACATAGCCGGCTTTGCATGTTATGTATGCAAGCTCATTTACGCCAAATTACTTACGTGGAACGCAATATATAGCTATTAGTACCAGGGCATAATCCGTTTGTATGCGCTTAATAAACAAAACAACGTGCACTAAACAGAATTCTTTACAAACAAGTTGAAAATTCGCTAAAGAAACATAGTCTTTACATTGTTTCATTTTTGTTGGGCTTTTGAACAAAAGGGCATTTGCATATGGAAAAAATAAAAGAGTAGTGACTCGTTCTTGAACGGCTGTTTAAAACCTTGCAAGGTCGCCACTTTTTCTAATCCCTTAATAATCACTTACAACAGTGCATATTGATATATCAGTCTCTTTAAAGGCAGTGGACACTATTGGTAATTGTCAAAGACCAGTCTTCTCACTTGGTGTATCTCAACATATGCATGAAATAACAAACCTGTGAAAATTTGAGCTCAATTGGTCGTCGAAGTTGCAAGATAATAATGACAGAAAAAACACCCTTGTCACACGAAATTGTGTGCGTTTAGATGGTTGATTTCGAGACCTCAAGTTCTAAACTTGAGGTCTCAAGATCAAATTCATAAAAAATTACTTCGTTCTCGAAAACTACTCCACTTAGAGGGAGCCGTTTCTCACAATGTTTTATACTACCAACTTCTCCCCATTACTCGTTACCAAGTATAAGGTTTTGTACTAATAATTATTTTGAGTAATTACCAATAGTGTCCACTGCCTTTAAAAAACCCTAAAAATATATTATATTATCCTAATTGGACATTTGATGTTGAAGGTAAAAATTTAACAAATACTTACGAGTTGGTAACACATCTTTTTCTGAAATTAAAATAAGATTAACAAGTTATGAGCATAGACGGAAAAATAGAAATTTAAAAAATGGAAAGACATTTACTACTTATGTTTTGATCTTTTCTTTTCAATATTTTGTTTTGTTGTGTGTAAAGAAACTTCATAGGAGAACTAACCTCATTAAAAACTTGTGCAAAAAGTAAAGGGAAGGTACACGTTTGGTATTTGTCAAAGACCAGTCTTCTCACTTGGTGTATCCCAACATAAGCATAAAATAACAAGCCTGTGAAAATTTGAGCTAAATTGGTCATCGAAGTTGCAAGAAAATGATCAGAGGGAGCCGTTTCTCACAATGTTTTATACTATTGACAGCACTCCAATGCTCGTTACCAAGTCAGTTTTAAAGTTAATATTTGTTTTGAGTAATACAAAACTTGTACTTTCCTTAAAGGCGAATATATTTATCTTCATCAGGTGTGAGAGGTACTGCTGACTAAATAAAAAAATTAATTTAGGATGGAAGTTTCTTGAGTGGATACTTGAAATGATGGAATTTACTTCTTTTACATGTAGTTATCCCTAGTGTTAATATTTAATATTTACTAAGAAATTTCTGAACGCATTTCTGTAAGGCCTGAAACTAGTGGACTTTCCCAACCACTTTTAAAAATCTTTTTGATTCATGAGTCCAGGATACATACTTGTTGTTTCTTCGACTGTAGCAACTTCACTCTCCATTTCACCACATGTAGTGTAAATCTCAAAGCAGTACGTGGTCTTTTGTAGTAGCCCTGTAAACTCCACTTCACTCACGGCGACTTTCTTCTCTTCAATGATGTGTTTGCTGCCCTCTTGGGGTGCATCTTTTTGCTCATCAGTAGGTGACTGTTTGTTAGTTTCTGCTGTCTCATCGCCATGGTTACCAGGATCTGATTTCTTGTTGTTACTTTCTCCCTGGTCTTGATTGTTATTGGTTGAGTTTTCATCCTTAGTCAGGTTTTCATCCTTAGTCGGGTTTTCATCCTTAGTTGGGTTTTCACCCTTAGTTGGGTTTTCATCCTTAGTTGAGTTTTCATCCTTAGTCGGGTTTTCATCCTTAGTTGGGTTTTCATCCTTAGTTGGGTTTTCATCCTTAGTTGGGTTTTCATCCTCGGCCGGCTTAGCTGCTTCTGATACAGATTCTTCCTCTTTCTGTATGCATACAACGCGGAAGCCTGTATACTGACCATCTGGGAATGTCCAATGGACGGTGACCGTGTCCGTTGTACTCTCTGTCTTTGGGTCAACCACTGACAGCGGCTCTGAAAAGAATTGGTTTACTCTGATGAATTAACTGTTTCCAAATAAGATGTTAAATCCAAAAAAGTTTAAAGGCACTGGACACCTTTGGTAATTGTCAAAGACCAGTATTCTCACTTGGTGTATCCCAACGTATGCATAAACAAAACAAAATCTGAGTAAACTTGGACTCAATTGGTCATCTCACTCGAATAATAAAAGACCCGTCCTGAAGCCTTTTTTAGGCACCTGAAAGCACACATATTTGTGCAACAAGGGTGTTTTTTTCTTTCATTATTCTATTGCGACTTTGTTGACCAATTGAAACCCAATTTTCACAGATTTGTTATTTTGTGCATAGGTTGGGATACATGTACATCAAGTGAGAAAACTGGTCTTTGACAATTACCAATAGTGTCCAGTGACTTTAATAGCCATGCAATAATGAAATTCAAGTGTTAATAAAAAGATAAAACATTGACGTGAATAAAGCAATAACAAGACGTGTGGATGCTAAACTGTGAATAAGCTGTGAATAAACAAATACAAGTATTAAAACAAAACCACTTCATTTTCACTTTTTAAAAAACAAATAAAAAAAAACTCCGCTGGGAAAAAACTTACAATCGCATTTAAGATATATTAATGGTCACATTTTGAATAGTATCAACATAAAACATGGGTGAACACACACTTCTAATTTTAAACTCTGCTGAAAAAAGGACAAAAGTGCAAATTAGTAGTAAAACTTACAATCGCATTTAAGATATATAAATGGTCACATATTGCTTAGTATCAAAATAAAACATGGGTTAACACACACTTCTATTTTTAAACTCTGCTGAAAAAAGGACAAAAGTGCAAATTAGTAGCAAAACTTACAATCGCATTTAAGATATATAAATGGTCACATATTGCTTAGTATCAAAATAAAACATGGGTTAACACACACTTCTATTTTTAAACTCTGCTGAAAAAAGGACAAAAGTGCAAATTAGTAGTAAAACTTACAATCGCATTTAAGATATATTAATGGTCACATATTGCTTAGTATCAAAATAAAACATGGGATATTACCCACTTTAAACTCTGCTGAAAAAATGGGACAAAAGTGCAAATTAGTAGTCAAACTTACAATCACATTTAAGACATATAAATGTTCACATATTTTTGCTTAGTATCAAAATAAAACATGGGTTAATACACACTTCTAATCAATCTAAAACTCTGCTGATAAAAAGTGCAAATTAGTACAGTAAAACTTACAATCACATTTAAGATATATAAATGTTCACATATTTGTTGCTTAATATCAAAACAAGACATAGGTTAGAACACACTTCTAATCAATCTAAAAACAATGTTTTGTTTAACAGCAGTCTGAAATTAGGCTTAGTCACTCAGCTCACAGCACCGTCTCTCCAACCACTCACTCTGTACATCTGTTGTCTCTCCCTCAATCTGCACTACTTGACTCTCAGTTTGCGAGTCTAGGGTTAGAATCTTGGCTATGTACATAGTCCCCGCTCTCAACGAGCCAAACTCTACCGACATCTTATCAGCGTCCAGGATTCGGATTTCTACGTCTTCGTCGTGATCTTGTGGAGATAACGTGACCTTATAACCGGTCACTGGTCCTTCGGGTTTCGTCCATGTCACTTTCATCGTGTCTGAAGATGGCTGACAGCTAGCATCAACCGCCGGCTGTGGTTGTGGTTCTAGAATTGTAATCAAAACTACTGCTCAGTGTACAGTACGTCAATAGACAAGTTGCAATAGACGCCATCTTTACGGGCAAATTGCATTTAAGCTTGCATGCGCGTGAAGCGCTCAGTTTATTAACGCAACCACGCTGTTTACTAACCAATCAGGCAACAAGTTTTGTGAGGTCTGCGCATGCTGCACGCCGTTCCCACGCAAAACACATGGCTACACAATGTATGTGTTCCAAATTGCCCGTGAAGATGGCGGATTTACGTCATGTGGGAACTATCTATATAATAATAGTAATAGTGGCTTCTTTTTAAGCACCCATATCCGTCACTCAGTGACGCTCAAGGTGCTTCAACAGTCAGTATTTCCTGCAAGGTATGTGGGACTGCGTTTGAAATATGAGACCTACTTCCTTTTACATAGCATGGTTTACAAGGTGCTGTGTATGGCAAGATGCTGCTAAACAATTATATGTATGAGACCTACACCTTTTAATACATAGAACCATGTACTGGTTTACAAGGTGCTGTGGCGCAATATGCAGCCAATCACACCAGGAACACCGGGGCGAACCCCATCTCTTCACAATAAGCGCACTGAGTTCTTTTACATGCGTAACACAACACACTGGACCAAGCGCTTTACGTCCCATCTGAAGGACGAAGCAGTTGGTTAAGTGTCTTAAGAAATAATGACAAAATTAGGACCAGCTAGAAGCATAAACAAAAAGAGAGCCGAGGACGAGCAGTGGAGTCAAGAGAGACAGCCAAGTTACATAATGAGCATTAATAAAAGATATTTAGCTCCTACAACAGTTGGTCCAGTCAAAGACATAATAATAATAACAATAGTAATAGTATCAAATTCTTATATAGCGCACGTGTCTACCAAACAAGGTACTCAAGGCGCTGAGTATATACAAACTTTCAGAAAGATAGGCAATTGCAGTGATAAATTTTGAGACCCAACTATTTAGCACCTTACAAGGTGCCACGGCGCATTTAGCAGCCACAGCCAGGAACACCGGGCGAACCCCTTCTCTTTTCAAAAAGTGCACTGGGTTATTTTACATGCGTTACACAACACATGGGACCAACGGCTTTCATCCCATCCGAAGGACGAAGCAATGGTTAAGTTTCTTGCTCAAGGAAACAAGTGTCAAGGCTGGGGATTCGAACCCCCACTCTGCTGATCAGAAACACCAGAGTTTGAGTTCGATGCTTTTAACCACTCGGCCACGGCACTTCCACATAATAAGACAGAGTTGTTTCACATATCTGTACAATTGGTGAAAATAACCGTGTGTAATATAAAAAACACGAGTGACTTGTTACGAGAGAGTTGGGCTGGTTTTGTTGGCATTGCCAGCAGACTTTGACTCACTTTCTTGCTGCAATGCTTGAAGCGTTCTTCCCTCCACGACAACTTCTTCACTTTCCTCATTTCCACTGAGAGTAAGAATCTTGGCGACGTAGACAGAATCATCCTCCAGATTACTGAAAGTGACGCTAATCTTATCATGGCTTAAGATTCTAATCTCTGGATTGGATTGGAGGGGATTGTCTAGGGAGATTGAGTAGCCAGTCACGGGACCATCCTTGGGCTTCTCCCATGATAACGTTAACGCTTTCTCTAAGGGTTCAATCTTGCTATTTATCACACATTGTGGCTCTGAAAATGAAGATTGATATGTTGAAGGCCCTGCAGCCGATTTCACGAAACGCTAGGATTAATCCTATCTCGAGTTAGGACGAGTAACTCGTCCTAACTTAGGATCAATCTTAAGGTCTGCATGCTACAACTCAGGGCTGGGACTCATCCAAAGTCCTAAGATTAATCCTAAGTTAGGAAGAGTTTGGTGAAATCGACGGCTGGACACTATTGGTAATTACTCAAAAACAGCCGTTGGCATAAAGACTTACTTGGTAACGAGCAATGGAGAGATGTTGAGAGTCTAAAAACATTGCGAGAAACGACTCCCTCTGAAGTATCGTAGTTTTTGAAAAAGAGGTAATTTCTCACTCAAATATTAAAAGAGTTCAGGTCTGAAGCCATTTTAGGCATATATCAATGACCAATTGAGTCAAAATTTCCACAGACTTGTTATTTTATGCATAATGTTGGGATACACCAAGTGAGAAAACTGGTCTTTGAGAAAAAGCAAAGGTGCCCTGTGCCTTTAAAGGGTGTATGTACTTTTTGTAGGACAAAAAAACACAATGTCCACAGATTTACACTAAACTTACACCGTTTGAAGATAATGATTTTTGGGGTTGAACAAAGAATTGACTAGTATGGGATTCGAACCAACGACCTCCGGATTAACGTGCCGGCGCTCTACCAACTGAGCTATCTAGCCCTATATTGGCGGTGTCCCTATTTTGTCAATATCTTGGTAGAGCGCCGGCACGTTAATCCGGAGGTCGTTGGTTCGAATCCCACTCTAGTCAATTCTTTGTTCAACCCCAAAAATCATTTACAAATTTACCCAGTCAGTTTCCCTTGTGGTTTATATTGAAGATAATGATGGTAGACAGCTTCCCTAAAAATTTTAGTTGCTGAGGTGCTGTAATAATTTTCGTCTCAGTGATCATGAGACAAAAATTATTTCAGCATTTAAAAATGTATTTTCATGACATTGTTTTTACTCATTTCTCAAAAACTACAGCACCTCAGCAACTAATATTTTAAGGTACGCTTTCTACTATCATTATCTTCAAATGGTGTAAGTTTGATGCAAATTTGTGGACATTGTGTTTTGTGCTACAAAAAGTACCCAAATCCTTTAACAATTGAGTGTGTATGAGTAGAAGGATTAAGACAAGGTGTGATTTAACAATCATGGTATAGGCAGTGGTTAGGAGTTAGATAAAGATATTCACTGTGGAAAGCCACTCAGTACAAAAAGTGCATAATTTGTCGTACTTATATGTTCCTGTCAAAATCACAAATAAAATCATGAACAAAATCAACAATCGTTTTCAAATATCAACAATAATTTTCAACTATATTTTTACACAATTCATCATGAAAAGAAACCTTTTTGTGTGTGAATAGAATCCGTGCACAACAAAACTCACTGCATCCTTTACAAAAATATCATAAATAATTGCAGTGGCTGAAAATAAAACAAACTGATTAGTCACGACATCATATTCTTTATCCTTATTCTTGACGTTGTTAAATAAATAGTAGATGTTTGCGTTTTCCAATTTCTATACTGTCATTCAGACAATAAGCTACGAAAAGTATTGTATTACGTTATAAGAGTTAGTATGAAAGATTAGATTCTTATAAGAGTACTATTTTGTAACTCAACATTTCAATCAGTATGCTTTGAATGTCTTCAAGAGAAATTTTGTAAGGCGTCCTTTCCTGCAAACCATTCAAAGGTAACGATCTAGTAGAAGTTAAGTTAAAGTATTGTCAAACTTTAGGGAAAGCAAGCATGAACAAGTGTGTTTTAAGTTTCTGCTGAAAGAGGGTGATGTTGTGCATAAAGCCTGGTTCATACTTCCTACATTGAAATGCGAATGCCATACAAATTTTGACGACACAAATTCGCACCAAATAATTTGCAGTTAAACTGAGTTCAAACATTTGCAGCAAAAAAAAAACCTGTGAAGTCAAAAATTGCTTCACATTCGCAAGAAGTATGAACCAGGCTTTATTTTGTCCGAGGCCTTCAGGAAGTGAATTCCAGAGTCCTGGTGCTATGTTGGAAAAGCTGTTAATATAAATGAATGAATGGTATTTGATCACAGCAAACAGTGCAGTGTAGTTTTCCACGACTCACTATCATCCGGTATCGGTAGAGACGCAGAGAGTGTGGTTGCAGACAACGCTACAACGTCACTTTCTACGCTCTTATTCACAGCAACAATCTCAATGATGTAGTCGGTTCCCTCCAGTAAGCCAGACACTCTGATGTTTGTTTTATCGTGATGTAGTATTCTAGATTCTACGTAGTCAGACTGCGTCTTCTTGCAGTGTACACAGAAGCCTGTTAGTGGACCGTCAGGCTTCGACCATGAGACCCTAATACTAGAGTCTGTCGTCTCGTTGACAGCGGCTTCTAACACTGGATTGGGCTCTATCCAAACGTAGGCAATAGTTTCAAAAGCAAATCAAGAAAAGAAAGTCAGAGAAAAACTCATAGGAAATGTAGTTTTCATTCTGCTTTTGAATAACAAATTGATTAGTTTTTTAGTTTTTCAAACAATGCACTATGGGCAAATATGGCAGCTCTGAGGGTTAACCAGCTGATGTAACTACACCCATGTTTTTGTTTTTGTTTCTTCCCTTTCCTTTTTCATTTCACTGTAAATGAATGCCTTCATGTGTCGTCATTTGTGAGCCAACGCATGCACGCTTACTCAGTACATTTTTTTGCTCATATCATCGAGTCAGTATTTATATGGAAGAAGAAGAATTGATTTCATAAAATAGAGAGATAGAACAATGAATTGAATTGTCATTAATGAAATGATTAATTTGTTTTTGAAAGTAAGATGGTTTGATTTGTCATGGTTTAAGGTTATAAAAATAAAAGACATTATCACTAAAGAGCGATCGGTTTAAAGAATACAATCCGTAAAGTTATATCGAGATAAAAATAAATATGACAGTGCAGAGGGATCCACTTTGGCAGCAGAGCTTGTAGGCAATGGTCCATAAAGACATGCATTTGCTCTCAGACAAAGTTGTGATTGACTGACTTGTTAAGTGTCTTTCTTTTATTCTGATTAGTGTTTAGATTTAAATATCTCATCCGATCTCGACCATTGTTTCTACTCCTCAGTCTACGACGACATCTCCTCCTTGCACAAACTCACTTGTGATTTCTTCCGTTTTGTCGTTCTTCTCTTCAGTTTTCAAGGTCCTGGAAACTAAGACGACAGCTTCGCTTTCCACAGTGCCGTTGACTGCACACACCTCTAGTGCGTACTCCGTGTCTTCATTCAACCCTGTGAACGTCGCCTTAGTCTTAGTCGCGTCCAGTATCTTCATAAGGGTTAGGTCTGTCTCTGAATGCTTGCAGACGACCTTAAAGCCAGTCACAGACCCTTCCGGAATCTTCCAAGATATGAGGATGGAGTCCTGTGAACTTTCAGCTGAAGCGTCAATGACTGGGCTGGGAGCTAAAGGGTAAATTAGTAACCACATTGTATCATCATGTTCCATCAAGTATCGTCAGTAGGTTAGCAAGAAGTTTAAGGGATTAGTACAGCTGAAAAAATTAGAAATCATGCTCTACCACAAGAGGTCAACAATCCTCCTTCTGATTAATTTAATTGTGAAAGTATGAGAGGAATCTGATATAATTCAAATTATGAGAGATGAATTAGTCCAAGTCAAAACTATATCAGCAATATTTGAAGCATGATGTGAAGAATAAGAATAAACTATAAATAAATAGTAAACTTGCGAGTATAACCATGTAATAAATCTCATTTGAGGGAGGGTTGGCTCTGAAAAGAGCCAGTTTGGTCGGTCTCGACATTTCGAACAGTATACTCTGCTCGTTTTCAGGAGAAAATGGAGAAAAATAGTATCAGTAATATTTAGGTTGTGTTGTGTAGCATTCTCACACCACTCACATTCCGGTTCTACTGGTTCAGGCTTCAAAACCTCCTCCCCATCAGTCACCTCGGTCACTGCAGTAGTGGATACAGATTTCATCAACCCTGTACTCTCTGCTTGACCATTCACTGCATAAATCTCTATTTCATATTCAGTTTCCGGGGTCAAACCAGAAAACGTTACCATGGTCTTTTGACTGTTTACAAATCTAAGTTCTGCTTCTTCCTCGGACGTCTCTTTCTGCCTGCATGTAATCTTGTATGCAGTGTGTATAGCGCCCTCTGGTGTTGACCAGTTGATAGTCAGTGAGCTATCTTTAGCTTCTACTGTCGCCTCCTGTACTGGGATTGGTTCTGAGAAAAACGGTTTGTAGATAAGTTCAGAAAAGCAACTACAGAAAAAGAAATAGTAAGAAGTGTTGAACACGGCAAGAAGATGTGCTGCAAGGTGCATTGCTATTTGAATACTTAATGTTTTTACAAAGTTCATCAAGAAACAAAACCTTTTTTACACTTTTCTGGAGTCAATGTGTAAGTCACAGCATGAAAATATACTGTTTTTTGCACAAATATAGTGTGGTTTACAATTTGGTGACATTCACATACATTGATACATCAATAATATCAGACGATTGCAAGTGAGTTAAAACAGAAGAGTACGTGACTTGAAACCAAAGAGTTCACTTGTTGTGCGGGAAATGAAGACGAACCGCTGGACATCTTAAATACAGACTCCAGTGACTCTGACACAACAACAAGACTGCCAATTGTTCCACAGCGTAACGTCACTAGTACACCTGAGTGCAGCTTGACTTTGAGTGCAGCTTGACTTTGAGCGCAGCTTGACTTTACAATGTAAGTGCTACCATTTTCTTATCCATTCTGATGATTTACTCTTTTAAGACCGGCTCATGTACAGGGTCTATGTACTTTTTTGTACGAAAAAAAACACACTGTCCACAGATTGACATTAAACTTACACAGTTTGAAGATAATGATAGTAGAAGGCTTCTCTGAAAATATTACTTGCTGAGGTGCTGTAGTTTTTGAGAAATGAGTAAACCAATGTCATGAAAATAATTTTCGTCTCAGTGATTATGAGGCAAAAATTACTTTAGCATGTAAAAATGTATTTTCATGACATTTTTTCACTCATTTCTCAAAAAACTACAGCACCTCAGCAGCTAATGTTTTGAAGTAAGCTTTCTACTATTATTATCTTCAAATGGTGTAAGTTTAAGGTCAATCTGTGGACATTGTGTTTTGTGTTACAAAAGGGAAAGAAAAAACATGTGAAGCACTTTGTTGAAACAAAGTCACTTCACAATGAGCGTAGAGTATGTATGCATTTCAAGCAACACATAAAATCACAAAAACTTTCAATCAACAAGACAAGGGACAAGTGCGGATCACTGCAGTTGTGTTAAATGGCGCCAATTTAACTCACTATCTGTAGTCATTGTTTTAGCCATCTCTGTTAACTTCTCCCCTTCCATATCGCCGTTTAGAGCCCAAATCTCAATCTTATATTCAGTATCGGGTTCCAGCCCCTCCGCCATGACCTCCCTACAGCTTGAATCCGTCGTCTTAATAAAACCACTGCTTGTATCTACAGAGGGCTCTTCCATCTCTGCTGAGAGGGGTGTACAAGCCACCTTGTAACCAGTTTGTGTCCCCTCTGGTGGGGACCATGTGATGGTTATGGAGTCAGGTGCTGTCATGATTTGTGGGTCGATGACCTTTCCTGGGACTAACCGAGTTGAAGGGAAATCAAAATAATTGAGCGTTATACTAGTAGAGCAAATAAGAAATGTCTTCACCATCCTCGTGTACAACCTGCCGATATCCACTAGTGTGGGGTGATGACCATGCAGAGCGGTCAGACCAGAGTATGAAGTTTTCAAATTTGTGACAGTACAATACAAAAAGCTCCAAAAGTTTTGTTTATATTAAAGGCAGTGGACACTAATGGTAATTGTCAAAGACTAGCCTTTACAGTTGGTGTATCTCAACATGTGCATAAAATAACGAACATGTGAAAATTTGAGCTCAATTGGTCATCCAACTTGCTTGAAATCTGTTAAAATACTTCAGGCCTTAAGCCTTTTATTAGGCATCTGAAAGCACACAAATTAATGCAACAAGTGTTTTTTTCTTTCATTATTCTCTTGCAAACTTGATGACCAATTGAGTAAATATTTTAACAGATTTGTTATGCTGTGCATATGTTGGGATCATCACAAAGTGAGAATTCTGGTCTTTGACAATTATCAAAGTTGTCCAGTGCCTTAAAACCATTAAAGTCACCTGGAAATAGAATTGTTTTCTTCTTTCAAACATAAGAGTATATGCTTACGAACAATAAAACAATTTTTTTAGTAATTGTTTGTCACGATTTATATGTTTAAAAAATATATAAAGTTGTTTGGGGGGCTGACTCCGCCTACCCCTTTTGTGACGTCAATCGAGGCAGACTTTGCCTGCAATGCGTATAGTAAACACACGTGCAAAGTACATGTACGTCCAAATCGTGAGTTGGTACATTTCAAAATGTGTTTTTCTGCATTCAGCAGCAATACACCTGGTCGGCATTGCCGGAAAAACAAAAACATTTTTTTTTTAAACATACAAACTCACGACTTGGTCTGTACATTTACTTTGCAATTGTGTTTACTCTACCCATTACAGGCAAAGTCTGCCTCGATTTACGTCACGAACAGCGCCCTCTCGGGTCAGGGTCTACTGTTAAATTTGTAAATAACATAAGAACTGATTTTTTAAAACCTTAGTTAACTGTTTATTCACATTCCACTCATCAAAACACATATATTAGTGACAAAAGCTTTATTTTGAAAAAATACCACTTCCAGGTGACTTTAATTACTATACGTATATAGTATCATATAATGTCAAAGTCAACAACCTTCAAGATATCGGCTTAGCTAGAATCTGTACTTACTTGTTGTGCCTCTGATGGTTACGGGTTCACTTCCTTCTTCCCCACTAATCGTAACAATGTTGAATTCATAACACTGCCCTGGTACTAAGCCTGTAATCTCTGCTTTAGTCGTCTCACCACCATCGATAGATGCACTCTTCAATTCAGCGTTATTATCACTCCCTTGTTTGTCACCGTCTGTTAAATATAATGAAACGGGTAGATGGCCTTAGCTTTCGATCCAATCCGGACCTTCTTCAGAGGCATAAAACAAGTACAAACAAATGCATATCCATTAATAGAAAAAGAGAGGGGGAAACGGATTAAGGAAAGGATCCAGAAAGAAGCGGGAAAATAACAGCCAATCAAAGTTTCTATTTCAGAGACAATATTGGTGGCTATGAACCAATATGAGTGAAGTGGCGAGGACAAAGGATGTTTAGAATGAAAGGATGGGTAACTGGACCATTAAAGTGGTAAATGTATTGTTCGACAAAAATGCAGGGAGACATGAAAGGGTAGGATTAGAGAGCAAGTTGCATCATGATACAACTAACAACTAACCGTCTGTTAAATATTATACAATATTTTTGTACTTTAGATCGAATTGCATTACAAATTTTTTAGTTACTCACTTTATCTTGTTACATATTTTACTAACAGGTTGAATGTTTAAATAGATTGAAATTCGCATAGGGGACAAAGAATACTATATTTTGGTTTTACTCATCACCAATACTTTTCCGAGCTCTGTGAAAAACTCACAGGCATACATTGTATAACTCGGGTAGGATTCGAACCCACGACTTGGCATGTAGAGCAGTGTCTTACCAACTAGACCACTGATATAGGATTTGAGGCATTGCATGGTGAGGTATCAATGTATATTTGGTTTGCGGTAACACCATGAGTGTATCTACTTGCCAGGTAGAGTTTGCGGTAACACCATGTGTGTATCTACTTGCCAGGTAGAGTTGCAACTCTACCTGGCAAGTAGATACACACATGGTGTTACCGCAAACCAAATATACATAGACCACTGATATTGCCCAGTAGCTAGAGGCAGTTTCAATCCTATTTTTTGGCAGCAACAATTTAATTGATTGAAATTTGCATCATAAACTTTCAAAATCTCACCATCATCTAATTTGTCCTGGTTCTTTGTATCCTTGTCTACACTCCTCTGCTTGGCGTTGTCTTCGCTTGGTTCATTCAAAACATCAGCCTTCTCCTCCTCATTTCTTGGTTTGTCTTTCTCATCAGCAACGTCATCTTGTCCACCATCTTCAGGTTTGTCTTGGTCATCACCTGATGCATCTTTGCTGTCTTTAATTGGTTGGTAGTCAACACGATAACCAGTCATTTCCCCTTCTGGTTTAGTCCACGTCAAATTGATGACATCTGTCGTGCTAGACTCAATGTTAGGATCGACTACTGCATTGGGTTCTGTCAGAAATGAAATGCAAACCACAACAAATCAATTATTATAAATGGTTGTGGAAAAATTGGGACACTAGGGCAGGTCTATCCCCTCTTCGTCCTGTGAGTGACCAGAAGAGGGGCCTTTTTACCTCGGCCTTCGGACTCAGAAAAAAGGGTCCCTCTTTTGGTCACTCAAAGTCCCTTAGGTGCATAGACGTGCACTAGTGACCTTATTGCCAGTCTGTGTATATTATGTGGGGCGTCGTGGTTGAGCGGATAAGAGCACCGAATTCATGCTCTGGTGTTTCTGTTCAGCAGAGTGTGGGTTCACAAGTATCGCTCATGACAGACACTTAACTATAATTGCTTCACTGCACCAAGGGGTAAATGGGTACCTGTGAGGGCAGAGTTGGTTCTTGTGATTGATTTAGCTTAGTGTGCTACAGATTTGGCAGTACAGGCTGTGTACTCCCCAGGGAGCTGAGATGGTTATAAGGAATTAATTAAATGGTCCAGTGACCAGGGGTAATAATGCTGGTAGCACTTTGAGACTGCCTTCGGGTGTGCAAAGCGCTACATAAAAACTATTAATATTATTAGTACGTACTTGTTGATTGCGTGAGCGTTGTCTTCTCACTCTCAGTGTCTCCATTGAATGCATAGATCTCAAAGCCATACTGACGACCCGGGGTGAGTCCTTCAAACTTCGCTGTTGTCGTATCTCCGTCCTCAATCTTAACTTCTGTGGCGTCTTCAGGAAGGCAGACGACACGGTAAGCAGTTACTGTACCTTCTGGCTTAGTCCAAGTTACATCAATGGTGTCTGTTGTACTAGTGGCTGCAGGGTCTCGAGGCTGGTTGCTCTCAGATTCTGCAAACGTTAATAGTAATAGTTATTGCTGGGACTAGAAATCAATTAGTTCACAATGACAATAAGCCATTTGCGAGTTAGATTTGAATAATGTCTGGTACAATGATTTGCTTAGTCACAATGTACCGCTTACATTTAAATTCCTCAGACTATAGATCGAGACAGTTGCTAGGTCAAATGGTTCGGGGCAAGCCTTTGTATAGCAACCTCCAGATGAGCAAACCCTGGTACCATTGTGCAATACACATCCATTCAGAATTGTGTATGGGTGTTCACCGTCTCTTACATAACTACGCAAAAGCTTGATCCTAAACGTATGACATGGCAACTGTTTCGATAGTCTGAGGAATTCAATTTTAAAGCCATTAGACCCTTTCGGTAAAAAAAAAAAAAAAAAAGTTCACAGATTTACAAATAACTTACAGGGTTTACAGAAGGTAGTGGTGAAAGACTTCTCTTGAAATATTATTCCTTGAAATGCTTTACTTTTTGACAAAACAGTAAAACAATATCAATTCTCGATAGCGAGAATTATGGATTTATTTTAAACACATGTCATGACACGGCGAAAGGTGCGGATACAAGGGTCGGTTTTCCCCGTTATTTTCTCCCGACTCCGATGACCGCTTGAGCCTAAATTTTCACAGTTTTGTTATTTGATATAGAAGTTGTGATACACGAAGTGTGGGCCTTGGACAATACTGTTTACCGAAAGGGTCCAATGGCTTTAACTGGTAACTTGTGATCAAGCACGTCAGTACACCAGACAATATTCAAATTTAACTCGCAAATGGCTTATTGCTTTGTATCTAATGACCTGAGATAACTTGTTATGAGAAGACGATTGTGACATGCCTCAATTGGAGAAACAGTGAATATTTCACACAGATGCAAAAATTATAGCTACAATCTACAATACAAAAAGTGCAAAGTTAATTCATTAACATTCTTTTATATTTTGATTAAGTTGTGGGAAGAAAACCCAAATGGAAACAAACATTATTATTATAATTATTATAAGTGGAGTAAAATTTAAAATTTCATTAACATTTGCAAAAGTGACATCAACAATCTAAAACAAAAGTGCAAAGTTAATTCATTAACATTCTTTAATATTTTGATTTCAGTTGTGGGAGAAAAACCCCAAGTAAAGACAAACAAGTGTTGTCAAACTAAATATTTCATAAACAGATGCAAAATTTACGTCAACAATCTAGAAAAAAACAGTGCAAAGTTAATACAATAACATTCTATAATACTTTGATTAAATTGTGGGAGGAAAACCCCAAATGGAGACAAATGAGTGGGGTAAAAATTAATATTTCAAACAAAGCAAAAATGACGTCAGCAATCTATGAAAAAAGTGCACAAATTAATTCAATTATATTCTTTAATATTTTGATTAAGTTGTGGGAGGAAAACCCCAAGTGGAGACAAACAAATGAGAGTACAAGATAACTTTTCATTAACAGACGCAAACATTTATTCAAAAATCTATAAAAAAAAGTGCAAAGCTATTTCAAAAACATTCTTTATCATTTTGATTAAGTTCTGCGGGAGGAAAACCCAAAATTGAGACAAACAAGTTCAGTAAAACTTAATGTTTCAAACAGATGCAAAAATGACACTAACAATCAGAAATTAATAAATGTTATTCAAAAACATTCTTTAGTATTTCGATTTAGGTGTGGGAGAAACAAAAGTGGATTAGAAAAGTTATATTTCAAACAAAAGTAAAACATACATCAACAGTCTGAAAAGGGAAAAACAATGTAAATATGTGTTAGTACAATTCGTTGGAGTAAATTAGATTAAAAATTACACAAACATGTCAAACAAGTCAATTCAAACAACACATTAACACCGCGAAAAAGAACACTTCTTTTTATTTATATTTCCAATAAGGTGGAGGGAAGATTAATTAAAATATAATTTTGTAAGTCATGACAACTTTCAGTGCAATAAATCAAACTCAAAACCACTCAAAATATAATTTTGTAAGTTATATAATTCTAGAGCAGTGTCTTACCAACTAGACCACCGAGACTGCCCCGTAGTTAGAGGCAGTTCAAATCCTATATTTTAGCAGTGGGTATTGCAACAATAATAGATGGAAATTTGCATAGGGGACAAAGAATATTTATTTAGTTTTACCTATCTTTAACTACCAGGCAATCTCACTGGTCTAGTTGGTAAGACACTGCTCTAAAATCGCAAAAGTCATGGATTTGAATTCCACCCGAGTAATATGCCTGTAATTTTTTTTCACAGGACTCGGGAAAGTACTGAGTATACAGTGCTAACATACATCGGTGTACTGTACATTTCCTATGAGCTTTCTCCAACTCTCTTTTCTTGATTTCCTTTGAAACACTGGTGTATATGGGTAAAACCAAAATTAGTATTCTTTATCCCGGATGCAAATTTTCATCTATTATATAATTTTGTAAGTTATGACAACTTTCAGTGCAATAAAATCCACTCTCAGTGCGGTTCTACTGTGCAACATCAATCTCGGATGGAAACAATCCTCTTACTTGTACATGCTGTCAACTCAACGGCTTCACTTTCTCTGTCACCACATACAGTAAAGATCTGTATGGTGTACTCCAGTCCTGCTTCTAAGCCTTCAAACGTTCCAGACGTCTTATCAGCTCCATCTACACTCAACGTCTTCATTTGAGTTTCTTGAGCGTCTCCAGCCTCCGCCTCCTTCGGCCCTTCCTCCATCGTTTTATCGGAGGTAGATACATCTTTAGGTGGTTCTTCTGATGTTGCCGCTGTATCTTCAGTCTGTGTTTTCTCAGCATCCTTTGATGCATCCTCAGAAGACAAGGCATCATTGACTGGCTCTTCCTTCTGTGTATCCATGTCTGTCATATCTTGAGATGATTTCTCATCGATGGTCGCTTCCTCCTCCTTAGTCTGACTGGATGCTCCTTCTTCTTTAGTCTGACTCTCTGAGACATCCATCTTCTCCTCCTCCAATGATAATTTCTCTGCCTCATCTTGAGATTTCTCATCGTTGGTCACTCCTTCTTTAGTCTGACTCTCTGAGACATCCATATTCTCCTCTAAAGACGGTGATTTTTCTGCCTCATCTTGAGATGATTTCTCACCCTTAGTCGCTCCTTCTTTAGTCTGACTCTCTGATACATCCATCTTCTCCTCCTCATCTTTTCTTAGTTGGCAGGTGAGGCGATATCCACTCACCTCCTTAGCGTCAGGTTTCTTCCAAGACACACTTAGTGAAGATTTGGTTGAGTTATCAATGAGATGTTCTTGAACAGTTGGAACGACTGACGCTGCTATTGGGATATTCAATGCAAAATTAGAGAAAGAAAAAGATAAACTTGTAGTTAAGTATGTTGATGGTTAATTATCGTCATGCTTTATGAAGGAATGATAAACCAAAGTTTTAAACAAATTATCAAAATCAGATGTGTTGGTGTGGCAGGATATTCTGTGCCCCCCCCCCCCCCTATATGGTGAACTGTGTACAAACTTCATCTGAACGCGCCCTCTTTTGAAACAAACTCCTTCAGCCCCAATAATTTCCTGTATGGGGGACAGAACTCACTTCGGCAGACAGATTGCTCTGGGACACGAATTTGTTATCTTAAAATGAGTTTGTACCAAGTGGATATTCTGTGCAAATAGTGCTTTTTCACCAGTAAGAGTGCATTGCTCGAACTCACTTGTCTTTGCAGTTAGCTTGACTCGATCACTCTTCCTATCACCATTCAATGTATAAATCTTGATGACATATTCAACATCGGACTTAAGATCTTCTAGGTTGGCTTGAGTTGTATCTGCTTCAGAGATTTCCAACTCCTTCATGTCACCATTGACCTTCTTTTCAGAGGAATCGTTCTTGTCTTCGGAGACATTTTTATCTTTGACGTCGTCCGTCTCTGGAATCTCATCCAGCTTGGTTTCATCTTCTTCCTTCTTGATGGATTTCTTTCTCTTGGATTTCTTCTTCTCTTTGTCCTCAGCATCTGACGTCTTCTCAGAGGAATCTTTCTTGTCTTCGGAGAAATTTTTATCTTCGATGTCGTCCATCTGTGGAATCTCCTCCTTCTTGATGGATTTCTTTCTCTTGGATTTCTTCTTCTCTTTGTTCTCAGCGTCTGATGTCTTCTCAGAGTATTGGATGAGATAGCCCGTGAGTTTTCCTTCAGGTTTCTTCCATGATATGGAGATGTTGGATGAGCCAGTTTCATCGACAACAGCTTTGCGGACTTTGCCGACTTTAGCTTCTACAAAAAGTATTGTTAAAGTCAAGTTTTTAAATCGATCTTCCGTCAAATTAGTACACACAAATAAGCTCAGTTTTACTTTTAGCTTAATGTGACGCATACAATGAAATATGTTTGTGAAAACCTGAGAATTTTCTAAGTGTATATTTTTTGGTGAAAAACTTTGCAAATACAAGTATTCATATAAATAATCCAAAGTACAATTTGAAACTTTCTACAGTGTACTGGTGTAAATGATCGAGAAAGAAATGTCAATATCTAGTTGAATGTATATAACATGATGTGATTGTACAAACAAACTTAGTGTTAATAAATATTAGATTTCTGGTAGCACCATGTGCGTTACTACTTGCTGGGTAAATTATGTTCTTTTACGAACTTATCTTGCTTTATATTCTACTACAGCGAAGTAGATTTTTCAGACTCCGGGAGACTTTTCAGTTTTGAAATGAGCTGTTCTACTTTTTAACTACTACCTAGGCAGAAGGTAGAAAATCGGCCGAGACTACTACTTTTGCTTCAGTCGTTCAAGGAGACTTCACTACTGCGAAGTGAGTTCTTAATTGGTCTCAACGTTTTGATAAAAAATTAAAGATGCTACATGTATGTCAGATTTTTGGCCCCAACCATTAAAAAATAGATATTTTTTGAGTGAATGATAATTCAAAGAGTATCACCCGCTCTAACGGAGAAAAAAAATAACTTTTACTTTTAATGGTCAGGAACCATGAAAAAATTTTAAAACGTTTCTTATAAAACACATTAGAATTGGTCACGTGATATATTGTTGAGATCCCGACAAAAACTAATTTTGAGCACTTTATTTCACTGCTACTAATAATTGGCGGACTTTTTCGAGCAATGGCTCAAATGAAAGCTTGTAACTTTCTCGACCCCCATCAAAATTCCTATTGAATTTTAAATCAAAATTTTGGGGTCATATCGGCCAAAAATCTGACATAGCATCTTTAACTAAAGACACTACGCAAACTGTTCCCTTACTTGTTGCAATTTCCACAGCGACACTGTCCCCCTTGACGTCTCCATATAATAAAGACAAGTTCACAACATAGGTGACGTCTGATTTTAACCCTTCAAACTTTGCTTCACATGTATCAGAATTATCCAGAAGTAGCTCCTGTTGCGTCGTGTCGTCCAGCTCTGCGTTTTTAGCAGAGCATTGTAGATGGTACCCACTCATGCCGTCACCCTGGGGTTTAGTCCAGGTGATTGTCACAGTGTCTGCTGTGCTGTCTGCTCTGGGGTCTGTCACGACTGGAAGCTCCAAGGGTTCTGTGAAGGTTGGGATATTCATATAGCTATCATGATAAAGAGAGTTGTTCGGTGCTTGGTGCAATCACAGCATACACAAATACACACAGACATGTTCGTGAATCCTACTAATCGAGGACTTCTCTTTGTTCTCCCGCTGTTTGGACTTAGTTTTTTTTAGCGACGTCCCCATTGGTTTTGTTCATGAAAGCGAAGCGAGGACATCCTCGCTCTGTCAAACACCCGGATCCCTTTTGTTAAAGTTCGCGGTTTCAACGGGTAGATACACTTACAAAAAAAAGGAGTGTAATTAAGTGTGTATACCTGAACGTCCAAAACAAGACAAAACCTTTCAAAACTAGACGCTTCAAATCTTCTTATTGAGCAATAACAACAGACAAACAAACACAGGAGTCTAAATAAGAGCGTAAATAATAGTTTTTTCCCAGTGACTTGCAGTTGATCTGAAAATGTGAGATAAAACCAACTGAAACTAAGACAGAAATTTTAGAAACTCCATGACAATGGCCTAATAGTTGAAACCAAGGCCACGACTTAAACCAAGTTTCTTAGGCCGAGCCCTAAGCCTGAAGATCAGAGACAAAACCCGATTCTTTCATCACAAAATCTCTTACAGTGTGCCTTAGTTATTTACTGGCAACAGTAATCAAACTTTCAACATGTATAATGTGCAAGTGCTGGGTCATACAGTGCTGTCGTGTCACTAGTAAATTAGACTCACTTGTCTTTGCAGTTAGCTTGACTCGATCACTCTTCCTATCACCATCCAATGTATAAATCTTGATGACATATTCAACATCGGACTTAAGATCTTCCAAGTTGGCTTGAGTTGTATCTGCTTCAGAGATTTCCAACTCCTTCATGTCACCTTTGACCTTCTCAGAGGAATCGTTCTTGTCTTTGGAGACATTTTTATCTTTGATGTCGTCCGTCTCTGGAACCTCTTCCAGCTTGGTTTCATCGTCTTCCTTCTTGATGGATTTCTTTCTCTTGGATTTCTTCTTTTCTTTGTCCTCAGCGTCTGGAGTCTTCTCAGAGGAATCTTTATTGTCATCGGAGACATTTTTATCTTCGACGTCTTCCGTCTCTGGAATCTCTTCCAGCTTGGTTTCATCTTCTTCCTTCTTGATAGATTTCTTTCTCTTGGATTTCTTCTTCTCTTTGTTCTCAACGTCTGACGTATTCTCAGAGTATTGGATGAGATAGCCCATGATATCTCCTTCAGGTTTCTTCCAGGAGATGGAGATGTTAGATGAGCCGGTTTCAACGACGACGGCTTTGCGTACTTTGCCGACATTAGCTTCTACAAAAAGTATTGTTTAAGTCAAGTTTTTAAATCAATCTGCTGTTAGATTAGTAAGCACAAATAGGCTCTGTTTTACTTTTAGTTTAACGTGACGCAAACAATTTGTGAATAACTTAGAATTGGTGAGTGTATTTTTTCAGTGAAAACTTTGCATGTTCAAGTATTCATATAAACAATCCAAAGTACGATTTGAAATCTTTCTACAGTGTAAATGATAGAAAAAAACGCAGGCATGATATTTGGTTCTTGAAAAAGAGTAGGAATATTGTACAGAACACAAGGGGTGACCTACATGTACACATGGTGTAGGCTCTAATATACATTTCAGGCTATTTAATCACAATTTTTCAGACTTTTCCAAGAGCAAAAGAATCGGAAGTCAGACTAAAGTAGGAAGAATATCATGCCTGGAAATGTCAAAATTGAGTAGAATGTTAGAAAAATGATGTGATTGTACAAACAAACTTAGTGTCCAATAAGAAATTAACTCAAGACAATACGCAAACTGTTCCCTTACTTGTTGCAATTTCCACAGTGACACTATCCCCCTTGACGTCTCCACATAATATAGACAAGTTCACAACATAGGTGACGTCTGATTTTAACCCTTCAAACTTTGCTTCACATGAATCAGGATTATCCAAAAGTAGCTCCTGTTGCGTCGTGTCGTCCGGCTCTGCGTTTTTAGCAGAGCATTGTAGATGGTACCCACTCATGCCATCACCCTGGGGTTTAGTCCAGGTGATTGTCACAGTGTCTGCTGTGCTGTCTGCTCTGGGGTCTGTCACGACTGGAAGCTCCAAGGGTTCTGTGAAGGTTGGGATATTCATATAGCTATCATGATAAAGAGAGTTGTTCGGTGCTTGGTGCAATCACAGCATACACAAATACACACAGACATGTTCGTGAATCCTACTAATCGAGGACTTCTCTTTGTTCTCCCGCTGTTTGGACTTAGTTTTTTTTAGCGACGTCCCCATTGGTTTTGTTCATGAAAGCGAAGCGAGGACGTCCTCGCTCTGTCAAACACCTGGATCCTTTTTGTTAAAGTTCGCGGTTTCAACGGGTAGATACACTTACAAAAAAAGGAGTGTAATTAAGTGTGTATACCTGAACGCCCAAAACAAGACAAAAATTTTCAATACTAGATGCTTCAAAACTTCTTATCGTGCAATAACAACAGACAAATAAACAGAGAAGGAGTCTAAATAAGTGCGTTCATACAGTTTTTCCTGTGACTTGTAGTGGACCTAAAAATGTGAGATAAAACAACTGAAACTAAGACAGAAATTTCTTAAAATCGGACATTGGACCGTGAAATTAAAACCACAGCCACAACTTAAACCAAGACAGAGACAAACAGTTCTAAACCAGAAGGTCCGAGACAAAACAAAACCTGAGTCTTTCAACACTAGATGCCGCAAAACTTCTCACAGTGTGCATTAGATACATGTAACTTCCAACAGTATTCAAACTTTTCAACAGGTGACAGTGCTGGGTCACACAGTGCTGTCGTGTCACTAGTAAATAAGACTCACTTGTCTTTGCAGTTAGCTTGACTCGATCACTCTTCCTATCACCATTCAATGTATAAATCTTGATGACATATTCAACATCGGACTTAAGATCTTCTAGGTTGGCTTGAGTTGTATCTGCTTCAGTGATTTCCAACTCCTTCATGTCACCTTTGACCTTCTTCTCAGAGGAATCGTTCTTGTCTTCGGAGACATTTTTATCTTTGACGTCGTCCGTCTCTGGAATCTCTTCCAGCTTGGTTTCATCTTCTTCCTTCTTGATGGATTTCTTTCTCTTGGATTTCTTCTTCTCTTTATCCTCAGCGTCTGACGTCTTCTCAGAGTATTGGATGAGATAGCCCGTGATATCTCCTTCAGGTTTCTTCCAGGAGATGGAGATGTTGGATGAGCCCGTTTCAATGACGGCGGCTTTGCGGACTTTACTAATCTTATCAATCTCTGTATATGTATTAAATATCGTTTAAAATAGGGAAGTGTGTCAAGACTCACGTGAATGAAATCTTCATCATTTCAAAAATTTGTATCACATTGTGTTTTTTCTCTTTAAGGGATGTTTGGAGCAATTGCCAATGGATCTAACTCTATTAATTATTTTAAATAATAAGCCTGGGCGATGTGTGCGACTAGTGTCAAAGACACAACTATTGATTGCTTAGTCGAGTCAAGGGAACTTCTGTTTTTCAACTACTCTGTTAATCGTGCCGACCTGACTACAAAAACAGTTACCTGCTTGGTGAACCAATTGAGTAGCTCACGGCTACGAAAACATAATTTACTTCTGAAACACAATCAGACAATCAGTGACACAATCCTTCAATCCTTTCAGCGTGAATTTTACAATATTGCGCCGGCGGCAAATGATATGCCGCAATTCATCTTGGGAATTAAAACTAAGTCGCGACTGGTGTCAAAGTCGAAACTATTTGAGGAGCTACTAGTCGAGTAGTAAAATTTACCAGTCGCCCAGGCCTAGTCAATATTTGGATGATCATGGTTTAGTAGGATTTATTAAAGTCGTTAGTCATTGATGTTATTTCATACAAGACTCACTCGTCTGGATTTTCATGGCTTCACTTTTCCTCTCTCCGTACAAAGCAACAATCTGCACCTCATACTCCTTGCCTTCTTCAAGCTTCTCAAACTTTGCTTCTGTCGCCTCCCCTGTATCTAGGGTTATGTCGTGGGGTGTGGCACCCTCCCCTGCTCCTTTTAGAGTGCATGTTACATAATACCCAGTGACCTCCGACTCCGGTTTGACCCAGGTCACATGGATAGTGTCACCGGTCGCCTTTGCCTGTGGCTCAGACACTGATGGTATAGACGCTGATTCTGTGTAATATAACAAGTCATTGAAACTATTGGCTATCCAAGATGGCGGTTGACTATGGCTGCTGGCTGAAACAGATCTAGCCATATAGCTATAGCCTTTGAAAATTCATAAACATTAGTCAGGTTTTGGCTAATCCAAGATGGCGGTTGACTATGGCTGCTGGCTTAGACAGATCTAGCCATATAGAGCAAGTTCGAGTGCGCACTGTGGTTAACTAAAAGTTGACTATTTTCACTCGAACCAAGGCTGGTCGACCATTGGTTGACTACTATGGTCGACCATATGGAACCTTCCTCATGACCATGGTTTCTTCCATGGTCCCAATAGCCTGTTCCATGCTAACATGTGTAAAGGGCAGAGGGGAACCAGTGACACTATAGCAAAAAGACAGAAGATTGTTGAATACAGTGGTACCGATAATTGACTAGGCTTCCAAACGAGTTGTTCAAGTAAGTGTGTCACTGCGAATGAATGTTGCTGGTCAGTAGTCGACTAAAATGTGCGCACTCGAACTTGCTCATAGCTATAGCCATTGAAAATTCATAGACATCAGTGGGGTTAAAGACACACAAAGCGTGCATAGAAGACAACCACATGTGCAGTTTAGTATAAAGAGGTGCTCTAAACTATCCTGTCAAATCCAAAAGTCTCCAATCTTCTAAAATCTAGACAGGTATTGCTCATTATCGCCCTCCACTGGAGGGCCACATGACAGGTGGCCAAAAGGACACTAAAAAGTTGTGCTGTAGTCGCAATTTCTTGTACATTGCTTTGCAAGCTTTCTTTTGGTGCAAGGAGCCCATATCCATTCCAATCTTGGCAGCACTTGCACCAACAATCCTTCTCAGTCTGCCTTTCTTAAAAGTACATCAATATGCGTACACGTATATGCATACACGTACATGTACATGTATGTACATGTACATGTACATGTATATCAATATGCATACATATAGAAGAGTTTCTGAAAAGAACCGTTGGTTTCAACTCGAAGTTTCGATCAGTATGCTCTGATCATCTTCTGGAGAATGCTGGACTCTGATGTTGCATGCTGCTTAAGTACTGGGCGGCGGATTAGCTTGGTGATGCACGAAGGCGGGAAATACAGGCGGGAAGTGCATACACACTTATGGTAAAATTATTTATCAGATAAAAGAAAAAACCTCTGCAATGTCATACTTGTTTTCATCTAGTTCTTGATATCTCTATACTATAAAGTTGTATTCTTTAAATTAATCGCTCTTGAAAATGCTTGAGACGCGACACAAAAATCAGGGACATTTTGTACACCAATCAGGGAGATATTTGAGAACTACATTCAACTTATATTTGGTTTGCGGTAACACCAAGTGTGTATCTACTTGCCAGGTAGAGTTGTTCTTAGAGAACTGTCTTGCTTTATTCTACTGCCGCGGAGTAGATAATCGGAGATTCGGGAGACTTCTCAGTTCTGAAAAGAACTGTCCTGCTTTTTAACTATTACCAGGATGGATGGTATAGAAAATAGACTGGACTACTACTCTAGCTTATAGGATCGTAATTAACTGTACTGCCGCGGAGTCAGTTCTGAATTGGTCTCAACGTTTTGACTAGCTTGCTCTAGTCATCGTCAGTAGAATAAAGCAAGACAGTTTTCTAAGAACAAACTCTACCTGGCAAGTACATGTAGATACACACATGGTGTTACCGCAAACCAAATATACATTGATACCTTACCATGCAATGCCTCAAATCCTATATACATTCAACTTAACAGGTAAAAAGTTTCCATAATCAGGGAGATTGTCAAATTGTTCATCAGAGAACATGGAAAGATTGGTTTATTTTCAGGGCACTTTGTGTAGAATCAGAGAGATTTGGCAGCACTACATTTCTGAAATCAAGAACATATATTAATGTAAACGATTACAATGGTGCACTACTGTGAAGACTAACAAAACAGCATACATCATCATCATGGTGAAGACAATCAGACTATAGTCTGGTGCATGTTCACTCCGTGCTCACTCGTCACCCTGACTCACTGGTTGTAGCGTTGACCTTAACCCTCTCACTTTCCCTATCGCCATCTACTGTATAAATCTTGATGAGGTATTCCGTGTTCTCCGAGAGTTTCTCAAAGGTCGTCGAGGTCACCGTAGGGTCGTCTAGCTTCACTTCACCGCCCGATGAGTCTTTAGTTTCTTTAGACGCGCATGTCAAACGATAACCGCTAACAGCGCCCTCTGGTGTCTGCCAAGACACCATGATGCTATTTACGGTACCTTCTGCTGTTGCCTTGCGAACCTTGCTAACCTTGGCTAATTCTGAGAATGTTATTTATATGAGAAGGAAGATCTCGTTAGAAAGGCTTAGAAACTTTTTTTTTCAAAGTTGTCATTGTAGATATTATGCTTTTCACCAAATTTTAAGTCTTCCAAGACACCAGGATGCTTCCTACAGTAACTTCTGATGTTGCCCTGTGTACATTGTTAACCGTAGCTAATTCTGATTTTGGAGAGAATATTATTATTATTTTTTTTTTTAAAGGAAGATCTTGATAGAAAGGCTTGGAAACCAAAACACAAAGTTGCATTTATGCTTTTTGAAACAGGTCATGGATTATGATTTAGCTTTTGTTGTAAACTGTTATTGAATTTGCTCTTCCAAAACCTAACATGAGATCCAGACATCGACAAAATTCCGTACAATAATTGGTCAAATACCTTTAAACTATCTCAAGCATGTCTCAATGTCATCTTTGTCTTTTAAAATACACACACTTCACTGATTCACATCCGTATCATGTCGTGAAATTATGATTCGCTATGTTGGTTATAGGCCTAGAGGCTTGCTTATGAAATATCAAATTCGATGGGAAGCACATGTCAAATGATAAACGCTGACACTTCCCGCTGGTGTCTTCCGTGGGTTTTCCCTGGAATAATTCTCTGGCGTTTTCCTCCAAGATCTAAAAATGAAACTTTCTCACTAGCATCACAATCAGAATGATTAAAGAAAAGAAAAAAGGAAACAGTAGCACCACTCACCCGTTCTAGCAGTAACAGTCATCTTGTCGCTTTCTTGGTCGTCGTACACTGTATATACCTCCACAGTGTATTCCTGGCCCGATGATAACCCCTTGAACTCGGCCGTTGTCTTATCGGCTCCGCTCATCTTGATCTCTGGTGTAGCGCCCTCTGCTGGTAGGATTAGGAGACGGTAACCATTCACGTCCCCTTCTGGCTTGGGCCAGGACACGGCCAGCGAGTTGTTGGTGGATTTAGTAGACTGTACTTCTGATACAGTCAACACATGAATCTCTGGCATTTCTTAAAAGGGAAAGAATCATAGAAGAAACAAAGCATTAATCAAATAAAATAAAGATAATGATACTACTAGGTTCTTATACTACGCTTTATCACACCCATAGCGCTCAGGATTTTTTTCCTACAAGGTATGTGGAGCTACGTTTTGTAGTATACGACCTTTTTTCCTCGATAGCACAGTGTAGAGGGTTACAAGATGCTGTGGTGCAATATACTGCCAATCAAACCAGAACCCCTTCTCTTTTCGATGTGCACTGGTTTTTTTTTGTGCGTTACACAATACACAGGACCAACCGCCTTATCTGAGAAGATGTTTAGAAATAATAATCTCTCTCTCTCTCTAGTCGACCGTGGTCGGAATCATGTTGAGGCTCGCCCATCCCTGTCGATCCCTCATTAGGTTGGGAAGATCAACTGGAAGCACCCCAATGTCCCTGGGAAACACATCTGTGTTTGTTTTCAGTAAACCTTCTGCAGAATCAAAGAGAGTTGGCATCTCTGCCATCTAATCTACATGTAATTTAATCTGAAATACTGTAAAAAATCTTACTTGTTGATTCATGTAGTGTGACTTTCTCGCTGTCTGATTCCCCGCTCAGAGCAATGATATCCACTTTGTATTTCTTACTAGGTGCCAGACCGTTAAATTCCGCTCGAGTTGTACTCGTATCTTTGATCTTCAAGACGGATTTCTTAGCGTCCGAGGGCGTGATACGGAGCTTGTAGCCTGTCAGTTCACCCTCGGGGTGTGTCCAGGTGGCTATGATGGTTTCTTGGGTACTCTCTA
Source organism: Asterias amurensis (assembly GCF_032118995.1). Lineage (NCBI taxonomy): Eukaryota > Metazoa > Echinodermata > Asteroidea > Forcipulatida > Asteriidae > Asterias > Asterias amurensis. Next base: position 2,249,363 of record NC_092667.1, on the reverse strand, counting down.
AGGAGGCGTCTAAGACTGGGTGAGGCTCTATGGGTCAAACAAAATGTACACGATATATTAATCCGGCTAAATCCTTAAATATTATGAATGCCGAACTTCTTAAAGTCTCTTCCTGGTTTAAAGCCAACAAACTTTCCCTCAATGAACACAAAACTAAGTTCATGCTCTTCAGTAAATCCTCTCATCTCTCAGAAGATATTCCTATTCTTCGTATCGACAATAATCCTATCCTTCAAGTTCACTCCACTAATTTTCTAGGTGTCATTATTGATGATCAACTCTCCTGGTCTGAACACATCTCTTCCATTACTAAAACCATTTCCCGCAACACTGGTGTTATGTCTAGACTTCGTGCTTTTCTTCCTCCCAAATCTTTGGTATTACTTTATAATACCCTCATTCTTCCATATCTTAACTATTGTAATATCATCTGGGCACAAGTTTCTAAAAACAAACTCCATTCATTATTAACCACTCAAAAAAGGGCCATCAGGATATGCACCTTATCGCATCCCCGAGAGCACACCGCACCTCTTTTCGCACAGTTACACTCACTAGCACTTGCAGACATAAATAAACTTCATACGGGTATCTTCATGTACAAATTCACCCACAACCTTTTACCCACCTCCTTTCGTTCATTCTTTACCTTTGTCCGTGACACTCATGGGTACTCTACCAGATCACATAACAAATCACACCTTTATGTGCCATTCACCCGCTCATCATTCCACTTAAAAACACTTCGTTTCTTTGGGCCGCGTCTTTGGAATGGTTTAAGCCAGTCGATTAGATCACAATCATCTGTGGGTCGATTTAAACGCGCCTATAAAAGAGCTCTCCTCTCCCAGTATTTGACATAGTTTGCCTTCTCGCTCTCATTTTACTTTTGCCTAAGTCGTCAGCAAACGCTTTTTTATTATTTCTCGATTTCTTATTCTTATTGTTATTATTGGTAGTATTATTATTATTATTATTATCATTGTTATTATTATTGTGCAATTAGTGTTCTCATCATTGTTGTCTTCATCATGTCTGTCTTTGTTCGTTTTGTCAGTCCGTTCGTTCTTGTCCCCGTTTATTGTCTGTCCCCAGGCATCCCTACATAAGCCTCGGCTTCCAGATGATGCCCCCATACTCTATGTATTTATTTTTTCTCACCCTCATTAAATAGCTTTGTTTATTGGTTAGTCCTTAAAAACATTGTTTGTACTCTGTTTTCATGAAGTATGGAAATAAATATCAGTTTGAATGAATGAATGAATTAAAATTACATAAAATAATAATAACAACTAGTTCTTATATAGCGCATTTTACAATAACCGTATCAATGCGCTTTACATTAGTGCCCTGCAGCCGATTTCACGAAACGCTAGGATTAATCCTATCTCGAGTTAGGACGAGTAACCCGTCCTAACTTGATCTTAAGGTCCGCATGCTACAGTGCGGTTTTGGGACTCGTCCTAAGTCCTTAGATTAATCTTAAGTTAGGAAGAGTTTGGTGAAATCGACGGCTGGTCACTGGTCACATTCCTTTAATCTTTCTCAACTCCCCAGGGAACTGAGAGAGAATGTTACTAGCCCAGTGACCATTGCCCATCTTCATTAAGATGTTAAGCAGAAAATACTGCTTGGCGAACTTTCCATGCTAAGCAAAAATGAGTTGGGCACCAGCCACAGCAATGCAAACTTAATCTAACTTGGGCTGGACATAACATTATGTTTCTGCTTAAAGCAATACTAGTCTGTGATGAGTGAGATTTTGTGCTTACAGGCTTTATGAAATTGGACCAAGGGCACTAATGTAAGCATAAAAATTTGCTAAGCAGTATTTTCTGAAATCGGGCCCAGATTTTAAGTCTTGCTACTTACTTGCATTTGCCTTCAAGGTGACTTTCTCACTATCAACATCTCCATTGGTTGCGATGATATCAAACTGGTACGCTTTTCCAGCCGTCAACCCGCTGAACTCGGCCTTCGTAGTCTTGACGTCCGTTATGATGACCTCGGCAGCGGGGCAATCTGGAGGGTCGCAGGTCACACGATAACCTTTGACCGTACCCATGGATGGTTGTTTCCAGGTGACAGTGATACTGTTGGTTTGGCAAGTTGCTGATTCAGATGTCACGGGATTTGGAGCTAGAACCATGACAGATAAGTTACACTCAAATTACACAAAATATTGAACAAATGTACATGTATGACCATAGTCGTTGGCTGTGTTGAAAAGCCTACTCAAGACACTTCTGGTCCCACAACCCTCCTAAACTTGCTCTGCTTTTTATTTTGTTTTCTTGGCAAGTCGTCAGTTTGTTTGTTTGTTTGTTTGTTTTTGTATTAGTTTTTGTTTCCTTCCCTTTATTAGGCTCTCTTTTCTCTGTATAACACCTAATAAATGCTTGGTATTCTTAGTATTATTATTAGAAATAGGTTTAGCACCTTTAAAGGCAGTGGACACTATTGGTAATTGTCAAAGATTTAGTCTTCACAGTTGGTGTATCTCAACATAGGCATAAAATAACAAACCTGTGAAAATTTTAGCTCAATCAGTCGTTGAAGATGCGAGATAACAATAAAAGAAAAAACACCCTTGTCACACAAAGTTGTGTGCTTTCAGATGCTTGATTTCAAGACCTCAACTTCTAAATCTGAGGTCTCAAAATCAAGTTCATGGAAAATTACTTCTTTCTCAAAAACTACACTACTTCAGAGGGAGTCGTTTCTCCAAATGTTTTATACTATCAACCTCTTCCCATTACTCATTACCAAGAAAGGTTTTATGCTAATAATTATTCTGAGAAGTTACCAATAGTGTTCACTGCCTTTAAGGAACTACATTGACCCCTACCTGATGATGGTTTGGAGGGAACTAATTCTCTCTCAATCTTCTGGTCACCTTCTCCTGCATCCAACCATCTGTGAATTGAAATGTGTATCATAACATCAGTATGTAATCTTTACATTCCCTGAGCCCAATTTTATGGAGCTGCTTTGCAGAAAATACTTGCTTAGCAGGTTTCTTTGCTAAGCAAAAATGTGTTGCGCACCAGTTACAACAAAGTACACGTAAACTTTGAGTATGATTTGTGTTTTTGTTGCATTGTTTATTATGTGACATTCATTATTCACACCTACATAATAATGTAATTGTAATTGACCTATACTTGTCTTTGTAATTGACATCATGAAATTATTGAATTGACTGGAACTACATGTAAGCTTGCTTTTCTGAGAGGCCTTTATTTCACAAACAGGATACAAAAGGGAATAAAGGGGTAGCGACGAGTTCTTCAACGGCCGTTTAAAGCCGGCAGGGTCGGCGGCCGTGTGATTAAGGCCGAGCCGAAGGCGAGGGCCTTTACCGCACGGCAACGACCCTGCAAGGTTTTAAACGGAAATTTAAGAACGAGTCACTACTCTTTTATTCCCATTCATAAATGTCCTATTGTAAAAAAACATTTAAAAATACAATTATAGACACTTTAACAACTGAAAATACGAGGTTTGAAATATTTTTTTCCAAAACTTTGTGAAGAATCTGTTCGATGCGCATGGGTTGTGTGTACGCGCACGCGCTTAGATTACGTGCGTGCGCTTAGATTACGCGCTGTTACTATAGCTATGAATTGCGTTCCGCGTGATAATATTGCGCGCCCGACACGCTGAAGCCAACTTGTTATAAACTGCTCCAGCTGGTCATTATCAAAGGTTTAAACACCCCCACGTGACGCACTCTCCGCCAATAGGAGTAGAGAAACTGTCTGGGGTATTTGTGAATTAAATATATTGTATACTACCCAGGGAGCTGAGATGACCAAAGGAATGATTTAAGGCCCAGGGTCCAGGGGGTAATAATGTGCACAATTATTATTAGTAGTAGTATTAACATTTGTCAAAATTAAATTCTTACTTTTTACAAGGGAAGAGCAGTTCATTCTTCGCGTTCCTAGAGTCCTTGACGACCACCTTCTCCAAGAACCATCCCTGCCCGGCTTCCTTCCCATCATGCCCCACGATGACCTTCTGCAGACGACCCAAATAAACGGCCTCAATCTCAAACACGTCCATCTGACCGACTTTGAATTTGTTCTCTTTGTTGTTCTTTGATCTGATGAGATGACGTTTGCCAGAGTCTCCGTTCTTTCCGGAGAGCTGCATGTAGACGTTGGCGTCAGTGTTGGAGTTGTCTTCTTTGCCAGTGTACACTTGGATGTAGTATCTGGTCACTGTTGGGTTAAAGAGACAACCTCCATTGGTTTTAGACGATAATTCCTACTATAATGGTTAACATCACCCCGCACTAATGACGTCACTTTTGATTAAAATACCCGGCTGTCAGACAAACATGCCACACCACCTACGAAATCACTGCGATCACATCGACGGGCCAAACTGCACTCGTAGTGTTGTTACGCCCGGTTCATACTTACTGCGAATGCTTTGTGCGAAGCGAATTTCACTGCGTCATAAAGGGAAAGGGAGCGCGGACCGATTGTTGCATCACCAAAATTCGCTTCGCGATCGCATTCGCAGGAAGTAAAACCGGGCTTATGTGGCGGGTAAACATACAATTTGGATGTACGCGCACGTTAGCGATCCGGAATTAGCTTCTATTTTAAGCATAAGTGTTGAATGCGATTCTCTAAGCTTTACCTGGTAGTGGTTTCTTTCCGTTCAGCACAGCGGGTAATTCCCTCCAAACATCCAGATCATCGTGCTTCTCAGATAACCAACGATCAAAATCAAACTGCACTTCAACGTTGTCATTCAAGTCCACCAGACGCACTGTCTTCAGGTACCAACTGGCGTTGGTGGCGCTGTTGTCGTGACCAATACGAATCTTAAAGAGTTGACCAATATCACCCAGATATACCTATTAAAGTCAAGATAAAAACAAATTAAGAAATATGTAATTATTATAATAAAAAGAACTGTAATTTATGTTGCAAGAAACTTCTTTCATCATGTGCGTTACACAACACACAGGAAAAACGGCTTTACATCCCATCCGAAGGATGAAGCAATGGTTAAGTGTCTTGCTAAAGGACACAGGTGTCACGACTGGGACTCGGACCCACACTCTGCTGATCAGAAACACCAGAGTTTGAATCCGAAGCTCTTAACCGCTCGACCACAACACTTCCACTTTAGTATGCTGTGTGAACAAGGCCAATGTTTATATATTTGGTTAGAGGTAACACCATGTGTGTGTATCTACTTGCCAGGTAGAGTTTGTTCTTAGAGAACTGTCTTGCTTAATTCTACTACCGCGAAGTAGATTGTTCGGGTGTTTGGGAGACTTCTCATAGTTCTGAAAAAGAACTGTCCTGCTTATTAACTATTACCTGGGTGTATGGTATAGAAATAGGCTGGTACTACTACTTTAGCTTACAGGATCGTAATTAACTGTACTACCGCGGAGTCAGTTCTTGGGTTGGTCTCAACGTTTCGACTAGCTTGCTCTAGTCATCGCCAGGAGATGTACTTACCCTAACATCTTGGGTCTTGCCAGGTAGGAATCCCTCCTCACCCTGTGGTATCAATGCAACCTCAGTCTTATCTTGATCACCATACGCCACTAATGTCACCATTGCTGTAGTCCCTGCTGAGGCGTCACCACCTGTAGTTACATACACCTGCCACTCATGGGCTAAGGATGCAAAATACAACATGGTCAGTACCTTAATAGACCTAGGCCCAAACTTATGGCTCTGCTTACAGCCGAATTCTGCACTTTAGATCACCATTCTCCCTTGCTGCTTGGCAAGCGCCAAATTTCTGCACTAGCTGTGAAAGCATAGATTGCCTAGCACACGCACAAGCCAAAATTCCCCGCATGAAATACATTAACACGTGAATTCCCTGCTACCACAAGAGCCGCTTCTTTGCTTACGGTCAGCAAAGCAATGAAATTCGGCCCAGTCTATTCAACCTTTTCACACGATCCCCCCCCCCAAAAAAAAATTCATTGTGCCAAATTTTACCAGCGGAGATTGTTTACTTAAAAACTCACGCTTCAGCGATTTCATAAGCTTTCACACGAGACCAGGTAACGAATTGACCAATGTTCCATGCAACGAGTACAAATATAGCTGGTTACCACTGAACTATTGACTTTTCGTTCTTAATCATGACTAGTACCAGTGAAATGATGACGCTTCCTGTGCCATGCCAGCCATAGTCTCGAATATTACGTAAACGTTGACATTCGCAAGACCCGCTTTCGCAAGGAAAGCCTACCAGTAAACAGTGGATCATTTCACAGGAGGCTCATTTTGTAATATTTTACAAACATACAGCAAATTTTGTGAGGAATATCGTTTTTTGAGCAAAATCAATAAATTTGTAAGTTTGTTTATCCATTTATTTGTTGATTATAATTACCGGATAGGTGAGTCGCACCGCTCTGATGCCTGGGGGTTTAAAGGAGCTCTAAGAGGCACACAAGCAGACGGGTTGGTTTCAGGAATACGACTGGCGTGGCCAGAGCTTGCGTGGTGCTTGGTGCACGCCCCGGTCACGCCTGACTGGTTTATTATATAACCTCAGTGGTGCAATCGCACATCACAACATTACTTTGTTTTACTTACGCTTAATTTCTCTGACGTCTCCTAATGCCAGTTCTCTTTCGATTAACTTATCATCTTGACCGTCGTCGAGCCATCTGAACAAAACAACAAAATAAAGACAATAAGAGTAAATACCAACAAACTAAATACATCATTAATAACAATGAGTACATAGCACCGCTATGAGTTGTCACATAAAGATAGCAGGGACACATCTTTTCTTACTTATTTCATTTGAATATGTAAAACAGTGCTTTTAAAGGCAGTGGACACTATTGGTATTGTCAAAGACTAGCCTTCACAGTTGGTGTAACTCAACATATGCATAAAATAACAAACCTGTGAAAATTTGAGCTCAATCGGTCATCGAACTTGCGAGATAACAATGAAAGAAAAAAACACCCTTGTCACACGAAGTTGTGTGCGATTAGATAGTTGATTTCGAGACCTCAAGTTCTAAATCTGAGGTCTCTAAATCAAATTCATGGAAAATTACTTCTTACTCGAAAACTATGGCACTTCAGAGGGAGCTGTTTCGCACAATGTTTTATACCATCAACCTCTCCTCATTACCCGTCACCAAGAAAGGTTTTATGCTTATAATTATTTTGAGTAATTACCAATAGTGTCCACTGCCTTTAAAACAAAGCACTTAAGAACAAGGCTCCCCACTATATCTCAGAACTACATGTACTTCAAGTCTACACTCAGTCAAGGAATCTACGATCCAGTTCTATGCTTTTCCACAATGTCTAAACACATCTGGGGTGACAGGTCTTTTTCTTCAGCTGTGCCAATTATCTGGAACTCTCTACCACTTAATCTTAGATCTTGTCTTGTACCACAAATTGAAATCTCTTCTCAAAACTTATCTTATGTCACAGGCTTTCAATGGATAATAAGCATCAGCTTGAAGATGATTCATTGAGAGAGAGGGAGCCAGTGAAGTTGTTTCAGAATGGGGGTGATAGAACAGGATTTTCTATAGCATTGCAGTTGTGTCTGTGTTGTGTCCATTTTCTTACCATTGTTTTTGATCTACTTACTGTGCCTTGAAAATCAAGCAGGGTTGATATGTGCAGATTTTCAGTATTTATTATTATTATTATTATTATTATTATTATTATTATTATTATTATTATTAGGGTTATTAGGGTTATTATTACTCCTATTATAAGTTATCACACAAGTGCGAGTGGAATACAGAAAAATATAGCGCTTCTGCGTCCCATATCCAACGAGGACGAATTTATCTTCCAGTCTCACTTGCAACGTGCAAAATTTAAGACTTAAGAGCGTTAGTTCACGCGCACAAAGTTTAGAATGTAATTTTTGCACTGTCCGTATCTGGAGCGTGACAAAATGACATTTCACAATACGCACTGTGTAATAAAAACAGAGGAAGAAGGATATAAAACAGAGGTCGTAGCATATATGTTTTTATCCCCCTAGTAGTTCTAGCTTCTGACTGATGGATTAGCGCGTACTGGAAGATAATGGTTCATAGCCACCAATTGTTTCTGAAATAGAAACTTTGATTGGCTGTTATTTTCCCAATTCTTTCTGGATCCTTCCCTTAATCCCTTTCCCCTCTCTTTTTCTATAAATGGATATGTATTTGTTTGTACTTGTTTTATGTCTCTGAAGAAGGTCCGGTTTGGATCGAAAGCTAAGGCCATCTACCCTATTTATTATTATTAGGGTTATATATTTCTTACCTATTACATGGGAAGATGTATTCTGTCTTGGCTGTTTTATTCTCCTTGATGATGACATCATTCAGGAACCATCCTGCTCCTGACCCTGTCCCTCGATGTCCGATAATCACCTTAGTAGGAGTCATGACACTTACAGCCTCCAACTCAAATATATCACTCTGGAATTATCAAGTTATAATTACATCAAAGTCGTCATCAGATATAATAATAAAAATAATATCGTAGACTTATATAGCGCACGTATCTACCAAACAAAGTACTCAATGCGCTGAGTACATACAAACTTTCAGAAAGATAGGTAATTGCAGTGATGAATGTTGAGACCCAATTGTTTAGCACCTTATAAGGGTTTACAAGGTGCTACGGCGCATACAGCAGCCACAGCCAGGAACACCGGGGCGAACCCCTTCTCTTTTCGAAAAGTGCACTGGGTTCTTTAACATGCGTTACACAACACATGGGACCAACGGCTTTACGTCCCATCCGAACGGCTTTACGCCCCATCCGAAGGACGAAGCAATGATTAAGTGTCTTGCTTAAGGACACAAGTGACACGGCTGGGACTCCAACCCACACTCTGCTGAACAGAAACACCAGAGCTTGAGTTCAGAGCTCTTATCCGCTCAGCCACTACACACTCATAACATCAGCATCTATTATGAACTGCTCTGGGTCCAATTTCATGGCTCTGCTTACCGCCGAATTCTGCGCTTACGATCATGATTCCCCACTTGCGTGCAAGCGCCGAATTTCTGCGCTAGCCTTGTAAGCGTAGAATGCCTAGTCAAGTGGAGGACGCATGCGCAGAAGCCAAAATTCGCCGCTAACCCGTGAAATACGCTTGCCTTAAGCACATAATTCCCTGCTTCCGTAAGCGTCGATTCTGTGCTTACGGTAAGCAAAGCCATGAAATTGGGCCCAGGTAAAGTAAATAAATAAAATGTTTACCTGAGATTGTTTGAACTTGTCCTGCTGGTTTGATTTGTTGAGTATTCTTTGACCAGTGTCTCCTTTCTCACCATAGAGGCAGATATAAACCTCAGCGTCGGTAGATGAACCTTCCTCACTGCCTGTCTGAACGGCAATGCAGTATTTCATCACTGCAAATACACAAAAAATATACAGCTGTAATCATCAATCTTTTTCTATATATTTTCTGGATACCTTCCTTTAAAGGATTCGGGTACTTTTCAAAAATGTCCAAATATTTACATTAAACTTACAGGGTTTGAAGATAATGATAGTGGAAAGCTTCCCTTCAAATATTACTAACTGAGGTTGTGTAGTTTTTGAGAAATGAGTAAAACAAGTCACAAAATAATTTTCGTCTCAGGAAGACGAAAATTATTTTAGCATGTAAAATCCCATTAACCAGTTATGATATTATACCAAAACCATAGCATAACTGGTTGATACGTTTTTACATGCTAAAACTGAGACGAAGGTTATTTGTTTTACTCATTTCTCAAAAACTACATGTACAGCACCTCAGTAAGTAAAATTTCAAGGGAAGTTTTCTACTATCATAATCTTCAAACTGTGTAAGTTTAATGTAAATCTGTGGACATTGTGTTTTGTATTAGGAAAAAGTACATAGACCCTCTAATCCTTTGCTCCTCTTTTTGCTATAAATGAATATGTTTAGGTTTGTTCTTGTTTTAGCCTCTGACGAAGGTCCTGCTTGGATCGGAAGCTGAAGGTCATCTACCCTTCTTATTTTGTATACGGTTGCTTCTAACATGTATATAGCACTCATATCCCTCACTTAGTGATGGTCAAAATGCTTCAACATTCAGTATTTTCTTGCAAAGTATATGGGACTACGTTTGAAGTATGACACCTACTCTTTTACATAGCACCAAGTAATGGGTGCGTTCGTTAAGCTTCCCTGGTCGACCCCGCAGTGCTCACTCGGGTGAGCCCCTGACAAGAGCTAATCGAACAATCACACTGGCCCTCTCGTGGTGACGGCATGCACCTCAGGTCACCCCCAAGTGACCAACTCCACAAGCAGGGCACTGGGGGCTGATCGAACGATCACACTCGCCCTCTCGTGGTGACGGCATGCACCTCAGGTCACACCCAAGTGACCCACTCCACAAGCAGGGCACTGGGGGCTGACCCGGGTGAGCCCCGTCAAAGCTATTCGAACGTACCGGGGCAGACCGGGGTCGACCCAGGGAAGCTAAACGAACGCACCCAATGTTTTACAAGGTGCTGTGGCCCAATATGCAGCCAAATAAAGCAGGATCACCCACAGGAACAATGGCTTTATGTCTCATCCAAATTTGCCTTGGGTGCCATTTGCCCCTACAGGATGACAGGTGGACAAAACACCTAAACCCCACCAAAGGGTGCAACAATTGAATAATGGTTTATTCTTACCGGGTAGAGGTTTAACTCCGGGTCTAATGGCAGGTGACTCTCTCCACACATCACCGTCATCCTCATGAAATGAAAACCAGCGATTCTTGAACTTAAAGATCATCTGTTCATCTGTGATCATGTCTTTCATCTTGATCTGTGATTAGATTAGATTAGATTAGATTAGATTAGATTTCTTTATTATGTCTGCATTTTAAAAATACAGATAATTGTATTCCATTGTGTATGGGGTTTGAGGCATTGCATGGTGAGGTATCAATAAATATTAGGCTTGCGATAACACAATGTGTGTATCTACTTCCTAGGTAGAGTATGTTCTGTTGAGAACTTGTCTTGGTTTTTATTCTTCTACCGCGGAGTAGATTTCTCAAAGTCGGGAGACTTCCCAGTTCTGAAAAGAACTGTCCTGCTTTTTAACTACTACCTGGGCAGAGGGTAGAAAATCAGCCTGGGCCCAATTTCATAGAGCTGCTTAAGCACAAAATTTTGAACAAAAATCAAAAATTGAAATTAATGAGGTTCAAATCACTGGGAATTAGGAGACCTAGTGATTAGAATCTTCCAGATTAAAATCAGTGATTATGATCTGACCTGATCCAGTCTCCATGAAACCTTCTTGCTTGTTGTGTCTAGACCAACACGAATCTTATAGATGTCACCAACGCTAAGTACATTCACCTGCAATATAACAAAATACCAACATTTTAAAATTACATGTACAATCATCTACGATCTCTGTGACAATTATCCGACAATGGGAAACTTTTGGCAATCCTTTTTGACAGTTCTCGCCAGTAAGGCGCGTGCTCCGACCTACGTGCGAACTTGCGGCTTGCGGAGGTAGTGCTTTCTGCTCTACCGGCCAGGCTTCGGACTGATGATACCCAAGCTTACATCCGTATGGACTGTAAAAGGGGTAACCCTGTTTCAGCCCTAGGAGTATGTGGCAACGGCCTCTGGACAAAAATAATTGTAGCCCACAACTTGAAGTGGCCTTCAGGCCTTGTGTGTCTGGCAACTTGCATAAAAAAAAAAAAATTAACACTCGAGTCACAAAAAAGGACCATTGTGTCTGCTGCCGCCAGCGTCTCAAAAAGCTCCCACTTATTAGAATGAAAGTCTATCTGAAAACACCGTGGACAATTGGTTGGACTGAAGGACTTACAATTAGAGGGTTGTAGGTTCGAATCTCAATTTCTTGATTTGTGCGATTCATAATCACAGAAAGAGAGATAGGCTGTTGCCATCTTGGTGTTTGTACATGTATATACCCCTGTGGGAGTTTGCCGACTTCCTTTAAAGGGAAGATACACGTTTGGTAATTGTCAAAAAAACATCTTCTCACTTGGTGTATCCCATCATATGCATAAAATAACAAACCTGTGAAAATTTGGGCTCAATCAGTCATAAAAGTTGCAAGAAAATTATGAAAGAAAAAACACCCTTGTGTGTTTTCAGATAGGAATAAAAGACTTCTAGCTAGAAGTCTTTTATTATTTTAGTGAGAAATTACCTCTTTCTCAAAAACTACATTACTTCAGAGGGAGTCGTTTCTCACAATGTTTTATACTATCAACAGCTCTCCAATGCTCATTACCAAGTAAGTTTTTAAGTTAATATTTGTTTTGAGTAATTACCAAACATGTACCTTCCCTTTAAGCGATAAGATCATCTAAAAATTAAATATATCAAAAAATAATTAAAAACATAAAAAACAAACAAACAAACAAACAGACAAAACTGCTGACCTTGAATTCATTTTCCTCTCCTGCTTTGAAGAGTTCCTTGCCTCCTTTGCCCAGGGTAAAAGGTTGTGAGACGCCATCGTCACCATAGACGACCAGAACCACTGATGCCTTTGTAGCGACCTTCCCAGTTTTCACCCAAACTTTCCAATCTCCATCTAAAATTAAGATAAATAACACTAGTCAATCAAATAAATTGTCCAAATTAGGCTTAAAGGCACTGGACACCTTTGGTAATCAAAGACCAGTATTAACACTTGGTGTATCCCAATATAAAGTATGCATAAAATAACAAATCTGTGAAAATTTGGTCATCAAAGTTGCAAGAGAATAATGACGGAAAAAAACACCATTGTTGCATAAATGTGTGTGCTTTCAGGTGCATAAAAAAAAGAGTGAGAAATTACCTCTTTCTCAAAAACTACATGTATGTAACTTCAACAAGGGGGCCGAACAATGTTTTATTCTATCAAAAATTATTAGAACGAAGGAAATAAGGACAATGTATAAATGTGAACTGAGAAGATTGTTGAAATGAAGTCAAAGTGTGAAATGGAAAATGAATGCAACAATTGTATATTATTTGTCTGGTTTAATGACAGTTAAATATAACAAAACCCATCACTGACATCATAAAATACACATACAAATCACTTACATAGACAGTCCAAAACATGTACCAATAAACAACAAACAACAATATCTATAAACAACAAACAACAATATCTAAATATTTTCTAAATATTTTCTAAATATCGGTGTTGTGTTATATATTCTATTTTGATTTTAGAACTACATGTACATACATGAACCTGCACCAATGACCAAGTGAACTAGAATTGAGTAAAACATAACCCGAGACTAAAACCTGGCTCATACTTCGTGCAGATGCGAATGCAAAGAGAATATTGACGTCACATGGCTGTTTTCCAGCGAATGTTCCGCAGGAGTTCAACTGTTGCGAAACCTTCGCTGAGAATTTATGACTTCAAAATTTGTATTGCATTCGCAGGAAGTATGAACCGGACTTAACAACCTAATGCTTTTAAAGACAGTGGACACTATTGGTAATTGTCAAAGACTAGTGTTCACAGTTGGTGTACCTTAACATATGCATAAAATAACAAACCTGTGAAAATTTTTGCTCAATCGGTCGTCAAAGTTGCGAGATAATAATGAAAGAAAAAACACCCTCATCATACGAATTTGTGTGCTTTCTGATGCTTGATTTCGAGACCTCAAATTCTAAACTTGAGGTCTCGAAATCAAATTTGTGGAAAATTACTTCTTTCTCGAAAACTACGTCACTTCAGAGGGAGCTGTTTCTCACAATGTTTTATACTATCAACTTCTCCCCATTACTGGTAATCAAGAAATATTTTATGATGATAATTATTTTGAGTAATTTATACCAATAGTGTCCACTGCCTTTAAATAATTATAGTAGTTCAAAGGAAAAAAGTTGATGTATCAAATTGATTATAGGTTAAAAAAAAGTAGATCCAAACAATTGACCAAGAAAATTTTCACAATAAAATGCCAATCAGGAATACTACAAGGCCATGCCATGCTAATTGTGTTAAAGAATTAAAAATAAAAGTCATCTCTTTCCCATTCATACAGATTTCAAGAAAAGTTGCAGAAAGTAAGTAAAATCAAAATATTGGAAAGCGTGAAAGATTTTTTATTTCAAAAAGGAGAAAAAGAAGGAAAAAACTACAGCAAGATATAAAAACCTAAGCTTGTCACTAAATAAAAAAGAACGAAACACAATTTAAAGATACAACAACCTTTAAAACCAACATGCAACAAGCTCATAAATGTATTTGTGTTTAAGGAGGATAAAAAATACACTATTTTCATGCAGTTTGTTCTATCAAATCCTGTGAACATTCTATTTTGATTAAAGTGATTGCATATAAATTCTATGGCATTGCTCTGTAAAATAACATATTGTGCCAATGTATTAAAGAAGAATATTTGTACCCCATTCACACATAGACGGCGCTTCTACTACGATGGAAAAGAGGCCAAAAGCGTGGTCAATCACAGGCCAAACGTGGGCCAAACGTGGAAGAATCTCCATGGGCGTGGTTTGGTCAGGGTGGGATCTCCTATTGTACATGTAGGTTGGGAAGCTGCATTCTCTCCCCATGCTTATTTTGAACGTGCTCAAATTAAGCGTAGCCGGGTCGTAGCCAACAATAAGCGGGGCAAAGTCTTATTAAAGGATTTGGGTACTTTTTACAACACAAAACACATTGTCCACAGAATTACATTAAATTTACACAGTTTGAAGATAATGATAGTAGAAAGCTTACCTTAAAATATTAGTTGCTGAGGTGCTGCAGTTTTTGAGAATTGAGTAAAACAATGTCATGAAAATACGTTTTTACATGCTAAAATAATTTTCGTCTCATACATGTACATTGTAATCACCGAGACGAACATTATTTTCATGACATTCTTTTACTCATTTCTCAAAAACTACATCACCTCAGCAACTAATATTTTTAGGGAAGCTTTCTACTATCATTATCTTCAAACGGTGTAAGTTTAATGTAAATCTGTGGACATTGTGTTTTGTGTCCTACAAAACTTACATAGACCCTTAAAGAGTGTAGTGGGAACGCCATTATTGTACAAGCAACGTGGTAGCACTTTGGTGAGATCTCAGTGGTCATAATAAAAAACGCAACACTGTCTGCAACTATTTTTGAAGTAGAACCCTTTTGGCGTCATTGGTCTAGGTGTAATCGTATTGGCAGCGAGTCAGCAACGCTTTTGACGTGCGTGCAAGGGGTCAATAGTGCCCTTTTTGAGATTGGGGTGATGGGCATGGTCGCAGAGCTGTGTGACCAGGGTATAAACCATTGAAAATTGTGCCAAAGTGTAAGATGTGTGTCTTTAAAAAAAAATAAAATAGCCATGAACGTACCTGCATCATAATCATCAAAGCTCCCACTCACCGGGGTGGGGGTGGGGGTTGGGGCAACTGGGGTAGGGGTACGGGATGGTGACGTCAGGAACTCTAACGATTTTTTAGTTTGGATTTTGACCAGTGTTTCATAAGTACCCAAAGAAATGTTATTGGTATTCAAGTGATATTTTGTATGGAAAGAAAGTTTGGAAAAGTAATAGAAAAAAAGGAGAAAACAGAAAAGGGAAATTTGAATTATAAACACTAACAAAACTATTTCAACTATTAAACCCTTACTGACCATGAGTGGCACAAACCAAAGATCACAAAAGTCAAGCAAAGACTGCAAATGATAGCTTGATTTGTAATAGACTTGATTGAGCCATATGCTGTCGGCTAGAAACATCAAATGAACTTATGTGTGTGTTGTACCCATAGAGCTATATATATTGACTAGAGCGCTAACACCCCGTTATACACGCACTAAGGTTTTGAAGCCGTGAGGGTGCATCCATGTTTATGTACAAATCAATACAAAAGCTTGAGTTTTTGTACGGCAATTGTACGGCTATTTGCATGATAGTGCGTTTGTTCTCTTCTATGTGTCATCGAACCAAAAAAATGCAGCAAATGTGAACCACAATCTGCTGATGAGCGTAAAAACTGCGAGCCTCATGTGCGTTATGTTTAAAAGGCGTGTATACTTTTTGTAGTATGTCAATCAAGTTGAACTTACGGTTTTTGTAGGGCGGACATACGCGAATGGGTAGTCGCGTACATAAGCGCACACGCCAAATGTAAACAAATCGTGGCAATGTGTGTTCTCTTAAATTTAAAATTGAGTAACTCGTCCTAACTCGAGAGTCCTATAACTCTTTGTGAAATCGAACCCTGTTAAAGGAACACGTTGCCTTGGATCGGACGAGTTGGTCAAAACAAAAGCGTTTGTAACCGTTTTTTTATAAAATGCATATGGTTGAAAAGATGTTTTAAAAGTAGAATACAATGATTCACACAAGTTTGCCTCGAAATTGCGTGATTTTCCTTCTACTGTGCGAACTAACATGGTCGGCCATTTATGGGAGTCAAAATTTTGACCCCCATAAATGGCCGACGTGTTAGTCGACGAGGTAAAAGGAAAACCACGCAATTTCGAGGCATGTTTGTGTGGATCATTGTATTCTACTTTTACAACATCTTTCTACCCATATGCATTTTATAAAAAACGGTTACAAACGCTTTTCAAAGACCAACTCGACCGATCCAAGGCAACGTGTTCCTTTAACTTAACTTTGCTCCGCGGATGTCTTCTGCGACCTTCATACTTCCTGCAAACGCGAAGCGAATGTTTACGTCACAAATTCACAACAAATAATTCGCAGCAGTTCAACTATGTTCAACTCACTTATGAATATCGCTGCGAGGGAAGGGTTGTGACGTCAAATTCACGTCAAATTAGCACCGTATTTGGATTCACAGGAAGTATCAACCGGGCTTCAGTCACAGTAAGTTGACAGGGAGGTCAGTTTACCATGCGTCCCCATTGGGTTTAATTTGTCATGCTACAGAAAAGTTGCGGTACTTTCACCCCCTAAAAGTTCCAATGTAAACTTGGCAAAAAGACTGCAACCTTATTGAGATCGACCCCTGTGCTTGACAAGATTTCTGAACTCACCTGCATCGTACTCGTCGTAGTCCCCGTTCTCTGGGGTTGGGGTGGGGGTTGGGGTATTAGGATACTCTAAGCATTTGTTAGCTGTGTGTTAAAGCCAGGGAGGCGTATCATGTGAGATGACATGGGGTTATGGGGATGATTGTTAGACAAAAACAGAAAAGAAAAAATGGGAGAAAAGAAAAGTAGAATTATAAGAACAGACATAAAGCGTGGGGTTGAAGAACATTTGTGTGAAATTTCTCAGGGGAAGGTTTTGAGTTGAAATAAAACAGCAAACATTCAGGCCTGATATACTTCACAGAGGCAACAAAGGTGATTTGCCTCCATGCCTCCTGTTTATTGCCTTGGCGCCCTTGAAATACTCCAGTAGAAATTTATGCTTTCCCAAGGATAACACGAATTTGTGCCCTTGCCCTTTCAAAAACGAATCATGACAGGCCTGAACATTACAAAGGAAGGATTTGTCTTTTGTTACAAGAGATGGTTTTGTAAAGAAACGAGTCACTAATGCACCTAGATTATAAGAAGTCCAAACTGTAATCAAAAGAGTTTTGAATCAGTTTGTTTTTGAAAAAAAATTCCCGCAGGCAGCTTTAATTTCTAACAAAGTTTCTGGCATTTTAGTTTAACAAAGCATTTCAGACAGGACAGTTTTGTGAATAAGATGTTTACTTATCACTGCCATGTGCATTTATTATAATATCACTCGTCACAAAAGAATTAACTTTTGCTAAGAATACCCGGCTGTCAAACAGACACACTGCCACTTGCGCAATTACCGCATCGTCGACAAGCCAAACTGCACTAATAGTACAGGGGTGAGAGTCATTACTAACGAAAGAGTCTGAAACTTGGATACAAATTCAAAGGTATGTTGAAATGATGCCATTTCTACTGTTTGGTAATCCTTGGGGTTATAGATTACAAGAAGCTTTTGGAAACAGTATCCAAAGCACTAGAGAAGCAGACTAATGAGCAGGATTTCTTTATTTGTGGGCACAAATATTGTCTGATTTTTCTTCACCAGGCCAACATATAAAGTCTGAATTCAGCCGAAAGTTTGAACAATCTCATCCCTGGGTGATAGTCAGTCCAGCATAAAACGTTGACATGTATCCGTAGTGGCATATCACAAGGGTCTGGGTCGGTGTTAATAGGAACTGGTGGGTTAGCAGTTAAAGGAACACGTTGCCTTGGATCGGACGAGTTGGTCAAAACAAAAGCGTTTGTAACCGTTTTTTATATAATGCATATGGTTGGAAAGATGTTTTAAAAGTAGAATACAATGATCTACACAAGTTTGCCTCGAAATTGCGTGGTTTTCCTTCTACTGTGCGAACTAACACGTTCGGCCATTTATGGGAGTCAAAATTTTGACCCCCATAAATGGCCGACGTGTTAGTCGACGAGGTAAAGGGAAAACCACGCAATTTTGAGGCATGTTTGTGTGGATCATTGTATTCTACTTTTACAAGATCTTTCCAGCCATATGCATTTTATAAAAAACGGTTGCAAACGCTTTCCAAAGACCAACTCGACCGATCCAAGGCAATGTGTTCCTTTAATGGTTGGTCAACTACATGAACATGAAAACAATTGTGTTAGGTAGAGTTAATTTGTTTGCATTACTCACCATCGTAAAATGACCTCTCTTTGACTGGTGGTGATGGAGTAGGCGTAGGGGTGAGCGGTATAGGCACTGGTACCTTCTTGGCGTTATTACCGGGTGGCTTGGCTATAACACCTGGAAGTCAAGGTACCAAACGGCGTGATTAAGTTACATCAGAAGTAAACTATTTGGGGTTGAACAAAGCAAAGTTTACTAAAGTGTGACTTAAACCAAAGACCTCCGGTTAACGTGCCGCCCAGGTCGAAATTCCAGTTGAACCTAGTTAAACTGGGTTTAACTGGAACTAGTGGAAACCAGTTGATAAAGTAGTTAAACACAGTTAAAACCAATTGGCTTAATATGGAAAATGGACAGAAACCAACTGGTTTATAATTTCAACCTAGTTGAACACAGCTAAACCTAGTCCAAACCAGTTGGTTAAAATGGAAAATGGACGAGTTTGGTCACTTTCCAGTTGAACCAGTTGACCCCAGTTAACTAGGTTCAACTGGAATTTTGACCTGGGCGCCGTTCTACTTAACCAACTAAGCCATCCAGCTCTATGTTGGCGGTTCTCTTATTGTGTCAGTATCTTTGTTTGGGGGTGCCAGAAGTAATCTAAACACAACAACCGTATTAAATCTTATCATTCGTAACCCATAGAATGGCAATGTCATTGGTAACTGTAGATTGCAAAGGTAGTAAAGAATAGAGACACTTTACATATTTGTATGACAGTTCTTATCTACTCATAAAGCAGTTAGTGCATCAGTTATCTTCCAAATAATGTAAAGCTATAGATCCAGTGCGATGTTATAAAAACTATCGGCGCACGTAAAAGAACCCAGTACACACTTATCGCAAAGAGAAGAAGTGCGCCCTGGTGTGTCTGGCAGTGCAACTATCTTCAATCATGAAGGCTGAAGGAAGAAGTTGACAAACTTACGTTTCTTCCTGTTTACAGCAGGTTTGGCTGATACTGGTGGGGTAGGTGTAGTCAAATGTTTCTTGGTCCCAACTGCAAAATACAATGTAAAACAAGAGTGAAGAATTCAATCCAGATGCTTCTAAGAAGATAACACTCGTTAAAAATAATGTCTTACTTTAGGTTGTATGGTAAAGCTTGAATAGATCTACAAATTCTACAATTAGTAGTGGTTACTCTAATTAATTTAACATTAACATTTAGGTTGGCAAAATAAAGGAACAGCGCGCTGTTTTGTATGTTGTTTAAAGGAACATGTTGCCTTGGATCAGTCGAGTTGGTCTTTTTATAAAATGCATATGGGTAGAAAGATGTTGTAAAAGTAGAATACAATGATCCACACAAACATGCCTTGAAATTGCGTGGTTTTCCTCTTACCTCGTTGACTAACACGTCGGCCATTTATGGGGGTCAACATTTTTACTCCCATAAATGGCCGACCATGTTAGTTCGCACAGTAGAAGGAAAACCACGCAATTTAGGGGCAAACTTGTGTGGATCATTGTATTCTACTTTTAAAACATCTTTCCAACCATATGCATTTTATAAAAAACGGTTACAAACGCTGACCAACTCATCCGATCCAAGGCAACGTGTTCCTTTAATAGCAGTGTGACGCAGACACGTTTGTGCATCTGCAGCGTGCACATGTCTATGGCGTTTGCCAACCAATAGAAGCTGTATGCATACATGAATATAATTAGCATACTTCATAGTAAGGGTCTATCGGTACTTGGCTATACTTACATTGGATGACCTCTGGGTACAGACGTACGTTATCTTCCCCGGTATCCACTGTTGGTTTGACGCTACCATCAGACACAAACCCTATGCATACATCGGGACTACTAACGGACTGCAATGTTATATAACCTTTGTCTTTCACTCGGTCTACTTTGAAATGACAGTCAGTGTCACCGTTTCCCTGCATTAAAACAAAGATATATTCATATATATTTGTATGTTAAAGGCAGTGGACACTGTTGGTAATTACCCAAAATAAATTATTAGCATAACAACTTACTTGGTAACGTGCATTGGAGAGCTGTTGATAGTATAAAACATTGTGTAAAACGGCTCCCTCTGAAGTAAGGTAGTTTTTGAGAAAGACGCCATTTTTCACTCACTCAAATATTAAGAGACTGTCACTAGATGGCGCTTTTGTATACTATGAAGTCATTGGTATTTCTTTTTTTAAAGTAGACCCTAGCCTTACATTAACATCGTTAAAAGCAACTTCATAACATTTGCCACTTTTGAATTACCAGAGCACTGGCAGTTTTGACCAGAAGTAGAGGTCACATGAGGTCAGGCACACTGAATAAGGTACTGTAAAGCCCTAATTCATCACTACCCAATCCTGCAAACAGAAGCCCATGGTCTCTTTTGACTGATTTGATACATATTTTCAAATATTTAAAATAAATCTTTAAGATGACGTCATGTGACAGGTGATGATGTCATCATGACGTCCCTCTTTTCGGACCCATATTGCACCATAATTTTGATCACTGAAAGTTTCATTGCAATTATGTTTATCTGGAACTATAAAAAAAACGGCGCTTAGAACACTAACATGTAGAACACAACGTGTGATATTTGAATGACTTCCAGAGTCTGAAACAGACAAACATTTTTTTTTTTAATTAACTTTACCGAAAATAACAGCTGTTCCGTAATATTACCTGAACATCACAGTGGCCATCTTTGATTCTGAGATAGCTATCTGGCTTAGAGAGACTCTCAAACATGCGTACAGATCCACTTTCTCCGATCTTACGTACTCTCCAATAAGCATCTTCTGATCTAGCTCCCGTAGCCAGACAGATCTTGTCTGATGTTACCGTCAATGTCTGAATGCGAGATGTGTTGAACATCACAATTCCTTCATCTCTAAACATACCCTGTTAAAGAATATAAAAGAATATCTTTTAAAAAGATCTGTAAAAGAATATCTTGTCCGATGTTACATGGCTTGTTAAAGGAACACGTTGCCTTGGATCGGTTAAGTTGGTCTTTGAAAAGCGTTTGTAACCGTTTGTTATAAAATGCATATGGTTAGAATGATGTTTTAAAAGTAGAATACAATGATCCACACAAATTTGCCTCGAAATTGCGTGGTTTTCCTTTTACTTTGCGAACTAACACGGTCGGCCATTTATGGGAGTAAAAAATTTGACTCCCATAAATGGCCGACCGTGTTAGTCGGTGAGTGACAGGTCAAAGGTCTCCCATTGTTTGTAATATGAATGTCCTACATTACCTTGGTATAGCAGTAGAACTGTCTTGTGGGTCCCAATGATGGACCTCGACAATCTCCAGCTTTCCCTGTCCCGCCAAACGTCACCAGTAAAGGAGAACTCTTAGCCGTTTCCATCACAATAGTCCGATCTGGTTGCACTCGTAACTTCAGCTCATTCACCTTTCCCTAAAGAATCAAAAATCATTCAAGCCAATATTTGAAAAAGGGAAAAAGAGACGGCAAGACTTTAAGGCACTGGACACTATTGGTAATTACTCAAAATAATTGTTAGCATACAAATTTACTTGGCAATGAGCAATGGAGAGTTGTTGATAGTATAAAACAGTGTGAGAAACGGCTCCCTCTGAATTCACGTAGATTTTGAGAAAGAGGTAATATACTCACTCAAATATTAAAAGACTTCTGGCCTTTCTGAAGCCTTTCATTATTCTCTTGCAACTTCGATAACCAATTCCCATAAATTTTCACAGGTTTGTTATTTTATGCATAAGTTGGAATACACCCAAGTGCGAATACTGGTCTTTGACAATTACCAAAGGTGTCCTGCCGTCGATTTCACAAAAACTCTTCCTAACTAAGATTAATCTTAGGACTTAGGACGAGTCCCAAACCTGCACTGTAGCATGCAGACCTTCAGATTAATCCTAAGAGTTACTCGTCCTAACTCGGAAAAGACGAGTCCTAACTCTTTGTGAAATCAACGGCAGTGCCTTTAAAAACGGTTGCCACGAATTGTAAACGAAAAAAACAGTAGTTCCTTGGAGGACGGTATGGTATTTACCTTGGCAGAGATCTTGTTACCATCAAAGGCAATGAAGGACTCCGGAATAGCCACACTACTGATTGTGTAAATGTTATCCTTTATCTTCTGCACTTCAAACTTGGCTAAAAAGTACAAAGTTTACAAAAATGAAAAGGACGACGAGCATTAAAAAGCATTGCACTGTAAGAAAGCTACTTGAAATAAACCCAGAACTTTGAAACACATTAAACTTTAACCGCTGTTTTCTCTGATTACTTTTTACTGGTATCCATGTTTGTGTCAATGGACCGATCCGGCCTATCAATCAAACTGTGCGCGTTCACCCATTTGACCAATCACAGCAATGATTGTGGTCGGACAAACTCGGTCATGCGTGCACGTATATTTGGCACGCGCGGCAGAATCGTGCAGAATGTCATTGGGAGTGTTCGTACACGTGTCTTGCTCACGTGCGGGGTGGGCGGAGCTTAGTGGAAAGCCGGAACGGTCCATTGGTGGTGTCAGCGTCGAATTGAAAGTTCAGATGATAAACATAATGCTGTAATCCCAGGCCTGATACTTCACAGACATGACAGAGGCAACAAAGGTGATTACCTCCATGCCCCATGGGCATTGCCTTGGTGCCCTTGAAATGCTCCAGTAAAAATTTACACTTTCCTCATAGGGTGCCCTTTACCAAACCAAAGAGAAAATGTCATGGTGCCCTTGCCTTTTCGAAACGAATTCACGGAGGCAACAAAGGTGATAGCCTTCATGCCCCCTGGGCATTGCCTTGGTGCCTTTAAAATGCTCCAGTAGAAATTTACAATTTCCTCATAGGTTGCCCCAAAGAGAAAATGTCATGGTGCCCTTGCCTTTTCACGGAGGCGATTGTCTCAATGCCCCTGGTTATTGCCTTAGTGCCCTCAAAATGCTCCAGTAGAAATTTACAATTTCCTCATAGGGTACCCTTTACCAAGGGGGAAATTCCTTGGTGCCCTTGCCCTTTCAAAAACGAAGCATACCTGCCTGTTATCCTAGTACCTCATTATGCTGATGATATCCATAATTATATAATAGTAATAATAATAGTAATTTGGGGGGGCTAATCATCCTTACTCGCAGCTCAGAGCTGAATTCCGAAGGCATGGCTACAACGTGTTCGAGAAGCAGGCATGCAAGGGCACATTTGGCTGCCAGCCACATCAACCCATTATGACCATGGAGCACAGCCAATTAGCCTTTAGATTCTCTGAAGTATTGCTAATCAATACGTACCTGATTTCTTGTTAGTATAGGGGTCGACGGTTGCCTCAATAGACCCATCCGGTTTGATCTGGATCGCTTTACCCAAGCCTTTGTTGATGAAGACCATTTGATTGCCCGGTAGAAACTTCCATTTCTCTTGGTCCCACTGAACCAGAAAATATTGTCAAATTCAGTATGAAATACTGATATAAATGTATTATACATGTACCTGAGCCCAATTTCACGACTCTGCTTACTGCCGAATTCTGCGCTTACGATCACCATTCTCCACTTACTTGCAAGCTCTGAACTTCTGCGCTAGCTGTGTAAGCGGAGAATGCCTAGTCAAGTGCCCAAATTTCTCTCTAACCTGTGAAATACGCATGACGCAAGGGCTGATTCTTTGCTTACGGTAGGCAGAGCCATGAAACTGGGCCTGATGGTATTAATTGCAAATTTGTGCATATCAAAATTAAAGATTGCAAAATTAAAATACAGAGTTGTCATAGAGAACACAGTAGCGAGCCAAGTTTCATAAAGCCGTAAGCACAAAAACTTACTTACATGTAGCACTAAAAACGTTTGCTTGGCAACAATTAGTTACCAGCCACAACACGAAATTTGCTAAGCAGAATTTTATAAAACTGGGCCATGTTCATTTAACATTTTCTCCCGCTAACTATAAATTTTTCTGTTTTACCTTACAAGGCATGTATCACTGTTGTCTTCTTGGCAATTAAATGTTTGAGTGTTTTTATATTAGTTTTTGTTCATTTGTTTACCTCCCTTTGTTATTATAATATTTAATATTAATATTATTATTATTCTTATTATTGTTATTGCAGTGATGCATAACCCATATCCAATATTAGGCTTTCGCCAAACTTTCCTAGTAACGTTGATTTCTTACCATTTCTCTTTCCACTGTTTAAGTATTATCACCCGATGCATGCAAATCAAGATAAAAGGAAAGAAAAGCAAAAAGGACATACAGAAACAATGTTAAATCATGAACATTAAAATAAAGTTGTGCCATGGACCTTATTGCAAATACTTGGTACATGCGTGTTAGGTGTGGAATGAGGTGCACGCTGGTCTAGCTAGCAATCAAATTTGATCATTGATCACTAGCTAGACCAGCATGCACCACATTCAACAGTAAGCGCTTGCGCAATGGGTATTTGCGAAAAGGTCAATGGTGGAGTGGTTTAGAGCGCTGCATTCAAGTTCTGGTGGTTAAGGCATCGGAGTGTGAATCCCGATCATGACTCTTGAGCAAGATGCTCAATGCAAGATGCTCACTATAATTGCTTCTCTTCCTCCGCACAGCAGCTCGGGCTGTGTACTCCGCAGGGAGCTGAGAAAGATTATAGAGCCAAATTTGATCGTTGATCACTAGCTAGACCAGCATGCACCACATTCAACAGTAAGCGCTTGCGCAATGGGTATTTGCGAAAAGGTCAATGGTGGAGTGGTTTAGAGCGCTGCATTCAAGTTCTGGTGGTTAAGGCATCGGAGTGTGAATCCCGATCATGACTCTTGAGCAAGATGCTCAATGCAAGATGCTCACTATAATTGCTTCTCTTCCTCCGCACAGCAGCTCGGGCTGTGTACTCCGCAGGGAGCTGAGAAAGATTATAGGATTGTTAGTGGCCCAGAGAACAGGGCACTAGTGTAACGCGCATTGATACGATAAGAGTTAATTGCACTATATTAAAAGAACTAGTTATTAACAATATTATTATTATATGTTACAACATGAAACAGCAGTGGAGTTACGCAGGAGTTATGCATGAGTTACATGTATGCAACATCCTCGAGTCAGAGAACAGGTGAGTTGGCGCCGTGTCCCTTCAAGCCATTCTTTTACCTATTGTCTTGAAGACAACATTGTGGGCGAAGTGCTGAATAAGCAATCATGTATTAGCGAATCAGCGTAAAGAGCAAACACACTAGTTGTACACAATGTATGCTGGTTTTTATGTATTCTCGAATTTTCAGAGCCAGTCTTTTATCACTCGTTAACATTGGACTGCATTGGACTGTAACGTATGGACTGTGAAAGGGGTAACCCTGTTTCAGCCCTAGGAGTAGGTGGCAACGGCCTCTGGAAAAAAATAACTGTAGCCCACACCTTGAAGTGGCCTTCAGGCCTTGTGTGTCAGGCGACTTGCATAAAAAAATAAAATAAAAAAATAAATAAAAAAAACACATCCCCACGTGATTGAGTTTTTACCAATCAAGAGTATGTAAACTTTCCAAGGTACTTGTTAATAAGACATAATAAAGATACTCATTGAATGCTTACAGTTTTTGGATTTGTTGTTGACGAAGAGTTCACAGCTTGTTTTACTGTCCTCATCTTCAGTAGCGTCCAGCCAGCAGTTAGAAGGAAATACAGACTCTTGACTCGATCCCTTGTGTTCCTTCACTAAGACCTTCTCTAAATACCAACCATCACCTACGAACAAGAAAGAAAAAAAAAGGACAATTCAAACATTACATTTTATAATAATGATAAAGACATTTATAATGCGCACAAACATATCCACCCGTGGGGTGCTCAAGTCTTGAAATTATCAGCAGTCCCACATGTCTTCACCGAGTTGGGAAGTTTGTAGCCTGAACATCCGACGTCACACTTCGAGGCTCGTGAATAACGCCAGAGACCCGCCTCCAAACCAGCGTGTACTTTCACCTTTGACCTCATCCATTTCACATAGAGATACACAGCCAAATTCTGTGGCAGACGTGACAGGAGTGTACTGTTTGGGCATCTATGGAAAGCTCATGTCACTGTGCACGCATATCCAACATCATTGTATCCAATGGATCTAAATAGCAGGTACCCGTCTTTATCCTTGCAGATAAAGACAGGGGCCCAGTCTAGGAAGTTAGTTCCTTAAAGTGACAAGCGAGGGGCAGCGAAAGTAAATGCTCAATCACCCCCATGATCTTTTTGATTTCGGGAGAGCTAGAGAAAGATCACTGGAAGAATAGAGGCCTAAGCGAGGAAGGCTTGATGAATGTTGATGAGAGAAGCGATAAATTTAGGTGAGGAGAACTTTGGGTGCGTTCGTTTAGCTTCCCTGGGTTGACCCCGGTGTGTGGCGGGTTTTTTTCCCAGGACAAGTGTGTGCAGATAATTACCCACGTTCGTCCTGGTAAAAAAAAACGCCACGCACCGGGGTCGACCCAGGGGAGCTAAACGAACGCACCCTTTAATGCTGGGAAGGTGATGAGAAGGACTTTGTATGCAAGTCGCTGTTCAACTGGTAACCCGTGAAGGCTTCTTAGATCCTTAGGCTTATTAGGTGAGAGAAGCACCATACTACAGCATTAAACATTCGGTGCGTTCGATTAGCTTCCTTGTGTTGACCCCCCGGTGCTCATTCGGGTGAGCCCCTGACAAGAGCTAATTGAACGATCACACTGGCCCCCTCATGGTGACGTCATGCACCTCGGGCCAGCCCCAAGTGACCCGTTCCACAAGCAGGGAACTGGGGGGCTGACACGGGTGAGCCCCTTGAATGACGTCAAAGCTATTCCAATCTACCGGGGGCAGACTGGGGTCTACCCGGGTAAGATAATCGAATGCACCCATTGTTAGAATGATACAATACCTGGTTGGGTTGAGTTATGACCGATGAGAACTTTCTGTAGTAGTCCAAGAGACACAGCTTCGATATTAAACACATCCGTCTATCAAGAAAAGAAAAAAATTTAAGAGATTCTCAAGGTGATAAAGAATACTGAGGGGCCATCAGTTTGCCTTTATTTACATAATTAATTGTCATTTTTAAATTTTATATATAGTAGGCCTGGGCGAATAATTCGAATATCCGGTTAGTGGCGAATAGGTTTTCCTATCCGTAACCGCGAATGCCTTTTTTTTCTTAACCGGATATCCGCATAGGGCGCGAATACCTATTTACAAACCGGATAATTCTGTGATTACAACCGAGAAACCGGATAATCTTTAATATCCGAATATCCGCGGACGTCGGTCGACAACTGACATGAATTGTTTTGTCGGAATCCGTATGAAACTTCTATTAAAACAGCATAAAAAAGCATATATTAAGTATTTAACTATGCTCACCTCCTTGAAGAGTTAAAACGATGACATTTCTGACGTAATTTGTTCAAAGATTACAAAAGTTTTCCTTCACGTAGAGTCAATCACGATCAAAAGAAAAAGCAAGTCGCCATCTTAAAATTAGATCCGGTCATTTTTATGAATGAACCGAGTGACACTGGTCTAAAACTAATATCAATCCGCCCATAACATCCCATTCACAAACGAACAGCGCCCTCTAGCGGCAAAAAAATATTTTTTAATTTTTTTTTTTTAAATAGCGCCCTCTAGCGGCGAAAAAACATTCAAATATCCGGTTAATTTCGGATAGTTGGCCAGCGGTATCCGAATAACAAAATTTCACTATTCGCCCAGCACTATTTTCTATTTGTTTTAAATGGTACCTGTAAATGGGGAGCACCTCGTGAATCATAGTTTTAATCATACATGTAACCCTCGAAGCAGTCAATATTTGTATACTATGCTCACCTTTCCTTTGTCAAACTTCTTTGCCCTCTTGGTTTTGAAGAGCAATCTCGGCCCAGTGTCACCTCTCTCACCGTACAACGTGATGTACACATCCGCCGATGTACCGGCATTCCAGTAGTTCCCAGTTACCACGGCAACGTAGTAATTCAATACTGCATGAAATTAAATCAATATAAAATGCATGACTGTGCATGAATGTGTAGCCATTGACAGAATGTACTGACCATGTCAAAAACAAGTCTATTAATGTGAAAAGTACATACAAGTGGATTTTAAAGGGTTTGGGTAAACACAATGTCCACAGATTTACATTAAACTTACACCGTTTGAAGATACTGATAGCAGAAATCGAACCTTAAAATAGTAGGTGCTGAGGTGTTTTGAGAAATGAGTTTATAAAAAAATATCATGAACATAAGTAATTACATGCTAAAATAGTTTTCGTCTCATGATCACTGAGACCAAATTCATGACATTGTTTTACTCATTTCTCAAAAACTACAGCAACTCAGCAAGTATTTTCAAGGGAAGCTTTCTACTATCATTATCTTCAAACTGTGAAAGTTGAATGTAAACCTGTGGACATTGTGGGGTTTTTTTTCCTACAAAAGTACCTAGACCCTTTAAAGGCAGTGGACACTATTGGTAATTGTCAAAGACCAGTCTTCTCACTTGTTGTATCTCAACATATGCATAAAATAACAAACCTGTGAAAATTTGAGCTCAATCGGCCTTGTCACACGAAGTTGTGTGCGTTTAGATAGTTGATTTCAAGACCTCAAGTTCTAAACTTGAGATCTCGAAATCAAATTCGTGGAAAACTACTTCTCTCTCGAAAACTATGGCGCTTCAGAGGGAGCCATTTCTCACAATGTTTTATACTATCAACCTCTCCCCATTACTGGTCACCAAGAAAGGTTTTATGCTAATAATTATTTTGAGTGATTGCCAATAGTGTCCACTGCCTTTAATAGTTGGTTTGTTGGGGTATACAAAGAAAGTTGTTTATATATAGTAGGAGCACAGAATAGTATCACTTAGCAGAAACAGGTTACCAGCCAAAATAACATAACATTTGCATTGTCAAGCAGTGATTTTCTGTTTAACGACTTTATGAAAACTTGCGCATAAAAAACAAATGAATAAATTAAAATGAATAATAAATGAATATATTATTGTTATTATTATTGTTGTTATTAAATATTATTCATTATTATTAGAAGTTGGACCCTGCTGTCAACAATGTAACACTTGTACAGGTTTTTTCAACATGAAAAAGTACATATTAGTCCATTGGGAATAATCTAAGAGCACAATCAAATTAATAGTAACAAGAACATATGTTTCTGCGACAAATTTAATCAAATTACTGCCTCGCTGATTGTAGACAGGAATAATGATTAAGTTTTGTACACTGTATACAAAATCCGTACACAAAAAATAGTGGTATTCAAGATTACATTGTACATGTAAGATGTAATGCCACATAATTCAGCTTTGCGCAGCGAGTTGGTTTTGTAATAAAAAAAATTTGAATTAATGAATAATTGAATGGTACGACTAGTAAATTGTAGTTTGAACTCATGAGAATCTAAATAATTTCGTTTAAAGCCATCGGTACAGGAAAAAAATAAATAAAAGTTCACAGATTTACAAATAACTTACAGGGTTAACAGAAGGTAGTGGTGAAAGACTTCTCTTGAAATATTATTCCATTAAATGCTTTACTTTTTGAGAAAACAGTAAAACAATATAAATTCTCGTTAGCGAGAATAACGGATTTTTTTTAAACACATGTCATGACACGGCGAAACGCGCGGATACAAGGGTGTGTTTTCCCTGTTATTTTCTCCTGACTCCGATGACCGATTGAGCCTAAATTTTCACAGGTTTGTTATTTTGATATAGAAGTTGTGATACACGAAGTGTGGGCCTGGACAACACTGTTTACCGAAAGGGTCCAATGGCTTTAAAGATTTGGGTACTTTTTGTATTACAAAACATAATGTCCACAGATTGACATTAAACTTAATAATTTTGAAGATAATGTTAGAAGAAAGCTTCTCTTAAAATATTACCTGCTGAGGAGCTGTGGTTTTGAGAAATGAGTAAAACAAGTCACAAAAATCATTTTTGTCTCACTCCCAGTGAGACGAAAATTATTTTGCATGTAAAAACGTATTAACCAGTTATTGAACTCAATTGGTCGTCGAAATCAAAGTTGCGAGAGAATAATGAAAAAACAAACACCCTTGTCGCATAAGTTGTGTGCTTATGCTTGAAGTCGAGACCTCAGCTGAGGTCTCAAATTCAAATCAAATATTTTAGTGAGAAGTTACTTCTTTCTCAAAAACTATGTTACTTCAGAGGGAGCTGTTTCTCACAATGTTTTACACTATCAACAGCTCTCCATTGCTCGTTGCAAGTAAGTTTTTATGCTAGCAATTATTTCGGGTAACTACCAGCAGTGTCCAGTACCTTTAAAGAAGTTACGTTTACCTACCTGGGTATACAGGATTGCCATCTACAATTGCAGGTAGCTCACGGCATATCTCACCATCGTCCTCACCACGTGACATCCATCGACCACAAGGAAATACCATCTCATCTCCCGTATGAATGTCTTGCAAACGAACCTGGTCAAAGAAGAAAAAAGTAGAATGAGAGGTCAAAGGTTAGGAACCAGGGCCCAATTTCATGGAGCTGCTCAAGCAAAACAAGTAGCTAAGCACAAGAAAAATCATGCTAAGTACAATAAGGTTATACATGTATATTTGGTTTGCGGTAACACCGTGTGTGTATCTACATTTGTGCATTTGCAAGGGAGAGTTTGTTCTTTAGAGAACTGTCTTTCTATATTCTACTACTGCGGAGTGGATTTATTGGAATGTTCGGTAGACTTCTCAGTTCTGAAAAGAACTGTCCTGCTTTTTAACTACTACCTGGGTGGAGGGTATAGACAAATCGGTATATTTGTACTCAATGGTACAATAGTCAAAAGGTACAACAGTCTGGTCCAGTTTGCCAAATTTTCACAGATTTGTTATTTTATGCACATGTTCGGCTACACCAAGTGTAGTCTTTGACAATTAAAAAAGGTGTCCAGTGCCTTTAACACAATGAGAATTATTAATGAGAGACAATACAAGATGAACATTTTTAGATCTGGGTAACGGAGAAATCATCAACTTTTTATAGCTCTTTATATTCCAAGTCCTTAACAGGGTTAAGATCCAGCTTAACATCCAGATAGATGGTAAATCCTTGGACCAAGTCGAAAACTTCATCTACTTGGGGGGGGGGATGATTTCAGAAATCCCCACCAGTGAAAATGACATCAAGCGAAGAGTTGGACTTGCAATGGGAGCCATGCAAAAGCTGAACTCTATATGGACATCCAAAGACATGAAGAATTCAACCAAGCTTAATCTTTACAGAGTCAATATTTCCAGGGTATTTGTTTTTGCTAATAATTATTTTGAGAATTTACCAATAGTGCATCCAGTTAAGCCTGGTTCATACTTCCTGCGAATGCGAATGCGATGCCAATTTGACTTGCATTTGACGTCACAACTCGCTGTGATATTCGCAACAGACTGCGAATTATTCATTGCGAATTTGTGACGTCAACATTCGTGTCGCATTTCGCAGGAAGTATGAACCGGGCTTTAATACTGTAATTACGCAGATGTCTTACCAACTAGACCACCGAGATTGCCCAGTAGCTAGAGGCGGTTCAAATCCTTTATTTAAGCAGCGGGTACCGCACAAATTTAATGGATATTAAATTTGCATTTCTTCACAGAACTTGGGGAAAGTTCGATGAGTATACAGTGCTTACACAAATCATGTAAGGGTAAAACCAAATGATATTCTTCATCCCGATGCAAATTTAACATCCATTAAAAAAGACTCTCAGATGATTAAACTGCCTTCTCTTCATCTGATGTACCGAGATCCCTTCAAATTCTAACCAATTTAGTCCAAGGCAAGACTTTCATGATATGTGTAGATCATTTATGACCAAGACGCTAAGAACTCCAAGGTGTATTCATTCTTCACTAAAGGCCTCGCTGTACATTTGTTCTTTTTTTATTTCTACCCGATTGATCGTGGCTTTGCTGCGATTCTCTTATTGTTTACAGCAAGGTTATTTGATTGTAAGCATGACTAAGAATTGATGTCAATGCCGTGAGTGAACCTTACTGCTGGCGATGATTCAATCAAGGCAGCCGCTAATCCGTTGAGTAGATCGTGACATAGATTGAAAAGGCCTTTCAGGGTGACTTTTAATTTCTCTCTTTATTTACTCCGAATAAAAATAGTCTCTGCGAGTATGGCCTTGTCACAAAGTATCCTTTCTCAATTTTTCTGACTGTTTTGGGATTTACTTGGCTTTAAAGGGTTTGGGTTCTTTCTGTACGACACAAAACACAAACGTTCACAGATTTACATTACACCTGCATGGTTTAAAGATAAAAATGGTAGAAAGCTTCATAAGAATTAATACTTGCTGAGGTTTGGTATTTTTTTGAGAAATGAGTAAACAATTTCACAAAAATTAGTTTAGCATTTACAACGGATTTATCATTTTTCATAAAAACATTGCTCTGTGATTTTCACCTTTTTTCTTCTTGAAGACTTGAAGACTAATGAAGCTGAAACTTCAACAGGTAAAACATATGACATTCAAGGACCAATTTATATGGCTGTTAAAGGGAAGGTACACGTTTGGTAATTGTCAAAGACCAGTATTCTCACTTGGTGTATCTCAACATAACCATAAAATAACAAGCCTGTGAAAATTTGGGCTCAATCGGTCATCGAAGTTGCGAGAAAATGATGAAAGAAAATACACCCTTGTTGGACGAATTTGTGTGCTTTCAGATAAGAATAAAAGACTTCTAGCTAGAAGTCTTTTATTATTTTAGTGAGAAATTACCTCTTTCTTAAAAACTACGTTATTTCAGAGGGAGTCGTTTCCCACAATGTTTGATACCATCAACAGCTCTCCAATGCTCATTACCAAGTCAGTTTTTAAGCTAATAGTTAATTTGAGTAATAACCAAACGTGTACCTTCCCTTTAACCAGAAAAATACTCTGCATACCAAATTTCTTTACCATGCAACGTGTGGGGAGCAATTTTTTACGCAAGAGATGCAGTACGTGGAATAAAGGTGTTGGATTGGCTCTTTGTTCTATCTAAGAAAATCAAGAGAGTATGGGTGAGAAGAAGCAGAAAGTCTGGTTTTGTTGCAACATTGTAAACTTTTTGTAATTTTGGCTGGTAACCAGTGTCTGCTAAGCAGGATTTGTCTATGCTTAGCAACTTTTTGTGCTGACAAGCTTTATGAAACTGGGCCAAGGTCACAGCTCTTCAGCCCTTCTGTTTCTCATAAGTTTCAAGCTACGTGACAAGTTTTTGTGATATGAAAAATTGCAATTTAGTTCATGGAAAGTTAAATGTTTACCGATGCATCAAATCGGTTGCATCATTTGCTGCTGTGTGTGTGCGTAAACGTTGGATAAAAGTGTGGGGCAAAAGGAAATTACCAACTAGGACGTAATGAAGGGTTGATAACAAGCAGGACCAAAATAACCGCTCAATCAATGAGACGATACATGTTTGGTAGCTGGCTGTATTAACGGCATGGTGGCCATTGATTAGTGCCGGTATATCAAGGTTGCCTATCAGAGTCTCATATGCCTCATTGGTCATTACCATCAAGGTAGCAGTTTCATTTAACGCCACTCAACCATTCTCTTAAAATAACTTTTTTCTCATTTCAAAAAAGAAAGAAAACAAAGCAAATTCTTGATGAAATGATATGTCTCGTTTTTGAAAGGGCAAGGGCACCAAGGCATTTTCTCCTTGGGAAACAGCACCCTATGAGGAAATTCTAAATTTCTACTGGAGCATCTCAAGGGCACCAAGGCAATGACCAGGGGGCACGGAGGCAATCACCATCATTGCCCCATACATGAAGTATCCGGCCTGGTGTTCTTCAAAAATGTTTCCACCAAAAAAATATTCTAGTTATAACAATAAAATGAAGCACAGCCAAATCTCTTCTAGTCATTACATGGTGTTACCGCAAACCTTTCTATATCGTATTTCCACCATGCAAAGTTTCAAATCCTACAACTCTCTTCTTGGTTTAAAGACACTGGACACCTTTGGTAGTTGTCAAACCAGTTTTCTCAATATTAAAAAAAAAAAAACATTGGCCTGAAGTCTTTTTAAAATCTTGGTAATTACTCAAAATAATTGTTACCATAAAAACTCATTCGGTAACGAGCAATGGAGAGCTGTTGATATTGTGAGAAAACGACTCCCTCTGAAGTAACGTTGTGTTTAAGAAAGAGGTCATTTCTCACTCAAATATTAAAAGACTTCAAGCCTGAATCCTTGCATTAAGCATCTTAAAGACAGTGGACACTATAGGTAATTGTCAAAGACCAGTCTTCTCACTTGGTGTATCTCAACATATGCATAAAATAACAAACCTGTGAAAATTTGAGCTCGATCGTTCGTCCGAGTTGCGAGATAACTATGAAAAGAAAAACACCCTTGTCATACGAAGTTGTGTGCTTTCAGATGCTTGATTTCGAGACCTCAAATTCTAAACTTGAGGTCTCGAAATCAAATTCGTGGAAAATTACTTCTTTCTCGAAAATTACGTCACTTCAGAAAGAGCCATTTCTCACAATGTTTATACTATCAACCACTCCCCATTACTCGTTACCAAGTGAAGTTTCATGCTGATAATTATTTTGAGTAATTACCAATAGTGTCCACTGCCTTTAAAGCATATAAATTTGTGCAACAAGGGTGTTTTTTCTTTCATTATTCTTGTGCAACTTCGATGACCAATTGAGTCCAAATTTTCACAGATTTGTTATTTTATGCATACGTTGGGATACACCAAGTGAGAATACTGGTCTTTGACAATTACCAAAGGTGTCCAGGGGTCAATTTCACAAAGAGTTAGGACTAGTCCTAACTTAGGACTAGTCCTACGAGATATACAAATTGCATGGATAGACCTAAGTTAGGACGAGTAACTAGTCCTAACTCGAGATAAGACTAGTCCTAACTCTTTGTGAAATCCACCCCAGGGCCCAGGGGTCGATTTCACAAAGAGTTAGGACTCGTCTTATCTCGAGTTAGGACGAGTAACCTAACTAAGGATTAATCTTAAGGTCTGCATGCTACAGTACAGGGTTGGGACTCGTCCAAAGTCCTAAGATTAGTCTTAAGTTTAGGAAGAGTTTTGTGAAATCGAAGGCAGTGCCTTTAATCAATCCTCTTTGTTCTATTGTTTGTTTCTTTCTTGTTTCTTAACATACTATTTCCTTTACAAGGAAACGTCTCCACTTTCCATGTCATCTTAGATGCCTTTCCCATCTACCTTTTATCTACAGCCTACTCTGTTTTATCTATTTAGTTCCTGTTGTGTTCATTGTATATTTGGGGTTATGCCAATAGATGTAAGTTAAATTAAAAACGGGAAAGCTTTTTCCCTTTTTTACACCGAGTGTTCCGTTAAGTCAACCGTCCTAATTGATAATTTTCTTTGAGAGCATACAGTGCAATTAATATGTTTTTTTGGTTTCTTTTCACCTATGTACAACTCCCCATTGAAATAAGAAAATAAAATAAAAAGCAAACAAATAAAGTCTACTATCATAATAAAATAAATAGACACCAAAAAAAAGGAAAAAAAGTATAAATTAATGAATTTAATGAAATACATATTATATATAATTAAACAAAATTAAAAAAGATAAATATATAAATATTGGAAAAAAATATGTATACATACAAATCATGATAATAATTTTTAAATATTTTAAAAATATCTTGTTATGTATTTTACAAATATTTGAGAGCATACAGGCTGTCCATTTATGTAGTAATGTTCATAAAATATCTAAAATCAGTACCTAATTGTTAAAATCTTAACTTGTTAAAATCTTACACTTCTCCGTTTGCCAATTATGTTGGTCAAAAATATTACAACAGTCAAATTATACCCCACCCATACTTTTAGGACAAAAGAAAAAAATTGTGTTTTGTGTCGAACAGGTTAAGAAAATCTTGTAAATCTAATAAAGATGGATGCTGAATAGAATACTAAATGGATTTCAATTCTAGCACGGTGGACTCACACAAAGTTGTTACGTCAAATCTAATAATAAATCACTTTGCTTGCGTATACTGAGTACTAAGTGCTAACACACACTGGTGTATGGGTAAACAAAAGTTAATCATCAGGGGTTGAAATTAAGTGTATTTCCATGGTAGTCAGCAGGGCTAGTGACCAATAATTTTTAGTAGCCCTGATTAGATTTTGGTAGCCCGAAAGACACATTATGTCTCGCATCACGGCTCAAACTTTACAATACACCAATAACATAGTTCTTTATTGTTTGTGATAATGATTTTTGCAATATTTTTCCACTAGCCCGTCGGGCTATCAAACTGGAAATATCAGTAGCCCGGCTGTATATCTGGTAGTCCCGGGCTAGCGGGCTAGTGGCAATTTCGACCCCTGATCATCTTTATCCCCGATGCAAATTTAAAGTCAGTGGACACTTTTGGTAATTACTCATAATAATTATTAGCAAAAATACTTACTTGGTAATGAGTAATGGGGAGAGGTTGATAGTATAAAACATTGTGAGAAACGGCTCCCTCTAAAGTCACGCAGTTTTCGAGAAAGAAGTATTTTTCCTTGAATTTGATTTTGAGACCTCAGAATTAGATTTTGAGGTCTCTAAATCAAGCATGCGTGAGAAAATGGTTGCTGTGCGTGTGAGCGTGTGAGCGAGTCTCACGCCTAATGCGTGAGACTTGGTAGGTCTGAATTGAGTCAAATTTTGGGATACAACAAGTGAAAAAGCTGGTCTTTGACAATTACCAAAGGTGTCCAGTCCAGTGCCTTTAACCTTTAGTTACATTTGGTCAATAGAATGTTTAGGTCAATGAAATATCAATAACCATAACCATGAAGTTGCCACTTTAACTTCGACGCGTATGCCACCACATTGCAGGCCTGTGAGTGTACCATTAAAAAACAGGCATGCAACTGCCCGTTGAAAAAAAAAGAGGGAAATTTTCAAAGGCACAATGCAAGTGGGGAGCGAGGCAGCCGAAACGCCATGGGACATGATACCCACAATGGTACCCTAGAAAATGTTGAGGTTTATTATGCTCTAAGGTGCATTGTTAGCATGTACTAGGCTTATTTTACATGATTGTAGTTGTACACTGTTGTTGCCAGGCATATATTAGGCTAACAACAACAAAAATCCGGGGGGAAAAAAAGAAAGAAAAAAAAAGAAGAAAAAAAAGAGTTGCATGCCTGAAAAAAGGAGCTGAAACACTACATGATGTAAGAATGATCGTGAAACAAGTGGGCGCGCGTCACGCATTTACGCTGGTCGAATTTGGGCACCCCATTAATCCAGGAACTAGGCTTATCTCACATAATTGTCGATGTACAGTATAGTTGCCAAGCTTATATAAGGCATGCCAAGTTTATATAACGGAAAGAGACAAAGAAATATCGATTAAAAAGTGGATATTCGCTTTAAAGCAGAGACTTCACAGGCCGCCACATCGACAATCTCTGCCTCCTAGCTACATTTATTAATCCCTGGGGGATTGAGAAATAATTACAGTCAATTGTCTCGCTCAAGGACTTTGTCACCTCAAGCAAGGCCTGAATTCAAATCATCGACATCGCTCCTTCAGAATGATGTGCTATAGATTGCTAAAATGATAGTACAAATCAAATTTGATTTCAATTTCACTTTTTCAATACTGATTGTGAAGCCAAGGACTCTCAGATATAAGCGAATTCAATCACTTTACTAGCCAATACTCAATAGGGGAGAAGACAAGGAAGAAAGGTTAATTTTTTAGATGTGGGAGGGAAACCTCAGATAATTGTTTCTACAGGAAAACCCACGCAGTCAAGTAGGGACTCAAAACCCAATCCTCATAGTGCCCACGGTGGGATTCGAACTGGGGTCCATGAGGTGGAAGGCGATGAAAAAAAAACACTATGCGGCCAGCTTGATAATATTAAAGGGAGAGGACACTATTGGTAACTACTCAAAATGATTATTTGCATTAAACCTTACTTGGTGACGAGTACCATGGAGAGTTGTTGGAAGTATAAGACAGTGTGTGAAACGGCTCCCTCTGAAGTGACGTAGTTTTCGAGAAAGAAGTAATTTTCCACGAGTTTGATTTCGAGACCTCAGATTTAGAATTTGAGGTCTCAAAATCAACCATCTAAACGCACACAACTTCGTGTGATAAGGGTGTTTTTTCTTTCATTATTATCTCGCAGCTTCGACGTCCAGTTGAGCTCAAATTTTCACAGGTTTGTTATTTTATGCATATGTTGAGATACACCAAGTGAGAAGACTGGTCTTTGAAAAATTAACAATAGTGTCCACTGTCTTTAATTTAATAATTAGTTTTTATATCAAGCTTTTTAACACCTGAAAGGTGTCCAACTTCATAACCCTTGGTCACTGGGCCTTATTTCGCTCTTGAAACCATCTCAGCTCCCTTGGGAGTATACAGCTACATACTAAGCTACATTAAATCAATCACAAGAACCGTCCCTGCCCTTGCAGGTACCCATTTACCCCTAGGTGGATAAAAGCAGTTATAGTTCAGTGTCTTGCTCAGGGTCACAAGTGTCACGATCGGGATTCGAACCAACACTCCTCTGAACAGAAGCACCAGAGCTTGAGTTCGGTGCTCTTATCCGCTCGGCCACGACACACCACAATAATGAGCTAGTTTTAGTCATTCTGATTGGTCAATGTCAACCACCATGTGATTATATCCTGACCAATCATATCATCTTCATGCTGATTTCTAATTGGCTAAACTTACCTCTTCACACAGCCAACCAGCAAACTCAGTGCTTTCATCATGACCAATTCGAATCTTGAAGATGTCACCGACGTTCCCCACACTCACCTAAGAAGAAGAAAATCAGGAAAAATGTCAATTTACCATCAAACAACCTCACTGGGGTGTTTGTTGGTTTGGGTGTTTGTTTGTTTGTTTGTTTGTTTGTTTGTTTGTTGGTTTGTTTGTTTGTTTGTAGTAAACTATGCTTTGAATTGAAAGCTTAAAAATTAATTCCTAAACATCCCTACATGATTCTCATCTTGGATGGTTAGATAACTTGGATGGTTCTGTTTATTCGTCTTTTGTAAAGCTGTCGTTTTGCTTCATTTTGTAGACTGTTCCTTGACAACATGGAACGTGCCTCCACATTCATACATTATTCAATGTTCTTTTTTATTACGGTATTTTGCAATAAACAGTGCTTTGAATTGAATAGTTTAAAGACACGGGACACCTTCGGTAATAATTGTCAGATCAGTTGCTCACTTGGTGTATCTCAACATATGCACAAAATAACAAACCTGTGAAAATCTTAACACAATTGGTCGTCAAAGTTTTGAGATAATAATGGAAGTAAAAAACCCTTGTCACACGAAGTTCTGTGCTTTCAGATGCTTGAATTCAAGACCTCAAAATCTTATTCTGAGGCCTCGAAATCAAATTCAAATATTTAAGTGAGAAATAACTTCTTTCTCGAAATCTACGCGTCTTCAGAGGGAGTTGTTCTCATAATGTTTTATACTAACAACAACTCTCCATTGCTCGTTAATACCAAATAAACTTGTATGCTAACAATTTTTTTGAGCAATTCCCAATAGTATCCAGTGCCCTTTAAAAATGAATTCCTATAATTCCTTCATCTTGGATGAGTAGATAATTCACTTTGCGTTTGCGATGTCACGCTTCACGAATGAATGGATTTGGTTACATA
Source organism: Asterias amurensis (assembly GCF_032118995.1). Lineage (NCBI taxonomy): Eukaryota > Metazoa > Echinodermata > Asteroidea > Forcipulatida > Asteriidae > Asterias > Asterias amurensis. The sequence continues at coordinate 2,209,063 of NC_092667.1, read as the reverse complement.
CCGTGAATTCATCTTCGTTACCGGATTCAAACTTCCCGTCTCCGCATCCTAAGATGATATCATCAGACTTTCCTTTATCTCCGTACACGACGAGAGATACTACAGCATCGGTGCCTGCCGCTGGATTCTCACTAGTAGCTACCCACGCACGGAATTTCCCTCCTAAGAAAAATACAAAATTTAGAAAGCATTTAGAATAAACTATAAATAATAGAAACCACGTATTAAATCTCGTTTGAGGCAGTGTTCGCTCTGAAAATACAATTACAGGCACTTTAACAGTTGAAAAATCGAGGTTTGAAATATTTTTTTCAAAAACTTTGTGAAGAGTCTGTTGCGCATGGGTTGTGTGTACGCTCGCGTGCTTAGAAATAGATTACGCATGCGCGCTTAGAAGTAGATTACGCGCCGTTACTAATAGCTATGAATTGCGCTCCGCGAGATAATCTTGCGCGCCTGACATGCAGAAGCCAGCCGGTTATAAACACTGGGCATTATCAACCGTATAAACACCCCCACGTGAAGAAGCGCTCTCCACCAATAGGAGTAGAGAAACTGTCTGGGGTATTTATTAATACGTGTTTACAAATGAAGGTGTGGGTGAGTAATAGGTTGTAAGATGCGTTAATAATGTCAAGGATGTCACAATCAGTAATTAGGAAGTCAACCATGTGTGTCTTAGTATACAAATATTGACTGACTCGAGTGCTATGGTTAAAACTATGACTCCCGAGGTGATCCCCGGAGCGTTCTATTTTCCCGAGGCGAAGCCGAGGGAAAATAGAACGCTCCGGGGATCACCGAGGGAGTCATAGTTTTTAACCATTGCACGAGTAAAAGCAGTCAATATTTGTTTTATAACACCCCAAACATTTCTAAATACTGTACTGTTATTATTAAGTTACAGACCTGAATGCTACAATCCACGGACGACGCGAATACAGATTGCAAACACTTTTACTTACTGTGTTGCATGTAGTGTCGCGCAATCCGAAGTGGTTACAGACTATTCATTTATCATCCCAGTATACGCAACGGTCGTCTGGGTACTGCACGCCATGTGCTAGTCTGTTGGACTAGCGCATGGCAAACCGACGCTCTATCACACGGCCGTCGTCTGGCAAAACTAAGACATGTCATGTGACGCGCTCTAAACCAATGAGCAGGCAGAATACTTGCAAGGGGTGTTATAACATGCAATAATGGATCCCAGCCATGCACAACTCAATAAATGGAACAGCACTCTGACTCAACCTAGACTGGGATTAACTATTCATAAGGTTGCATACATGTAGTACACTATGTAGTCTTCACTCTACATGCTCTATGGCAAAAACAGCTTTTAAGACACTGGACACTAATGGTATTTACTCAAAGTGTTCATTAGCAAAAAAACTTACTTGGTAACGAGCAATGGGGAGCTACATGTAAATGTAGTATAAATCATTGTGAGAAATGGATCCCTCTAAAGTCAGGCATGCAACTGGAAAGAGGAAAATTTTCAAAGGCACAACGCAAGTGCAGAGCGAGGCAGCCGAAACGCCACGGGACATGATACCCACAATGGTACCCTAGAAAATGTTGAGGTTTATTATGCTCTTAGGTGCATTTTTAGCATGTACTAGGCTTATTTTACATGATTGTAGCTGTACACTGTTAATGCCAGGCATATATTAAGCTAAAAAGAAAATCCGAAAAAAGTTTTTTTTTTTTTTTTTTTTTTTTTTTTCTCGTTGTTTTTGGGGTTTTTTTGACGTAAAACAAAAAACAAAAAACGCGGAATTCCGCGGAAACGCGGAAGAGTTGCATGCCCGTAAAGTACCATTGTTTTTGAGAAAGAGATAATTTCTCACTCAAGTATTAAAAGACTTTAGACCTGGAGCCCTTCATTAGGCATCTGAAAGCGCTAACTGTACATTTGTGCAATAAGGGTGTTTTTTCTTGCAACTTTGATGACCAATCGATTCCAAATACTCACAGAGTTGTTACTTTCTGCATAAGTTGGGACTGGTTTTTTAATGTTACCAAAGGTGACCAGCCATCTACTTCACCAAACTCTTCCTAACTTACAATGTAGGATTAATCTTAGGACTTAGGACGAGTTCAGTTCCGTATCCAAATACGAAGGACGAATTGAACCCATCCTACCCGTCCTAACTCGAGTTAGGATTAATTCTAGCGTTTCGTGAAATCGGCCGCAGGGTCTTTAAAGGGTTTTTCAGACCTTTTCAGTTTTTTTTGCCATAATTTTTGTTTTAAATAGTGTCCAAATTGTGTAGATTAAAGCAACCAATCAGGAAAAGGTTTTTATTTGTTCGCAACATGTTAGCATAACTGATTATTTTGGTAACATTTGGCGGCTGGTGTCAACCAGCTCCAATTGTTTATCAACAAAGACAAATTTACACAGTCAGTTTTCCTTGTGGTTTATAATGTTTGATATCTGAAATAAAAAGTCACATCCCCCTTGAGGTGATCCTTTGGCTGCCGCTTCCCATGTTGTATTGTTATTTACAATGTAGGTGTGATATTGACAACATAGGGGGACCGCCAACCTAGGGGTCTAGATAGCTCAGTTGGAAGTGCACTGGCACATAAGACTGGCTGTTTGTTTGAGTCCCAGTCTATTCAATTTTCTTTGTTCACACTATTGGTAATACGTTGTGAGAAACAGCTCCCTCTGAAGTACTGCATTTTTTGAGACAGAAGTAGTTTTCCACGAATTTGATTTTGAGACCTCAGATTTAGAATTTGAGGTCTCGAAATCAAGCATCTGAATGCACACAACTTCGTGTGACAAGGGTGTTTTTCTTTCTTTATTATCTCGCAACCTCGACGACCGATTGAGCACATATTTTCACAGGTTTGTTATTTTATGCATATGTTGAGATACACCAAGTGAGAAGACTGGTCTTAGACAACTACCAATAGTGTCCAATGTCTTTAAAAGGAAATTAGATCTAGATATTATTTGGGGTGATAGAGAGTGATTTTTTTTTATGGGGTGCTTTTTTGTTCCTCACTTGATTTTTTGATGATCTTCTGAGGTGGTTGGTCCGTCTCGTCCATTGACTTTCTGCGTAGTGATTCTCGCTGCCGAGAAGACGTCTTTAAGGGCGAGTACTCCTTGTAGCTTCCTGGCCGGAACTTCTCCACTCCAGTCCCGACGATAAAAAGATCTTCAATGCCATTGAAAATTGCTGAGAGGCTTTCAACCTACAATACACAAACGAGCAACAAAAGGAAGATGTCACTCAAAGGAATGGAAAACTATTTATTTAATAATAATAATAATAATAATAGCGGCTTCTTATATAGCACGCATACACATCACTCAGTGACGCTGAAGCGCTTTAACACACAGAATTTTCCTGCAAGTTCTTCGGATCTGGATAATACTGTCAATCGCCTTAAAAAGGCTATCACGTATAGGTGCAAGTACATGTAAATTTTACTGGATCTGATTATGTGGGACTACGTTTGAATTATGAGACCTACTCCTTTTTACATAGCACCACGTAATGGTTTACAAGGTGCTGTGGCTGTGGGGCACTATACATGCTACATGCAGCCAATCTAACCAGGAACATCAGGGCGAGCCCCTTCTATTTTTCGATAATTGCAATTGGTTCTTTTAAGAAACAGATCATAAAAGGGAATGTACGTCATTGGTTATTGAAAGAGTACATTCACTCCAATCGTCTTGTTTTCCAAAAACATATCATACAGAGATGAGAGGGCCTACACAATTGGTTATTGGAAGAGTACATTCATTCAAATACTCTAGTTTTCAAGAATCATATCATAAAAGGGATTATTGGTTATTGGAATCATTCATTTATTGGAGTGCATTCATTCCAATCCTCTAGTTTTTCAAGAAACAAAGGGATTACCCCCATTGGTTATTGGAAGAGTGCATTCATTCCAATCCTCTAGTTTTTCAAGAAACAAAGGGATGGTACACCATTGGTTATTGGAAGAGTACATTCATTCCAATACTCTAGTTTTCAAGAATCATATCATAAAGGGATCATTGGTTATTGGAAGAGTGCATTCATTCTAATCCTATAGTTTTTCAAGAAACAAAGGGATGGTACATCATTGGTTATTGGAAAAGTGCATTCATTCCAATCCTCTAGTTTTTCAAGAAATAAAGGGATGGTACATCATTGGTTATTGGAAGAGTGCATTCATTCCAATCCTCTAGCTTTTCAAGAAACAAAGGGATGGTACATGTACACCATTGGTTATTGGAAGAGTGCATTCATTCCAATCCTATAGTTTTTCAAGAAACAAAGGGCTGGTACACCATTGGTTAATATTGGAACAGTGCATTCATTCTAATCCTCTAGTTTTTCAAGAAACAAAGGGATGGTACACCATTGGTTATTGCTCGCGGAAGAGTACGTTCATTCCTCTAGTTTTCCAGAAAATATCATAAAGGGATGGTACATCTTTGTTTATTGGAAGAGTACATCGATCTAATGTACCAGTTTTCAAGAAGTATATCATACAGGGATGATACACCACATTCATTCCAATCCTCTAGTTTTTAAGAAACAAAAGGATGGTACACCATTGATTATTGGAAAAGTACATTCATACCAATCCTTTAGTTTTCCAGAAACATATCATAAAGGAATGGTACATCATTGTTTATTTGAAAAGTACATTGGTCGAATCCTCTAGTTTTAAGAAACATTTCATTAAGGGATGGTATGTACATCATTGGTTATTAGAAGAGTACATTCATTCCAATCCTCTGTAGTTACATGTACCAAGAAATGATTGAACGTCATTTAAGAACACCAATCCTTCTTTTTTCGCATCTATTCCTCTTTTCGAAGCTACACAAGCATGACAAGAAGCATTTAGAATTAGATGATTGTGGAACTTAATGAGCATCTACCTGCCCAATTAGGCATATACCTACATGTAAGTACCAAATTAGGCGACTACCTGCACAATTAGGCATCTATATTACATTGTACCTGCCCAATTAGGCAAATACCTGCCTGCACATTATTAGACATCTCCCTGCCCAATTAGGCATTTACCTGCCCAATTAGGCATTTACCTGCCCAATTAGGCATCTACCTGTCCAATTGGGCATCTACCCGCCCAATTGGGCACTTACCCGCCCAATTGGGCATTTACCTGTCTAATTGGGCATTTACCTGTCCAATTGGGCATTTACCTGCCCAATTGGGCATTTACCTGCCCAATTGGGCATTTACCTGCCCAATTGGGCATTTACCTACCCAATAGGCATCTACATTCCCAATATACTCTTCATACATGTACCTGCCCAATTAGGCATCTACCTGCCCAACTATGCATCTACCTTCCCAATTAGTCTATTGTGTAATTAATAAATCCAAAGAACAAGGACGCCTGTCAGTCACTGCCCATTGTGTACAGGATGGATCACTATTTTCATGTCGAACTAATTAGTAATAATAATGATTGTTTTTTATAATAATATGAAGCGAATGGCGTCTCAATGCGCTTCCAACATTATAACCCCGTACATGTATTACACTTATTATTGAACCCTTAACATTATTCAATTCTTTCCTTAAACCATCTCAACTCCCCGGGGAGAGAACAGCATGTGCAACAAATATGCGCTACTACGCTAAATTAATCATTAGAACCATCTCTGCCCTTGAGACTAAGCAATTACGTGTTTTGCTACAGGGACACAAGTGTCACGACTGGGACTTGAATCTACACTCTGGTGAACAGAACAGAAACACCAGAGCTTTCGGTGCTCATATCCGCTTGTTGCAGAGCGGATTTTCATTGGTTTTCAGAGCACAATATTACAACAAGTGGTGCTAGTTTTTAAATAAAACTGTTAATATCTTATGCTTTCCTTTTTAGTATCCAGCTCTAGCAATTATCATAAACAAACATTTCAAAACCGGGATTGATACACTGTACAACAAACAAGTTCAACATATCATGGAGTTAGATTGCCTTAGAATGGTTATTTAGAAAATTACAATCATTCCAATCGTCTAGATTTCAAGAAACACATCATAAAGGGATGGTACATTATTGGTTATTGGAAGAGTACATTCATTCTAATCCTCTGGTTTTCAAGAAACATATCATAAAGGGATAGTACATCATCGGTTATTAGAAAATTACATTCATTCCAATTGTCTAGATTTCAAGAAACATATCGTAAAGGGAATGTACATCGTTGGTTATTGGAAAATTACATTCATTCCAATCCTCCAGATTTCAAGAAAGAAGAGTACTCCATACACTCATACAATAAGATTGTTTTCAGACATATCCATTCATTCAAAAATAGTTCACAGACTATAATAATAATAATAATAATATCGAAGTCTTATATAGCGCATGTATCTACCAAACAAGGTACTCAAGGCGCTGAGTATATACAAACTTTCAGAAAGATAGGTTATTCCAGTGATGAATTATGAGACCCAATTAGTTAGCACCTTATAAGGGTTTACAAGGTGCTACAACGCACTAATGCATGGGACCAACGGCTTTACGCCCCATCCGAAGGACGTAGCAAAGGTTAAGTGTCTTGCTTAAGGACAAAAGTGTCACAACTTGGGATTCGAACCCACACTCTGCTGATCAGAAACACCAGAGTTTGAATTTGGTGCTCTTAACCGCTCGGCCACAACACTTCCACAGACTACAGGTATACATCATTCACACGTAAAAGCCACTTGGTAATTTTGTCAAAGACCATGACTTTCAGAAGCTTACATAACATAAAATCTCAATTATAATTTATAAGGCGCTATTCCATCAAGATCGTAACACACTAGAAAAAAATTAACAAAGAAAAAGGAGAGTCTTTAGATTTTACAAAATGTAAATAAAGTTACATATTCCCTAATGCCAGTAGAAATCATTGGCCACTTACACTGAAAGCTTTTGTCAAGTGTTTGTCAAGTGTGAACCAAAGAAATTGTGACATTTAAACGCAGTTGAACATTATTGGTAATTACTCAAAACAATTATTAGCATAAAACGTCACTTGATAACGAGTAATTGGGAGCTGTTGAAAGTATAAAACAATGTGAGAAACGGCTCCCTCTGAAGTAATGTAGCTTTCCAGGAAAGACAAATTTTTCCACAAATTTTATTTTGAGACCTCAGGATTAGATTTTGAGGTCTTGATATCAAGCATCCAAGAGCACACAACTTCGTGTGACAAGGGTGTTTTTTCTTACCTCGACGACCAAGTGAGCTCAAATTTTCGCAGATTTTTTAATTTTATACCAATAGTGTCCAGTGTCTTTAAGTGGAATCATATTGAGGAGTTAGTTTTGCTCAAGCATTTAAAAACAAGAAGAGCTAAGACACTAACCTTGCAACCTTTCTCTGTATACAATCGCTTGGCTCTAAGTTGAAAACATTCTCCGATATCTTGAAGCAATAATTCAAACGACTGCAGTTTGTTTTTATTGATGAGCATGACACGTTTAGTGAACGGATCTCCGTTCCTCATGATAACCATCTTAGTGATGGTTTTACCTCCTTTGGCAGATCTCTCGCTCGGCGAGAGGGATTTCTCCTGTTTCTCGGATGCTGCCGAAGGATGTTTCCCGCATCGTTGATTCTTCCTCGCCCCTTTGTCCTCCTCAACATCTCCAAGTTGCTCCTGGGATGTTTTCACTCTTCCATTGCTCTTCTTGACGACGGCTTTACCCGCTTTCCCGTCCTGGTATTTTCTCTTCTTTGGGTTTGTAGTTTCACTCTTCCCAGTTTGTTTAGTCGCATTCTGTCTTTTGGGGTAGACGGAGGGGAGCGAAGTCGACATGCTGTCTGCGGTTTGACTTAAGTCGTTGATTCTACTTGGCATTCCTCCTCACACACTAAACCGCATTAAAACGTGGCTTAAGATATATATACCACTGTGCCGGGTAAAGCGCCAGTATGTTCTCACTCATCAAGCAAATATGGATTGTGATAGCTCATATACGACACAATGGCTATTAATGCATTTGGCAGGATGCATTAAGCCGTGCCTGTTACCATGGTGACAAAACAATAGCGTCACAATGCCATGTTACAATTATTCGATTGAAAACATACAGAGACTGAGAGTGTACGCTGGGGATGTAAGTTACCGTGTATTTACAATTTCTATTTCCTTTACATTGCAAGAGTCACATGAGGGGGGTATTTTTCTGAAAGGTTTCTTAAAGGCAGTGGCAAACACTATTGGTAATTACAAAGATAATTATCATAAAACCTTTCTTGATTACGAGTAATAAGGAGAGGTTGATAATACAAAACATTGTGAGAAACGGCTCCCTCTGAAGTGACATAGTTTTTGAGAAAGAGATAATTTTCCACGAATTTGATATAGAGACCTCAGACTTAGAGTTTGATGTCTCGAAATCAAGCATCTGAAAGCACACAACTTCTCGTATGACCAGGGTGTTTTTCTTTCATTATTATCTCGCATTTTCGACGACTGACTGAGCTCAAAATTTCACAGGTTGTTATTTTATGCATATATGTTGAGATACACCAAGTGAGAAGACTGGTCTTTGACAATTACCAATAGTGTCCTCTGTCTTTAAAGGGTCTATGATGTAAAATTGATAATACATTTGTGTAACTCTGAATGTTGAATGGCAATAAAAAATTGCGTAATAAGAAACTTGTACTGCAGCTTTGGATGGTAAAATGAATTTTGAGAAACATCTCACTTCAAAGTACTACGGTTATTGGAAAAAGATATCAATTTTCATACCCAAAAATTCAAACATAATTCAAACGGTAACGCTTCTCACATTGTGTACTCCTATGGGATTATTTATTTCATGAAATCTAGAGGATTGGAACAAATGTACTATTCCAATAACCAATGTTGTCCATCCCTTTATGATAAGTTTCTTGAAACTAGAGGATTGCAATGATGTACTCTTTCAATAACCAATGTTGTACCATCCCTTTATGATAAGTTTCTTGAAACTAGAGGATTGGAATTAATGTACTCTTCCAATAACCAATGTTGTACCATCCCTTTATGATAAGTGTCTTGAAACTAGAGGATTGGAATTAATGTACTCTTCCAATAACCAATGTTGTACCATCCCTTTATGATAAGTTTCTTGAAACTAGAGGATTGCAATGATGCACTCTTCCAATAACCAATGATGTACCATCCCTTTATGATGGCAATGATAATTCTGTGTCTGATTAAATACTTTGCTTGAAACAGGTCATCTGTGCTATAGCCTTCACTGGGCACATTTGGTAACTCTCAAAGACCTGCCCTCGATTTCACAAAGAGTTAGGACTCGTCTTATCTCGAGTTAGGACGAGTAACTCGTCCTAACTAAGGATTAATCTTAGGGTCTGCATGCTACAGTGCAGGGTTGGGACTCGTCCTAAGTCCTAAGATTAGTCTTAAGTTAGGAAGAGTTTTGTGAAATCGACGGCAGTATTCTCAGTTGGTGATGCATAAAATAACAACCTGTGAAAATGTGGACTCATTTGGTCATCGAAGTTGCAGGAGAGTATGAAAAAAAAAAAAAAACAGGTGGCTAAAAAGGCTTCAGGCCTGAAGTCATTTATCATATTCAAATATTTGAGTGAGAAACTACCTAACTACTATGTTACATCAGAGAGAGCCGTCTCTCACAATTGTTTATACTATCAACAGCTCTCTGTTGCTTGTTGCCAAGTTCTTTTGCATAAAATTTTGAGTAATTACCAAAAGTGTCAGGTGCTTTTAATTATTCATTCTCACATAGACCAGACTCGTATCGCCAAGGGCAAGGACCATAAGGCTATGGTATGACACCAAATCTATACACCAAGGTAATGCAAATGTCTCGTGTAATCAATTCAACCGTGCCCAATTTGAAACTGCAGCTGATGCGGTCTCTTTTCACTGAGCGCGATCCTCAACAGTTTTTTTGTTATTGTAGATTTGAGTGCCATGACTACGAGTGTAAGCTATTGTAAACATATTGTATGTTAAAGCGCCTTGAGCGTCACAGTGATGTGTTGCGCGCTATATGAACACAGGCCTGGAACTTCAATTTTGAACATGTTGAAGGGGCAAGGCAAGTTTCATTTTGCGAAGGGCACTCACTTCCATTGGAAAATCTAAAAGTCAATTGGAAACTTTTGAAGAGCACCAAGGCCAACAAGGGGCAACGAAGGCCATGTCCTGCGTGTTATTCAAGGCCTGTAAGAAGCCACTATTACTCGGCCACGCCCATGGCAATTACCAATAGTGTCCAGTTCCTTTTTTGAAAACTAAAAGGATTGGTATAAACTTGTTTTTCAATTTCAAGTACTAATCTACCTGTAGATAACACTGGACAGGTTGGTTAGGCCTATGGTTTACAAATCTAGAGGATTGGAATATGACTCTTCTAAACTTGTTTTTCCAACTCCACTTACATGTATTAGGTTTTTTTGATTATAGATGTTAAACTTGCGTCAGGAATAAAGAATATTAATTTTGGTTTTAACCCATACACGGATGTGTGTTAGCACTGGATACTCGGTATTCCCCCCCCCCCCCCCCGATTAAATTTTTGTTCTTTCTTGAAAACTAGAGGATTGGAATTACTAAACTTTTTTTACCCCCAAGCACAAAACTATAACAGGGAATACTTTAGGTTATTCTTGGTTTACTTTCTTTCTTGAAAAACTAGAGGATTGGAAATCGGTCTCTAGTTGGTAAGACACTGCTCTAGAATTAAAACGATTGTGGGTTCGAATACCACCCGAGAAATTAATACGTAAAAAAACCTAAAGGGAAACTGACTGGGTAAATTTAAATAAAATTACAAACACAATCAAGACAAAAATTCATGAAAAAGTGAATTACTGTTTGTAATTTCTACAAGTTCATGAAGATTTTTCCAGTCTCCCCTGTGCTGTACCTGTTGTTAAAACTTTCATCTTTAATTCAAGATTTTCAACAAGGATCTAACAGTAGAAGAAAAAGAGAGTCTTGCAAAAAAAATTGAGAGAAAAAATAATAATAGTTGCGTTATTTAAAGGCAGTGGACACTATTGGTAAGTTACTCAAAAAAATTATTTAATAGCATAAAACCTTACTTGGTTAAGAGTTATGGGGAGAGGTTGATAGTATAAAACATTGTGAGAAACGGCTCCCTCTGAAGTGACGAAGTTTTTGAGAAAGAAGTAATTTTCCAGGAATTTGATTTTGAGACCTCAAGTTTAAAATTTGAAGTCTCGAAATCAAGCATCTGAAAGCACACAACTACATGTGACAGGGGTGTTTTTTTCTTTCATAGTTATCTCGCAACTTCAACAACCAATCGAGCTCAAATTTTCACAGGTTTGTTATTTTATGCGTATGTTGAGATACACCAAATGAGAGGACTGGTCTTTGACAATTACCAATAGTGTCCACTGTCTTTAAAGCAGATTCTGTAAATAACAGGAAATCCATTTGCAGTATGAGAGTTAGGGAACAGACATTTTAAAAACAAACGCCTGTGATATTTTTTCACAGAGCTTGAGAAAAGTACCAAGTAGGCCTATACAGTGCTAACACATCGGTGTTTAGTGTTAAAACCAAAACTAATAGGACACTTCTACAAGCAATTTTTGTTCTTTTCTTTACGAAGCTTCTCTTACCTTTTGACCGTCTGAAGAATAGAGCTTTTGCGCCGGTAACTTGAAGCTTTCCCCGATATCCGTTAAGAAGGCCTCAAATGATGGAATCTTGTTCCGATTTAACAGCATCATATGTTTAGTTTGTGGATCGCCATTTCTCATGACCATGACCTTCTTCACTGTGCGCAATCTGGAATCAGATTCTCGCGACGCACCGTCTGAAAAGTTGGCGCGTGTTTTGCGCGGTGAGGGCAGGTCTGACTCAGTACTGTCCGTCCTGTTTTTAGGTAACGACCATGGAGGCTTACTCTGAATGCTCGACAGATCCAACGGTTGAAGTTTCTTCTTCGACGGCGCCATAACGTACATTTTACCGTCCTCGAAATCATTGAGTTGAGTAACATCGTGCGTAGCGGAGGGTGTGACGATTCGGCGAACGCCAAACGGAAAGTTACTGACTCTGTCTAAGTCGCATAAGAGCGTTTCAAACCTGTGCGATTTGCGGATGGGCATCCGAATGCCTTTGAAGTTTTTATCGCCACTCTTGTAGAAGGTGACGACTTTAGTCTTGCCGTTGACCCGGTCGGCCAGGCTTGGATAGTCTCTTTTAGAGCCTGGCTCCATCTTCTTCGGCATTCTGCTCGCTGAATGGTCTCACTACCTCCAGCCAAAAGCAGGAGCCAGCTCAACTATAAAAAAAAATGGTTTACTAAATAAAACTGAATATTCATGGTCCATTCCGACCAATCACATCGCAGCACTTATCACGGCAGATCACAACGCCAGCAGAAATCCAGTAGTTACGTTCTGGGTCATTAAACTTGCATTAGATGCCTGACTACCAGTTGCATGGTCTCTTTCTATCCCAATGCACACCGCATCGATGATCTTTTGTACACTGTCTGGGTGAGCAAGCTGCTTGGGTTTATGACAGTGACTCTCTTCAACACCGACTCGTGCTTTGCTTGGAGACTGCTACCATGGAAACGGGTAAACACATCCTCTCTGGTAGATAAGACTCACAGCTCAGACAGCAAGAGAGAGTCTGCAGGGAAAAAAAACAGGAAAATTGGAGAAAACAAATTTACTTAAGTATCAAAGAAAGTACATCTAATACCTAAAGATGAGAGGTTAAATAAACAAATCCCACGATAGCCCATCGACTGAATAAACGTGATCATCATGGTACAGTAGACCTGTTCCATGGTCACATTATCGATGGCTACTCACACACTAGCTAACATCTTACAACTCAACTACATGTAAGCCAATGATCAATGGGTGTGATACCATACAGTTGGCATCATAGAGACGCATGATAGCGCTTCTCTATGGCCTTACATAGCTTTAAAGGCACTGGACACTGTTGGAAATTACTCAACGTAATTGTTAGCATAACAATTTACTTAGTAACAAGCAATGGAGAGCTGTTGATAGTGTAACGCTGTGAGAAACTGCTCCCTTTAAAGTGTCGTAGTTTTTGAGGAAAAAAAGTAACTACTCAGTAAAAATATTTTAATTGAATTTTGCGACCTCAGCTGAGGTCTCAAATTCGAGGCATCTTAAGCACACAACTTGTGCAAAATGTCGTTTTTTCCTTCCATTATTCTCTCCAACTTCAATGACCAATTTTCAATTTGCATTTTTTTTATGAGATACACAAAGTGAAAAGACTGGTGTTTGACAATTACCAAAGATGTCCTGGGGTGGATTTCACAAAGAGTTTAGGACTAGTCTTATCTCGAGTTAGGACCAGTTTTACTCGTCCTAACTTAGGACTATCCATGCAATTTGTATATCTCCTAGGTTAGGACTAGTCCTAACTCTTTGTGAAATCGACCCCAGATGCCTAATAAAAGGCTGAAGTCTTTTAATGTTTGAGTGAGAATTTACCTCTTTTTCAAAAACTACATTATTGCAGAGGAAATCTTTCACACTGTTTTGTACTACCAACAGCTCTCCATTGATCGTTACCAAGGATGCTAACAATTATTTTGAGTAATTACAAACAGTGTCCAGTGCCTTTTATGGCAAACAGATGAATGGTGACTTCTAATTTAACACATGATCATTTATCACCATGGTAACAGGGTATAGTTTTTATAGCCTTCATAAAACTTTCACAAAAGCTATTCCGGATTACCCATTTATTATTTACGTCTTTAAACACATTATACAAATTACACATTGTATAGGTCGGAAGCCATTAACAACAGCGCCTATGGTGGTCATTATAATGTATGGGAGATACAAAAAATTTGCATGAGTTGAGTGCATTAACTACATGGTAGCCTAAAGTACTTTATTCTAATTATCAGGTACTTTATGTAACTGTAAACAAAATGAGTGATTAAAGACAGTGGACACTATTGGTAATTGTCAAAGACTAGCCTTCATATTTGGTGTATCTCAACATATGCATAAAATAACAAACCTGTAAAAATTTGAGCTCAATCGGTCATCGAAGTTGCGAGATGATAATGAAAGAAAAAAACACCCTTGTCACACGAAGTTGTGTGCGTTTAGATGGTTGATTTCGAGACCTCAAGTTCTAAACTTGAGGTCTCGAAATCAAATTCGTGGAAAATTACTTCTTTCTCCAAAACTATGGCACTTCAGAGGGAGCGGTTTCTCACAATGTTTTATACCATCAACCTCTCCCCATTACTCGTTACCAAGAAAGGTTTTATGCTAATAATTATTCTGAGTAATTACCAATAGTGTCCACTGCCTTTAAGAGTTTAGGTAGTTTGTGTCAGACACAAAACACATTGTCCATAGATATTTTTACATTAAACTCACACAGGTTGAAGATAATGATGGAAGAAAGCTTCCCTTAAAATACTACTTGCTGAGGTGCTGTAGTTTTTGAGAAATGAGGAAAACAATGTCATGAAAATATGTTTATATGCTAAAATAATTTTCGTCTCATGATCAGTGAGACAAAAATTATTTTCATGACATTGTTTTACTCATTCCTTAGAAACTCACAGCACCTCAGCAAATAATATTTTCAGGGAAGCCCTCTACTATCATTATCTTCAAACTGTTTAAGTTTAATGTAAATTTGTGGACATTGTGTTTTTTGTCCCCCAAAAAGTACATAGACCCTTTACAGGCAGTGGACACTATTGGTAATGTAATTACTCAAAATAATTATTATCATAAAACCTTTCTTGATTATGAGTAATGGGAAGAGGTTGATAGTATAAAACATTGTGAGAAACAGCTCCCTCTGAAGTAATGTAGTTTTTGTGAAAGAAGTAATTTTCCACGAATTTGATTGCGAGACCTCAGATTTAGAATTTGATGTCTCGAAATCAAGCATCTGAAAGCACACAACTTCATGTGACAAGGGTGTTTTTTTCTTTCTTTAGTATCTAGCAACTTTGACGACCAATTGAACTCAAATTTTCACAGGTTTGTTATTTTATGCATATGTTGAGATACACCAAGTGAGAAGACTGGTCTTTGACACTTACCAATAGTGTCCAGTATCTTTAAACAAGTGTCAGACTTAACAAAGTAACATGTCCTTAGAAAGACACCTTACATTAGTATTTACAAAATATATTGGAATGAATGGAGTTTCCCTTTAAAATTATAAAATTATAAAATACGTCACAGGTTTTACCTTTCTGCCTTTGGTACATATGTATACAGGGGTGGATTTCACAAAGGTAGTCCTAACTTAGGACTAGTCCTAGGCAATGCTAAGAGAAAGGACCAGCCTAATTTAGGATGTGTTACTGGTCCTAACTTAGGACCGGTCCTATCTCTTAGTATTGCATAGGACTAGTCCTAAGTTAGGACTACCTTTGTGAAATCCACCCCAGTACATGTATGCTTAGTTTTTGAAAGGGCAAGGGCACCAAGGCATTTTCTCCTTGATAAAGGGCACCCTATGACTCCCTATGAGGATTCCAATAGTGTCCAGTGTCTTTAAACAAGTGTCAGACTGAACAAAGTAACATGTCCTTAGAGAGACACCTTATAATTAGTATTTACAAAATATATTTGAATGAATGGAGTTTCCCTTTAAAATTATAAAATACATCACATGTATGCTTAGTTTTTGAAAGGGCAAGGGCACCAAGGCTCCTAGGTAAGAGGGAATTGTAAATTTCTACTGTACAGCCTTTCAAGGGCACCAAGGAATTGACCTGGGGGCATGGAGGCAATCACCTTTTGATGCCTCCATGAAGTAGAAGGCCCAATTTCATGGAGCTGCTTAAGCCAAAATATTGCTTTAAAAAGCACGAAAATAGCTTGCTTATTTCACACATTTGTATGTTACTGGCAAAAATGACATGCCATATAAAATTCATGGAAAATTACTTCTTTCTCAAAAACTATGTCACTTCAGAGGGAGCCCTTTCTCACAATGTTTAATACCATCAACCTATTACTTGTTACAAAGTAAGTTTTTATGCTAAAAAATATTTTGAGTAATTACCAATAGTGTCCAGTGCCTTTAAAGACAGAGTACAAACCAGCAAGTACTCTACACATGGGTAAAAAACAGATATTGTAATTACTGGTAATAAATGGTAAGCTTAATTGCTAGTCTGCTCCACTGGGGTTAGACATTAGGTTTATAGTAGTCTTGTTAATCTGAAAATAATATATAATAAAAATAATAATGTTGTATTGTATCCTGAAGAAGTAAGCCTGGGCGACTAATGCAACTAGTGTCAAAGTCGCGACAATTGACTGCTCAGTTGAGGCGCGACTGAATTTTTCAACTACTCGGTTTATTGTGCCGCCAGGACTACCACAAAAATAGTCGCCCAAAAAATAGACTTCCTTCATGATGAACCAATTGTGTCGCTCACAATTATTCACTACAATATAATTTACTTACACAATCAGAAACCAGTGACACAATCCTTTGCAATCCTTTAAGCTAGAATTTAACTATATCGCTTCTGCAGCAAACAATATGCCACAATGCATCTTGAGAATTAAAAATTAGTCGCGACCAGTGTCGAAGCATACAAGTTCCAAGCCTAATGTAGTACGTATGCTACATGTACTGGTCTTATGATAATTCACAGAGGCACAGGGCTGTATGCTTCGTTTTTAAAAGGGCAAGAGCACCAAGGCATTTTCTCTTTGGCAAAGGGCACCCTATGAGGAAATTGTAAATTTCTACTGGAGCATTTCAAGGGCACCAAGGCAATGACAAGGGGCAACGGAGGCAATCGCCTCCGTTGCCTCCGTGAAGTATCAGGCCTGGAGGCAACAAAGGTAATTGCTTCGACGCCCTTAGGGAATTGCCTTGGTGCCCTTGAAATGCTCCAATAGAAATTTACAATATCCTCATAGGGTGCCCTTTAAAGGAACACGTTGCCTTGGATCGGACGAGTTGATCAAAACAAAAGCGTTTGTAACTGTTTTTTATAAAATGCATATTGTTGGAAAGATGTTTTAAAAGTAGAATACAATGATCCACACAAGTTTGCCTTGAAATTGCGTGGTTTTCCTGTTACTGTGCGAACTAACATGGTCGGCCATTTATGGGAGTCAAAATTTTGACCCCCATAAATGGCCGACGTGTTAGTCGACGAGGTAAAAGGAAAACCACGCAATTTCGAGGCATGTTTGTGTGGATCATTGTATTCTACTTTTACAACATCTTTCTAACCATATGCATTTTATAAAAAACGGTTACAAACGCTTTTCAAAGACCAACTCGACCGATCCAAGGCAGCGTGTGCCTTTAACAAGAAGAAAATACCTTGGAGACCTTGCCCTTTCAATCGAAGCATACCAGACTGAACATTAAAGTGCACGCTAGAAAGCACCAACAAATGCCATGATTATTCAAGATCAAATATGAGATTTATATTTTTATGAACAGGCATGGCATTAGTCCTTGGAAAAGCGTTGGTCTCCGTTGTAATAACTATCTCAGGCTGTTTAATCAACAACAAAAATCAAATTTGTTTCCAAGGGCAAACCAAAATCGGAAATCAGACTTAAAGACACTGGACACTATTTGTAACTCAGTTGGTGTTTCTCAACGTATGCATAAAATAACAAACCTGTGAAAATTTGAGCTCAATTGGTCGTCAAAGATACGAGATAATAATGGAAAAAAAAAAACCTTGTCACACTTTCAGATGCTTGATTTTGAGACCTCCAAATCTAATTCTGAGGTTTCGAAATAAAATTTGTGGATAATTACTTCTTCTCGAAAAATACATTACTTCAGAGTAAAGTTTTATACCAACAATTATTTTGAGTAGTTACATGTACCAATAGTGTCCAATGCCTTAAAGTGGGAAGAAATATCGTATGCCTGTAGTGTATGTTAAAAGCAACAAGTTTTGACTTCTGATTTCTGATTAACTCACCATACCATAGAGCTACCTGAAGCAGTCAAAAACACCTTGAGTATTCCAAAACACCATTCAATGTCACTGCTGCGACGAAGCGCTACAATACACAACTACAGCAATAACACACACACACACTGTTCAAATATTTCGGGACATTCAAAGGTTGCTGTAGCAACAGGATCCCCTTTCAACAATGTTTCTATGAAATAATCGGCGCCAAATTGTCATAATGCATCCAGCTGGAGTAGATAGCACTAAAGTATGTTATTGTTATCGTTCTCAAATGAGCGATTGAAATTGTTATCACAGAAATAAACAGATACAATTGTTCAGAAGCTAGTACACTGCAGCCATATGGACATAATAACCAAAATAAACATGAAAGCATTTAACATATTTTTGCTTGGTATTGACTGAATTGAGTACAAAGTCCTTAAAACCTCTTAAGAAATAATGGGGGGGGGGAGGTTGGTTGACATTGCTGGGTTCGAAATTAGCGGTCGCCCGGTCGCCAAATCAAGTGAAAATAGCGGCGGGCGAGTGAAAACCCTTTCTCACTAGCCCGGCTTTCTCACTAGCCCGGCTTTCTCACTAGCCCGGCTTTCTCACTAGCCTTGCCGGCGAGTCAAATAATTGTTCCTTTTCATATATATGATGGTACAGGGGCAAAATCCCAAAGAATACTCTAACTATAAAGCTTTTTTAAATAGTAAGTTTGTCAAGACTTGATATTTGCTAGATTTAATTTGGCTGCGACCGAAGCTGAATTGCTGGCGTTCGGAATACACGTACAGTCATTGAAAACACATGGTGCCCAGTACATGTATGGGAGTCGCCCACTGGTGGAACGTCCATGCATGGTCCATGCATCCATGCAGTGAAAAAAAAGTTAAGGGAAACCCCTGCATTTCCAATTTGCCGCCATCAACCCAGGAATGGAATTACAGAGGTCTCCTTTGCCCCTAGTCTTGACCTGGGTGGCCCTTTAAAAGTTTCTCGTAGAATTAAAGATTTCCCAATGGAAGCACTGCCCTTCAGAGAATAAAAATGGCCTTGCCCTCTCAAAGATGAAATTCCAGGCCCATCAGCCCGGGCCTTGAATAACACGGAGGTCACAGCCTCCATTGCCCCTGGTCTTGGTCTCGGTGCCCCTTCAAAAGTTTCCCTTTAAGATCGCCCTTTGTCAAATTAAAACGGCCTTGTCCTTTCCAAAATGAAATTCCAGGCCAGCCCTTCAAAAGAAGTCTATAGATTTATAAGCTTTTCCGATGAGCGACGGATATGCGCACTATACAATTATATAAAGCCACTATTAAGTGTGAAAGGGCCAGCCATTGTTCCTTTTTTGGATATCCCCAGGGAATTAGCCAGTGTGAATGGGGCTGAGTTTCATTCATGGTCAAATAAATTTAGAGCAACTCTCACACCCAGCAAACCAACGGTTACGTCAAGTTTAATTTTAAGTATAGGGACAACTGCCCTTCAAATCACTTTGTCTTAATTCAGGTTACCAAGTAACTGGAATTACTGCAAAGCAGAACGATTTTAGGAATAATTTAGAGTTAATTGAACATCTCGATATTGCCTTTTCGGTCCTAAATATTGCCATGGGTACCAAGAGAATTTGAGGCCAAACAAAATAAAAGTTTTGTTTTCGGTTACCTTACTGACCTTAACTTTACACCTTGACCTCAAACTTTTTATTTGGATTAAGAAACCAAAAAAAAAAAAAAAAAAAAAATTTGGGGGGGGGGGGCGGAAGAAATTGTTTTTCTTAAATAACTGCATATTTGTACCTAAGTATACATGTAGGCCTACTGAAGAGGTCTTTGATTCAATTTTAGAACACTTTTTTTTATGAATTTATTTTAAAAATGAGTTTAAACAGTCTGAATTCACATATATTATGAAATTTCTCATAGCTCTGAATAAATCATTAAAATTGTATAATCTTACAAAACAGCACAAGTCTTGCTGCTTTCTTTGCATCACCATCAGTCTGCCTTGCGTTTCAGCCTTGACAGTTTTCTTGTTGTGTCAACACAACTCACATTACTAATTTAAAAAGACAGTTTGGGTTATTAGTTGCAAAAACCCAAGTTCTCTAGATCGCAGACTATTGTTCTGCAACCCCTAGCAACTAATCCGGTCTCACTGTTTATGGGCGTCATGGTGATGCATGGCCAATCAAGCCCAACTATAAAACTATTTCCCAACTTCACTAGTACCTGGTCGCTAATGAATGGTCTATAACGAGCTATAATTAGAACCACTCCAACCTTCTAAAAATACTGTTTGTTTGACTGTTGCCATGTCAACTGGAGTTACCAGCATTTATGCTCGATTTGTTTCATTCCCAAGGCTGCAACTTCCTCATGAACAGGCCTGTAATGCTTCGTTTTTTAAAGGGCAAGGGCGCCAAGGCATTTTCTCCTTGGTGAAGGGGAAATTGCAGATTTCTACTGGAACATTTTGAGGGCACCAAGGCAATGACCAAGGGGCAAAGGGGCAATCGGCTCTTTTGCCTCCATGAAGTATCAGGCTCGCTTTTTCTCCTTGGTAAGGGCACCCTATGAGGAAATTACAAATTTCTATTGGAACCTTTCGAGGGCACCAAGGCAATGACCAGGGGGCCAGGGGGCAATCGCCTCTGTTGCCCCCATGAAGTATCAGGCCCTGCATGAATATTGCAAACACAAAGATGGAATTCCAATGGCTTGATTGCAACACAACCAGCTTTGTAATATATTAATAAAAGTCCTTTTGTGTTTAGTATGCTGTTGTGTTCATGAAAACTGTTACAGTGCCCTCATCGGCAACTGGGATACTGGACGCCATGTTGAGATGGTTGAAGAATGTAAACAAATACGAAAGGCTGATGAATAAAGAAGTGTTATTTTATGAGTTCAAGAAAGTACTTTCCTCAATTTATTTAGTGTATACGGTACAGTGTTCTGCTGTGCCCATGTAGCTCCCAGGGTTGCATACTCGTATAGATGTTCGTTGAGTGCATTCAACAGGTTTGCAAAGTCAATAAATTGTGCTGTCCATTCTTTGGAATTCTAGTTTTGATTTCAGTATTCCAAGAAATCAAAATGTGGGCTAGTAATAAATGTATTAATAAATCTACTGCAATTATTTCTCCACAAACCCTGCAAAACTTTAAGGTAGGTACTAGCCCCACCTCTGTGGCCGAAAAAGATTCGGAGAGAGTTTGGCCACACAGGAGGGGCTAGAATTACCGGCCATTTCGACAGCCACATCTACGGCGATTTGTGCAGTAAAAATATCAAGATCAAGATCAAGACCACTTTAACAGCAAAAACTGGATCACAGTTGACGACTGACTGAAGCCATCAAGTCAAGTTTTCTGCGATTGTATGGAGGAGGTCCTGTAACTTGGTCTTACAATGACCGCATTGCATGGTATGATTAAATTTGAAAAATCAGCAAAAATCATTACAACATTTTTTTTTGTGATGACTGGTGCATCTCTTCTTCCTAAAGTTCTTTTTCTTATTCCGGTGACTTAAAACTTTAAAAACCTGAAGGATGAGGCACGCTCATTTGACTTGAAACAAATATTGGCAATTAACCCAACCTGACCTTAAAGCCATTGGACCCTTTCGGTACAGAAAGGAAAAAAAAGTTCACAGATTTACAAATAACTTACAAGGTTTACAGAAGGTAGTGGTGAAAGACTTCTCTTGAAATATCATTCCATGAAATGCATTACTTTTTGAGAAAACAGTAAAACAATATCAATTCTCGATATCGAGAATTACAGATTTGTTTTAAACACATGTCATGACACGGTGAAACGTTCGGATACAAGGGTGGGTTTTCCGATGACCGATTGAGCCTAAATTTTGACAGATTTGTTATTTTATATATATAAGTTGTGATACACGAAGTGTGTGACTTGGACAATACTGTTTACCGAAAGTGTATAATGGCTTTAACCGCGCACTTCTTCAAATGAATAATTCTCATGAAATATCATTCCATGAAATGCATTACTTTTTGAGAAAACAGTAAAACAATATCAATTCTCGATATCGAGAATTACAGATTTGTTTTAAACACATGTCATGACACGGTGAAACGTTCGGATACAAGGGTGGGTTTTCCGATGACCGATTGAGCCTAAATTTTGACAGATTTGTTATTTTATATATAAGTTGTGATACACGAAGTGTGTGACTTGGACAATACTGTTTACCGAAAGGGTCCAATGGCTTTAAAGGCAGTGGACACTATTGGTAATTACTCAAAATAATTATTAGCATAAAACCTTACTTGGTGATGAGTAATGTGGAGAGGTTGATGGTATTAAAACATTGTGAGAAACGGCTCTCTCTGAAGTGACGTAGTTTTCGAGAAAGAAGTGATTTTCCACGTATTTGATTTTGAGACCTCAGATTTAGAATTTGAGGTCTCAAAATCAAGCGTCTGAAAGCACACAACTTCGTGTGACAAGGGTGTTGTTTCTTTCATTATTATTTCGCAACTTTGGTGACCGATTGAGTTCAAATTTTCACAGGTTTGTTATTTTTTGCATTTGTTAAGATACACCAAGTGAGAAGACTGGTCTAAAGTTGACAATCACCATTAATGTTAAGTGTCTTTAATAAGCTCATAATGACAGAAAAGTTTCTGTAGTGTATGCTGCTGCCACTTCTTAATTAAGTTTAAAAAATTGCATTAGAAACTAAAATAATATTATTATTAGTAATACATGGTATTTAATACAAATAACCTATTATAATTTATATTATTATAGTTTTATACAATATTATTTACAAATGAGATATTCCTTTTTGAATGAAAAAGTGGTAGCAAAAAGACATTCAAAGTAAAGGGGTATTCTCTACTCACCAGTCACCATACATTGACTTGACATGTCTTTTCTCTTCAGTCTTCCTTCTTTCTTGGTTCAAATCCTTGTGTCAATATTCTTCAGAACTTTCCTTTTCATTCAGTACGACGAAGTTTACTTTGTTTTTGACTGAATTAATGCATTTCTACACCTGAAATACAGACAATGCTGTTAGTTTTTAGTTCCTCAGCTGAGCAGTATGTTTTAAACTTGTCTACCAACAGAACCGAAGATTCGTTCGCGGAATTGAATATGTTTTTGCGCAAGCTGGGTCAAGTACGTTGGACTTACAGTGCACTAAACTAACCCGGTCAGCTGACTTGCCCCGCAGCTCGGGAGGGCAGAGTCGAGCAAGAGAGGGGGGGAGGTTGTCACACCATAGCAAACCCACACAGCCCCCAAGTCATGGGCCGCTTCAAAGAAACAATCAATATCAGCATAATACACTTCTCAGAACAATATCATCTCGTAATAATACCTAGACTGCTTTGCTTTTGTGCAGCGATGTTGACATTTATTGAGCGTGTCTTGGTAACACTAAACAAGCATGTTGCATCGAGGGCACCCATCCACAAAATTGACAGATCAATTAAAGTCTGGTTCGCTTTGGTGGAGAAAGAATCACAGGCTCATAATACTAGCATTGTGTACTTTGTACGTCAGGGTGTTATGCTAAATGAAAACTGTTTGCTGTATTTGTACAACCTCGTTTTCAAGGCTGACCGACCTCATCGCGCTATTTCATGCCTCGATCGTTTCCTTCCTCCATGGGTTGTCATATTTTTTTTTTGGGGGGGGGGGTTTGTTTGGCAAATAAATGTTTTTATAGGGTTTTATCAATGCCACTTCCCCGTTTTTTCATGGAATACCTATGATATAAATTATATTTCAGTATTTCCAGATTAAAAAAGAAAATGGGTCGGTGTTTAAATTATAAAGAAATGCCCTTTTCGGGTTTTCGAAAAGGGCCAAAAATAGCGGCGACATTAGTCGCCAACAGAGGGCGCACTGCAATGTTAACGGTGTGTCAAGAATTTTTATCGTCCGTTTTAACTTTGTAGACTTGAGAAATCTATGTTTTCACCACTTTGGTTTTTACACAACTGGGCAGGGCTCACTCTGCGCTGACAACATTGCTGGTAAGTTCAAAAAAGAAAGTCACCTCAAAGCCAGACACAGCCCACACAAAATGATTACAACTGTTTTTTAATGAATTATTCTAAGTTTTTCTTGATAATGATTTAAATAAATATCATTTTCTTACACAACATCAGACATGACATTGCTGACATTGACAAATTACGCAGCAGCCAGCTGCTCACATCCATTTCCTTGATCTGGGATCTGTTGCTTTATTCGCCATTCTGTCTTGACTTAACACTTTTTTGATTACACTGTTTGTGTGTTCTCTTTATGCACTTATATTAATAGAGGCTTTTGGCCCCCCCTGTGCATTGATTAGGCGCTTTACGGATAACTTTCCGTATGGCGCCACCACTTTTTCTTTCGATATGAAATAATATAGGAACTTATTTACCTGATTGATATATCCCTTTTTGTAAAAATGAGTGAAAAGTGGTGGCGCCATACAGAAAGTTATCCTTATTTTTATTAATAAATAATAAGGCCATTTGTAAAGCGCCTAATCAATGCACAGGGGGGCCAAAAGCCTCTATTAATATAAGTGCATAAAGAGAACACACAAACAGTGTAATCAAAAAGTGTTAAGTCAAGACAGAATGGCGAGTAAAGCACAGATCCCAGAGCAAGGAAATGGATGTGAGCAGCTGGCGGATAACTTTCCGTATGGCGCCACCACTTTTTCACTCATTTTTACAAAAAGGGATACATCAATCAGGTAAATAAGTTCCTTTTTTATTTCATATCGAATGAAAAAGTGGTGGCGCCATAAGGAAACTTTTCCAAAAAGAATAACAAAGTCAAAGATTTCCGAAGTAACAATATTATTCAATAAATAATGAATACGTTCACCGTCAATGTTCACAGGCAGTGACTGAATTTCCTTTTGAAAAGTTTCCGTATACTGTCACTAGCAGTCATGCAGCAGAGAGCAGTGCCACCACTTTTTTGTTCATTGTAACATAAAATAGTGTTTAATTTTCTCAAGAAAGTCAAATGAGTGAAAAGGTGATAGCAGGATATATGGAAACTTTTCCTAATAAAATAATAGTGTATATGTGACATTCACATTTAAATATAAATAGCATCCTCTATTGTCAACTAACTTACTTCACCAACTAGGCTGTCTAGTAGAAATAAAAGCTAAGTTTCACAGCGCATAAAAGTTAAGTCTGTCAATGTCTGTCTCAACCTCCACCTTATTTAAGGCAATAGTGAAGACTCTACAGTATACCTACTACACACACGCATCCTCATGGGCAGACCTAATCCTAATGTAGAACATGATGTTTGGTGAGGTTCGTTCGCTACCCCTCCCACCTTTTATGATCTGCGGTCGTATTTGGCTAAAATGGCTACAGTCCAGATTGTCAATTTATTTTACGGAGTACAGGTTCCAGTTACTTGTTCTTATCAACAAGGGTTAGGTATTCTCATACTCATACTCACACTAGGTAGACTAGAGTTAGAGGCTTGAGACGATTTATACACCTGTGTAAAGAGAAGCAATTATGGCTATAAAGGTTAAGTGCCTTTCTTAAGGACTTATGGTTGTGTGTCCTGACCAGGAACTAAACCCACACTCCGATAAGTATCAGAACTTGAACATGATACATGTGCATACATGATTGGTTATAAAATTTGTTTTGAATAGATTTTCACTGTTATTGTTGATAAATGTTTTTTATCTAATTTTTCACAGGCAATCAGTCGCTGTAGTCTCCACTTCAAGCGTCATTTGGGTGATTTTGTATGAACAACAGTGATGCTCATCCGTTACATTGAGCACTTGCTCCAGTGGCTTGCAGTCAACCTTGGGCTACAGCTACCAGAGTGGCTTGAGCAGAGTCTAGATAGCCTGGACTACCACCTCTTATCATGGCTACTATGGTTGTTTATGCCACTCGTCATGGCATTTGTGCTACCTATTGGGATTGTGATAGTTATGTATGCGTCCATTTTATTCCTACATATTTACAAGGCGCGCCACCGCTTAGCTGATGCATATTATAGCAGTGGTATGTGGGACTGGGCACGCATGATGATTGCTACATTCTGGGAAGTACAAGGCAATATATGGCATGGTAAGTAAGCTTCATGGTACATGTATACACATATGGACTGGCAATGAGGTCATTAATAATAATAATAATAATAATAACAACCCGTTTTTATATCGCTCTTTTCACACCCGGAGGGCATCCCAAAGCGCTTCACATTATTACCCCTGGTCATTGGGCCTTACTCAGCTCCCTGGCGGGGAGTATGCAGCCTGTGTACATTAATATGCGCTACTCGGCTAAACCAATCACAAGAACCACTCTCTGCCCTCATAGGTACCCATTTACCTGCCCTGGGTGGAGAGAAGCAATTATAGTTAAGTGTCTTGCTCAGGGACACAAGTGTCACGACCGGGATTCGAACCCACACTCTGCTGAACAGAGCTTGAGTTCGGTGATCTTATCCGCTCGGCCACGACACCCTAGAGCAAGTCTATTCCCCTGATAGGGACTGGAAGAGGGACCTATTTCAAGAGGACAATTGTCAAGGAATAGGTCCCTCTTCTGGTCACTCGCAGGCCCCAAGGTGGGATAGACGTGCTCTAATGACCAATCATTCCATTCCATGTGTTTTATGAAGAACCTCGGCCCAAAAGACGACATAAGGAAAGAAGAAAAATTCTTTAGGGCGCTGTAACCAGTCCAAAATTATAAGTCTATTCTCCGCTCCGGAAACTATTTCCATTTGTGTTGAGAAGAAATAATATGAATTTGGTTTTACCCTTCACCGATATGTGTTAGCACTGTATACTCAGTACTTTCCTGAGTTCTGTGAAAAAAACAAATTTATATTCTTTATACCCGATGCAAATTCAACATCTATTAAACTGTTGCGATACCTGTTGCTAACATTATGGGATTCGAACTGCCTCTAGCCAACGGGCAATCTCAGTGGTTTAGTTGGTAAGACACTGATATAGAATTGCAAAGGTTGTGGGTTCTAATCCCACATGAGTAATATGCCTGTTGTCATTTTTTTCACAGAACTCGGGTAAGCACTGAGTATACATTGCTTAACCAAATTGAATATTCTGACTGTCATGTATATGATTTTACAGGATATGAAATCAAGGGATTGGAGAATAGTCCGAGCGAAGGAGCCGCAGTGCTTATTTATTACCACGGAGCAATTCCTCTAGATTTATAAGAACCTATAAATGTTTAGAGTTCATTGTTCTTTCTCCCCTCAGTTGTTTTATCGAAAGTTCTTGGTAATTACAATTGTCTTTCTGTGTTTTTACAGGTTATGAAATTGAGGGATTGGAGAATATACCGAGCGAAGGAGCTGCAGTTCTTATTTATTACCACGGAGCCATTCCTTTAGATTTCTACTACATTATGGCTAAAGTGCTGATTTATAAGAACCGTGTCATGCAATTAGTGGTGGATAAATTCCTATTCGGAGTTCCAGGTATGTTAGCTCATTGTTCATTCACTTCTCATGTATTTTGTCGAAAAAAACATTAGATTCTAGATGGTCAGTGGTGCGATACATGTATGAGCAATTTCTGGCTCAATCTGTTGACTCCCCGTACTACAAGACCAGCCGTCGATTTCACCAAACTCTTCCTAACTTTTTAGGATTAATCTTAATACTTAGGACGAGTCCCAACCCTGTACTGTAGCATGCAGACCTTAAGATTGTTCCTAAGTTAGGACGAGTTACTTGTCCCAACTCGAGATAGGATTAATCCTAGCGTTTCGTGAAATCGGCTGCAGGTCTAAGATTCACCAGCAACATGCTCCTTGTTCCACCATCGCGCGATCGACTATAAACTGGCCTTCATGCACGCATGTATAAAGTACAGCAGGGCGCAAGATTGGAAACCGAGTTCTATGGTAGAAAAGTTTTTATGTTAAAAGATTTCCAGTTTGACAGTACTGGGGGGGGGGGGGGGGGGGCGAGAAACAAGAAAAAAAAGAAAAAAAAAGTAGCCAGCAGCAAAGGACTGAGAAGCTGACAAAATTGCTGGCGAAATCGCTGACACAGCCGGCACTTCTGGACAACACTGTGACTCACCATAGAGGCTCACTGAACTGATGATTTTGTTTTATTGTCAGGTTTCAAGATTCTATTGAAGGTATTCCAGGCAACTGTTGGGTCAGTACCAGAATGTGTTAAACTTCTCGACGAGGGGCATATTCTAGCAATAGCCCCAGGCGGTGTCCGTGAAGCGCTGTTTGGAGATGAACATTATCAACTTATATGGGGGAAACGCTGCGGCTTCGCTAAATGTGCTCTAGAAGCTAAAGTGGTCAGTATAAATTTGCATCAGTGATAAAGACTATTTTTTTTTTTTTATTACTTTCCTTGAGTCTTGTGAACAAATTTCACAGGCATATTACTCGGGTGGGATTTGAACCCACGATCTTTGCAATTCTAGAGCAGTTGTATCGTTGCGGTACCCGCTGCCAAAACATAGGATTCAAACTGCAATAATTAAACATTGAATAATTTTGTTGATTTGCTCCCCCTTGGTGGACTTCATTGTAATTTGATGGTACAATTTTTCTTTGTTTTTCAGCCAATTATTCCAGTATTTACCAAGAATTGCAGAGAGGCTTTTCGGACACCATCTTGGGGAAGGAATAACCTTCTTCAGCTTTATGAAAAGACGCGTCTTCCTCTAGTGCCTATATATGGAGGATTTCCAGTCAAATTAAAGTAAGTTTACCCAGTCAGTTTCCCTTGTGGTTTATATTGATATCTCAAACAAAAAGTCGCATCCCCGTTAGTTGATCCCCTCGCTGCCGCTTCCCAGGTTGTATTGTAATTTGGGTGTGATTCCTGGCTACACGGCAGTTAACGGTTGTATGGCTTCTGAGTGGCACCCCCGAACAAAGATATTGACAAAACAGGGACACTGCCAACATAGGGCTAGATAGCTCAGTTGGTAGAGCACCGGCACGGTAATCTGGAGGTCAAATTGGTTCAAATCCCACTCTTGTTAATTCTTTGTTCAACCTCAAAAGAAATTAAAATAAGTCAACAAAGACTGGGGCTGATTGCAACCAGCTAATTCTTTTTTCTTTCGTAACCATTGACTGAGTAATACTAAAATATAGCATTTGTGTCATTTCATGGAGGGCTTGGAGGGCACGGCGTCTGTTGCCCTTTTCTGGGCCTTGGTGCCCCATCAAAAGTTTCCCTAAGACTTTCCAGGCCTGGAATTACAAGCAGGCCAAGGAGGCCATGACCTTTGTTGCCCCTGGTCTTGGCCTTTATGCCCCTATAGAAGTTTCCCATATAGACTTTATGATTTTTCAACGAAAGTGCCCTTCGGAAAATGAAAATAGCCTTGCCCTTTGAAAGATGAAACTCCATTCCTTTCTTTTGTTTTGCAGGACTTTTATTGGAAAGCCTATACCGTATGACTCGACTTTAACAGCACCCCAGCTTGCAATTAAGGTATGTCTTACATTGTTTAGCCAGTAGTATAAACACGCATTGTATTTCATAGATCATGACAGCTCTATCTACATTTCGTATAGGGTTTCATGGCTTAGTGGTTAAAGGAACACGTTGCCTTGGATCGGTCAAGTTTGTCCTTGAAAAGTGTTTGTAACAGTTTGTTATAAAAAGCATATGTTAGAAAGATTATTTAAAAGTAGAATACAATGATCCACACAAATTTGCCTCGAAATTGCGTGGTTTTCCTTTTACTTTGCAAACTAACACGGTCGGCCATTTATGGGAGTCAACAATTTTACTCCCAAAAATGGCTGACAGTGTTAGTCGACAAGGTAAAAGGAAAACCACGCAATTTCGAGTGATACTTGTGTGGATCATTATATTCTACTTTTAAGATATCTTTCTAATCATTTATGCATTCTATAACAAACGGTTACAAATGCTTTTCAAAGACAAACTCGACCGATCCAAGGCAACGTGTTCCTTTTAAGAGCATTGAATTCAAGTTCTGGTGTATAAGTCATAGGAGTGTTGGTTCGAAACCCGGTCGTTTTCTTGAGCAAGATACTTAACTACAATTGCTTCTCAACACCCAGGGGTATAAAGGGTACCTGTGAGGGTAGAGGTTGGTACTGTGTATGAAAAAGCTTTTGGAGCGCTACGGTTGCCCATAATTGGTTGTATACTCCCCAGGGAGCTGAGAAAGATAAAAGGGATGTTATTGGCCCAATGACCAGCCGTCGATCTCACCAAACTCTTAGGATGGGTTCAGTTCCTTATCCAAATACGTAGGACGCAGTGAACCCATCCTAAGTTAGGACGGGTTACTCGTCCTAACTCGAGTTAGGATTAATCCTAGCATTTCGTGAAATCGGCTGCTGGGCACTAATGTAAGCGCATTGAGATGGTATTGTGAAACGCGCTATTTAAGAATTTGTTGCTATTTTTCGTAAAGTTCTAAAGATTCACCTTTTTCCATGTTAATTGCTTTCACGTGCGCTATGATCTTGATGGAATAGCGCCTTCTTAATTTTAATTGTCATGTTATGTAATAGATTTTGCTTTTCTCTTTTTATGATTATCAGACTCAAAATGCGATTGAAGAGCTGATCCACCAACACCAGCGTATCCCTGGCAACGTGTTTAAAGCCCTACTTGACCGCATCAGGTGATGCTAAGTTGCCACTCTTGCACCATTTGAAAGATATCTTTTAAAGGCAGTGGACACTATTGGTAACTGTCAAAGCCTAGCCTTCACAGTTGGTGTATCTCAACATATATGCATAACATAACAAACCTGTGAAAATTTGAGCTCAATTGCGTCAGAGTTGCGAGATAACTGTGAATGAAAAAACACCCTTGTCACACGAAGTTGTGTGCTTTCAGATGCATGATTTCGAGACCTCAGATTGTAAACTTGGGGTCTCGAAATCAAATTCATGGAAAATTACTTCTTTCTCGAAAACTACGTCACTCAGAGGGGGCCGTTTCCCACAATGTTTTATACTATCAACCTCTCCCCATTACACATTACCAAGTGAGGTTTTTTGAGTAATTACCAATAGTGTCCACTGCCGTTAAAACCTTATTTCAAATTCTGTGTATTTGTTTTTATTTTCTATGAATACGGCAACTCTTTTTTTGTATATTATCCTCTCATAATTTATCTCATAATGCTATCCTGCACAATTTTTTAATCAAGCAAGTTTGCTGTGTAAAACTTGGCTTATTGTGCAGAGTTTTTTTAAATGGCCATGCGCCCAACAGTGCAATGTTTGTTTGCTAGTTCCTCAAATGTGGTTGTTATACCTCGGAAACAAACTGTGAAGTTTAATTGGTCGAAAACCAATCATGTGACGTGCAACAAAAACGCATGTTACATGGCTCGATGGGCTGGGTAACATGAAAAGTGATGTACACCGGTGTACATCACCTTGATCGTTCCTGGCGTCGGTCGATTTCTAGCGCTGTGTACGAAACAACTGCGGGTTTGAGGGAATTGTTTCTTGTTCGTCTTCATATTAAACAATGAATAGTCCGTCGTAATAATGTTTGAAGATGACAACAGAACTTCGAGAAGAGGAATAACAATTATACAAAGGTATAACAAAACAATTGTTGCATGTTGTGACTGGGGTCCATGGGTTTTGTACACCCTCGAGGGTAAATGGCACCCTCGGCTTCGCCTCGAGTTCCATTTTCCCCCTCGAGTGTACAAAACGCCAATGCCCTTGTCAAAGCGTGCAACAATTGTTTACTGGCGTTTGGTTAAGAGTTTCGTAAGAGTAATCTCTAGCAATGACCCTGTTTAAATCCAAAAAGTACTCTTAGAATTAAGTGGGTCGGAACAGGATCAGAAGATTCATTTGAGCCTGTAGGCCTATGGCCCTTAAAGGCAGTGGACACTTTTGGTTATTGTCAAAGACTAGCCTTCACAGTTGGTGTAACGCAAAGTTGTGTGCGTTTAGATGGTTGATTTCGAGACCTCAAGTTCTATATCTGAGGTCTCGAAATCAAATTGGTGGAAAATTACTTCTTTCTCAAAAACTATGGCTTTTCAGAGGGAGCCGTTTCTCACAAAGTTTTATACCATCAACCTCTCCCCATTACTCGCCACCAAGAAAGGTGTTATTCTAATAATTATTTTGAGTAATTACCAATAGTGTCCACTGCCTTTAAAGGGGGCTGAGATGTTTTATGGAATGAAATAATTGGCTCAGGGATCAGGGGTAATGATATTGAAGTGCAGTGAACTTCACTGAGGATGTAGTTGAGTGATTTATGAGAAGCTACTTTTGATATCTTATATTTAAGCGTTGTTAGTAATTAACGTATCATTCTTATGTTCCATGATCATTTTTATTTTCAATTGTTTGATTTATGTTTTATCTATTTAGTTCAACTAAATACTATTATTTTTATATAAAACTATGCAGTACTATTTGTGTAACCATCTCAATTGTTAATCAGTTTAAGTATTGTGTGGGAACAGGGTAAATGATTTGCTCAAGTAACATTAATATTTTACATTCTTTCGATATAATTTGAGGGAAATGTTGTAAAGTTTTTTTTTCCATAAAATATCAAATCTTGTTTGCACAAAAGCAGATGACAAATGGTGCTACCACAAACCTCACCTCACACACATCGGAGTAAGGGTAAAACAAAAATAAAGGTACCTTTTTAAATTATACTCACAATGTGTGCTAAGTAAAGTTAAAAGGTTTTGGGTTTAGTATGATTAAGTGATTGTAAAAGCATGGTCAAAAGTGATCAGTTGGTGAATTTTGGGTAGACCCAGTGACTGGGGCGCTTGATTCCTTTTTTCGAAACTTGACATTATCGGTCATAATGTCAAAATTCCGAAAAAGGAATCTAGCGCCC
The DNA here is from genome assembly GCF_032118995.1 of Asterias amurensis. Taxonomy (NCBI): domain Eukaryota; kingdom Metazoa; phylum Echinodermata; class Asteroidea; order Forcipulatida; family Asteriidae; genus Asterias; species Asterias amurensis. Next base: position 2,176,231 of record NC_092667.1, on the reverse strand, counting down.
ACCCCCCCCCCCCCCCCCTCAGGAGGATCAGTTTAAAAAGTTGTTCCTAGTTCTTTGCTAAGCAGCCACAGTCACAACAGTGTATATCTAATGTTATTTTGGCAACCTGTGTCTGTTTTTTTCTGATGTGCTAAGTAAGTTTTGTGCTTACAGCCTTTATAAAAATTGGGTCCAGGCAGTAGGGTCTATGAAGGTATTGTTTCTTTGTGGTTATCTGATGAATCAAATAAACATATTCATATACGATATGAAGACCCTGCAAATCATGTAACAAACAATGTTGATTATTATTTTGGTTGACTGCTAATTTTTAATAAATATTTTTTTGCTTGAAAGGAAGTATAATAAACGTTTAATCTTAAAATTTAACTGGCAATAAAAACCTTGGGTAAAAAAGAAGCCAACAGCATTTTGAGAAACATACTACAAAGTATTTTTTAATGGTATAAGTGATTTTGAGAAACATTTTACTTAGGGAATCAATGTGTGGTGAAGAGGTTTTCAACTAGTGGTTTAATCCCAACGAGGCCTGGTTCTTGATAATTTTAGTGAGACGAAGTCGAGGTAAATTATAAAGAACCAGGCCTCGGCGGGTTAAAACCACTAGTTGAAAACTGATTCAACACACTTTGATTCCCATTCATAAAATACCTTTTCGGTCAAAAACACCATCACTTTTTGGTCAAAAAGTAAAATAAATGCAAAATAATTGTGAAACGATTTCTTTCAACACAACACCTCTCCAGCTATGAAATGGTAAAGCCTTCAGCCGCCCTCGGGTAAACAACTCCTTATAAGGGAATGCTGTGCGCGTCGCGCGTATCGCGTGATGTGGCACAACTGTTTAAGCCGTTGCTCTCGACCAATAGGAATGAAGAAACTGTCTTATAAGAACAGGTGCAAGGTCGCGTGTCACGCCCATGAATTAACACTTTTACCGGTCATAAACAAAGGTTTATACACACCCACGTGACGCGCTCTCCACCAATAGGAATAGCGGAACTGTCTGAGGTATTTATGAATTCTAAGTAATGTGGTTATGTGAAAAGATTGGCCGCAAAGTTTAACTTGAAAGCATGCTCAACTTATTGTGTAGGCCTACTCTTGGGGATTATTCTTACTGCATATTATTCGGGTTTTAGTTCAGCGATATTTCGAGAACACGACCACATTTTGAAGTGGAATGTTCACATGTTAGTTTGTTGTGAACATCTACATTCATATAGGATTAAAACAATCAAACGGTCTTAAAAACCATAGGTATACTTTTTCTTTAAAGTTTGGAACTTAAAAAGAGAAGAAAAATCTTTCAAAAGAGGGCGCTATGTTCTTTATACTTGTGTGTGTACTTTACACAATGACATATGCATGTACTGTGCGTTATAATGTAAAAAATGCGAACACATTTTGAAATCACATGTTCACATTTTATTTTATTGTACACAGTTTAATTAATGGTTTCAAAAACTTAAGGTATACAAAAAAAGGAAATGCAAAAAAAAAAAAGTTCACATGAGGGCGCTATACTCTTTTCGCATACCGAGTTTACACAATGACACGCATGTACTGTGTGTTGTACAAAGTACATATGCATAGAAAAACGCATGTTCAATACGAAGGTTTGGGCATGGGAGATCCGATCAAAACACACGCGAAGATAACACTAACAGACAGTAACACAGCGACGTCGTACACTGGACCGGAGAAAACATTTACAATCAACATGGCACCCAGCAAGAGTAAACACGCTGGAGGAGGAAAGAATAATGTATATCTGACCGAGAAACATCTGCTAGGATTTGACAAATACAAGGTAAATTGCGTAGTTCTTTCGATGCATAAATTATGTTGATCGGTCATTTGATATGGCGCGGGCCGGGGGATGTTGGTGGACATTCCCGTCATGCCTACCCGTAACGTGGGCATGATGTCTGACAGTGACAGTGACACTAGTCGGGCTGGCCCAGTGCTTGGTTCTGTTCCTGCCCTTCACTTAATTCTGTGGACCCCGGTTATTCGGTGCCCGGACCGGGCCCTTCCATGTGTAGTTCCTACAGTACCTGGGGACTATGTGGGTTTTCCTTAAAAGTTACTAAATAAATAGCCGGCTCAGTTATCTTTTTAATTTTATTTATATTATATATAAGTTAAAAAAAAAAAGTATTTCCTCCTTCTCCTAGGCCTAGTACGGTAGACCTACATGACATAGGCCCTATATACTTCTAGAAACTATAAGGCTCCCCTCTGTGAGCCTATAGGGGTCTAAAATTGTGGACCTCCTTGACGCTATACGTTTTTAAAATCGGCGTTGATATGTGAAAGTTTTACGACCGTTCGCCTTCAATTACTAAAGTTTCCTTTGTACTACACACCCAAAACTTTCCCAACACACTCAATATATATTCATGATGCTTGTATTCTTCAAAAAATGAAATTTTCTGCTTGGTACTCACTGTTGTTTTTCTGCCGCATCGCACGGTTTTTGACTTCTCGATATGCTCAACGCTTTATTTTTATGGAGGTCCAAAATATTAGACCCCTATAAAAGGCTCATGGGGAGCCTTATAATAGTTTCTAGAAGTAGGCCCTGTATATATGGCCTAGTTTTCCTCTCCTTAAAAAAGAAGGAAAATTCTTCATTTGTCTTCGAGTAAACTAACTAAAGACTTGAATTGAATAAAGAAGACTTTGTGTTTGGTTGGTGCTAGAGCAAGGGTACTCTTTATGAAGGTTCTTCCTCCATAGAACTATGATCAGATAATGAGGTTCGTTCCGCTGTTCGTGGAAAGGTGGGGACGATAGGTAGCACGGAATGAACCTCAAGTCATACATGTAGTTCTATGAGTAGGGTTGTTGCACAGTTGGAGTGCTTTCTCGCATGTTCTCAGAATCCCAGATGCCCAATAAAGCTCCAGGCCTGAGCTGAAGTAATTTTCAAATTCAAATATAGTAGGAAATTACCTCCCAGCCTACTCTTACTCAAAATCTATGTTGCCTGGTTACTTCAGAGAGTGCAGTTTCTCACATTGTTTATAGTGGGTGCGTTCGTTTAGCTTCCCTGGTTCGACCCCGGTTTGCCCCCGGTGTGTTCGAATAGCTTTGACGTCATTCCAGGGGCTCATTCAGGTCAGCCCCCAGTGCTCTGCTTGTGGAGTGGGTCACTTGGGGGCTGGCCCCAGGCGCTTGACGCCACTACGAGAGCGGTGAGTGATCGTTCGATTAGCTCTTGTCAGGGGCTCACCCGAGTGAGCACCGCGGGGTAGACCCAGGGCCAGGGAAGCTAATCGAACGCACCCAGTATCAACAGGTCTCCTTTGCTCTTTTACCAAGTTAGTTTGTATGCTTATATATAATATATTTTGAGTAAGTACCACAGGCCCATTTAATTCACAGTGGCAACAAGGGCAGTTGCCTCCATGCCCCCGGTCATTGCCTTGGTGAGCCCTTAAATGTTAAAATAATCCAGTAGAAATTTACAGTTTCCTCATAGGGTGCCCATTTCAAAGGAGAAAATGCCTTGGTGCCCTTGTCCTTTCAAAAATAAAGCATACAGGCCTTCTACCATAGTGTCCAGGGGTGGATTTCACAAAGGTAGTCCTAACTTAGGACTAGTCCTAGGCAATGCTAAGAGATAGGGCTGGTCCTAAGTTAGGACCAGTAACTCATTCTAACTTAGGACTGGTCCTATCTCTTAGCATTGCCTAGGACTAGTCCTAAGTTAGGACTACCTTTGTGAAATCCACCCCAGTGCCTTTAGTTTAATTTTAAGTGAAGTTTATTATTTTGTATAATAAGGCCAGTCTTCATAATGATTTTTAACAAACAATGAATTGCTTTGTTGTCGTTACAGTATAGTGCGGTTGATACCTCACCAGTATCTATCTACATTATGCATCCGTTTTGGAACACTGTTGTTAAGGTAAATATAGGAATCGAACCTGGTCCAAGATTAAATAGTTTTGCAGGGATCTATAACCAAAGACATTCAGTTTCATATTCATAATCAGCCCAACAAGGTGGGTCAGGCCAGAATAATGATAACTGGAATAGTTTATTTTTGCCTCAGTAATATATCTCAAAGACCTTGTTGCCCTTCTTTCATCTTCACTTTTTTTCAGCTACCCGATGCCTTCGCTCTTCAATCTTCAATCGCTCCTTTCCAGCTTTCCCAGGGACCCTGTACCATGTCACACTATGGCGATCATGCTTTTTCAGTCATAGCTCCAACACTTTAGAACAAGCTACCCTCCCACATTCAAGCAGCTCCTTCTTTGGACACTTTTAAATCTCAACTTAAAACCCATCTGTTTTGTCAATCTGGTTATAGCGCTTAGAAACATGTATTTAGCGCTCTCTAAATAGTGTAATCATTATTATTTATCTTATTTTGTAAATATTTATTTGTTTTGATTAACACAGATGTTTCCTGAGTGGGTAGCACCGAACCTGTTGACCTTTGCGGGTTTTCTCATCTTAGTCACGAGCTTCATCATATTGTCCATTGTCGACTGGTCATACAAAGCCTCCAGTCGCCTCCATCCTCAGTATGAAACCATCCCCAATGTTTTATTCCTACTGCTAGGTATCGGACAATTCGTGGCACACACTCTAGGTAGGTAAACAGGCATTGAATATCTTTGGTGATTACTCAAAATAATTGTTAGCATAAACACCTACTTGTTGATAGTCAAAAACATTGTGAGAAACGGCTCCCTCTGAAGTATCATAGTTTTTGAGAAAGAGGGAATTTCTGACTCAAATATTTGAATCTGATAAATCTGATTTGAATCTGACTCAAGCCTGAAGCCTTTTGTGCAAAGATTATAAAGCACCGAAGCCGCAAGATGCAGAACTCAGGCTGAAATGTGAAATCCCACTTTCGGACGCCATATCGGCAAGTAACTCTTTTGATACAACAATAGATCATTGCAAATCATTGCAGACAATGACCATTCCTATCAATGGGAAACAAAACATTTACTTGCTGAAATGGCGCCCATGCAGATTTCACGTTCCAACAATTGATAAAGCTTCAATTCCGCATCTTGCACCTTCGGCGCTCTATAATCTTTGCTTTTGTGCAACAAGGGTGTTTTTACTTTCATCTCATGATTCACGATTTGCTCATCGGATGTTGAAAGTATCAGTAGCAAGGCTTCAAGTCTCCTGTTTACCTTGGCCTGTGTAGCTTGAAATCCAATCTTGACATTGTGCAGCCCTGGAATAGCACCAAGGCCACAGGGGCCAATTGCCTCTGTTGCCCCTGAACTTGGCCCTGGTGCCCTTACACAAGTTTCCCATAGACTTCAAGGTTTTCCAATTGAAGTGCCCTTTGCAAAATGAAAAATGGCCTTGCCCTCTCAAAGATAAACTTCCAGGCCTCAATATTACCTATGAGAGGGCAAGGCCATTTTCATTTTGAGAAGGGCATTGCCCTTGGCCCTTGGAAAACCTTGAAGTCTATGGGGAAATTTTAAAGGGGCACCAAGGCCGAGTAGTTTCTCCTTTTAGTCATACCATGGGGGTGTCCTGGCTGAGCGGATAAGAGCACCGAACTCAAGCTCTGGTGTTTCTGTTCAGCAGAGTGTGGGTTGGAGTCCTGGCCGTGACACTTTGCGTCCCTGAGCAAGACACAAAACTATAGTTGCTTCTCTCCACCCAGGGGTGTACATGGGCAGAGATGGTTCTTGTGATTGATTGTCTTAGTCTGCTACATATCTAGCGGCACAGGCTGTATACTCCCCAGGGAGTTGAGATGGTTTAAGGAATGATTTAAGGCCCAGTGACCAGGGGTAATAATGTTGAAGCGCGGTGAGCGTCACTGTGTGATGGACCTGAGCTATTATTGTTATTATTACCTTCCTCCCATCTTAAGTATGTTGACATGATTTTTTTATTTGTATAATCCAGATGGCATAGACGGCAAGCAAGCAAGACGTACTAATTCTAGCACCCCACTAGGCGAGCTCTTCGACCATGGGAGTGACAGCATTATCGCATGCCTCCTACCTATGGGTGTCTTCTCTATATTCGGACGAAGCGGAGATGACTTTGGTGCCAACGTGTGGGTGTTGTATTTGATTGTTTGTGTCGTCATGGCCACTTTCTATATATCACATTGGGAGAAGTATCTGACCGGAGTCATGTTTCTACCGTGGGTCTACGATGTCAGCCAGTTGGTAGGTACACGTATAATCAGTCTTAAAGGCAGTGGACACTATTGGTAATTACTCAAAATAATTATCAGCATAAAACCTTACTTGGTAACGAGTAATGGGGAGAGGTTGATAGTATAAAACATTGTGAGAAACGGCTCCCTCTGAAGTGACATAGTTTTCGAGAAAGAAGTAATTTTCCACGAATTAGATTTCGAGACCTCAGATTTAGAACTTGAGGTCTCAAAATCAAGGCTCAGAAAGCACACAACTTTGCGTGACAAGGGTGTTTTTTCTCTCACTAATATCTCGCAACTTCGATGACCGATTGAGCTGAAATTTTCACAGGTTTGTTATTTTATGCATATGTTGAGATTCACCAAGTGAGAAGACTGGTCTTTGACAATTACAAATAGTGTCCAGTGTCTTTAATAATAATAAAAATAAAAGTGGCTCATATTCATCACTCAGTGACGCTCAAGGGGCTTTAACATAGAGTATTTCCTGCAAGGAATGTGGACTACATTTGAATTATAAGACCTACTCCTTTTACATAAAACCATGTAATGATCTATAAGGTGCTGTGGCACAAACATCAGGAACATCAGTGCGAACCCCTTCTCTGTACGATATGTGCACTTGGTGATTCACATGCATTACACAACACACAGGACCAACGGATTTATGTCCCATCTGAAGGAACTGTATCTGTGTTTTGACTTTATATCTCATTGTTGTTTTTGTCTTCCATTACAGACGTTGGCTCTGCTGTATGTAGTTACATCTATCTTTGGATATGAGATCTGGAAAGGAAGTCATATCTTTGGTTTTGAGTTCAGGTATCTCTTCACATTAACAGTAATAGGTGAGGTTTACATTTTTTTTACCTGAGGGGTCGTTCACAGTAATCAACATTTTCTTAAAGTAGTACCCATAAGATTGTCTTCAACTAAAAATGAGTTAATCTAGTTTCTTGTTGATCTTTCTTTCCAGGTGGCTCTATACTAAGTTCTATACCAACCACAGTCTGGAATGTCTACCTGTAAGTAATATAATAATATAATTGTTGGGAATGACTAGAGTGGGATTCAAACCAACGACCTCCGGTTTAACGTGCCGGCGCTCTACCAACTGAGCTATCTAGCCCTATGTTGGCGGTGTCCCTATTTTGTCACAATCTTTGTTCAGGGTGCCAGTCGGCAGCCGTTAACTGCCGTGTAGCCAGGGATCACACCCAAATTAAGATACAACCTGGGAAGGGGCAGCCAGGGGATAACCAAAAGGAGGTCGTTGGTTCGAATCCCACTCTTGTCAATTCTTCGTTTAATCCAAAAAATCATTTTAAGATTAACCCATTTTCCCTTGTGACTTATATTGATAACACAAGTGTCATATGTTTACACTAAATACAAGCTGCATAGTGATGATTGACGTTCGTGGAAATTTCCCCCAATTGGGTTTGTACACAGTTCTCCAGCTTTGGCCAATTGAGGGCGCTATATTCCACATCAAATAGCGCCGATGACATTACGATTCCTTTGTCACGCGGGTTTGTTTGGCCTCACGTTTTTGAAAATTTTGGCTCGGAGTGTTTCGGGGAAAAAAACATTTTTACCATGTTTTAACGTGAGGTTTTTTCTGCTTCCTACGGACTGCATCTATTACAAAAATGTAGCAACTATATATTTCTGAGCATTCTGTAGCCACTGTTTAAACTGAAAATTGTTGCTGCTTTGTTTATGTTCAGATCCTACAGAGATGGAACTGGGAAGAATCGATCTTTGTACGCCGCCCTCGAGCCAGCAATCTCTCCAACCATTCTATTAGGGACATTAACTCTGTGGGCGGCACTGTCACCAATAGCTATTTTACAAAGAGAACCAAGATTGTTTTGCTTGACTGTTGGCATCACAATGTCCAATATATGCGTAAGTAAAACTCTTTGTGTTGTGCAATAATATTCACATACATCAACAGTATTGTAACCAAGTAATTTTTTCTCAAGTCAACTCAAGTCACAAGTCAAATTTTCCAAAAGTCAAGCCAATTCACATAATGTCCCAAAATAAGCCCAATCTCATGATGAAGCATGGGCCTATTTAAGTCAAAAGTATTCATTTTTCACTAAAATTTGAGACAATTTATGTAAATATTATACAAATTCTTGAAACAGTAGACAAACCCGTACAGACTCTTTTTCCAGCCGTCTAACAATAATAAAATAATATGGCACTACTTCTACACCCAGCTGTTCTAAACGGATTGTAGGGAAGAATACACTGTTTCTTTGCGCAAACAAGTACATACACTGTGCATTTCACGTCCATAGGTTGGTCCACCTACTGACATTGCCAATTGTAAGGTCTCAAGTCATTTTCTCCCAAGTCAAGTCATGTCCCATGTCAGTGAAATTTGCGACTTGAGTCTGACCCGAGTCCAAGTCACCGACTCGAGTTCACAACAATTTGCATCAACCCAGCCGCCCCCCCCCCCAGCCTACTTGAGTTACAAGGTGTTTTTATGTGTCCTTATAGTGTCGGCTGATCATCAGTCAAATGACGGACACCAAAGCAGAAACTTTGAACTGGTTGTTATCACCCGTGGTTGGCGTGGCGGTAGTGAGTCTCGGCTTTGGCATCGGTGAAACGGAAGTTTATCTTTTATATGGTCTCACTGCTCTTGTTGTCTTGGCACATGTTCACTTCGGAGTTAATGTGGTAAGTTAAACTTTTATTTATTTAATCCCCTCTTCTTTTAAAATGTTGGAGAATAAGTTTTTAGCGAAGCAAAGCCCAGGGCTGGAAATTCATCTTTAAAGGGTCTATGTACTTTTTGTAGGACAAAAAACACAGTGTCTACAGATTTGCACTAAACTTACACAGTTTGAAGATAATGAGTTTTTAGCGGAGCAAAGCCCAGGGCTGGAATTTCATCTTTAAAGGGTCTATGTACTTTTTGTAGGACAAAAAAACAGTGTTTACAGATTTACACTAAACTTACACAGTTTGAAGATAATGATAGTAGAAAGCTTCCCTGAAAATATTACTTGCTGAGGTGCTGTAGTTTTTGAGAAATGAGTAAAACAAAGTCATGAAAATAATTTTCGTCTCAGTGATCATAAGACGGCAGTTTAAAACAGGCAGGGTCGTGGCCGTGTGATAAAGCCCGAGCCAAAGGCGAGGGCCTTTATCACATGGCCAGTGAGTCACTACTCTTTCATTCCCCTTCATAAATGCCTTTATGTTAAAAAGCGAAATAATCTAACAATGTGACACTGTTTCTTTTGCGAATTAAAAAAAACTTGTGTAAAAATCTTTTGTGCCAACAGTTGGTGTGTATTTGCGTGTGTACACACATATTACGTGCTGTTACTAATAGCTTTGAATTGCGTTTTGCGTAATTTAAATTGGCGTACATAAGCTTGCGCACCCAACACGCAAAGCCAGCCGGTCTTAAACAGCTTCAGCTTCGCTTTATCAACCGTTTAAACACCCCCACGTGACACGCTCTCCACCAATTTGATTATCGAACCCGTCCAGGGTATTAATGAATACCTGTTAACTGCCTTTGATGATCTCTTATGCTATAACATTTTCTTTTCACAGGTGTCGGAGTTGGCAGATCATTTTAACATTCATGTATTCTCGCTGGTGAAGCGTGCTCCAAAGTCTTCAAGAATGACCAATGGTGTCAAAAAATAAGGGTGTGTGGAGCTCATGAGAAAACTTCAGACAATACAACAACAGTTTGAACATCAAGGGTTGGTACTTGCCTAATGGATTTTGTTAACTTTTAACAGAGTAAGCCTGGGTGACTAGTGTCATAGTCGCGACTATTGATTGCTCAGTCGAGTTGCGACTACCGTTTTTCAACTAATCTATTAATCATGCTGCCACGGCTACTGCAAAAGTAGTCGCAATTTTCTGACAAATTGTGACGCTCATACAACTATTCACGACAATATAATTTTATAACAACACAATCAGACATCAATGACGCAATCCTTTAATCCTTTCAGTAGGAATTTTACTATAATATCGTGCCTGCTGCAAACGATATGCCGCAATGCATCTTGGAAATTAAAAATTAGTCAAAACTATGCGCGGCTCGAGTAGTAAATTTCACTAGTCACCTACGCTTATTTATAACAGAGGAGGTTTTTAGTGAAGAGTGAAGATATTTCTCAAGGGACAATCCAATGTGCACAAGGCCCTTCATGTTCTTTAAAGGAACACGTTGCCTTGGATCGGACGAGTTGGTCAAAACAAAAGCGTTTGTAACCGTTTTGTATATAATGCATATGGTTGGAAAGATGTTTTAAAAGTAGAATACAATGATCCACACAAGTTTGCCTCGAAATTGCGTGGTTTTCCTTCTACAGTGCGAACTAACACGGTCGGTCATTTATGGGAGTCAAAATTTTGACCCCCATAAATGGCCGACGTGTTAGTCGACGAGGTAAAAGGAAAACCACGCAATTTCGAGGCATGTTTGTGTGGATCATTGTATTCTACTTTTACAACATCTTTCTACCCATATGCATTTTATAAAAAACGGTTACAAACGCTTTTCAAAGACCAACTCGACCGATCAAAGGCAACGTGTTCCTTTAATGCATGAATATCATTTTTTTGTTTCTTAGAACAATGAAGAACAGCTATGCTTTGACGACGATGATGTTACACACTAGCTTTCTGTTTAACCTTGTTTGGCAGAGGTATTGTGAAACTGAGGTTGAACAACTGATACCAAAAAAACGAATGTGATTTACATGTAAACAATGAATAAAGCCCGGTTCTTATTGAAGGCGCATGCGATATGAATTTTGACTTAACATAGCTGTTTTGGCAGCGAATGTTTTGCAGGAGTTGAGCGCAAGTCAACCGATTAATTTTCAACCAAAAATTATTTGTTGCCAATCAGTGTCGGCAAAGTTATTAAAAGGATGCTGCAGTGTTTTGTTTTTTCCCCGACACATCTCACTTGCGTAATTAGCGAATAAGTCATCCCCCCCCCTTTTTGTGGATTGTTACCGCCCCCCTACCATCGATGTCATGTCGGGAATTCAAACATATCGTCGGCAAAAAGAGTCTGGTCCCTAACTACACTCGCCTAGGTACTAGGCCACACAGTGCACATGTCTCTATATGCACACAGCCAGGGGGCCCAACGGCTCGGGTTCCTGACATGACGTCACGTTTATGCAAATGAAGGCTCCCTTTTAGGGGCGGGGTGGGTTCCCATAATCTCTTGAAAACCATTTTTAAAATACTTGCTCATTTAATAAAAAATAATAACAAGTATTTCAAAATTAAAAAGTCATGTTTAATCGTTTAAATTATTTTTAAAAACACTGCAGCCATCCTTTAAGGGCTTAAATTGTCGTTACGCTACAACCAAATATACATGTAAGCTCTTTTGAATTTATTTTTTTAAACAACTTTATTTTGAGTTGGTTTGTTTTTATATCAAATGTACAGACTTGGAGACAGGGATATTGTTAATGTGGTTGTATCAATCACTATAAATTAAGCTCAGTTGATTAAGCTATGGATTATTAATAATTAAAGGCAGTGGACACTATTGGTAATTACTCAAAATAATTATTGCCATCAAACCTTTCTTGGTGACGAGTAATGGGGAGAGGTTGATGGTATAAAACATTGTGAAAAACGGCTCCCACTGAAGTGCCAGAGTTTTCGAGAAAGAAGTAATTTTCCACGAATTTGATTTCGAGACCTCAAGTTTAGAACTTGAGGTCTCGAAATCAACCATCTAAACGCACACAACTTCGTGTTGCATGGGTTATTTTTCTTTCATTATTATCTCGCAACTTCGATGACCTATTGAGCTCAAATTTTTACAGGTTTGTTATTTTATGCATATGTTGAGATACACCAACTGTGAAGGCTAGTCTTTGACAATTACCAATAGTGTCCTCTGCCTTTAAAGGCACTGGCTACTATTGGTAATTACTCAAAATAACTGTTAGCATAAAAACTTACTTGGTAAAAGAGCCAAGAAGAGCTATTGATAGTATGAAACATTTTCTTTGACAATTACCAAAGGTGTCCAGTGCCTTTGACATGCTACAAGAACATCAGGCAATGTTTCTGATAAATATATTGATCTTAAAGGATTACGTTGCCTTGGATCGGTCAAGTTGGTCTTTGAAAAGCGTTTGTAACCGTTTGTTGTAAATTGATATGGTTAGAAAGATATTGTAAAAGTAGAATATAATGATCTACACAAATATTCCTCGAAATTGCGTGTTTTTTTTTTAACCCTGTCAACTTACAAGGTCGGCCGACCGTGATAGTTCGCAACGTAAAAGGAAAACCGTGCAATTTCGAGTGATACTTGTGTGGATCATTATATTCTACTTTTAAAACATCTCTCTAACCATATGCATTTCATAACAAACTGTTTCAAACGCTTTTAATAGACCAACTCGTCCGATCCAAGGCAACGTGTTCCTTTAATGTAAAATAGGGTTGCAAAAAAGTGAAATTGTAAACAACTTGGTTTTATATCTTGCTGCATGGTTCACTTTTTTAAAATTTATTTTGTGTCCTTCTGGATTGTTCCATTTCACTAAGCTACTCTCTTGGGAAATGGTAGAGTCCATATTATGACAATTCTATTCCGCCCATTGCATGAAAACTAGTTGATATTTGTAAAGCTTCATTTAAAAAAAAGTTGCCAAATGTCAATTAAGATTTCAGTTGTGCATTTTAGTAAAAAGTAAAATTTGTAAAAGTAAATTATTGATAAATATTGTTTAAATGTCTGAAGACTTAGTTCAACCCTCCATGCTTCAAGTTATCAGTCCCATAGTGGCTATAGCTGTGTAAGCATAGAATGATTTGTAGGTGGTCAGAGTACGCATGCCCACAAGCCAAAATTTCAGCTAATCTGTGTTACGCTTTACGTAAGTGCAGAATGCACTGCTTCTGTAAGCGCCGATAGACCTTTATCATGCTGCCACCATCTTGGTCATGTTCCCTGGTCATGTTTCCAACGATAGTCATGGATGTTAATATTCTTCTTCCAGCCTCAGTTTAGTTACATTGATTTGAATGGGAGAAAATCAAGATGGCCGAACTGTGATAGAGGTCTATTCTTTGACTACAGTAAGAACGAGACATAAGATTGGACCCAGTACATAAGCAAACTATCACCAAATTGATACATGTTATATAGAATTTGAGTTTTAGATGAACAGTTTATTTCAAACAGAGTTTGTGAGTTATACTTGTTACAGTTGGGTTATTTTTTTATTTAAAGGCAGTGGACACTATTGGTAATTACTCAAAAAGTTTAAAAGCATAAAACCTTACTTGGTAATAAGTAATGGGGGGAGATTGACGGTATAAAACATTGTGAGAAACGGCTCCCTCTGAAGTGTCGTAGTTTTCGAGAAAGAAGTATTTTCCACGAAATTGATTTTGAGACCACAAATTTAGAATTTGAGGTCTCGAAATCAACCATCCAAAAGCACACAACTTTGTGTGACAAGGGTGTTTTTTCTTTCACTTGGGTGTTTTTTCTTTCACTTGGACGACCGATTGACCTCAAACTTTCACAGGTATGTTATTTTATGTATATGTTGAGATACACCAAGTGAGAAGACTGGTCTTTGACAATTACTAATAGTGTCCAGTGTCTTTAAGCAAGTTGTTGGTTTCAACTAAACATTAATATATATATTAAAATAGAGTGCAATGATCATACCGTACTGTACACTTTGTAGTGCCTATTTTAATTTGTGCATCAACTCAAACTTCCCGCTACACAATGATGGCTAAGTTTTCTTCAATATTTTAATTGATCAAATATTTAAAATGAATTATAATAATTCATACATTGCTTGAGTGTTGATGGGTGATTATAGTTACTTGCATAAAAAAATAATAGATTTGATAAGAATGTATCATTACTGTTTTTAAAGAATGTATTAAACCATGGAGCTATAGCTCCACGATTAAACAAAAATGTTATATAAATGAGCATATGACATCGTTGTTGGGTGTTACTGATGCCAGACACTAGGGCTGACTGCTGTAGCCAAAGTTGTGGCTACAGCTATGACTGTTGTTATGGACACTTGAAGGGAAGGGACAAGTTTGGTAATTATTCAAAACAAATATTAACCTAAAAACTGAGTTGGTAACGAGCATTGGAGAGCTGTTGATAGTATAAACATTGTGAGAAACGGCTCCCTCTGAAGTAGCATAGATTTTGAGAAAGAGGTAATTTCTCACTAAAATAATAAAAGACTTCTAGCTAGAAGTCTTTTATACCTATCTGAAAGCACACAAATTCGTCCAACAAAGGTGTTTTTTCTCTCATCGTTTTCTCGCAACTTCGATGACCAATTTTGCACACATTTTCACACGCTCGTTATTTTATGCTTATGTTGAGATACACCCTTGTCACACGAAGTTGTGTGCGCTTAGATGGGTGATTTTGAGACTTCAAGTTCTATAAATCTGAGTTCTCAAAATCAAATTCGTGGAAAATTACTTCTTTCTCGAAAACTATGGCATTACAGAGGGAGCCGTTTCTCACAATGTTTTATACCATCAACCTCTCCCTGTTACTCGTCACCAAGAAATGTTTTATGCTGATAATTATTTTGAGTAATTACCAATAGTGTCCACTGCCTTTAAACCTCAATTTTCTTGAGATTCTTGACTGCAATGGTTTTTTTAAGCTGCATGGTTTTGTTATTATTTTCACTACAATAACATTTGCTGCCAAAGTTTTACAAAGCTTATTGGGCCATTTTAAATTATATTCTGCTTTTGTTTTCCCTTCTAAAAACATTGTTTTATTCTGCATGAATTTGTTTTAAAACTATGAAAAATGAATTAAACTGCGGTTTGCAGATTTTATTATATCGCTCTTTCTCGTCGTAGAGATCGCCCTATTAACATTTTTTAAAGATCAATTTATTCAAGTTCATATCCGAAGAGAACATCAACTCTGATTTAAAATTCAAACCTAAAGTCGTATTGATATTGAAGTTCGAATCTGTAACAATAGCTCCATGGATAGCCTAAAGCACAGTCGTCAAAAGTTGAGAAAATTCAGGAAATTACACAATATCAAGACCCCCCCCCCCCCTCTTGATACGGAGAGTGGTGGCCACACTCAGGTGGGGGCTTTTACTCAAGTTTTACACCGCTTTTGAGGCCATTTTAAATTGCCCCCCACCCACCCTCAAACAATATTTGTGGGTGCAGTCCGGGGACGAAATTCGTGGAAAATTACTTCTTTCTCAAAAACTACATGACTTTAGAGAGAGCCGTTTCTCACAATGTTTTATACTATCAACCTCTCCCAATTACTCGTCACCAAGTGAGGTTTTATGGTAATAATTATTTTGAGTAATTACCAATGGTGTCCACTGCCTTTAAGGAAAACCCCAATAAGCCCAATATACCCCCGCACCCTTCAAGAATGCCCGGGGTTTACCGCTCCCCTACTCGGGACCCCCTATCTTCAGAAGCATTGGCTATTCTCCGGCTATTGCCTAGTTTTTCGGAGCAGACAGTGGGGCAGGCCGGCCGGCCGTTATACCCCGGGGCAACCCGGGGTTATAGAGTAGTGTGAAAAGGGCTATAATACCATGAGTTCCTTGAGAGATGATCAAATCAGTCAGTTCAACCACATAACAATGGTTCAACGTTGGCCCGCGCAAGACCTTGGTTCGAATCCCTTTGTGTGGGAGTGCTTTTTACAAATTTGTCTTATTCTTAATAATACTCACACTTCTAAAAAATGAGATTCTTGAAATAAACAAACATCTTAGTTTGAGAAAATATTTCTTGTGTCACTCACTCGAAAGAAATATATTTATTTTTTATTCTCAAAAGTAGGGAGTGACACAAGAAATATTTTCTCAAAATAAGATGTTTTTCTTATTTCATGAATACCATTTTTAGCAGTGCACGCATGCAACTTATCAGCTGATCAGCTGATTTCAGCTTTTTCTTTTCAAAACAGTGCTATTTTATAAAGTGTGATTGGCCATTTCCTCTTTTCCCCCCAATGTTGCATGTCTGTTAAACTCAGCCTCTGCCAACAATGTAATGCTGAAGTACCTCAATTCAAAACTCCCTCTTACACCAACTGCGACCGTAGCGCAATGCTGCGGTTCACTGGTTTGGTCACTCTGTGCATTCCAGAGTTGGTACCCGGTTCGAATCCCGTCGAGGGTGTTTTTATTATTCTTTTGCAATTTTAACCTCTGCCCAACTATGTGATGTTGAAGTACCTCAATTTGAAACTCTCTTTCACCAACGGCGACCGTAGCGCCATGCTGCGGTCGACTGGTTTGTTCAATTCTTGTGCATTCCAGAGTTGGTACGACCGGTTCGAATCCTCTCCGTAGTGGGACATGGTGGCTGTTGGCAACAGGCGATGGTATGGGGTACCGTGTGCCATGTCTCGACCCCTACTCGGAGTTTGGTTACGGTCGGGAAAGGACAAAGAGGGGCCGGGGTTGCCAACCCCTGAAGGGAGCTAATGGGTTCTTTCTGAAAGTACCCTGAATGCCTGGCCTTCACTCCGACTAACTTTCTGCTCAAATTTACTGTATTTTTTTCTCCTTTTTCTTCTTTCTCGCCTCCTTATTTTTTTATGCTACCTAAAGGCAGTGGCGCAATGTTGGTAATTACTCAAAACAATTATTAGCATAAAACCTTACTTGGTGACGAGTAATGGGGAGAGGTTGATGGTATAAAACATTGTGAGAAAAGGTTCCCTCTGAAGTGCCATAGTTTTCGTGCAAGAATTTTTCCACGAATTTGATTTCGAGACGTCAGATTTAGAACTTGAGGTATCGAATATGCATAGGTTGAGAGGGCACGAACTGTGAAGGCTAGTCTTTGACAATTACCAAAACTGTCCACTGCCTTTAACAAGAGTCGAATAACTTCAGATATATTGCGAGAAAAGAAAAGGGAATTTCTTGTTTTCGGGGTTTTCTTATTAAAAGTGATGAAAATGTCGTTGCAATCATCTCAGTTAAAAACACTGGGGTGGTTTCACAAAGGTAGTCTTAACTTAGGACTAGTCCCATCTCTTAGCATTGCCTAGGACTAGTCCTAAGTTAGGACTACCTTTGCGAAATCCACCCCAGGACACTATTTGTAATGTCAAAGACTATATGAGTCTTCTCACTTGATATCTCACCATACACACAAAATAACAAATCTGTGAAAATTTGAACTCAATTGGTCGTAAAGCTGAAAGACTGTTCAGCAAATTTCTATGCTAAGCAAGAAATGGGTGGGGCACTATGCACACAGCCATGTAACCTCACCTTTTGCTGGCTAAGCAATAGTGTCTGTGCTTGTTAGCAATGTTTGCGCTTACTACGGGCTTTATGAAATTCGGCCCGGCGAATACGGATGGCCTTTCTACTGACTGGCTGCTCATCATGTTAGTTGTTTGTTTTGTTTGCTTAGATGATCTTCCCGTCAAGGGAACTCTGCAAACTCCCACACAAGGGCCCATAAACACAACAGCCAATCTCTCTCATAATTGAATAAAAAACGAGTAGAGGAAATTATGATTCAATCAGTTAATAATAATAATAAAGACTCAATGCGCACATATCCACCCAGACGACAATACTTATATTATTCTAGTCATTGTGAAACCAGCTTGTGAGGGATTCGAACCCACTTAACCTTGTATTGCAAGCAATGCAGTCCAAATCCATTGCAGGATATAGAGGGCGGACGGGGGGGGGGGGGTTGTGGGCAGACGGGGGTGGGGGCGGAGGGCAGACGGGGGGGGCCGGACGCGATCGCTAGACGAAAGAGGGCGAGTTTGACACGGGCAGAACACTGACGTGGTTTCGTGTAATATAATAATAAGTGTATGTTGTTTTTCATTGTTGTTTTTGAATAAAACTGTTTATCATGCACTCCGTCGTCTGCAGGCCTAAAATAGCTACGGGCGTCCTCGCAACCATGGTTCTCTTTTTAAAACCAATTTGTTGTGCAATATGAGATCGACCAATCCGTCTACATACTAGAAAACGAGGTTGTGAAAATTACCGATTATCACCAACTACATGTGGAAAATACATAGCGCAATCAATCGCGCCAAATTTTAGCTGAGGTGGCGCGAGCTTCGATGACATGTTAAACCACGTAAAGACACGAGTGTTAAAATAAGGGGAGTTTGTTGATGTTATGTTTCCCCTGAATGTGATCGTCATTCTTAATCTTAAAGCAACATTTGTGTGTGTTTTGCTTCAGTGTGGTGTTTCTTTGTAGATTCAGCAGCTGAGGGGTACATATCTTTACGGTAGGTAGCAAAAAGAACCTGGCTGGTCCCTAAATCAATAAAATGTCAAGAATGTGGAACTAACCTAAAAAAGTTAAAGTTTGTTTTTTGAGGATGTCGATTATACACGACTTACAGTGTACATGTACGTGTTGACGTTGATACCTTTTTAGGTTACGATTAGTGTACGTATAGTACTCGGAATGATTATAGCTAGTGCGGAGGGACATAAATATATATTAACTTTCACTTTTATTTTAAGGATATTATAAGTTTTAATTGATCAACATGGATGGCACTTACGCACTGTTACTGTAGGCCTATGTATTGTGCATTTTTGATCGGATCTGTTGATGAAATGTTGATAAACTAAAACTTATATTTTCATATAAACAATTAAAAATAACTAGTAACAGTATTAAATCATTAAATCATTAAATTATAATAAATAATATTATATAACGCCCAAGCAGATCCTTGCCATATGATTGGAGGATTGTCCGTCACGTGATAGCAAATAAAAGTACCATTGCACGCTGAGTCACTCACCGTGCTTTTTTGCTCCATCTGAAAAGTACTTTGGTATTGCACGCTGCAGCGTGCAATAGTACTTTTCGTACAGTTTTCAAATGTATGCTTGTAAGTTGGTGCTTTTTTTGACAGCAGCAGCATGTTCATTGGGATCATCATCGTCAACATCATCATGGATTCACGGCTGAAGTTTAAAGCCATTGGAGTTTGGACCCTTTCGGTAAACAGTATTGTCCAAGGCCCACACTTTTATATCAAATAACAAACCAGTGAAAATTTAGGCTTAATCGGTCATCGGAGTCGGGAGAAAATAATGGGAAAACCCACCCTCATATCCACGCTTTTCGCCGATAGACATGTGTTTAAAATATATCCGTAATTCTCGATATCGAGAATTTATATTGTTTTATTGTTTTCTCAAAAAGTCGAGCATTTCATGGAGTAATATTTCAAGAGAAGAATTTCACCACTACCTTCTGTAAACCATTTAAGTTATATTTGTAAATCTGTGAATTTTTTTTTTTCTGTACCGAAAGGGTCAAATGGCTTTTAGGCAGATGGTCATTAATCATGTTATTTTTTGCATCTTCATCGACTTTCTCTTCAAGCTGAAGAAACTGTGTATACTCCACTGCGACACTCGAAACTTTAACCAAATAACAATAGCCTATAAGTACACAGTACATTACTGATTGATGCCCATGTCATGTTCTTTTCATAACAAATAGATGCTAGGTATCAGGACCCGGTCAAATCTGAAGCGTAAAGTGACGTCACCGACGAAAGGATCATCTCAGAAGAGACGATTGACTTCTCCATACTCATTTGAAAACTCGGCGTCAGACCAATCCCCTTCTCCAAGGTAACATAATTGTATTGTTGTTTCTTTCTGGCTCTGTTTATCACAGAACTTTGTGTTCATGATCACCACTCTCCACCGACGTTCTGCGTTAGCTGTGTAAGCCAAGACTGCAAAGTAACAGGAATTATGCACGCGCACTAGCCAAATTTCCCCTGCTAATCCACGAAATACGCTTGAGCGCAGAGTTCCTTGCTTCTGCAAGTGCGATTCTTTGCTTACGGTAAACAGAGCCATGAAATTTGGCCATGATCTTTTCGTGAAATGCCAGTTCCAGAAAGACATGTACATCACTTTTGTGTAACTCAAATGTCCTAATGGCTCTAAAGAACTTATAATAATGCCTTTGAATTGAAGACTTGATGCATTGTTACCACTAGGATGTGTGTCATCAACAGACCTGGAATTTCATCTCTGAGAGGGCAAGGCCAATTTGATTTTAATAAAGGCACTTTCATTGAAAAATCATACAGTCTATGGGAAACTTTTGATAGGGCACTAAGGCCAGGACCAGGGCAACGAAGACCGCGACCTCTGTGGCCTCTGTATTAGTCCAGGCCTGCATCAAGATAATTTCACTCCTAGAGCCTACCCTCGGAAGTTGAACCATGGCCAGTTATAGCCATGGTGGGCAGTGCTGGTTGTGCCTGCCCAGGACTCGCAATTTGTGCCCAGCACTCTGAGCAAACAAACACTTTGCCGCTCAGCACCGATTTTCACTAAAATAAATACAAATTTTGTCCCCACTGCATTGATCTCAGACACAGCTGATGATAAGGAGTATCAAATGTCACTGAGGAAGAACCTGGTCAAACTTTTTGCATGGTCCCATAATATGAACAGTTTGGGAACCTGGCATCATACAAATAATTTTGTTGATCCGTTCGCCCCCATGTGGACTAAAGGCCCGGTCCCACTGCAACGAGAACGAGGACGATAACGATAAAAAGATAACGCATTCCATTGGTTGAATGAGCGTGTGCATATTCTGCGTGGAGCAATTCGACCAATAGAATGCGTTCTCTTTGCGTCGTTGTCGTTATCGTTATCGCTGAAGTGGGACCAGGCCTTTAGAAAAACATTCGCTTTATTGCCCATCACTAAAATTGATCTTACTGACAATTTATAACTTTGTATTACTTTTTAGGAAAATAGTCAGATCAGATGAAGAATGCTCTCCAACATTTTCTGCAACCTCCTTCTACAGTCCTAAGGCCAAAGGAGGTTACCAAACGCCAGCAGAGAGACAACAAAGGCGTGCAGAGCTGGGAGAGGTTCTGCCAACTAAACCGCCTGTAGAAACAAAGACAACACAACCCAAGACCAAAAAGCGACAAGGACCGCTAAAGGCGGGTCATGCAACACAACGCACTGGGCGCTCCACCGGAAAGAAGCCTACCCTGAAATCAAAGACTCAAACCAAGAAAGAAATCAAAACACAACCAAAGAGGGTGGAAACAACTCCAAACAAGAAGTCATCGCCAAGCAAGAAAACCATCAACAAGTCTCCAAAAAAGAAGTCTCCCAAGAAACGTTCCCCGAGCAAGAGGACACCAAGAAAAAGCCCACGAAAAGGAGTGAAAAAAGCTGTAAAACTTTACCTGCAGGGGCTTAAGAAAACCACTAAGCCAAGCAAAGGCGTCAGTGGAAGGAAAACTAGCAAAAAAAATGCATCTGTAAAGCCAGCAGTAGAGATGACAGAGAAACGATCACCAAGACCGGTTTCTAAGAAACTTGACTTACAAGACGAAAGCCAATCCGATGGAGGAGCAGCACAAAGACTAGACGCACAGGATGAGTTATTGATAAATGCACCGTCACCACAATCTGCAAAGAAACGGGCGATGAGATCAAAAGAGGAATGTCTAGATGACGTTAGACGCTCTCCGAGGAAAGCTGTCAAGTTATCTCAGAAGATGGCGGAAGATGACGAGGAGGTTCCAGAGGATCGGGATCAAGATGGTGAACTTAACTTCCTTCAAGGGTTTGACCCAGATACACCGGACTCTTTGACTCCTCCCGTCCCACAAGCAGGTATAACAGTCAATTGAAGTTACTTTTTATATTTGGTCGTTCAAAGATCTAATCAATATTCGTAACCAGGGGACGATTTATCAAGACTGATAATCGAGAGGAAATCTGGTTGCCATGCTTAATCGTTTGTTATAAACAGAGTAAAAAGTGTTTAAACATAGGCGTGGCGCCAAAGCCTACATGTACTGGTGGCAGTAATTTAAGCGTAACGCAATCAATACACACCATTAGTACGCAATGTGAAATTTATTACCACACGCGCGTACGCACAACCGTTCAGTGTCAAAGCCATATATAGCCGCATTTGTTTAAAGACACTGGACACTATTGGTAATTGTCAAAGACCAGTCTTCTCACTTTGTGTACCTCAACATATGCATAAAATAACGAACCGTCGTCGAAGTCACAAGATAATAATGAAAGAAAAAACACCCCTGCACATGAAGTTGTGTGCTTTCAGATGCTTGATTCGAGATCTCAAAATCTAATTCTGAGGTCTCGACATCAAATTCTTGGAAAAATACTTCATTCTTGAAAACTGCGTTACTTCTGAGGGAGCCGGTTCTCACAATGTTTTATACTATCAAAAGCTCTCCAAGCTACCAAGTAAGTTTTTATGCTAATAATTATTTTGAGTAATTACCAATAGTGTCCACTGCCTTTTACACAAACAATTTCCCAAATATTTTGATAATTTACAGCACTTCCCAAGAAAGCACAAGTTACTACCCTAGCAGCTGCCATAACACCTCCTTTGAGCCCATCCAACGTGAAGCTGATTAGTTCAAGTCGAAAGAGCCCTGCTTCCTCAACTCCGATCCAACAGAAGAAAGCAGCAACTAAGATGAAGAAGCTGATCGATAAAGATGGATTAGAACAACTGACTTTGGTGAGTAATCTTAAGATCTTGAGGTAATCCTTAAGGTAAGTCGGCCTGCCAGGGTAATCTTACCAAGGTAACCTTATCAAAAGAAAGCAACCAAGATGAAGAAGCTGATTGATAAAGATGGATTAGAACAACTGACTTTGGTGAGTAATCTTAAGATCTTGAGGTAATTCTAAAGGTAATTCTACCTGCCAGGGTAATCTTACCAAGGTAACCTTATCAAAAGAAAGCAACTAAGATGAAGAAGCTGATCGATAAAGATGGATTAGAACAACTGACTTTGGTGAGTAATCTTAAGATCTTGAGGTAATCCTAAAGGTAATCCTACCTGCCAGGGTAATCTTACCAAGGTAACCTTATCAGAAGAAAGCAACCAAGATGAAGAAGCTGATTGATAAAGATGGATTAGAACAACTGACTTTGGTGAGTAATCTTAAGATCTCGAGGTGTCCCTAAGGTAATCCTATCTGCCAGGGTAATCTTACCAAGGTAATCTTCCTCCAGAAGTAGAGTCCTTCGTCCGCCAGTCATGACATAATAATAATAGTGGCTTCTTATATAGTGCGCTGTCACATCCTGCAAGGTATGTGGGACTATGTTTGATTGAATTATGAGACCTTATCATCAGCACCATGTGCTGTTTTGGGTGTGGTGGCGCAATAAGACACTTCGGATTGTCAGCGGCGCATGTCCGTTACTGCTGACAACGGGTTTTGTCTATCTCCCGGAACCTTTTGACAATACCCGGGTAATATCAAAAGGTTATGGGAGATAGACAAAATCCGTTGTCAGCAGTAACAGACATGCGCAGCTGACATTCTGAAGTGGCTTATATGCTGCCAATCAAACCGGGAACACCTGGGCGAACCCCTTCTGTTTTCGATAAGTTCACTGGGTTCTTTTATGTGCGTTACACAACACACGGGACCACCAACTTTAGGTATAATCCAAAGGACAAAGCATCATGGTTAAAGCCATTGGACACTTTCGGTAAACAGTATTGTCCAAGGCCCACACTTCGTGTATCACAACTTCTGTATAAAATAACAAACCTGTGAAAATTTAGACTCAATCGGTCATCGGAGTCGGGAGAAAATAATGGGAAAACCCCACCTTGTTTCCCCACGTTTCCTCATGTCATGACATGTGTTCAAAATAAATTTGTAGTTCTCGCTATCGAGAATTGATATTGTTTTAATGTTTTCTCAAAAAGTAAAGCATTTCATGGAATAATATTTCAAGAGAAGTCTTTCACCATTACCTTCTGTAAACCCTGTAAGTTATTTGTAAATCTGTGAAATTTTTTATCTTTTCTGTACCGAAAGTGTATAATGGCTTTAAGGACACAAGTGTCACCACTGGGGATTCGAAACCCACACTCTGCTGATCAGAAACACCGGAGTTTGAGTCCGGTGCTCTTAACTGCTAGGCCTCGACACGCCACATGATGTTCATGATTGTCAATTATTTTTTCCTCATTCTGTATAGGACCTGGGCCAGAAGCATTTTGGAGCAGTAACATGTGGTATGTGTGGCATGGTGTACACGGCAGCTCATCCTGAAGATGAAGCTGTTCACGATAGATTTCATCGGAAATATCTCAACTGTATCAAGTTCCAGGTAAGTCTTGAATACCAACCAGCCCAAATCCCTCAAAGGCAGTGGACACTATTGGTGATTACTCAAAATAATTATTGGCATACAACCTTACTTGGTTATGAGTAATGGGGAGAGGTTGATAGTATAGAACATTGTGAGAAATGGCTCCCTCTGAAGTAACATAGTTTTTGAAAAAAGAGGTATTTTCTCACTCAAATAATAAAAGACTTCAGGACTGAAGGCTTTTATCAGGCACCTTAAAGCAAACAAATTTGTGCAACAAGGGTATTTTCAAAGATTTGTTTTTGTATGCATATATGTTGGGATACACCAAGTGAGAATACTGGTCTTTGACAATTAACAAGGTGTCCAGTACCTTAAATTCAATGAAAAGTGTTGTCTCCAGCTTTTGCTTCACTTTTGCTTAGCATCAATGCTTACACGCAACTTTTTTTCAGCTTATCAGCCCGTTCCCTCTAAAAACTGAAATCAATGTACAAAGATTTGTGTACAAGACAATCGAATAAGTAATCTTGATTGCTTTGTTTCAGGGCTGGAAAAACGAGCGAATGCTACGAGAGTTTTACGACGGTCGGATCATTATGGTGCTTTATGACGACCCAAAGTATCACATCAAGAAGGTTAGTATTCTCGTAAAAGAAATATAGCGTTATACAACTTTAACGGAAGACTGGATGTAACATTAGTTGCTTTAAATAATAATAATAGTGGCTTCTTATATAGTGCTCAGGTCCGTCACTTAGTGATACTCATTGGGCTTGTACATTATTACCCCTGCTCACTCTTTAGTATGTAGCGCACTAAGCTAATCAATCGCAAGAACCATTTGTGTCCTCACAGGTACTCTTCAACGTGACTCTTCAACATTATTACCCTTGGTCACTGGGCCATTTTATTTCAGTTCCTTTTATTTCAGCTCCCTTTTTTGGAGTGTACAGACTGTGCTGCCAGATATGTAGTGCACCAAGTCAAATCAATCATAAGAACCACCTCTTTAAAGCTTCTTGCTCAGGGACACAAGTGTCATGGCCAGGATTCGAACCTACACTCCGATGAGTTAAACCAACAGTACTTGAATTCGATGCTCTAAACCAAAGATTATAGAGCGCTGAAGGCGCAAGATGTAGAACTGAACCTTTATCTATTGTTTGAATGTGAAATAAGCATGGGTGCCATTTCAGCAAGTGACTTTTGTTTCCCATTGATAGGAATGGTCATTGTCTGCACTTATCTATTGCTGTATCAAAAGAGAATCTTGCCAAAATGGCGTGCAGTGAGATTTCACATTTCAGCCGAGTTCCGCATCTTGCGCCTTCGGCACTCTATAATCTTTGCTCTAACCAGTTGGCCTTTGTATTCTGAAAATTTGTTGGTGCCCACCTGTGTTTTTTTTTCTTGGGGGGGGGGGGGGGGGTTGAACTCTTCTGATTTTTTGTTATACGTAGTCTTGACATGTTCCTTGCCAATCATATGACTTTTTGTTTTAGTAAATAAGAATTTGTCCCTCTTATTTGATGTCAGGTAGAAGAGATTCGACAACTCGTGGATCAAGAACTTGGTTTCCTTGAAGGAGACGAAGTAGCCTGCAAGTCGTCATGTAAGGTAGGGACTTCTTTTGTATCTTTAGTAGATTCAATTAGTTCTTTAAAAAACACCATTAAATCCATGTTGTTTGTCCAAAGCCAGTTCATACTTCCTGCAAATGCTAAGCAAATTTTTACATCACAGGGCTGTTATTGCAGCGAATGTTTTGCAGCGAACGTTTCCCAGGAGTTGAAATTCACAACAGTTGAACAGTCAATGTGAATTTTTTGTTCGTCGTGGAATATAGAGTACAGTCAGTCTTTACTGGTTAGTTGAATGTAAATAACATCAAAATATCTACACATTCATACATTTTCTGTTTATGTAAAATTTAAAAATTTTGAAATGTTTTTAAGGTTTTGTTACCATCCAAAGTAATCTATTAACTTCTTCAGAAGACGATCAGAGCATACTGATCGAAACGTCGAGTTAACTAACGGTTCTTTTCAGAACCACCCCAACTCATTTAGAGATAGTCATTACAGTCTGTATCTTATTTCCACCATGCAAAGTTTCAAATCCTACTTATGTTATTTCCACCTATGTCCACAGGTTCTTCTATTTATTACAAGAGAAAAGAAAGTGGCAGGTTGTTTGATTGCCCAGGAGATTAGCAAGGTAAGGTTAGACTTGTTAGACCCCCACCATTGTCTGTAGGGTGTAATAATAATAATAATACGGATCATAATAGCGCTATTCACACCCGGAGGGCGTCTTAAATCGCTTCCAACATTATTACCCCTGGTCACTGGGCCTTAATTCATTCCTTAAACCATCTCAGCTACCTGTGGAACATTAATATGCGCTACTCGGCTAAATCAATCACAAGAACCATCTCTGCCCTCACAGGTACCCATTTACCCCGGGGTGGAGAGAAGCAATTATAGTTAAGTGTCTTGCTCAGGGACACAAGTGTCACAACCGGGATTTGAATCTGCTGAACAGAAGCACCAGAGCTTGAGTTCGGTGATTTTATCCGCTCGGCCACGACACCCTGGTCGAGTGGTTAAGAGCATCATATTCTAGTTCTGGGGTTTGAATCATCCGAGTGTGGGTTTGAATCCTGGCCATGACACTTGTGCTCTTGAGCAAGATACTTTGCTATAATGCTTTTCTTCACCCAGGGGTATAAATGGGTACCTGTGAGGGTAGAGGTTGAAATTTGTTTGAAATAAGCTATTTTTGGTACTCTAAACTATTTAAGGTTCTCTAGTCTAAGCTATTTTCAGTTCTCTGAACTTTTTTCAGTTCTCCTAGCTATTTTCAGTTCTCTAAGCTGTGTTCAGTTCTCTAAGCTGTTTTCAGTTCTCTAAGCTGTTTTCAGCTTTGAGCTATTTTCACTGATGTACACCGATGTGTGTATATAGGTAAAACCAAAACAAATGTTTCACTTCTCTAAGCTATTAGCAGTTGTTTTAGCTATTTTTATTGGGATAATTTCTTTTATAGGGGTATCGTGTGATAGCGGACAAGCCTAAAGACACTGCAGCCGTTTCTGAAGAGGAAAAACAGCAGTTTGAGCAGCAGAGAGCGTGGTGTTGTCAGACAGATCCAGAGCCAGCTGTATGTGGAATAAGTCGTATCTGGGTCGCTAGTCAGGAGCGGAGGAAACAGATTGCGACAAGGATGCTGGATTGCGTGAGGTACTACTACGTTGTCTTTGTTTGAAAATAACATGTTACTAGCGCCAAAAAAATCTATGGATAATCTACATTGCCCCTGGTCTATGCCTTGGTTCCCCTTCAATAGTCTCCCATAGATTTTCAGTGTTTCTTTCCAGTGTGGGTTCGAGTCCCGTTCATGACAATAGGGATTTTTTCGTTTTGGACGACGGATGGTTCTGCGACGGTTAGTAAGTTTTCAGCCAACCGTTGTAAGCTTGGGCGATATCGATTTATTTTATTCACAATATATCGTTTGCAATATATCGCGATATTCGATATAATCGTGATTAATTAAATTTGACATCATCAGTCCATCAAACTCCCAGTGAAAGTTGTAGAAGAGACAGACATAGCATACACGTAAGAGATGTGTTCTGATGACTTATTCTTCTGGTTTTACTCTAAACCTATGGGGTGCAAGATGTCTCGGCTAGGAAATACATCTCGATACTTAATCGATATTGCGATACTTAATCGATATCGAGATATATCGATATTTTGATTAAAACCAAATCGATCCGATGTCAAAATCATTTCCAAAATAGTATCGCGATATCCGATAATATTGTGGTAGCGCCCAAGCTTAAACCGTTGTCTTTTTCAGCACAACGCAAATTCATACCAAGTACTGTCGTAGAAATTAAAGGACGACCATCCTAAAAGCTGTAGCATGCGCAGATTGCGGCAAATAACATCAGTTATCGTCGCAGAACTATCCTTCGTCCAAAACAAAAACTCCCTATTTGTGTCCTTGAGCAAGACACTTAAATGTAACACTTCCCTTCCCCAAGGGTACCTGTGAGGGCAGAGATGGTTCTTGTGATTTATTTAGTTTAGTGCGCTACACACTTGGCAGCACAGGCTGTATACTCCCAAGGGAGCTGAGATGGTTATAAGGAACGAAATAAATGGCCCAGTGACCAGGGGTAATAATGTACGAGCGCCATGAGTGTCACTGAGTGACGGATTTGAATGCTTTATAAGAAGCCACTATTGTTATTATTAAAATAAGGATCTACTTGAGTGTTATATGAATAATTTTGTTCGACTATCTTGTCTTGTCAAGACATATGCAAGTCGATTGTTAATTATACTTACTTTTTGTTTTGAATTAATTCAGGAATTCCTTCACATTTGGAACGACCCTACCAAAGTCAACCCTAGCGTTTTCAGACCCAACACCTGATGGCAAGATGCTCGCTACATCTTACGTTGGAAGTCCTGAATTCCTGGTTTACAAGTATCATTAAATGTCGGCCAATTCTTCCATCTTGACTCGGGTTTATGTAGCTTCAGACCAGTAAGTCAATCTATAGGCCTTAAAGGCAGTGGACACTATTGGTAATTACTCAAAATAATTATTAGCATAAACTCTACTTGGTAACGAGTAATGGGGAGAGGTTGATAGTATAAAACATTGTGAGAAACGGCTCCCTCTGAAGTGCCATAGTTTTCGAGAAAGAAGTAATTTTCCACGAATTTGATTTTGTGACCTCATGTTTAGAATTTGAGGTCTCGAAATCAACCATCCAAAAGCACACAACTTCGTGTGACAAGGGTGTTTTTTTGTTTCATTATTATCTTGCAACTTCGACGACCAGTTTTATTATGCATATGTTGAGATACACCAAGTGAACAGACTGGTCTTAGACAATTACCAATAGTGTCCAATGTCTTTAAGCCTGGTTCATACTTCCTGCGAATGTGAAAGTGATACGAAATTTGACATCACAAATTCGCAACAAATAATTTGCATCAGTTGAGATGTGCTCGACTCCTGCGAAACATATGCAGCGCAAAAACAGCCATGTCATATTAAAATTTGCCTAGCATTGGCAATAACCAGATGCCAAAACACAATATAATAATAACAATAATAAATAATACCTATAAAGCGCCTTTTACAAAAGTTACAAAGCGCTGTGCTGTAACTACAAACATTATTGTTGACTTTTGACAGAGTTAAAATGTCAACAACAACAAAATCACAACAGAGCTCTGTTGGTTGTTTTAGAATTTAAAATCATGTTTAGATGGGGAAATGGTAAATTGGTGGCTTTGAAAAAAAGGGCAAATCAAACAGGTACATGTATAGGTACTACAGACATTTTTAGTAAAATCTTGCAGTTAAAGAATAGGGTTTTATGTAAAGGTGTGTACAGGGCGTCAAAAAAAAAATACACTTTTGAAATGGCTGCCAAATAAAAAATATGTGAATCTGGGGGAAAGGTTAATGTGTATGGATAGCTTATGGACTTGACTTTCATATGACATCAAAAAGTCTGAAAATAATTCATGATTGGGTGAGCTCTGCTCACTTTTGTAGAGAGTATGAAAATCAGGCTGCGCAGGAATTAGCCTTCCAATTTGTGAGAGGTAAGTCCTTTGTAGCGTACAAAATTCAATCCAAGATGTCTGCTACTTATTCTTCAGTGAGCAGTGCTCACCTAATCATGAAATATTTTCGGACTTTTTGGGTGTCATATGAAAGTTGGGTCCATAAGCTATCCATACATCTAAACCTTTTCCCCCAGAATCATATATTTTTTTATTCGGCAGCCATTTCAAAAGTGTATATATATTTTTTTAGACACGGTACAGACATTTTGGTAAAATCTTTGCAGTTAAAGAATCTTTGTTATGTAAGGGTACATATTTCGGGCTTTTCGGGAAGGGTGTTTCAGCTTTTGCTAAATTCAAAGTTATTTGTTTTGTTCAAAGTTACCATAATGTTATGTATTCCCTTTTAACCATTTTCAAAAGAGTTATGATTAATTCAGGAATGGGACTGAAATGTAGATGTTGAAAACTTAACTTGAATCAAGAACCCATGTATGTCTCAATGCGCTTGATCGGAACGCAAATGGTTCTGGGTGAAACTCGAGTCCAAGCAGCACCGGCAACCATAACAGTGCACTGATTTTGAAGCAATGTGATCAAAGCTTGATTTATATTTGTAACTGTACTCAGTTTCTCTCTTTAAAGGCAGTGGACACTATTGGTAATAACTCAAAATAATTATTAGCATAAAACCTTTCTTGGTGACAAGTAATGAGGAGAGGTTGAAAGTATAAAACATTGTGAGAAACAGCTCTCTCTGAAGTGACGTAGTTTTCAAGAAAGAAGTTATTTTCAACGAATTTGATTTAGAGACCTCAGATTTAGAACTTGAGGTCTCGAAATCAACCATCTAAACGCACACAACTTCGTGTGACAAGGGCGTTTTCTTTTTTCATTGTTATTTCACAACTTTGATGACCGATTGAGCTCAAATTTTCAGAGGTTAGTTATTTTATGCATATGTTGAGATACACCAACTGTGAAGGCTAGTCAGTGACAATTACCAATAGTGTCCACTGCCTTTAAGGTGATGATTGCAGGCATGGAATTTCATCTGAAAGGGCAAGGCCATTTTAATGTTGCAAAGGGCACTTTCTTCAGATAAAATTCTTAGTCAAATTTTTCTTAGGAAACTTTTGAAGGGGCACCATGTGTAACTCCAGGCCTGTGATTGTGTGTGCTATTGACATAGACAGATAATACTGGGTCCAACTTCATAGAGCTGCTAAGCACACAAATTTGCTTAGCATGAAAGTTTGGCCTTCATAAAAACAGGATTTCCAACCTAATTTCCACGTGATTTTCAGGGTAAGCAAAGAACAGCTGAATACCAGTAATGGGCAATATGCATCGAATGGAAATTTTGTTGGTAATCATGTTTTTATCAAGGAAGAAATTTCATGCTAAGCAAGTTTTTGTGCTTAGCAGCACTATGAAAGTGGGCCCTGTTCATTTGATCGAACTGAGTATATTGGCCATATTCTTGTTCATTGTATTCTTGTAACATTGTTTTATTGTATATGCATACATTCTACAGATTTGACTTTCTACTTTTATGTGGCATAAAAAAAAACTATGGTTGCGATTATTCCTTACAATGTAAATAAAAATGTACAAAACTGTTGATTTTTTGTAGTAACAGCAAAAATCTTGAGATACATAAGTCTTTACAAACAATGGTTGGGATTATTCCTTAAATAATGAAAAACTAAAATGTACAAAACTGGTGATTATTTTTAGTTTATATAGAGAAAATCTTGAGATAAGTTAGTTTTCTAAAATTCTAAAATTGTTGGCTTTTTAAAACATTCCACGGTGTAAAATGCACCAATTTATTGGCTAAAGCTTATAATATGCACCAGTTGTATTAAATAAGTAATGCAAGGTTAAGTTTTAAGAAGAGGGGTTGGAGAGGGGGGGTGGGTATTTCAACCATTTTATAATTGTTAAAAGCAACTTAGCTTTATATGGGAAAGTCATAAGTGAAGCATAAAATCATTCAAGATAAAGCAAGTTCGACTGTGCACCATGGACAGGTCTCAACTTTTTAAAAAGTATACTCCGCTTGTCTTTTTTTGTCTTTAGAGTTTACTTTTTGAAACGTCAAGACCAAACTAGTGTTGGTGCAAGACGTTTCTCGTTCCCTTTTCACACACACCGCGGCCAATTCACCGACAGCCCGCGCAACGACTCACCTGACTTATCAGAGTGGACTTATAAGTCAGGTGAGTCGTTGCGCGCGCTCAGAGTGGACTTATAAGTCAAGTGAGTCGTTGCGCGCGCTGTCGGTGAATTGGCCGCGGTGTGCGTGATAAGGAAACAAGAAACGTCATTTAAGACCAAACCAGCTCTTTTGAGAGCCAATCCCTCACAAGAGATTTACACATGGTTCTATTCGCAAGTTTACTATTATTAATAGTTTGTTTTTATTATTCACACCATTCAAAGCTTCAAACATCAGCTATTTTTGAGATATGACGTGTCAATACAAAACTTTTTTAACTAATCTTTTTCAGCCATTTTAAAAATTGCTGTGACATATTTACTAGTTAATGACATTATTATAAAAACAATCAAGGCTCGTTTCAACATGTTGATGTAAAATAAATAACTTTTTATTGATAACTTTAACTAAAACTTTGTGGTTTTAAACTTTGTGTCCTTAAAGCCAGTGGACACTTTCGGTAAACAATATTGTCCAAGGCCCACACTTTGTGTATCACAACTTATATATGAAATAACAAACCTGTAAAAATGTAGGCTCAATTGGTCATCGGAGTCGGGAGAAAATAACAGGAAAACCCACCCTTGTTTGCGCACGTTTTGCCGTGTCATGACATGTGTTTAAAGTAAATCCGTAAATTGATATTGTTTTAATGTTTACTCAAAAGGTAAAGCATTTCATGGAATAATATTTCAAGAGAAGTCTTTCACCATGACCTTCTGTACACCCTCTAAATTATTTGTAAATCTGTGAACTTTTTTTGTCTGTACCGAAAGTGTATAATGGCTTTACGGTTCGTATTGAAATGGCGGCATGATGCATAACAAAAAGTTTCTGCACTATCCTATTAAAGTCACAACGTGTAAAGCTGACCTCGGAATAATTTTTTCTCCCTTTTCATGTGAAATTAGAAAAATTAGAAATACAATAGTTTTGACTTGCCTTCAGGCTCCACTCAAAGTTGCCCTACTTGCCTATTCCTATGCAAAGTACATGTACATATACATACCTGTTCATACGCATGTATATCAAGCAAGGCTATTGGTCCCCAAGCAAAATCATGACATACATACGTATGGACATGTATCAAATGTACATGTACTTTGCACAGGAAAAGTGAAGTAGGACAACTTTGAGTGGAGCTTGAAAGCAAGCCAAAAATATTATATCTCTAAATTTTTGATATTGTGGAGAAAACATATTTAAGGGTAAATTTTCACC
Organism: Asterias amurensis; assembly: GCF_032118995.1. Taxonomy (NCBI): domain Eukaryota; kingdom Metazoa; phylum Echinodermata; class Asteroidea; order Forcipulatida; family Asteriidae; genus Asterias; species Asterias amurensis. Next base: position 2,142,807 of record NC_092667.1, on the reverse strand, counting down.
GAAGTTCGTTGCCGGGTCACATGATCCACAAGGTCAAATTCAAGGTCAAAGTAGAGGTCAAAAGGTTATCATACCTAAACATGTTCCTACAAAAGAAATAAAGACATATTTGGAAAGCTTACACAATTTCCTTTCCAAAGAAACTAATTTGACCCAAAGGTTACCGATTTATGGTCAGTTGAATGTTAGAGGTCAGGCGCATTTTGACCGAAATCAACAAGAAAGAGCATGCCGTAGCGCGAAAACCGTTTATCGGATGGAGCTGAAATTTAAAATTTGAGCTTGTTGAGCCACGATTACCCATAAACCAAAAATGACCAAATTTGAAGAGGGTAGGGTTTAAAATTGCCTTTTTTTTTGGTGATTTGACACGGAATGACCCTTTTGTGAACATCCTTTTACGGGAAAACGAAAGTTACTCGGAACTGTCTCCACTACCCTATTTAGTGATCACAAGCAGACAAACTGGGAAATGACGAAGTATTATCTAGGCTTGGTTTGTTTTATTTGTTCAGTAACAGGCAACTAGAGGTACGGCCCATTTTAATGTTATTAAAGGCTCAGGACACATTTGGTAATTGTCAAAGACCAGTTTTCTCACTGGTTGTATCCCAACATAATATACATGTATGCATAGAATAACAAATCTGTGAAAATAAATATGGACTTATAATTGGTCATTGAAGTTGCAAGAGAATGATGAAAGAAAAGACTTCATTGTTGCCCAAATGTGTGCTTTCGGATGTCTAATAAAAGGCTCCAGGCCTGAAGTCTTAGCCACTGGACCGCCCAGCCGCCTATCGATATACTGTAGTAGTAGGAGGAAACCTTGCTAGCTTGTGTTTGTAGAAAAAAAGGAACATCAAAAGAATCCTCGATAGTCATTATTAAGCTAATGAAGCTAATGATGGTGAAATAATTTAGCTCTTACCCCAACAAGACGCTCATTAGTAAACACAAAGGAAACTGTATTATTCATCATTCATGATAATATTGTCGAAAACTCACGCCTTTGCATTTAATCAGTATAATCATTGAGCCAGATAAAAGCCTTGAAAAGCTATTGTGTCCATTTTATCCTTACAAACAAATATTCGCTATACAAATTACCGTAGCCGTTTAACGAGAGACATGTATTGTTCTCATGCGAAATTGTACTTTTATACAAATATCAAGGTTCAAATTGTGCATAAAAATTAAGCTGTGGCTATCTTTTAAAATTTGAACTACGATTCCAGTAATTAACTGCAAGAATCTTGAAGTATTAGTTTTCAGCAAACTCGGGCGGTGCAGGGACTAGAGGGTTAATATTTGAGTGAGCCGGGGGGGGGGGGGGAATTACCTTTTCTCAAAAACTATGTTACATCACAGGGAGTCGTTTCTCACGATGTGCTTCACTATCAGGAGCTCTCCATTGCTCGTTACAAGGAAGTTTTTATGCCAACAATTATTTTGAGTAATTACCAATAGTGTCCAGTCCCTTTAAACAATGGGAAATTCGGAAAGGATTGTCTTTTCTTGTAACAGGAAAAGAAACAAACCACAGGAAACAACAGGAAAACTTTTGTTTTTATAGCTTGGCTCAGTTCCAACAAAATCCGCTGTAACAGAAACAAAATATTGAAACATGGTTTGTGCTTATCAGAGCATTTTCCAACCTGTAAACAAATACACAACACTCAAAATACTTTCTGTATCTACTTAAAGTGCTTCATCACTCAACAAGATCACAAGATCATTCCAGGTTTAAACAAAAACTTTTTCCATTTATAAATCTACTCTGGGGTTTTGTAGTCCGTTATTGGAAAATGTTTGTTTTAAAGGCAACAGTTTGGTTGGTTTTGTCGACAGTGATATCTGCAGGGACTTCTACAGCTTATAAAAGTAAGTACTACATGTAAACTCTGTCAAAATTAGAACAAACTTTTATCATTTGAAACTTGTATATATGTTTGGTTTTTGTAACACCATGTATCTACTTGCCAGGTAGAGTTTGTTCTTTAGAGAACTGTCTTGCTATACATTCTACTGCTGCTGCCAGCTGCGGAGTATATTTATCAGGTTTTTCAGGAGACTTATCAGTTCTGAAAAGTCCTGCTTATTAAAGGCAGTGGACACTGGTAATTGTCAAAGACTAGCCTTCACAGTTGGTCTATCTCAACTTATGCATACAATAACAAACCTGTGAAAATTTGAGCTCAGTTGGTCGTCGAAATTGCGAGATAATAAATAAATGAAAGAAAAACACCCTTGTCAGAAGTTGTGCGCTTTCGTTTTCATTACTTGTCACCATGAAAGGTTTTACGCTAATAGTTATTTTGAGTAATTACCAATAGTGTCCACTGCCTCTAAGTACTACCTTGGCAGAAGGTATAGAAACTCAGCTGGGACTTCTACTTTAGCTTAAAGGATCGTTATTAACTGCACTAGCGCGGAGTGAGTTCTTAAATTGGTCACAACGTTTCAACTAGCTTTCTCTATTAATTTTGTTTTTTTTACCCATCCACCATGTTTGTTACCACTGAATACTAAGTACTCCCCGAGTCATGTGAGAAAATATCACAGGCGTGTTACTCGGGTGGGTAAAAAACTAAAATTAATATTCTTTATCCCCGATGCAAATTAACATCTCTTATAGCTTTCTCTAGTCATCGTCAGGAGACTGAACTGGTTATAATTTTGCTCGATAACTTTTTTCTTTATATTCTCATAATAATTATTGTTATTTTTGTGTTTTTACTTTGGGGGGGGGGGGGGTGTAGGGGAAAGAATTAATTTAGGGTCTTTAAACTTCACCAAGAAAAACCATTTCAGCAGTTGCAAAAGAGGCACACATGAACTGAATACAAATTTATTAGTTGATAAACTTTATGGAACGTCTTAAAGGCAGTGGACACTATTGGTAATTACTCAAACTAATTATTAGCATAAAACCTTTCTTGGTGACGAGTAATGGGGAGAGGTTGATAGTATAAAACATTGTGAGAAACGGCTCCCTCTGAAGTCCCATAGTTTTCGAGAAAGAAGTAACTTTCCACGAATTTGATTTCAAGACCTTAGATTTAGAACTTGAGGTCTCGAAATCAAGCATCTAAACGCACACAACTTCCGTCGCGTGAGAAGGGTAATTTTTCATTCATTATTATCTCGCAACTTCGATGACCGATTGAGAGCTCAAGTTTTCACAGGTTAGTTATTTTATGCATATGTTGAGATACACCAAGTGAGAAGGCTAGTCTTTGACAATTACCAATAGTGCCCAGTGTCTTCAAAGGCACTGGACACCTTTGACATTAACTCAAAGTATAGCAAAGTAAATAAAGCATTGTGGTTTTTTCTGTCATTATTAAAAAAAGTAGTGCAAAGAGATTACTGACCCTCCTTACTGAATTGTCCTTAATTTACTGTATTGTTTACTCACAAATTGTACGCGTGACATGGCAGTTTGGATGTTAACCTTAGTCTGGTAAGCATATTTTGTTGTGCTTAGCTATTTTCTGAGTTCTATGTAGCCTTGCTCAAGGCAGTCGAATTATTCACTCCGAAAAAAGACCGCCTCTGTTTAAAAACCCACCCGTATTCACTGTGCATAACATCGCACGACACGATGCCCCCGTACACTATCCGCATGCGGAGGCCGTCAGGCCGACAGCCTTGTAGGGTCTGTGTTGAAGCTCATTACCATAATGCCCGCGAAAGACGAGACATGTATCACACACCACCACTACGGACGCATGATAGGGTCCATAGGTCGTCCACTAGTGGAATTTTTTCAATACAACACATTAAACCCGGAAGATACAGACCCGACAAGGCTGTCGGCCTGACGGCCTCCGCATGCGGTTAGTGGTGTACGAGTGCGATGACTTGTGTGAACAGTATTCGTACGATCTGACAGTGTGTATACGGGTGGGTCATGCGGTGTGATCGCACGCACCACGAACAGGGTATACGGGTGGGTTTACAGCGGCGTCTTTTCAGAGCGAGTAATGCGACTGCCTTGAGCAAGGCTAAGTTCTATGAAATTGGGCCCTGGTCATAAAGTGATGAACGGTGGCGCCTTTCATGTCCGCCGTTATAAAAAAGAGAGCAAGTTTTGCCATCAATTCAAACTGTTGTGGTGGTGATGAAATGAAGACAATAGTATAAAATCACTCATTGTGAGAAACTACTCCATAGTAGTTTTTGAGAAAGAGGTTATTTTCTCACTTACATAATTTGAATATGAGAAAGACTTCAAGCCGTTTTTTTAGGCATCTGAAAGCACACAATTTGTGTGAAATATTTTTTTTCTCATCTTTCATATGAAAAAGTATAATGCAAAGAGATGTTTTAACTGCAACAAATTACCGATTTGCCCTCATTGTCCTTAGTTTAACTTATTGTCCGCTCACAAAGTTTACACATGACATGGCAGTTTGGCTGTTAACCTTATTCTGGTAAGCACATTAATTTGTTGTGCTTAGCTATTTTCTGTGCGATTTTCAGCTCTTTGAAATTAGCCCCCTGGTCACAAAGTGATGAATAGTGGCGCCCTTCATGATCACCGTTAAATAAAAGAAAAGAAAAGTTTTGCAAAATGCATAGTGTGGCGTGAATGGTGGCGCCCTTCATGTTCACCGTTAAATAAAATTAATGCAAGTTTTGTGCACGGACGGCAACTCGACAAGTAATGTTTACTTTTTACAAAGTTAAGGTAAGTATAGTGCACAGTGGGCTGTTATGACTCTTTTTTAACTTAAATTGTATTCGGTCTTGTCAATGTCATAATAGTCGTCGGTACACTGCAGCAAATCTGACCATAGTAAGACAAGAGCAAGTTTCTTGCTTGCTTTATTTCTAATGAAGTATATTATTTTATGACTCATAAAATTTTGAGCGAGTCTCATTTTGTCAAAAAAGCGCCAAGTTTGGAAACAGACTGGCACTGTGTGAGAGTGAAAATGGTGTGACAGTGACAGTGTGCAACGGTGACATGACAGTGTGACACACACACAGTGCGTGACAGATAATTTATTCGTCACATGTTTTGCTAATGTTTTGCATGCTTTCAATTCAAGAAATACCGCCCCCATTAATAGCGATGAACCGGAAGTATGTGGTGTGTGTGAATTTTCTCATTTACACTACAGTTTAAATTGTGTAAACTGTTATTGGTTTATCATATCATCATTATCATAATTTCATAATCATGTAATAAGTTTTCTAACAAATTTGAATTCTACTCATCTAAGAGACACTGGACACTCACACTATTGGTAATTGCCAAAGACCAGTCTTCTCACTTGTTGTATCTCAACATATGCATAAAATAACAAACCTGTGAAAATTTGAGCTCAATTGGTCGTCGAAGTTGCGAGATAATAATGAAAGAAAAACACCCTTGTCAGAAGTTGTGTGCTTTCGCTTTCAGATGCTTGATATTTGAGACCTCTAATTCTGAGGTTTCGAAAATAAATTTGTGGAAAATTACTTCTTTCTCAAAAACTATGTTATTTCAGAGGGAGCGGTTTCTCACAATGTTTTATACAACCAACAGCTCTCCTTTAATACTGGTTGATACCTAGTATAGTAAACCCTTCAAGGTTTTTTTATGCTAATAATTATTTTGGATAACTTTCCGTATGGCGCCACCACTTTTTCACTCATTTTTACAAAAAGGGATATATCAATCAGGTAAATTAGATACTATATTATTTTATTTCGAATGAAAAAGTGGTGGTGCCATACGGAAACTTTTTCCATTATTTTGAGTAATAACCAATAGTTTCCACTGCCTTTTTACCAAATTATGGTCTTTGTTATTGTAATTGTAGACTATTTGGACTGCAGTTTTGAGTCTGATTGTCCGTTGCTGATCCAAGATGACCAGGATGAATTTGACTGGAAGGAAGGTCACTCTAGGGTCAGGGAACTGGGTAATTTTGCACCGTCTGCTGATGCAACATTCGGCAACGAGTCCGGTAGGTCAACTTTTAGTCGTAAATTCTTTTATTGCCAACTTTTGTCAATTAGAAATCAGCTTGTGAACATAAACTGAAAGCTTATAGACTACACCATTAAGCGCAAGTAATGCACGCTGCATGGGCTACGCCGCTATTGCTGGGTTGTGTCGCGGCAGCACAATGTTTTGTATGTCTTTCTTACTATCCATGCATATTAAGTGTCTTCATCATTAATTTACATACTTTCCCAGACAGGACGGCCAGTATGACAACATTATGTTGAATACGTTTGAAATAATTTGAAACTAAACAGTTAAATAATTTTGTCGAAAAAACCTTGCCTATCGTGCAGTTTCCGCGTCTATCACACTTAACTCACTTTTTGTCTGCTCAGTTTTTTTAATTAAATTTCCATTTTGAAGTATTTAATATTTATGTGTTTTCAACATACATACATTACATGCAATGCCGTCTTGTAGGAAATTGTGTAAATCGTTGAGAAAGACACCTTATTCACATGAAGAGTTAAACAAAAAAGATTTGTCCATATATTTCATGTACAAAACGCAAGCCAGCAATGGCCCGCAGCCACTGGGCAGCATACAGCACATGCGTGTGAGAGCTAATATAGAACGGTCTATATGAACCATCTGTGCAATATGTTTGTATCTCATAACATATCTCATCATATCACTGATTACTAAATAGTGTTAAATGTTGATTTTTTTTTTTTTTTTAACACAGGTTGGTATTTATATACACCGTCTGATACTGGACGAACGAGGTCATCAGCTAGACTTGCGTCAGTCTCTTTATCTGTACCCGTAAACACAACGGTTCATGTTGATTTTGCCTATCACATGTACGATGAGCAGGAAGTGGACCGGCTTGGTTCCTTGCGAGTCTATGTCTGTAAAGAGTTAGAATGGTCTAGGTCTGGTAACCAGGGACCTTCCTGGATCAGAGAGCAACTCAACAAGACATGTCCACAGACTTCATTTCAGGTACGTGTCAGTAAATTAAAACACTACTTTTTGTGCAACCTTTTTCTGCAATCCTCAAAGAGAATTACTGCTGTTGGGTTATTTATTGTAAATTGCCCCAAAACAATTGCACAAAAACCTTTGAACTTAAAGTTGTTCTACTATTAATTATTCATCTATAAGTTACTAACTGATAAACAATAGTGTAAAACCTAATGCGGGTCATGGCTGTGCGATAAAGGCCCTCCATGGCCTGGACCCTGCCAGTTTTAAACCGCCGTTTAAGAACTTGTCGCCACTCTTTTATTACCTTTTATTAACTTTACGGAGGCAATGAAGGTGATTGCCCCCATGCCCCCATACCCCCTTGGTGCCTTTAAAATGTTCCAGTAGAAATTTACAATTCCCTAATAGGGTGCTCTTTACCAAGGAGGAAATGCCTTGGTGCCCCTGCCCTTTCAAAAACGAAGCATACAGGCTAGCCTTGACCGGCATAATCCTAGTCCCCACCAAATTCCGCCAGCGCACACCCCAACTTAACACAAAGCGTGCATGATAGTACATGTACAGTGTATGTGTACATGTACATCTGTACGGTGTACATGGTATGTACTGTGCCACGCATACGAGGTTGAAAGACACGACCGTACTCACGATTTGCTATACTCGTGTATGCACTGCATGCAGTTGCCGAATCGTGCCGCACCGGGCCGGGGCACACTATGCCAACAGCCTTGAATCAAGGCTACATATAGGCCTGTAAGGTGATATTATTGATGTTTGGTTAATCACAGGTTGAATTTGTAGGTGTACTTGGTGGCGTTCACAGTGACATTGGTATTGATGATATATCAATTGGATTTTACCAGGAAGTCATGGAAGTGCAAGAAGGTATAATAGACTAATTTGTTCTTTTTGTGCAGTTTGCCACCATCTTTCTTTAATTCCCTTTTTGTATCATTATTAAAGCCATTGCAGACTTTCAGTAAACAGTATTGTCCAATGCCCACACTTTGTGTATCACAACTTCTATATAAAATAACATTGCTGTGAAAATTTAGGGCTCAATTAGTCATCGGAGTCGGGAGAAAATAACAGGAAAACCCACCCTTGTTTCGCCGTGTCATGACATGTGTTTAAAATAAATCCGTAATTCTCGATATCGAGAATTGATATTGTTTTAAAGTTTTCTCAAAAAGTAAAGTATTTCATGGAATAATATTTCAAGAAAAGCCTTTCACCATTACCTTCTGTAAACCCTGTAATTTATTTGTAAATCTGTGAACTTTTAATTGTTTTCTGTTCCGAAAGCGTATAATGGCTTTAAACTATTTCTAAATCTTTTTAGATTAGAAAGGGATCTGATTTGTTCTCCTTCCAACATTGCTATGGAATCCTAATTGTACAATCAATTAAGTAAATTATCAAAATAATATTGTGGTGATATAAAGTCGCATCCAGTTCGCCTGGCTGTCGCTTCATAGGTTGTAGCGCAATTTGGGTGTGATCCCTGGCTAGGGGACAGCTAATTGTTGTGGCTTCTGATTGGCACCCCCGAACAAAGATATTGACAAGTTGGGAGACTGCGACCATAGCTCATTTGGTAATGCCCCGGCGTTAACCCGGAGGTCGTTGGTAAATTTTTTCTTTTGTCAATCCCAAATTATTTAAAAGTTACCCATGCAGTTGCTGTTTTGGTTTATAAAATTTGATAGATAATATTTCGTTTCCGAGTATAGTCCCGGTTTGGAAGAAGATTTGGGTGTGTCCCCCCCCCCCCCCCATTTGGTAAACTGTGTACAAACTTTTTTTTATCGCGCCCTCTTTTAAAAACACTGGACACTATTGGTGATTGTCAAAGACCAGTCTTCTCACTTGGTGTATCTAAACATATGCACAAAATGCAAAGGCATATGCATACAAACCTTTGAAAATTTGAGCTCAATTGGTCGTCGAAGTTGCGCGATATTAGTCTTGTGTGCTTTCAGATGCTTGATTTCTAGACCTCAAAATCTAATTCTGAGGTCTCGAAATCGAATCCTGGAAAACTATGTCACTTCAGAGGGAGCCGTTTCTCACAATGTTTTATACTATCAACCTCTCCCCACTACTCGTTACCAAGTAAGGTTGTATGCTACTAATTATTTTGAGTAATTACCAATAGTGTCCACTGCCTTTAAATCATCCTCCTCAAGCCCACGCTTGGGACTGAATCATCTCCGACGGACAGAATTCCCCGGGGACACCGGCACCGTGCTAATATTTCTTTTTCTCATTGTGATGTCATTCATACAGCTATACCTACATCAACATTGGCACCGACATCTATAAACAAATCTGCCGTGGAGAGACCTACGTGTACAATAATTGAACCTAAAGGTAATAATAACAATAATAATATCGAAGTCTTATATAGCGCATGTATCTACCAAACAAGGTACTCAAGGCACTGAGTATATACAAACTTTCAGAAAGATAGGTATATGCAGTGATGAATTTTGAGACCCAATTATGTAGCACCTTTTAAGGGTTTACAAGGTGCTACGGCGCATACAGCAGCCACAGCCAGGAACACCGGGGCAAACCCAGCTTCTCTTTTCGAAAAGTGCACTGGGTTCTTTTACATGCGTTACACAGCACATCGGACCAACGGCTTTATGTCCCATCCGGGACACGAGGTAAAAAAAAAACATGCAATTTTGAGGCATATTTGTGTAGATCATTGTGTTCTACTTTTACAACATCTTTCCAACCATACATGCATTTTATAACAAACAGTTACAGAATGCTTTTCAAAGACCAACTCGACCGATCCAAGGCAACGTGTTCCTTTAAAATGAGTGACTGGAACATATCCCTTATAATTTGTACAAGTGACTTTGTATTCACAGTGTGGATGATGGTTGCAGTTGTTTCAATCGCAGTGGCTGGTTGCTTAGCACTGTTTCTGATACTAGCTGGTGTCCACATTTGTAAGCTGAGGTAGGTAGAATTAATTTAAGAGCTTTATATTCGCCTGGTATGCTAATAATCAACTGTCAAATACACCACTAACATTTGTCACCCTTTCAGGTAAAGACAGTGGACACCATTGGTAACTGTCAAAGACCAGTCTTCTCACTTGGTGTATATCAACATGTGCATAAAATAACAAACCTGTGAAAATTTGAGCTTGATTGGTCGTCGGAGTTGCAAGATAACTTTGAAAGAAAAAAACACCCTTGTCACACGAAGTTGTGTGCTTTCAGATGCTTGATTTCGAGACCTCAAGTTCTTAACTTGAGGTCTCGAAATCAAATTCGTGGAAAATTACTTCTTTCTCAAAAAGTATGGCACTTCAGAGGCAGCTATTTCTCACAATGTTTTATACTATCAACCTCTCCCCATTACTCGTCACCAAGACAGGTTTTATGCTAAAATTTTCATGTCCATTTTGTAGGTTTTCTAACTACTATCACGTTTATTTATCCTCTATAGGAAACAATCTCCTAAAGTCCTGAAACGCCATCCACCATCCGACCAGACAACCTCTAAACACACCCCCAGTACGCCCTCTGACTCTGTCACAGAATTAGACGAACAAAAGGTAAACCATCTTGAGTATTGTGGAATGAATGCAGCAGATGGAGCATCAAAGCCCAAGATTCCAGTAAGATATAGTGATATGTATCTACAACCGAAGGCAACATTACTTAAAGAAAGACCGGGGCAGTGCATGAGAACGCACAAACTGTCTTGGAGTAATGATGCTGAGGATGAAGATGTTTATGAAGCTATCGGTTGTTAAAAATGAGGCAGCCAATAGGAGACTTTTGAGACGCTGACGGCAGCAGACAAACCAGTCCTTTTTTTGCGGCTCACAGCGTGCGTGCGCATAGGTCTGAGCACACAATATACTGTGAAAAAGATCGCCTAAAAGTCTCCCATTGCATGCTGTCTTTAAAGGCAGTGGACACTTGGTAATTACTCAAAATAATTATTAGCATAAAACCTTACTTTGTAACGAGTCATGGGGAGCTGTTGATAGTATAAAACATTGTGAGAAACAGCTCCCTCTGAAGTAATGTAGTTTTTGAGAAAGAAGTGATTTTCCACGAATTTGATTTCGAGGCGTCAGATTTAGAATTTAAGGGTCTCAAAATTAAGCATCTTAAAGCACACAACTTTGTGTGGCAAGGGTGTTTTTCTTTCATTATTATCTCGCAACTTCGACAACCAATTGAGCCCAAATGTTCACAGGTTTGTTATTTTATGCATATGTTGAAATACACCAAGTGAGAAGACTGGTCTTTGACAATTACCAATAGTGTCCAGTGTCTTTAAAACCATTTACGCCAACGTACTGCACCGTCGTGCTGAACTGTTGTGTTTCATCCGTTTTTCTGCCCCATCCTGCTGTGCATTGTGCTGCGCTGTCGTGCGACGCCATCCTACTGCATTGTCGTGCTGCGCCGTCGTGCTGCACCATTGTGGTCTGCTGTCGTGTAGTGCTGTCGTGCTGCACTGTTGTGCTCTGCTGTTGTGTAGTGCTGTCAGGCTGCACTTTTGTGCTCTGCTGTCGTGTAGCAGTGTCGTGCTGCACTGTTGTGCTCTGCTGTTGTGTAGCGCTGTTGTGCTGCACTGTTGTGCACTGCTGTCGTGTAGCGCTGTCGTGCTGCACCGTTGTGCTCTGCTGTCATGTAGCGCTGTCCCGCTGCACCGTTGTGCTGTGCCGTCATGCTGTGATGTCATGCTGCGCCATCATAGTGCACTGTTGTGCTGCGCCGTCGTGCTGTGCGTAGTGCTGCCCAGTCATGCTGTGCCGTCATGCTGCACCGTTGTGCGGGGCGGTTGTGCTGCGCCGTCAAGCTCTGCTGTAATGGTATACAAAGTGTTGTGGTGCATTATGCAGCCAATCCAACAAGAAACACCTGGGCGAACCCTTTCTCTTTCCAATAAGTGCCCTGGGTTCTTTTATGAGAACTACACAACACACATGACCAACAGTTTGATATTCCATGCGAAGGATAAAACAAACATGGTAGAGTGTCTAGCTTAAGGACACAAGTGTCACGACTGGGGCTTGCTGATCAGGAACACAAGAGCTTGAGTCTGGTGCTCTTATCAAGCTGGGTTTAGACGAGTTTTAATTTTCCTTAAATGTACATGCTTGATCAATACATACACATAGTATAAGAGTAGTAGTATAAGAGTGTTACATAAGAGTCTTTATATAAAAAATATAAACAAATTGTTATTTCAGATTATTTTAAGAGATAAGTCTATGATTTGTTAAAAGAATGATCTTTACTGAAAACCAATGATACCATCTCCTACAATACTGAAGGTGAAGCCTGCCCTCAATAGGCCATGATAAAGTAGTTAAGTTGGTATATTATTGTTAGCCTGACCATCTGATGTCACCGTTCCAGGCTCGTGAATAACGCCAGAGACCGGCCTCCCAGCCGGCTAGTACATTCGCCTTTGTTCGTTTAGCTTCCCTTGGTCGACCCCGGTCTGCCCCCGGTGCGTTTGAATAGCTTTGACGTCATTCCGGGGGCTCACCCGGGTCAGCCGTCCTCAAGTGCCCTGCTTGTGGAGTGGGTTACTTGGGGGCTGGCCCCAGGCGCATGACGTGCATGATTGTTCGTTTAGCTCTTGTCGGGGGCTCACCCGAGTGAGCACTGCGGGGTAGACCCTGGGGTGGATTTCACAAAGAGTTAGGACTAGTCTTATCTCGAGTTAGGACCAGTTACTCGTCCAAACTTAGGACTATCCATGCAATTTGTTTATCTCCTAGGACTAGTCCTAAGTTAGGACTAGACCTAACTCTTTGTGAAATCGACCCCAGGGAAGCTAATCGAACGCACCCTATATTATTTAAGTCATCCAAACCGACGACGCTGATAACCTGCTGTTATAATGTACCAATGTAGATGGATGCACCTCAATCCCAGTTTGTAACTGTTTACAGCTACTGAAGTTTCTTTGTGCTTTTAATGATTCGGTCAGGTTGGCGTAGTGGTGTCTACTGTCTATGCATTCAACCTCTGGGACTCTGGTTCGAATCCCACCGTGGCACTTAGTGGATTAGGTTTTCCGTCCCTACTTGACTGCGTGGGTTTTCCCTGGATTAAGTCTCTGTGGTTTTCCTCCCACATCTAACTCTGAAATTTCTTCATCATCTTCTCTTCTCGCTTGGCTCTATTTAGAGCGTTGAGAATATTTATCCAAATCTAGATTCTTTTGCCAGAACTGTTGCCTTTTCTTGGACCAGATAGTTGATAAGTTTTGCTTTGTCTTTCCCTTTGCATTGGCCAATTCATATTTCTAAGAAAATGTTTGTTTATTTGTCTGTTGGGGTATTGATACCGTTTTTGTCTCGTCTTGTTTATTTTCTTTTAAGCTTTTTAGGCAATACCTCAGGTCTGCATCTCTGTTTTAGTTGTGTGTCTGTGTCTTGTCTTTTTGCTCATGTATATCTTGTTTCCAGGTTGTCCTGTTGTTGTCTGTGTTGGTTTTATACTTGTTGTTTGTTTGTCTATTTGTTTGTTGGGGTGTTTGAAAAAAACAAATTAGGGGCTTTTTGTAGTCGTTTTTCCGAATGTAAACTGTTTTGCTTTATATATTTGTTATTAAACACTAAATAAATAAAAAAAAATTATGTATTTAGTGCAAAATTATTTCTCCATGGTGCAACCATATTTTTTCTTGCCAAGTAGGTAATGCCACTTTCATGTGCACCCCCCAACTCCTGCCCTTCCTCATCCATCATCGATAACCCCATGCTCCACCCCATCCACCCCACTAAACCTCTTCCCTACCCCCATCCCCACCTGGAACCGTCGACCCCGTTCCCTTAACCTACCCGTCCACCCCCCTCCCCACCAGTCCACTCCCCCTCCCCGCCCGCCTACCCCCACCCCCTCCCCGCCCGCCCACCCCCACCCCCATCCCATCCCACCCCATCCATCCCTCCCCCGTCTTCACCCATTCACCCCCTTCAACACCTCTGAAGTGCGTTCGCACGGTTGCTAACACTCGCACACGGTGATGGCACACAACTAGTGAACTAGTTCCACTCGAAATGTTTAGCAAAGTGCGCAAGTGGAGTAGACCACACCCCTCATCCTCGTGCAACATGTTTAAATTGAGTATTGTGTATGGTGTCTGGTTTCTTCTTTCTAAAAAAGACAATTTTATCTGACAAGTATAATCAACGCTGAGTGATAGTCTATCGAAAATTCACAGTGAGGTGCACGCAAGTTTACCAGCCATTTGAATCTAATTCGCTTATGGCTGATTAGAATAACATATTCCGTCACAGCAGAATCATCAACTGATCTTGAACTTGTCAATAATAATGTCGGTTAATTGTTGAAATTATCATCTAAAGTTAAAGGCGCTCGTGTTTCTGGAAGCCTATAATGCGGGGTGTTTTTGGCCGCGAATTTCCTTTTTGTTTCCAAATCAAAATGAATGTAAAAATTTAGCAATACGGTAAGGTACTAATTAATACATGATGTGTTAAATGAAGAAGGAAGGTGGTGGTGGGGGGGGGGGGGGGGGGCATGTTGTTTGGTCTTTAAATGTGCTGTGATTATATCGCTATCAATCAGTGCTATCACTTTGGGAGTATCTTTAACAAGGTGATCGTTCAATCACCAACATAACTGACATGTCCATCATTCTAAGTGACCAAAAGTTTGGTACAGTAAACCGCAAGAAAGTGCAACTCTTTTCCCGTTGAATGATAAGTGAGGCCCAAGCCTCACAGAGAGCAACTTGCTTTGAAAATCTGCTGTCAGCACTTGCTGACATATTTTAATAATTGCATTGTCTAAACCACATCGTACCATTAGTCAGCTCATATGTCACGATACCCTAAGCTGGACCAAGCCACATGTCCAAGAGGGGTTGTCAATTAACAAGAGGGGGCAGTGGTTTATTTTAATAATTGCGTTGTCTAAACCACATCGTACACATTGGTCAGCTCATATGTCACGATACCCTAAGCTGGACCAAGCCACATGTCCAAGAGGGGTTGTCAATCAACAAGAGGGGGCAGTGGTTTGGTTAGAATACGTATAATTGTATACTGTTTGTTTGTTTGTTTGTTTGTTTAGATGATCTTCCCATCAAGGGAACTCGGCAAACTCCCACAAGGGGATATAAACACCAAGTTGGCAACAACCAATCTCTCTCATACAAACATTGGTTTAACGTCTATGATTATGAATTGCACAAGTCAAGAAATTGTGATTCAGTAACTAGACGACACTAATTATTCTAGTCATTGTGAAATCAGTGGTTAGCTGGGGATTCGAACCCACAACTTGTGCAGTCATGCAGTCTAACCACTCGACCACGGCTTAGAAAGGTAGACTAGCGACCACACCAAAAGTTTACCAAAACCAAATGTTTGAAGTTGTGATTATTGTTTTTTTTTCTTTTAATTTTGTCCACTTGAGGAAGAAATAGAGTAGAAATAATCTTCCCGAGTTAAGATTGGAGGAAAAAAAGGAATATTATTGGCCCAACGACCTGGGTGATGGATTTCACAAAGTTAAGACTAGTCTGTATCGCCAGTTAGTCGTCCCAACTTAGGACTAGCCTTAAAAGCAGTGGACACTATTGGTAATTACTCAAAATAATTATTAGCATAAGTTTACTTGGTGACGAGTAACGGGGAGAGGTTGGTGGTGTAAAACATTGTGAGAAACGGCTCCCTCTGAGGTGACATAGTATTCGAGAAAGGAGTAATTTTCCACGAATTTGATTTCGAGACCCCAAGTTTAGAATTTGAGGTTTCGAAATGCACACTTTGTGTGACAAGGGTGTTTTTTCTTTCATTCTTATCTCGCAACTTCAACGACCAATTGAGCTCAAATGTTCACAGGTTTGTTATTTTGTGCATATATTTAGATAAACCAAGTGAGATGACTGGTCTTTGACAATTACCAATAGTGTCCACAGCCTTTAAGTTTCTAATAACCCCTAAAGCGTCCTATGACATAGTCTTAAAGACAGTGAACACTTGGTAATTGTCAAAGACCAGTCTTCTCACTTGGTGTATCTCAACATATGCATAACATAAACTTCAGAGGGAGCTGTTTCCCACAATGTTTTATACCATCAACCTCTCCCCATTACTCGTTACCAAGTAAGGTTTTATGCTAATAATTATTTTGAGTAATTACCAATAGTGTCCATTGCATTCTTAAAGGATAGTGAAATCGGCCCAGGGCACTAGTGTAAAGCGTATTGATATTTAATACTGTAAAATGCGTTGTACAAGAGCTATTATTAGTTGAAGGGGGCAAGACAAAACGCTGTCAGTATCATTTTCAAACCAAATTGCAAAGTCAATTGATCAATGGTAGAAATCAATTCTGCAAATTTGTGCAAAAATTGTGTTTTTTTCTTTCATTATTCTCTTGCAGCTTCGACGACCAATTGTACCAAAATTTTCACAGACTTGTTATTTTATGAATATGTTGGGATACATCAAATGAGAATGCTGGTCTTTTGCAATTACCGAAGGTGTCCAGTGCCTTTAATCGACTGGCCAGTTGAGTTAAAAAAAGACGAGCAAAAACAGGGTTGGTTGTGACGTTAATATTTGTTAAATTGAAAACTGTTCTCTCTGTTAATCATCGCAGAATCTGAACTTCCACGCACAAAAGAAATTGCGTAGGAATTTGTTGTTACCACATTTTTGACAACTTCTTTGTCTTCATTGTTAGATAGTGAATGCACAGTTCGGTGTATTTCTGTTGCGTCATTCTGTTTCACAACTAATAATTCTTTCGTTGGAGGTGTCCTACTGAGATTTGTCGGTTTGTAGCTTGGGTTTTGTTCGTTGTCTACAGTCCCTCGCCATGTCACTGCACTGTTCCCCCAAAATCACCCATATATACTGCTTGCACTTTTTTTTCTATACGGCCAGTTCATGTCGATAAAAAAACATCATACAAAATTGAAGTGCTCACAGTGACAGATCTTACTGGCGCATCTTGGGCTGGTCAACTTGTACAGTGAACTTAGGGGAGACTAAATTTCCTGTTGCCTGTTCAGTTCCGCTGTTAGCTTTGATCAGAATCTGGAGCCTGAATAAGGTTCAAGTTTGACTTTAAGCTTAAAAGGGCTTGATTTTTTGTCAATATGAGTTTAGTTTGGGGACAGTTGAAAACATTAAGTTGTTAACATACAGCCGTTACATTCTGGTTTACATTAACTGAGGACTTTAACTGTCTGGATTTATTCAAATATGTCACTTTATATAACTTATATTGTTCTTGGACTGTCATAACATCCATCTTTAAGTACTTTTATTTTATTAATATGATAAATTAATGTCAATTGGTATTTCTTCGTACCGTTAGACTAAGATAAGCTTCTTAAAGCTTCAAACTTGAATGTGTTCTTAAGTCTAGCGTATTTCGATTTATACTGTCCTGCTTACGCATTCATTTTGTAGGAATCTTTTAAGTTCTGGAGAATTCAGTTAATGTCAATCATAAAACAGCCGTGGGTTATTTCGTGTCTCTGAATACCGTAAAAATACCTCCCTATTGAGACGTATGTCAACATTGGTTTTTCGTTGAAAAGACGTAAGGCGCCACCAGGCAGACGACTGTTTAGTTCCAGATCAATTGTTCAGCCCAGATTTCGTTTCGTCAATTGAACCAGTGATTTGTTTTCATCACCATAGTGGACTAAGTTAGACTCTTTAGAACAATAACAATAATAGTTTTAACAATAAGAACAATTGTTTAATTTGTTTATTGTAATTCAAGCTTATTCAAATTAGTACAGGAATGGCGTCACCTTCATTTGACTTTTTACCTCCATGATTGACGAGCCCATTCATTCACATCCATTTTATTATTTTACACTTCCGGTCATGAAACAAAGGTGCCTCAAAAGTTAACACGAATTCCGACAGTTGACAGGAAGTCCGAGTGAGCCAATGAACAAACACAAAAAGTACCTTACTTAAAGGCAGCGGACACTATTGGTAATTACTCAAAATAGTTGTTAGCATAAACGACTTCGGTAACGAGCAATGGAGAGCTGTATAAATAATGTGAGAAACGGCTTCCTCTGAAGTAACCTAGTTTTTGAGAAAGGGTTATTTCTCATATTCAAATCAAAAGTTGTACAACAAGAGTGTTCTTTCTTTCTTTATTCTCTACATCTTCGAGAACAAACTGAGTCAAAATTTTCACCGATTTGTTACTTCAGAGGGAGCCGTTTCTCACATTTCTTTATACTATCAACAGCTCTTCATTGCTCGTTACCAAGTAAGTTTTTACGTTAAAAATTATTTTCAGTAATTTTATACCAATAGCATACAGTACCTTTAAGATACTTGTGGTAATTCCGTTGCAACTTGGATAATGATTAACTGTTAAAACACAAGTACTTGTAAGACGGCGCTCTGCCAAAGTGTCCATTGCAGACCGAAACCTTCTGTTTTTATTTAAAGTGACATTTTCAAGGAAACGGTGGGCTACTCATAGGTTTGCCAAAGGAAACACCCTTCAGTTTGCAACCCACAAAGTGTGATGACAGCAACTTTTTTTTTTTTTTTTTTTTTTTTTTTGAGGGGGGGGGGATGGTTCGTGTTCTGTTTTTTGTTTTTATTTACTCTTTTTGGCTGTAGACATATTTTGTAAATATAAATTTAATCCGACAATGAAACGGGTTGGTCTCTGTTGACAGATGATACCAATTTACATGATCAGAAAAACACTTCAAAATGTCGTAAGAATTCGGGTTTGTTTTTCAGTGCTAGAAAAAGTACACATGATAATATGTATGACCCCAAGGTTGTACTTTTTGGGGGTGCCCCCGCCGTGAGTTCTCAACGTGTGGCGGGCTGAACTATCAGTACAACACACGGCGCCGATCAACACAGGTGAGGCGGTGTAGAACTAATAGGGCACTGCGAATCAAAAAGACTGTAATACTGTCTCTTGTGTAACTTAAAGGCAGTGAACACTATTAGTAATTGTCAAAGACTGGCCTTCACAGTTAGTGTATCTCAACATATGCATAAAATAACTAACCTGTGAAAATTTTAGCTCAATCAGTCATCAAAGTTGCGGGATAATAATGAAAGAAGAAACACCCTTGTCACACGAAGGTGTGTGCTTTCTGATGCTTGATTTCGAGACCTCATATTCTAAACTTGAGGTCTCGGAATCAAATTCGTGGGAAATTACTTCTTTCTCAAAAACTACGCCACTTCAGAGGGAGCTGTTCCTCACAATGTTTTATACCATCAACCTCTCCCCATTACTCTTCACCAAGAAAGGTTTTGTGCTAATAATTATTTTGGGTAATTACCAATAGTGTCCACTGCCTTTAAATGCTGCCGGACAATGGTGTTACCTTCCCATTCACAAAGGTAATTTATGGCGCACACACCGGTAAACTTTTGGGTTGGTTTTGGAGGTTTCTTTTTGTTTTGTTTCTTTCTTTCTTGGTAAGGGAAAAAATGAATATTGATGGGACACGTTAACTTGGATGGGGCGAGTTATATGCATTTAACAAACGGTTTCAAATGTTTAATAACCAACTCGCCCGATCCATGGCAACGTGTCCCTTTAAGACCTCACACTTATTATTCAATGGACTATTTTTTTTGTCAATGCTGAAGTTATATTGAACTAAATTTCTTACCTTATGTTACGTGTTGATGACAAATTTAATTTAGAAGTGTGTGAAGTTATTTTGTTTTGTTTTTAAAATTAGTTTCCATATACAGAGAGACTTTAAAGTAACGCTTTCATGTATGAGGAAATACAGAAAATAACTGTCAAAGTTAACAATTGTTATACACAAGGAGCATCAGAATTTGATAGTAGTTTTGTTAACGGTGCATACAACAAAACTGTTTGAAGAAGAATTATATTTAATTTTGGTTTAAATCTCCCATATAAACCGATGTGCTAGCACTGTTTACCGAGTACTGTCCCAACCTTTGTCGGGGAAAACAAATCACAATCATATTACTTCAAAAATTATTATTCTTTATCCCCGATGCAAATTTCCATCAAGAATAATTCTTTTTGCACAAACAACATCAGAATGCGATAGTATAATTTTGTTTAGAATATGAAAACAAAATGTTGTCAAGAATGCACTTTGAATGTTGAATCTGTGTCAATCAATGTACTTATATGTGAAACTAAAATAAACACAGCTTGGGACATCCCCCCAAAACAATTCTAAGTATTGTTCAAAGCTGTTAAAGTACACTGACCCTGTACTGTAGCGTGACGAACTAAAGAAGAAAAAACTGAAGCACTATCGGGAATACGACAGAAAACAAACTGTACTATCGCAACCAGGCTGTTTTGCTTCATGTTGGCGTACAGATAACCGCCCGCTTAAAAAGGTGCTTTCATGGTCCCCTAAAAGTGCAACTTGAGTTCACTGTACTTTTGAAGCTGACGCTATAGGCCTGCACTGCGCTGTCAGGTACATGTAAGTGCAGACGAGCCAGGCACAGGGTTTGGTGGGCACGTGGTAGGATAAACTTGAAGGAAATTAACTGAGACATGCCCGGCAATTTACACTTATTAGCCATCATAAACCACGGCATGATACCGTGACATTGTGCCCTTTTCTTCAATCAATTGGTCCTATACAATAACATCATGAGAAATGTTTACTTATATCAGTTGAACTCTAGTCCTGTACCAATAAAACAGTTTAGGAAACAACACAAGGTATTGGATGGGGTTGGAGATCTGGAATATGTCTCAGTTTTGACAGTGTCATTACATGAAAAAGCTATAGGGCCTACTTTAAGAACTTTGCCCAAGTTCAGAGAGCTGATTAAAGGCAAGGTACACGTTTGGTAATAACTCACAACGAATATTAACTTAAAAACTTACTTTGTAATAAGCATTGGAGAGCTGTTGATAGTATAAAACGTTGTAGGAAACGACTCCCTCTGAAGTAACGTAGTTTTTGAGAAAGAGGTAATTTCTCACTCAAATAATAAAAGACTTCTAGCTAGAAGTCTTTTATTCCTATCTGAAAGCACACACGGTCCAACAAGGGTGTTGTTTTTTTCATCATTTTCTCGCAACTTCGATGACCAATTGAGCCAAAATTTTCACAAGCTTGTTATTTATGCTTATGTTGGGATACACCAAGTGAGAAAACAGGTCATTGACAATTACCAAACGTGTACATTCCCTTAAAGCACCGCACAAGTGACGCAGTTTGTTTATTTATTTATTTATTTTAAATCTTTAGACATACACAATAGTTACAAGTTGTACAGGGGCTGTCAAGGTTAAAACAAAAGTATAAAACTGTCATCAAAAGATGTGTTAAACCAGACCCCTGCCAACGATACAAATATAATTATACAATATAAAAAGGTAATTGCACTGAAACATTTAAAAATCACACAAAAGAAAACATTAAAACACAAGCAAAACCAGACTATTGAAAACAAAAAACTACACCCACAACAAAACACCGCAGCGGTAAGAGGAAGGGACAACAATTAAAAACAAAAAACCATTTAGCTTACAGACTGAGGTTTAAGTAACCCAAGCATAGTACCGTGTCACGTGTATTTGTGACTGGTATTCTACTAATTTCTGCTTAGCAGAAATTGTTAAGAAATATTTTCTGCTTAAGCAGCTCTATGAAATTGAGCCATGGTATAAAAATACACAGGACTCACACACCGGAATGTCAGGTCAAAGGTGACGTACATTTGACCCGATTCAAATAAAGAACCCATGATTAACACTAGAGTTTTGTAAAAAATAACTACTAAACATTTTGTTACGTTTATACGATAGGCCCATAGGGCGATGTAGCTATATTTCTGTTGCCACTTTCAGAATAGGGATTTCTCCTCCCATGTTTGAAAACTCGTCATCCATAATGACCTGGTCCGTAACAAGGCCTCCCCCCCTCTCAGAACAAAGTCCGCCCCCCAAAAAACCCAAAACAAACAAACAAACAAACAAACAAACAAACAAACAAACAAGACAAGAGGGGGCAAGGGGGGGGGGTGGGGTTACCAATAGTATCACTAGTATTCTCAAAATAATTTTTAGCATAACACATTAATTGGTAACGAGTAAATTGATAGTATAAAACGTTGTGATAAAACGGCTTCCTCTGAAGTGACATAGTTTTCGAGAATTTTTTCCACGAATTTGATTTCGAGACCTTAGAACTAGATTTTGAGGTCTCGAAATCGAGCATCTGAAAGCATATAACTTTGAGTGACAAGGTTTTTTTTTCTTCCATTATTGTCTCGCAACTTCGACGACCAGCTGAGCTCCAATTTTCACAGATTTGTTATTTTGTGGATATGTTGAGATACACCAAGTGAGAAGACTGCTCTTTGAAAATTACAAATAGTGTCCAGTGTCTTTAAGCAGCTTGATCAACACCGTCACTTTGTCATCTGCTGTAAACTACATCTCGCTATTCTCTTCTGAAAGGCTTTCCCTCACCCCATTGGCTCTCTGCTTCTCATTGAACATGGTTCCCTGAGCGCAACGCTCCACCACATACCTCTATTCAGCTGCTCGCTTCATACAATTCCTGTCAGCACTCCCCATTGGAAAACGCGTCAACGGCCCCACCCCAAAACGCGTCAACGGCCCACCCCACTGCCGGAGACTCTGCCCCACCTTACCTAAATATGGGTTGTAATTCATGTTACAGACCTGTGCGCTTTAAAAGTTCTCCTCTACCAGCACAGAATCACAGACAAAGCCCTGTCCTGCAAACTATTTTTTACCTCGCAGAACTTCATGCCTCTGCTGAAGGCTTCCCCTCATAATGCCCTTGGCCCTCTGCTTTGAACCTCGTACCTAGATCTATGAGCCCTCTTGGAGACTTCAACCCAGATGCCCCAAGGTCTCTCAGTCAAACCCTACAACACATGTACTCAAAGCATGACTGCAAAAACTTCGTCACTACTCTGTCTGTACCTCGCCTTTATGTGCCTCTTTGCACTATTGCCTCTCATCACAGTTCCTCAGCACACTGCTGTAGACCTCACCTCTTTATGCCTCTTTGCACTTTTGCCTCTAATCACAGTTCCTCAGCACACTGCTGTAGACCTCACCTCGCTATGCCTCTTTGCACTGTTGCCTCTCATCACAGTTCCTCAGCACACTGTTGTAGACCTCACCTCTCTATGCCTCTTTGCACTGTTGCCTCTCATCACAGTTCCTCAGCACACTGCTGTAGACCTCACCTCTCTATGCCTCTTTGCACTGTTGCCTCTCATCACAGTTCCTCAGCACACTGCTGTAGACCTCACCTATCTATGCCTCTTTGCACTGTTGCCTCTCATCACAGTTCATTATCACACTGCTGTAGACCTCACCTACCTATGCCTCTTTGCACTGTTGCCTCTCATCACAGTTCATTATCACACTGCTGTAGACCTCACCTATCTATGCCTCTTTGCACTGTTGCCTCTCATCACAGTTCATTATCACACTGCTGTAGACCTCACCTATCTATGCCTCTTTGCACTGTTGCCTCTCATCACAGTTCCTCAGCACACTGATGTAGACCTCATCTCTCTTTGCCTCTATGCACTATTTCCTCTCACCTAAGGCCCTCCAAACGAACCCCAACGAACATCACACACATTATGCAACAAGGGTGTTATTTCGTTTATTATTCTCGATGATCAATTAAGTCCAAGTTTTCATAGGTTAATTATTGTATGCTAATATGTTGGGATACACCGAGTAAGAATACTGGGCTCAATTTCGTAGAGCTGCTAAGCACAACAAGCATGACATTTCTTCCTTGATAAAAACAAGATTACCATCAAAATTTCCACGTGATTTTCAGGATAAGCAAATAACAGCTAAATACCAGTAACAAGCCATATGCAACAAGTGAAAATTTGGTTGGTAATCCTGTTTTTATCAAGGAAGAAGTTTCATGCTTAGCAAATTTTTGTACTTTAAAATTGGGCCCTGCCCCCGATTTCACCAAGCGCTGCGACGCGTCGCAAGGGCGAGTTGCGACCGGTTACACGTCGTAAGTTGCGAACTCGTCGCAGCCGCGTAGTGTCTTATAGGTCTGCGACGCATCGCAAACCCTACGATGCGTCGCAACTTGCGATGAGTTTCGTGAAATCGGGGGCTGGACTTTGACAGTTAGCAAAGTTGTCCAGCCCCCGATTTCACGAAGCGTTGCGACGCGTCGCAAGTGCAAGTTGCGACCGGTTACACGTCGTAAGTTGCGAACTCGTCGCAGCCGCGACGTGTCTTATAGGTCTGCGACGCATCGCAAACCCTACGATGCGTCGCTACTTGCGATGAGTTTCGTGAAATCGGGGGCTGCGCCTTTAAGTCAACCTGTTTATGTTATGTTGTTTTATAGGGTAGGGCACCCAATGTATTATAATTGATTGTTCTATGAAATTCACATATCTGGAACACACAAGGTCATCACGAAAACTATCATCACATACAGAACAACAATATCAATATTATCAACATTGCATTGATGTTGATAAAAGAAATGTTTGACACCTTTGGCAATTGTCGAAGACAAGTTTTTCCTCACTTGGTGTATCTCAACATATGCATCAAAAACAAACCTGTGAAAGTTTGTGCTCAATTGGTCATCGAAGTTACAAAGAGAATGATGAAGGAAAAACACAATTTTATGCAAAACTTTGTGTGCTTTCAGATGCGCAATAAATGGCTGCAGCTTATTTGAGTTTCTAAAAAGCTACGTTACTTCAGATGGAACTGTTTTCCACAATGTTTTTTACTATCAAGAGCTCTCTATTGCTCGTAACCAAGTAAGTTTTTATGCTAACAATTGTTTTAAGTAATTACCAATACTGTACAGTTTCTTTGAATTTGGCTGATAAACGGGGGAATTCCAAACAAATCCACATCAATTCCAATTAATAGCAACGTACTTTATAAATTGCGAACGATCACAAACATTGGTGTTGGGTAAAGTTTTGATTTGTGTCATTAAAGACAGTGGACACTATTGGTAACTGTCAAAGACCAGTCTTCTCAGTTGGTGTATCTCAACATATGCATAAAATAACAAACCTGGGAAAAATTGAGCTCAATCGGTCGTCGAACTTGCGAGATTAATAATGAAGGAAAAACACACTTGTCACACAAAGTTGCGTGCGTTTGGATGGTTGATTTCGAGACCTCAAGTTCTTAATCTGAGGTCTCGAAATCAAATTCGTGGAAAATTACTTCTTTCTCGAAAACTATGGCACTTCAGAGGGAGCCGTTTCTCACAATGTTCTATACTATCAACCTCTCCCCATTACTCGTCACCAAGTAAGGTTTTATGCTTATAATTATTTTGAGTAATTACCAATAGTGTCCACTGCCTTTAACAAGGCATTAGAACTATGATGCAAACATGTTATTCTGATGATGTTACTATTTCAAAATAGACTAACTTTCTCTGTGCAATCGGAGATACCAAAGAAAAGTTGAAGAATCAGATTTGAACGGGTAAGGTGTCCTAGGTGAAATTTACTGTTCACAAAGTTGTATTAAAGTTTGGTGGTTTGTTTCTGAGTTATTGTCTTCCGTTTGTTTTGTTGCTTGTTGTTTGTTTATTTCTTTGAGTTTGGCAAGTTGAAATTCACGATCAGGCAAAGGTTTTGAAGTGATTAAAGTTTTGATCTGTAGTGAAAAGAGATGTTTTTGGTAAAGAAGCCTTTGTTATGCTGTTTTCCCCTAAGAGTGCATTTGACACTCAGATGTCCATATTTCAAGTTTTTAAAAAGTACAAACGGTCGAGCAACGCAGGAGGTAGTTTTGGTTCGCCCGTACTATACTGGTCTTGTTTATTGGAGTTTAACAAAATCGTTTACATCTGCCGTAATAACAAAAAAAATGACAAAAGCACAAGCTGTTTTAGGAGTGTTTAGCGTAACCTTCGATTACAAGTGGTTTGTTAAACATGGCTCATCCATCCAGAAACAATGACGATATAATACAACGTTGTCTACTGCCAAAGCTTCATAACAATGGAACAATAGTCAACAAAGTTCTTGCTAAAAAAATCCATAATTAAGCGTGCCGTACAAAGTTCAGTTTCACAGATCATTTGATGATAATTTTGAGTGTGATTCTGTTATTGGGGATACTGCTGGTTTTGGGATGTGGCTGTGTACTATATTAGAGGCGTTTGTAACCGGGGTGGCGAGGCTGTATTGTTAAGCACGGCGCGTCCCAGCCGCATTGGCGCCCTGCTATTGACTTTCCTATTGCTAAACTGAGGTCCATCGTACTCTCGTCTAGAAATATTCCAAAAGAACTTTCTAAGCGACCATGAACTTCAAAAGAACCAGTGATAGAAAAACCTGTCTGACTCGAGCCTTAAGATATGTCCCTTCTTCTGTTCACATCCGGACGTGGATTCAGTTTTGATGTGCACACCAAAATGCATATTACTGTTTGATTTAGCCCGACAAATATTTAACTGTCGCACAAAAAACGGTTGTCAACAAAATATTAAGAAAACAAAGTTTCTTTGAAAATATAATTTTAGCGTGCACGGTGTATTGTTGCGTGGTGAACACAGCTGTTCAGAACTGGGATATCGATTGTGTGTTTAAATTGTTTACAATCAACTTATAAGCACTGGGTGTAAATACACGACAACCCATTCAAGTACTGATCTAAAGGCCAACTAACAAAAAATACCAGTTGATCGTCCGGATTTTTCAAAAAAGAGGAGGATGAGGGCCTTACTATTTACTACTTACTTTTTGTTTTATTATTATTCATGGTTTATTTATTAAAACACTGCAATACAGCGGCTAAAAAGCCGAAATGCACAGTTTAAAAAATAGTCATTAAAAACATTACTAAATAAAAAAATATATATATATTGATGTATTAACACACAGGCAACAAATTTGTGACAGAAACACATTAAAGAGACATGTTGCCCCAGATCGGTCGAGTTGATCACCAAAAAAAATCTTTTCAAGATGGCTGCTAAGTATTTCTAATCAAACATGCCACCAATTCTTCAGTTTGAATCAACCGCAAACTTATTTATACCTGTTAGTTGCATGAGGACCTGTGTTAACACCAACACTAACAGGGTCGGATAACACTATTAATAGAATCGCTGGTAGGCATTCACTAATATTGTTTTATGAAACAGACGGTTACAAGTGTTCGAGAGCATCAAGTTAGATTCGGGAAAAGCTCCTAGGCCAGTCCTTTTGAAAAGATGGATACAAAAAAAAAAAAAAAAAAAAAAAAAAAATAGTAAATAGTAAAAAAAAAAAGATGCGGCCCCAAAAAAGGATGCGGGTGGGGACGATCAACTGTTTTTTTTTTGTATTAGGCCTAAAGGCTGGAGTAAGGAATCAACACACCGCAGAGGTTCTAACGTGGATGAGGCATCAAGTATTTGCTAAACGTTATTAACAACTTGTTTTGAAAATAGTGTGGTGTTCAATATCATACTGGGGCCAACAAAAGATCATCACGATCGGTTTTATGTGTGTCACGCCAAAATGGGGACAAACGCTTCAAAGCACGTGCTTTTTAAAGTTACTTGGACAACGACATCAACAGTTTGTAAAAAATAATTGCTGAACAACAAGAGGAATTCGTATAACTATATCGTTATGTTTACCTGCATCAGAACATTATACACAAATAAACTATTTCTGTGACGTCATTCTATTGATGAAAGCGTAAATTACGAAACTATTCAACTGTAGATTCGTTCGTTTCAATTAAAGTGATAGTTCAACTTTAAAATGGCTGTCTTTCCTAAATTGAGTGATACCATGATGTGCAACGTAACACAGCTGAAAACATTCAGGAGTAATCTTACGAATCAACTACACTCCAAAGTGTAGATTCGTAACAATGTACTCGACATTCTATACACGAATCTGCACTTTCTTATCCATTCTCCATAATTTAACTCCTACCAAAGGCTGACACAAACCCGTTATTCTATGTTATAAAAAGTGGAATTGGAAAGTCAATACGCCTTTCTTAATATTTATGCATGAGGTACGTCACAATGCTAATCCAAAACGAGGCGATGGGCGCAGCCACTGCAAGTGATGGGGGACGTGCGCCCATAGACTCATTTTGGGTAAGAATTATGACGTCATGCATACATATTAAGAGAGGCGTATGGGAGGAGTATATCTATGTATCAGATGGGAAGTTCCTTACTGAACATCATTTGATCTCACCACTTCACTCCTATTGGTTCATAGTCACCAATTGTTTCTCAAATAGAAACTTTGATTGTTTTTTATTTCTGTTTCTGGATCCTTCCCTTAATCCCTTCCCCTTTTTTTCTATAAATGGATATGTATTTGTTTGTACTTGTTTATATACCTCTGAAGAAGGTCCGGTTTGGATCGAACGCTAATGCATTGTAGGATGGGACGTTAATATAATGTAATGGGATGAGTTTGGTGGACACTCAATGGTATGTTGCAGGATTCGTGGGATGGGAAGTCAATCTGACGGGATGCCAATAGGATGTGATAGGATGTCAATAGGATGTAAATGGGATGTAATGGGGTGTCACTTAGGTGTCGGTGGGATGTCAATGAGGTGACGGTGGGATGTGATGGGGATGAGTGGGATGGAAAGTGTGATGTTATGGGATGGTGTAAGGATAAAATGGGATCAGTGGGATGTAATTGGGATGGTGTTGGGATATAATGGGATGTGAGGGGATATCATGGGAAGTTATAGGATGAAATGGGATCATGTCAATGGGATGTTATGGGTCGTAGTGGGATGAGTGGGATGGGAAATGGGATGTAATTGGATGCAGTGGGATGTCATTGGATGTTATGGGACGAGTGGGATGTCAATGGAATTCCCTGCTTCCTTCATCGCCGATTTTTTGCTTACGGTGCAGAGTAATGACATTGGTCCTGATCCTAAATCAAGTGTACGCAAGTTCTCGGCCCAATTTCATAGAGCTGCTTAAGCAGAAAATGCTGCCTGAAAACTTCGTGCTTAGCAGAAATGAGCTGGATATCAGTCACAAACTGCACACGCGTGGCATGGATAGTTTGGCTGGTAACAATATGTTGTTGCGCTTAGCTGCTTGTTCTGCTTATCAAAGCAGCTGTGTAAAACTTGGCCCTGTTTTGTACTCATTGCTGGTTATCCGTTAAAGGCAGTGGACACTATTGGTAATTACTAAAAATAATTATTAGCATAAAACCTTAATTGTGAGAAACGGCTCCCTCTGAAGTGAAGCAGTTTCGAGAAAGAAGTAATTTTCATCGAATTTGATTTCGAGACCTCAGATTTAGAATTTGAGGTCTCGAAATCAAGCATCCGAAAACGCACAACTTGGTGTGACAATGGTGTGTTTTCTGTCATTATTATCTCGCAACTTTGACGACCGACTGAGCTCAAATGTTCACAGGTTTGTTATTTTATGCATATGTTGAGATACACCAAGTGAGAAGACAGGGCCCAATTTCATAGAGCTGCTTAAACACAAAATTTTGCTTAAGCAAAAAAATCCTTGCTTTGTAAAATCAGATTACCGGCCAAGACTCAACTCAATTGTTATGCTAAGTAAACAACAGCTAAATACCAGTCACAATCAATGTATATGGCATGAAATTTTGGCCAGTAACATGTGTAAAACAAGCGAGCTATTTTCGTGCTTAAGCAAATTTTTTGCTTAAGCAGCTCTATGAAATTGGCCCCTGGTCTTTGACAATTACCAACAGTGGCCAGTGTCTTTAACGATATAAATTTTCGGTCTCGCCTGAGTCGCGTCTCTCAAATTGACTGAGGGTCCTTGAAGGGGCAAGAACCCCCTCTTATTTCTGCCAGCTATTGGTTTCATGTGACCACTGTTCAGTGAACCAATGTTATGGATATGTACTTGAGTTAATCGATCGTGTTACCCGTGTATAGTTCAATAACAAAGAGATTTATAGTGGATGGGTTTTGGACCGTTTGAATGCCTGCAGCGTTCGACCTCGTTCATTTGTTGACGTTGTTTATTTATGTATTTTGTACCATGTTTGTTTCTGTTTTGTAAGTGAAGCTGTAAGCTCCACCCATCCGCAGTCCCAAGGACCGGGTTATTTTTCTTCTTTTAATAACACCCATGGTGGTTGCTTGTACTATTTTCGGGAAGGGGTTCGGAACAGTTGTGTAATTTAGGTTCATGCCTACTTGTGCACGCCCATGAACTTGTTTCCTTCTGGACCCCCCGTGAGGGTTGAAGCGTCTGTTAGCCCAGTGCACCAGTCAGTGTGTCATGTCCGTTCACTTTCACCTTCTTGTACTTTTACAGATGTTATTGGCCCCTTTCTAACAAAAGACAAGGTGTTCTTGGATTAACTGCTACTCATATACCTTAGGATGTATGAGAAAACCAGTATTCAAGAAGTAAAGAGAACAAAATAATGATCAAATGGGGTATAATGATGGGTATATGGGTATAATAAGGGTTGTTCTAAAACCCCCTCGACCCCCTCGACCCCCACGACCCACGACCCCTCGACGTCCGGGGGGTCGTGGGTCGTGGGTCGAGGGTTTTTTAGAACAACCCGTATAATACTGGGTACAATATGGGGATATAATAATGGGTATGATATGGAAGTATAATATAATATGAGAAAAATGACACAAAAACACTCTTGTTGCACATATTTGTGTGCGGCTTTCCGAAGCCTATAAAAAGGGCTTCAGGCCGGAAGTCTTGTAATATTTGACTGAGCAATAACATCTTTCTCAAATTGCGTTACTTCAAAGGAAACAGTTTCTCACAATGTTTTATATTATCAACCGCTCTCCATTGCTCGTTAAGTAAGTTTGTTATGTTAACTATTTTGAGTAATTACCAATAGTGTCCAGTACCTTTAACCAAGCTAAGATTTGACCTGTATGAACCGGTACAGACTTTGATTTAATCTAGGCCCCGACCTGTCAAAATATTGCAACCCTTTGCGTCATACCGCCCCCTTGTGTACAACTCCGTCCTTCCCCAAGTTGTCGTTTTTAGGCGCAGTTTAAGCCCGCCTATAATATGCACGTACGGTTTCCGTTGTTTAAATGATTTCCAGTATTTGAGTCTAGAATATACGCCTAAATGTCAAATACATTTGGCTTCCACCCTGGTGTACTTCCTGTGCCCAATTCGTGTAAGCACCAAAAACTTGCTAAGCGCAGAATATGCATTATTTAGCAGATACAGGTTGCCAGCCCAAAGCATGCATTGTTACGCCTTAGTGTTAAATGCATTGGCTTCCACCCTTTTCTACATGTATTTCCTGTGCCCAATATTGTATAAAGCCTGTAAAAAGCAAAAAAATTTGCTGATTACAGAATTGTACGCAATTGCATAATGCCTGTAAGCACAAAAAACAAAAAACTTGCTCAGCACAGAATAGTAATGCTTAGCAGAAACAGGTTACCAGTCCAAATTACATTAAGTGTGCATTGTTGTGGCTGGTGCCGCGTCAAGTTTTGCTAAGAAAAGAAATTTATCAAGTAGTTTTTTTTTGCTTCTAAAACAGCTTTATGGAATTTGGGCTCTTCCGTCGATTTCACAACAGAGAGTTCCTCACAAAACTCTTCTTAACTAAGGATGAATGTTATGACTTGAGACGAGTTAAAGTCCGTATACCAGGCGTTTTTAGCCGCATTGAACCCATCCTAAATAAGTTAGGACGAGCTTGAGATAAGGATTAATCCTAGCGTTTCGTGGCATCGGATGCTGGTCTCAATCATTCAAGTTGTCTAAAATTCATTGGACATCTTGCTTTCTTGCATCAATGACAAATTTGTTTTTGTTCTACAATTATTGCTCGTACGTGTTCGCCGGTTTGGGTTACACTTTGAAGAAC
Source organism: Asterias amurensis (assembly GCF_032118995.1). NCBI lineage: Eukaryota > Metazoa > Echinodermata > Asteroidea > Forcipulatida > Asteriidae > Asterias > Asterias amurensis. The sequence goes on along the minus strand of NC_092667.1, from coordinate 2,111,011 downwards.
AACACTTCATGTGAGTGTTGTTAAAGGCAGTGGACACTATTGGTAATTACTCAAAATATTTATTAGCATAAAGCCTTTCTTGGTGACGAGTAATGGGGAGAGGTTGATGGTATAAAACATTGTGAGAAACGGCTCCCTCTGAAGTGCCATAGTTTTCGAAAGAAGTAATTTTCCACGAATTTGATTTCGAGACCTCAGATTTAGAACTTGAGGTCTCGAAATCAACCATCTAAACGCACATAACTTCGTGTGACAAGGGTGTTTTTTTCTTTCATTATTATCTCGCAAGTTTGATGACCAGTTGAGCTCAAATTTTCACAGGTTTGTTATTTTATGCATATTTTGAGATACACCAACTGTGAAGGCTAGTCTTTGACAATTACCAATAGTATCCACTGCCTTTAAAGTTTTCTTTTTTCTCTCGTTGAGTGTCTATCAAAAGAGATGACTGACACAAACAATTTGGTTCGATGTTAACCAGATGCCAACCTCAAGGACTTGGGGACACATTCAACTTTCTCGAAGACCTTCAGTTTGATTTGTTACATCTGATAGATTTGTGGCCTTGTTTGGTTTTAAATTCAAGTCTTTTGACTGTATAGGATATTCAAACAGTAGAGTCTGTTATCTAAATCAGACGTAAAGTAACCGAACCAATGGAGTAAAAGCAACCTTGAAAGCTGAAGTGTCTTATTATTTGAGTGAGAAATTACCTCTTTCTAAAAAGATATGTTACTTCTGAGGGAGCCGTTTCACAATGTTTTATACCATCAACAGCTCTTCATTACTCGTTACCAAGTAAGTTTTTATGCTAACAATAGTTTCCAGTGCCTTTAAAGGCAGTGGACACTATTGGTAACTACTCAAAATAATTATTATCATAAAACCTTACTTGGTAACGAGTAATGGGGAGAGGTTGATAATATAAAACATTGTGAGAAATAGCTCCCTCTGAAGTGACGTAGTTTTCGAGAAAGAAGTAACTTTCTACAAATTTGATTTCGAGACCTCAAGTTTAGAATTTGAGGTCTCGAAATCAAGCATCTGAATGCACACAACTTTGTGTGACACGGGTGTTTTTTTCTTTCATAGTTTATCTCGCAACTTCGACGACCAATCGAGCTCAAATTTTCACAGGTTTGTTATTTTATGCATATGTTGAGATACACCAAGTGAGAAGACTGGATTTTGACAATTACCAATAGTGTCCAGTGTCTTTAACTATCTTAGGCCTGTACTCAACATATCTAATCCTGAGGCATATTTTTGAAGAGTGTGAGGAGGTTCCAAAAGTACGAGTCAGTTTTGAACTTCCTTCTCGTTGTAGGTCAAGTGATTAGTAAAAAGTAAGAGTACTTTGAAGTCATTGGACTGGGGGTCTGGTTGTGATTGTAATTGGCGGGCAATAGCCCCTTGACGCGTGGTTGCCAGGAACCTTCGAGATTTCCTGTTTCGAACTGTAGATATTTACAAGGCTCTACTTTCAAGGGAGTAATTCTCAAATCGAAAAATAGGAAACACCTTAATAAGTGAACTTTGTTGTAGTCACAGAGTGGGCGAGAAGCAAAATCTAGGAAATCACCTTAACTTATAGGCATTTGGGCACTGAATTGTACCATTGTCACATACCACAACTGAGTGCGCAGTGATGTTTCAAATTTTTAAAAGGACTACCTCAACGGCTCCCCCCCCCCACTAACCCGGCCCCACCGCCCGCCAATACTTTTCAGTTGATTAACGCTTACAAATACATTGCACGATAATTGTTTTTCACTCATCTCTTAAATTACTGAAGACTATCGTATTTGTTAGTTTGTTTATTCTCTTCTCGATATTGGTGTTTTACCGTTGTTTTGTTGATCATATACAGAAATACATTTAGAGACATTACGAAAACATTATAATATCCAAGTGTCATCCTTTGTTCTTAGATCGAATTGTTTCGTTTGAACTTACCTCTTTACTCCCTTTGAATGATTTGTGTAATTTAACTAGAAATTAAGCTTCATTAGTCGTCAAGTTTTTTGAGAGAAAAAAAGGGAAAATCCCACAGAGCAATGTTTTTAAAGGAGAGTTGTGTAAAGCCGTCTCACTGAGACGAAAATTATGTTTGTGATTTTGTTTCAATTTGTCGAAAGCGACAGCACCTCTGCAAATAGTATTTTGAGGGAAGCTTTCTACCATTATTATCTATAAACCGAAGTCCAATGTAAATCTGTTGACGTTTGTGCTTTGTGTGTCGTACAAAAAATACCCATCTTGAAATCAGTGTGCACCACACTCTTAGTCCATCACAAGTTTTTTACGATGACTTAAATCCTTTGGCAGCAAAAACCTCCATGTAACAAGTACTGTTAAAGTAGACAATGAGCTCGACAAGTGGTCGTTTGGAGTTTCAGGTCGGTGCTTGAAACGACGAACCGAAGAAAGACTGTGGAAAGAAAGGTAAAAAAAGTACGAACACTCCTTTGGCCTGACGGGGTGCCACTGGTACTTTCATGGCGTTATCTCAATGACCGAACAGCTATATGGTGCCCGAATGGTGCCTAATAGTACAGTTAGGGGTGAGTGTACTTTATTTGGTGTTTGCACGGTTTATGGTTTATGAAAGGATGAAGGCCACGTACCATGTACATATACCTGCTATCAGTGCCGTAATTATAGTACACATGCCTGGGATGTGTACACACACGACCGACCTGATGTACTCAATCAGCATTACAACACAGAATGGTCTGGCGCACTGACCCACCTCAGGTGCGCAACACTGCGATATGATTGGCCGTCTCTCAGCATAGTTTGCATAAGCAATTGTTCCAATACCTTACTCATGAGCCAATCAGGAGCGAGGACAGTGAAGATAGTCGATGATGATAACAGTATAGAGGCTGGATTCCAATGTTTTACATCACCTACATTTTGGGAGGAACGCGTTCCATATAAAAACCGAGGGATCAATTTGGAATAAGCAGAAAGGACGTCTTGTAGACCGATAAACAAACCGAGCTGAAATGCTGTGCAGACTTAACTTTTGCAAGTGACTAAGTTTTAATTCATCTCATAAATTGTCGAACCGGCTGAACTGTGTGATACCTTAAAAAACACACGCTCTATTTGTTGAAGTGTTCGCAGTAGAACTGAAACTAGCTTGTCAAACATGGTATTAGTAGATCTAGTGGTGTTTCTGGTTGCTCTCGTTTCCATCCTAAAATTTCTAGGGTGGAGGGCTACGAGGCACCTCCGACTACCCCCTGGTCCACGCGCCATTCCCCTACTCGGTAACTTCAATGTTTTCATGACCAACCGACCAATTTACAAGGTTCTGAAAGATCTTGCTGACAAGTATGGGAGCGTCTTCTCGCTCAGCTTGCCTATGGGTCGGTTTGTCATCCTCTCAGATGTAGATGTTATAAAAGAAGCATTTCAGAACCAGTCGGAAGATTTCTCCGGACGCCCGTACGTGTATTCAATCAACCTGATGACTCGTAATAACTGTGGCATTGCGTTCAGTGACTACAGTCCGGCATGGCGTGTACATCGCCGCACAGCGGCCCTAGCCATCCGGCATAACATCAAAGGACACAACTGCAAACCTACCTCGGCTAAGATCGTGCAAGAAGTAGAGAGACTGACCTGTATGCTGTCTAAGAAAGATGGCATGTACTGCGATATCAGTGATGAGCTGAACTTGGCAGTCATGAATGTAATTTGTGATATGACTTTTGGACAGCGCTACGAAATCACAGACACAGAGTATAAAGAAATCTTGGAGAGTAACAGAAAGTTCACTGCTGTTCTAGAACCTGGAGACCCGATAGACATCATACCAGCACTCAAGGTAAATATCAAACTCAATATTTTCAATTGATTTATTAATGAAATTAACGAACTTTTCCGTAGAGTGGAGGCTTTATCGTTAAAGACACTGGACACTATTGGTAATTACTCAAAACATTTGCTAGCATACAAACTTACTTGTAATGAGCAACGGAGAACTGTTGATAGTTTAAAACATTGTGAGAAACGGCTCCCTCTGAAGTAACGTAATTTTCGAGAAGGAAGTAAATTTCCCTGAACTCGATTTCGAGACCTCAGAATTAGATTTTGAGGTCCCGAAATCAAGCATCTGAAAGCACACAACTTCGTGTGACAAGGGTATTTTTTTCTTTCGTTATTATCTTGCAACTTCGACGACCAATTGAGCTAAGATTTTCACAGGTTTGTTATTTTATGCATATGTTGAGATGCACCAAATGAGAAGACTGGTCTTTGACAATTGCCGATGGTGTCTTTTATTTACCAACGTTCCAACTCGCGGAATAACCACACATTTGCATACTGCAATATATTGCTACAAGCAAAACTTCTTTGTACACATTAATATTGCATAGCTGTCCAACATGCCATAAATATTAAGCTCAGGAATTCATTTGAAAACTCGGATAAAAGCTTTTTCATCTGGAGGATTTTAAAGAACAATATTCATAAAAGACCCTGGGTGTATTATACACTGTAATATGTCACAGGCACGTTGCATGCATGACAGCTGGCGATTGTTGAGCAGTGTGTGAAAACGATGTATTGAATGACAAAAATATCAATACTAACAATGGAATTGATACAATAGCAAACGTACCTTAACTCTGTACTGTTTTGTATGGGACAATATATCATACACGAGAGTTATGACATTATCAAAAGTGCATTGGTACCAAATACTTTCGCACCTTTGCAATAGGCCTAGTTTTCAAAGACTGACTCACTTTTTTTTAAAGGGAAGGTACACGTTTGGGAATTGTCAAAGACCAGTCTTTTCACTCGGTGTATCCCAACATAAGCATAAAATAACAATCCTTGCAAATTTGGGCTCAATCAGTCATCGAAGTTGCGAGAAAATGATGAAAGAAAAACACCCTTGTTGGGCGAATTTGTGTGCTTTCAGATAGGAATAAAAGACTTCTAGCGATAAGTCTTGAATTATTTTAGTGAGAAGTTACCTCTTTCTCAAAAACTACGTTACTTCAGAGGGAGTTGTTTCCCACAATGTTTTATACTATCAACAGCTCTCCATTGCTCGTTACCAAGTCAGTGTTTAAGTTAAAGTCACCTGGGAAATATATATTTTTTTCTTTCAAACATAAGAGTATATGCTTACGAACAATAAAACAATTTTTTTAGTAATTGTTTGTCACGATTTATATGTTTAAAACATATATAAAGTTGTTTGGGGGCTGACTCCGCCTACCCCTTTTGTGACGTCAATCGAGGCAGACTTTGCCTGCAATGCGTATAGTAAACACACGTGCAAAGTACATGTACGTCCAAGTCGTGAGTTGGTACATTTCAAAAAGTGTTTTTCTGCATTCAGCAGCAATACACCTGGTCGGCATTGCCGGAATTTATTTTTGAAACGTACAAACTCTCGACTTGGTCCGTATATGTACTTTGCAATTGTGTTTACTCTACGCATTACAGGCAAAGTCTGCCTCGATTGACGTCACGAACAGCGCCCTCTCGGGTTGGGGTCTACTCTTAAATTTGTAAATAACATAAGAACTGATTTTTTTAAACCTTAGTTAACTGTTTATTCACATTCCACTCATCAAAACACATATATTAGTGACAAAAGCTTGATTTTGAAAAAATACCACTTCCAGGTGACTTTAATGTTTGTTTCGAGTAATTACCAAAAGTGTACCTTCCCTTTAAGGGAAGGTTTGGAATTTACAAGGAAAATATTGAGAGAAACTTAAAGTGTAGAGTTGTCACGTTCTGAAAGAAATATTACTCAATTGCAAATTAAATTCCACATTATAAATGTTGTTACAGTAACTAAGTAACCAGCTAATTTCAATGTTTTATAATAAGTTGAAAAAATATGTGATGTTCATTATTTTTCTGTATGAAATTTATAAAATATATTATGATATGGAGAGAAAGATCAGACAAAAAGTAATAATAATAGAGCTCACTCAAACAACAAGTTGACCGTGATTTGATTGTAAATTGAGGTGGTTTTTCTTCGCAATGCGTTTTTATTAGTACAAACGGCTTTAAGGGCACTATTTGTAATTATTCAAAATAGTTGTTGGCAGAAACGATTGAGAGTTGTTGACATTTTAACACATCATGAGAAACAGATCCCTCTGAAGTAACGTAGTTTTTGAGAAAGAGGTAACTTCTCACTAACATATTAAAAGACTTCAAGCCTGTAGTCTTTCGTTATATGCATCCTGAAAGCTCACAAATTTGTGCAACAAGGGGGGTTTTCCTTTCATTAATCTCTTGCAACTTCGATGACCAATTGAGTCCAAATTTTCACAGATTTATTATTTAATGCATGCATATGTTGGGATACACCGAGTTAGAATACTGGTGATTGGTTTAAATGTTTACAGCCTAAGATTTTAACTATTTCACCTGTGTACTGTTTTCTGCTGATTCTTACGATATGAACACTAATTGATAAGGGGGGGGGGAACTTCCGCCCCTTTATTGCTGACTGACTTGGTGGCATGTTGGTCCAAGCCCCAACGTCATAAAAGACCACTTTATGATAATATGCTTTAAGTTATGAAAAGTACATAATCGCTTAAAGTACAAGGCACTCGATGGGTTCTGTACAACTATAATACACTGCGTAGCCCTCTTGAACTTCAGCCACGACTTTGGGTGTACAATATTGACAGTTAACACTAAAAATCTCTTCAAAATCCGGTCGCACACTTGACGTATGAAAAGCCAGTTTGCAGATGATTGTGTAGGTCAACTTGTACACCAGTGATAGCTAACTACTCTGATAGCTTTGTAAATGCAGTTTTACCGGCCAAGTACGTAATGACTGGTTCGAGACCTTTTTTTATAGTGTAAGACGTCATTCACAAGTTGAAGAATTGAGGTTTCTATGGGGGCTTGAGTATTGTACAAACGGTGGCACGAATTGAATTAGGTTTGTTCAAGTGGTGGAGGGTATAGAGATGTTATCAAGGACATTGGGTGTCACTCAAATACCGTGGGAAATGAAGCTTGTGACAACACTTCCAGTACATCAATATTATACTGTACCAACTTAACACTTAACAACGGAATACTGATTTCAATCGTGCACGGATTTCCCGTCCAGCCTAGTTTTGGTTCAACTGATTGGAAATTATTTTGACTGCGAACGCGCCGATAATATTTCATATTTCTAGAAACAATAGACAATAGGGCAATAGACAATTGCTAACAAATAAGTGGAATTTATCAATTGTAAAATATAAGCCTAGACAAATTAGAATGGATTCGTAAAATTTAGAGCTTGTTTTCCCAATTTGGAAGAGAAAATGGCAAACGAAAATGTTGTTGCTTTAAAATCCTACTGTTTCGGACTATAATAATGACAATTTTAATCTAACAAAAAATGGAAAAAATATGATTGAAAATGACCTGTTCAAAGCCTTTTTGAACTTATTCGGATAAAATAAGTTAATTACAAAGAACTTTGGAAGGTTGTTTGAGACAGTTAGCAGCACGAAGATAGCCCCTGGTCACATCGCAACAATGACTTTAATATTGTTGAAATTGTGCGTACAAAATTGCTTGAGGGGAAATCATATTGATTTAAATGAATGCGTTTATTTAGAACTTTTCTTGATCAAGTTCACTGACACACTGTCCATTCAGCCGACATTGTGATTTGCAACAGTAAAGAAATGAACAAGGGCTATTTAGGATAAACCCCGCCCTATTTACGTCTCGGAGATTTAGTACATGCTGGCAAGTAAGAAGGGAAAACACAGGCTGTAGTTTGTAGGTGATATTGGGGGGGGGGGGGGGGTGGGGGGTGTAGGGCTTCAAAGTGCAAGTGGGGCTAAGCTTTTAACATGGCTGTGGTTTAGGGGGAGGGTGTTAGTGATTATTGATAGTTCCGGGCGTGTTGAATTATTCCAGCCAGGGCCCAATTTCATAAAGCTGTTTAGCAGAAAATACTGTTTTGAAATTTTGTTTTGCTTAGCTAAAACTGAGTGGGCACCAGTCACAAATATGTAAACTTAGTGTAAATTTGGCTAGTAACCTGTTTCTATTAAGCAATATTTTGTTTTTGCTAAGCAAGTGTTTGTGCTTACTGGCTTTATGAAATTGGGCACAGGACACTTTTTTCATTAAAACTGCTTAACGGCTGATTTTGTGCTTACAGTTCATTTTCCATTTTGTATAGCGCTGGTAACCGTATTCAAGCACACGAAAATGCATGCTTGCATTCCGGTGCCCGAAAAAACACGACGTCACAACGCAAATCCATGGTAAACGCCTAAGATGGCCGCCTAATTGTTTTGCCAACTCTTTTTCAAAATCAAAATCAAAATTAAATCTTTTTAAAAAACTACGTTACTTCAAGGGAACCGTTTCTCACAATGTGTTATACTACCAACAGCTCTCCGTTGTTAATTACCAAGTCAGTTTTTATGCTAACAATTGATTATTCGGGGGTAATTACCAATAGTGTCCAATGCCAGTGTTCAATGCCTTTAAAGCCATTGGACACTTTCGGAACAGAAACAAAAATAAAAGTTTACAGATTTACAAATAACTTACAGGGTTTACAGAAGGAATGGTGAAAGACTTGTCTTGAAATATTATTCCGTGAAATGCTTTACTTTTTGAGAAAACATTAGAACAATATTAATTCTCGATATCGGAAAAAAGGGTGGGTTTTCCCGTTATTTTCTCCCGACTCTGATGACCGATTGAGCCTAAATTTTCACAGGTTTGTTATTTTATATATAAGTTGTGATACATGTGGACCTTGGATAATACTGTTTACCGAAAGTGTCCAATGGCTTTAAACTATTTGAAGTTTGTTTCATCTTCTTCAGATATTCCCAAGCAAGAAGCTTCGTATGGTGCAGGAAATCGTTGACATGCGAGATTCCATCCTTCAGAAGAAATACGAAGATCACCTCAGCACCTTCGACCCCGACAACATCCGGGACCTTACTGACGCATTTGTGGCGGCCATGTTGGAAAGCAAGAATGCGGGTAGTGACATCATCTTGACAGATGACCACGTTGTCATGGCAATGTGGGAGCTTTTCACTGGTGGTTATGAGTCCACGTATAAGACGCTAAAGTGGGCGCTGATCTTCCTACTGAATAACCCACAGGTAAAAAACAACAAAATAAATCAATAACCCAAACTCATAAATCAAAATATTTGATTATAAAAACAGTGCTGTCAAAATACCTGGGGGAATTTTTGCTTCCTTTTCGGTCACTGAATGCAATTAAGGTATTTAGACGATGTAAGCGATGATAAATTGAAACCATACTTAAAACTATCCTGTGGTATTCCATTGGCCATTACCACACCATTTCCCTCCTCAACGACCACACTAATGGTCTCTGCTGGCCCTCGCTCCCAGACCTACATTCCAAAATGATTTCAATTGACAGACAAACTGTTTGAAAAGCTTCCAGCCTCTGCAAATACTAAGTTGACACGTCAAGGTGAACAACTAGTATTAATTTGTGACTTACTATTTGGATGTAAAGAGATCACCCTTGCGGGTAAATCAAGAGACCTTGCTTTAAACTACAATACCGAGTAAAATTCATTTGGTGAAAAGGAGACCACCCGGATTCTATTCAATGTTTTCTCAATCTTTAAAAGACACTGGACAATATTGGTAATTGTCAAAGACTAGCCTTCGCAGTTGGTTTATCTCAACATATGCATAAAATGACAAACTTGTGAAAATTTGAGCTCAATCGGTCGTCGAAGTTGCGAGCTGTCCCTTATATGGATCTTCAAAAAGAGTGGTGGTTATTTCACTCTTTTAGAGAGGTTTCACTCCAGGACAGAGTGAAAAACCACTCAAAAAGATGCAAACTTCAATCTAAAAGAGTGGAAGACCACTCGAAAAAGAGTTGTCCTTCATATGGCTCTTCAAAGAGTGCTTTTTCACTCTTTTACATTAAGAGAGTGTAATCCCTAACAGAAACCTTAGAAAGATCTGTAATAACATGTTTAAAATATATATCAAAACTTTTAAATTACAGGTGCAAACGAAAATTCAAGAAGAGTTAAGTGCAGCGATTGGAAATCGACTACCACTATGGAGCGATCGGCAAAGCCTCCCTTATCTTGAAGCTACAGTTATGGAAACATTAAGACGTAGCTCATTCTCATCACTCAATGGGCCAAGAAGGGCTATATGCGACACCAAGTAAGTTATATAAAATAAAATCAATTTATTTACGAAATAGTTTTTACAATTGCAACATTTGAAGGATGTTTAATTTCCCGAAGAGATATATATAGGTTTTCTCGGTCAATTTCGGAAAATGAGCAGCCAATTTAACCACCAGCTTATTCTATTTGGTACGAAATTGAATGCTACTATAAAAAGGGTCATTCGATTTCGTTTTAAGACTAGTCAAAATGTACTTTTACGTTATTCGATTTAACAAAATAATCATTCAATTTAACAATTCATCAAAGCAGCATTCAAATTCACAGACGCTTCTTGAGGCGTGTGTGTCACGAAAAAGAATGACGATACGCTAAATTGAACAGAGTGCTAAAGGAATTTGACTCGACTCAAAACGAAATTGAACTGCCGAATTCTGATTTGAAACGCAGTAACAACTGGAGAGGCAAAACAGTTTTAATTCGAACGCATGAAAATGAAATTGACTGCTCATTTGCCGAATTTGACCGAGAAAACCTATATTAACGGGTTTTGATACCCTTTGTAGACGATGTCTTTGACCATGACATGAATCCCTACTCACTGTGAATGAAGATGTATGTAATAATATGATCTACCTGTTGAAGTTTCAGCTTCATTAGTTGTCAAGTTTTAAGAGGACAAGAGTGAAAATCACTTAGCGATATTTTCAAAATAGTCGTTAATCCGTTAGTTCATGGTAAAGTAATTTTCGTCGAAAATCATTTTTGTGAAATTGTTTAACTCGTATCTCAAAAACTACATTATCTCAGCAAGTAATATTTCAAGGGAAGTTTTCTACTATCATTGTGTTTAATCGTGTAATGTAAGTGGAAGTTTTTGTTTTGTCTCGTACAAAAAGTACCCAATCTTAACCGACTATTTATTTTTCTTTCAGAGTGCAAGGCCTTGATATCCCCAAGGACACAACAGTCTTCTGTAACCTATGGTGGGTTCATCACGATCCGAAGCACTGGAAAAACCCCTACAGTTTCCAACCAGGTTGGTATTCTAATCAAAATGATAATACGTCAACAAACTCAAGTTTTCTCTGTCCATTACGGATCAGGCGGCCTGACTTGAGAAAAGCAATACTTAAAGACACTGGTCATTATTGGTAATTGTCGAAGACCAGTCTTCTCACTTGGTGTATCTCAACATATGCATAAAATAACAAACCTGTGAAAATTTGAGCTCAATCGGTCGTCGAAGTTGCGAGATATTAATGAAAGAAAAAACACCCTTGTCACACGTAGACCTCAAATTCTAAATCTGAGGTCTCGAAATATAATTCGTGAAAAATTACTTCTTTCTCGAAAACTATGTCACTTCAATAGTGTCCACTGCCTTTTAGCTTGAAACTTGGCGGAAAACAACCTTCCTTTAAGTGATATTGTTGTTTAAAACAAAACTTTAAAAAGTTTCAACGGAAAAGGAGTTAACATCCTTTCTTGTAGCTTTATCTTCGCGTTAGATTGGGGGAAGAGGGACGATGAAAACTTGAAAAAGAATTCGAGAGTTTTGAACCGATTTTCGTCAGCGACTTTGTGGTCAAATCCCATTCCCAAATCGACACCCATGTTTTACATGATATACATTAATATGATTTACTGTTTACAAACACAATTGTTAAATGACATCTTCTGTTTCTATATTTTATAGATCGCTTCTTAGACAATGACGGCAAGGTCTTCACACCCAAGAGTTTCATGCCATTCTCAGTTGGGCGTCGGGTTTGCCTGGGTGAGAATCTAGCTAAAATGGAGCTGTTCATGTTCCTTGGGGGCATCGTACAGCGATTTCATCTAAAGACCCCCTCTGGGGAGAGCCCGCCCGATTTCGAACCTTTGCCGGACATGATGCGATCTCCACGATTCTTTCGCCTCCAGGTTGTTAAGCGATGAGATAAATTGGTCTTAAAGGGACACGCTACCATGGACCGGGCGAGTTGGTCTATGAAAAGCGTTTGAAACCGTTTGTCATGAAATGCATTTTGGCACAATTTCATAGAGCTGCTTAAGCACACACAAAACATGCTAAGCACAACAAATTTCTGCTTATCAGAATAAGGTTACCAGCCAGAACTACCATGTGATATGTACCATTTGTGATTGGTATCCTGCCCATTTCTGCTTAGCAGAGAGTTGTTAATCAATATGTTCTTGAGCAGCTTTATAAAATTTGGCCCAGGTTAGAAAGATGTTGAAGTGAAATATAGTTATCCACACAAATATGCTCGGTTTTTATTTGACTTTGCGAACTAACACGGTCGGCCATTTTGTGTTGAGTCAAACAATCTTCACAAATTGGAGTGTTGTGTTAGTTCACGACGTAGGCCCTATACGGAAAACACTTTTCATAGACCAACTCGCCAGGTCCAAGGCAACATGTCCCTTTAATACAAAGCAAGAATGCTGCAAACTATATGGCACTCTTTATAACTCAAGGGGAATGATTTGATTGCCGATAACAATTTAATTAGTTTGGGAATACTGAATGTACTGAATTTAAAAAGAATATCTGTGTACAAATGGATGAGACGAGTTACCATGTACAGGAATACTGCTTTATTTTAGAGATGTTAATAAATTTAATTTAAACATAAATCTTTATGAATAACTTTGTACAAAATAATGAAAATGATAATAATGATATATTTGGAGATTGGACATTAAAGACACTAGACACTATTGGTTATTGCCAAACATCAGTCTTCTCACTTGGTGTATCTCAACATATGCATAAAATAACAAACCTTTTGAAAATTTGAGCTCGATTGGTCAATTATTGGTCGTCGAACTTGCGAGATAACAATGAAAGAAAAAACACCCTTGTCACACGAAGTAGTTGTGTGCTTTCAGATGCTTGATTTCGAGACCTCAAAATCTAATTCTGAGGTCTCGAAATCAAATTCGTTGAAAATTACTTCTTTCTCGAAAACTAAGTCACTTCAGAGGGAGCCGTTTCTCACAATGTTTTATACTAACAACCTCTCCCCATTACTCGTTACCAAGTAAGGTTTTATGCTAAAAATTATTTTGAGTAATTACCGACAGTGTCCACTGCCTTTAAATAATACTTAACTAGAATAAATATTTTATAGAGTATAAAATGATTCAAGGGTTCATTAGCAGGGCTGATGCAACTCGACTTTGTTTATTTATGCGAGGCATGGCTATTCGTGCCGTATGCATGTATGGATATTTTTTCGTATTTGCTGAAGGAACAACCCACGTCTTTCCTGAAAACATGAGCCCAAATAATGTATATTCGATTGATAGTGGGAGCCTTTCGCCGAGGCGTTCGTGGCTTTGGTAGCTTTCACCTTACAGAGCTGCTATCCCAAATTAGAAACTGATGGAACGGGAGACCACCGAGTGGGGCAGCTTTGCCACTCGACTCGCGTGCGTAGTCTCCCGTTCCAGTCGCTTGGGATGACGGCTCTATACGAAGCTGTCCAAAGCTATGAAGGCATTGACTAAAGAATAGATAGAGAGACTGAAGAGGGGTGAGCATTAATGTAGTCAGTCCTTGATTGGTTTTACACTCGTCTATGGCTTTTTAGTTTTTCAATTATTTGTTAGACCAATGTGGTTAGTATATACCTCGCCCCAAAATTGCAGAGCAGCGAAACATACATATTTGCTGAGAATAAACAGGTCTGCGTTAAGCGGAAAGTCTCTTCGCGAGGTTGGAAGTTGTGAGTTAAAAAACAAACATTTACTAGTAGTCAGGAGACCATACAAAAACAGCACCGGTATAACAACATTACATTTACTTGGAGTCTGGAGTCCAGACACAAGCAGGGTTTCCTGTGGTGTAGAATTCACATCCTCCAACAAATTTCCTGGTTTTTAAAGATTCCCTTTTTGGAATCGACTTTGAGAACAGTTTCCCACTAAAAGCACTACGACAGTGGACTTGTTGGTGTATCAAACAAAAATTGCGGGAAGGTGTAAACCACAATTGGTCTTTTACTCAGAATGCTATGCTAAGTTTTTCTATGCTAAGCAAATCTGTTTGTTTCAAACTTTACATGCAACAAATTTGGGAAACTCGTCATTTTACTTGGAGGGCGCTCATTCCATAGCAATACTCACAAAAGTAAAACATATCTGCAGTATTCAAATGTTCATATAAATAGTTTCTTTAACTTTTACATTATTAAACCGCATATGCAAGATTACTGTTAAACATAATCAATGTCTTCTGGTTTGTAGATATTTTTGCGCATAAAAATGATCCAATTGTACATGACAACAGATAGGCTTTCCAATCTTCCCTAATATGGCCACATGGAAGTGAGATTGAAACTTTAGAATTTGAAGGTCACTTAACCATAAGAGGAGTATTTTAAAATGATCCTTAAAGTTATAAGAATTTGATAGCGAAGTGGTGCTTTTAAGGCATTGGACACCTTTGGTAATTGTCAAAGACCAGTATTCTCACTTGGTATCCCAACATATTCATATACCATAACAACATTTTAACTCGTCATCTAAGTTGCCACAAAATAATGAAAGAAAAAACACCATTGTTGCACAATGTGTGTGCTTTCAGATGGCTGCAAATGCTTCAGGTCTGAAGGCTTTTATCAGATTCAAATACATGTACCTCTTTCTCAAAAACTATTACCAATAGTGTCCAGTGTGTTTAAAGGCTATACCAGCAGATTATGACCAAAGTATCAGATATTCTGATATCTTCGACCCCATCTAGTCTCCATCTATTATATTTTTACAATCAGTAAGACTGCAACCTACTTTTTCCCAATGATTTGATAAAATAATGTTAAACTGTATGTTCATATAACAAAACGTATTCAGCAAAATGTTTTTATTGTAAAAACAAAAGGATGATTTTAATTCGTGAAAATAATGTAGTTGGAATGAATAATGTCCATTGTTTTTTCTCAATTATATTCATTCGACACACCAGCGACTGCATTCAAGCCAACATGCTTTCTTTGCTGCTGTTGTATATTTACAAATTTACAAGATTTGTCAAAAGGAATTGTTAAAAAAAGAATTAATTTCAATCTTGGCAGATTGTATTCAGCCTTAATTTTCAACCCAAATTAATCATGTAAATATAAAAAAAAGTGTCAATAAAGATTTGTATTTTATGAATGAATATCTCTGATATGATTGTTGTCATCTGTCCTGTAATTACACCGATGCCACGGCGGTCATGGACAACCGTTGCCCCTAGTCTTGGCCTCGGTGCCCTTTCAACACTCTCCCATAGACTTTAAAAATATTTTTACAATGGCAGCGCCCTTCGCAAAATGAAAGAATAATGGCCTTACCCTTTCAAAGATTAAATTCCTGGCCTGCACTAAATGCAATAATTTCAACGCCAAATTGTAGCAATTGTAAAAATAAAAATAAAAAACCTCATGTGAAAAGACTTGTGACCATATTTTCCTTTATTGTTTATGTTCTCTTGCAAAATCTTGTCAAACATTGCTACATTTTATAACCATGCTAAAATTACGCAAGAGGCATCAGTTAAATTGCTGTCGTATGAATAGCATTATAACATGTATCTTTTTAAACGAAGTTAAAGACACTGGACACTATTGGTAATTGTCAAAGACTAGTCTTCACAGTTGGTGTATCTCAACATATGCATTTAATAACAAACCTGTGGAAATTTGAGCTCAATCGGTCGTCGAAGTTGTGAGATAATAATGAAAGAAAAAAACACCCTTGTCGCACGGAGTTGTGTTCTTCCAGATGCTTGATTTCGAGACCTCAAATTCTAAATCTGAGGTGTCGAAATCAAATTCGTGGAAAATTACTTTTTTCTCGAAAACTACGTCACTTCAGAGGGAGCTGTTTCTCACAATGTTTTATACTATCAACCTCTCCCCATTACTCTTAACCAAGAAAGGTTTTATGATAATAATAATTTTGAGTAATTACCAATAGTGTCCACTGCCTTTAACGATATCAATGTTCAAGTTTCAAAGCTCGTTTATTTCCACAGCATGAAAAAGTAAAAGACATTATCACTCAAGATCAATCAGTTGAAAGAATACAGCCTTATACAGTAAAGATATATCAAGATGAAAATAAATAATGACACTGCAGAGGGATCCATTTTAGAAGCAGAGCTTGTAGGCAATGGTCATAAAATACATGCATTTGAATTTGAAAAAAAAAAAATTTTTCTGACATTCGAAAGGACCTGTCCTAAGCAAATCAAACCATGCATCTAATGTTGATATTCGAACTTTGATGCTAGGAAGGTGGTAGAGATAGCATACTCTACTGGTAACTTCAAGATGTGGATATATATACCCTTGGGATTTTGTTTAAAAAGGTGCAAGAATTGAGACGCAAACGACAAATGCAAACCGAGTCCGGGAAAAACTATCGCATCAGATATTGGTAACTTTAAGATGTGCATATACGCTTGAGATTTTGTTAAAGGCAGCGGACACTATTGGTAATTGTCAAAGACTAGCCTTCACAGTTGGTGTATCTCAACATATGCATAAAGTAACAAACCTGTACAAATTTAAGCTCAATTGGTTGTCGAAGTTGCGAGATAATAATGAAAGAAGAAACACCCTTGTTACACGAAGTTGTTGTGCTTTTAGATGGTTGATTTCGAGACCTCAAATTCTAAACTTGATGTCACTTCAGAGGGAGCCGTTTCTCACAATGTTTTATACTATCAACCTCTCCCCATTACGATACCAAGTAAGGTTTTATGCTAATAATTATTTTGAGTATTATTACCAAAGGTGTCCACTGCCTTTAAGATGTGGATATATATACCCTTGAGATTTTGTTTAAAAAGGTGCAAGAATTGAAAGGCAAACGACAAATGCAAACCAATTCCACGAAAAACTATCGCAACAGATATTGGTAGTAACTTTAAGATGTAGATATGCGCCTGAGATCTTGTTTTAAAAGGTGCAAGAATTAGGTTAGACACAAACGACAAATGCAAACTTAGTTCAGAAAAAAACTATCGCATCAGATTCTTATAACTTAATTTAAAGATGTGGATATAAGCTTGAGTTTTTGTTTTAAAATGTGCAAGAATTAGGTTAGACACAAACGAAAAATGCAAACCGAGTCCGGAAAAAACTATCGCATCAGATATTGGTAACTTGTGCATAAACGCTTGAGATTTTGTTAAAAAAGGTGCAAGAATAAAGTTAGACGCAAACAACACGTATGCAAAGCTATCGCATCAGATACTGGTTACTTTAAGATGTCGATATATGCTTTAGATTTGTCAACAAGAAAAAAGTTAGACGCAAACAACACAAATGCAGACCTGAGTTCAGGAAAAGCTGTCGCATCCAGATGCCCGCACGTAACCCTTCGCTACTTCGCCTAAGACGGTAGCCGACCTATTCAGAATTGTCGTTGACCTATCGGTATAGATATTCAAGTAGGCTCCTGTAGGTAAAAGATTCGCTTGACTACCAAATCTACCTTCGGGTTTACTCTCTCTTTTATCTTATGCCCCAATTCCTTATTCAGATTTTGTTTTCATGGTTGCGCACGGTACTATCGGAGGAGTATTTTTTGCTCTGGTTAAGCTTCCTTTGGTTTATATTTCTTGAAGTTATTGAAGGGACTCGTGTGGTAGCGGCCCTTGGACCCTAGGGCGGCTGTAAGCGGTGAGTGACCCCATATAATCATGCTGTACTATGTAGATCACTCTCAAATACTATATTGGGGTGAACGTGCTATAGGAACACAGTGTTCATATGATTGATATCACTGCTAGTAGGGCGTCATTGACCAGGCACTACTTTATTGTGCAATAAACAGAATAAGAGGTTTCTGTGATATGAAGTCTTGTAGACATATTTCAACCATTTCAAAAAAACACACACACCATTATTAAATTATTTATCTTTTTACTTTTTCGCAACTGCCTTATGTGTATACTAAAACCCGTCGTCTTGTAAATTAAAAACAAGAATTAAAAAAAAAATATGAAATAGGGAACAGTTCAACTTCACTGTTCACAGCCATTAGAGTTGTTGTACTGCGTTTTGATGTAGTCTCAATTAATGGTAGAAAGCTGTGCATACCGTTCATACTCGTCTATTCTCTTGATGACAAAACCTGGTATACATCAATCACTTCACATCATTTCCCTTCATTTTGTCGCAAACAGTACTCCAAGGCCTACCACTGGCATCCTTCAAAACAATCTATGGCATTTGGAGAGTTTTACCTTGGAATCTCATTTACGTGCGCCATATTATCTGGACAATTCTAACATGCCTAGTTTACGAGCTTTTTAGTATAAATAAAGGGGTGCACTATTTCTAAGAATGTTTAGGGGTTAACGGACAACAGGCTTGATTTGTGTGGATGTTTAGTAAAAGTTTGCCGACAAAAACAGAGTTTGGGCTAGCTTGAACATCTGACGTCACACTTTGAGGCTCGTGAATTTACGCCAGAGATCAGGGCCCAATTTCATGGCTCTGCTTACCGCCGAATTCTGCGCTTATGATCGCGATTCTCCGCTTACGTGCAAGCGTCGAATTTCTGCGCTAGCCTTATAAGCGTAGAATGCCTAGTAACGTGAAGTACGCACGCGCAGAAGCCCAAATTCGCCGCTAACCCGTGAAATACGCTTGCCGTAAGCACATAATTCCCTGCTTCCGTAAGCGCCGATTATGTGCTTACGGTAAGCAGAGCCATGAAATTTGGCCCTGCTGTGAGCCCACGTACATAATCACCTTTGACCTCGCATCATTTCACATGGCTTTCATGGTTCTGGAGATTCGCAGTTAAATTCGACGTACATGTGTCTACATGTAAAGCCAATACCTGTCCACAGGGGACCAGGGACAGGTATTCGTAAGTTGCACATACCTCGCCAACAGAGGGCCGATTGTGTCCACAGTGTTTAATATGATTTTGATTGAGGATTATGAATAAGCCGATTGGGTGTTGGGGAACAGTTTATCATCAAGAGCTGTAAAAGTTGGCCTTTAACTAAAGGAAACAAGGTAAACACGTAACATGAATCACGTACACACTGATGACGTCATCGTGTATCTGTACAGTCACCATGGTCGACTGTAGTACGTGAGATCTGTCAGATTTGTGTTTCTCAGTTTTCGGTGATGTAGTTTTTAAGTTTTGCGATTCTTGAGAATGCATTTGAGTTTGAGGTTTGATGGAGCATACCAAAATGAGCGAGTCTAACACAAACAAAATCTGATCCGAGAAAACATGATATGTATAGGTAAGACGTTTGTGTACTTTTTGTACGACACAAAACACAAACGTCCACAGGTTTACAATAAACGTATACACGGTTTAATATAGGCGGTAGAAAACTTACATTGCAACATTACTTGCTGAGGTGATGTGGTTTTTAAGAAATGGGTAAAACAACTTCTCGAAAAATAATGTTCGTCTCGTAGTGAGTTCCTTGCTCTATATACGGTGAGACGGAAGATATTTTAACACGTATAACGGATTGACATGACTCTCCTGAAAATATTGCTCTGTGATTTTTTTCAAAAACTTGTAATATAAAGCTGAAATTTCTACAGGTGAAATGACAATCTTCATTCACAGTGAGTATGGATTCATGTCATGGTCAAAATAACTTGATCTATACAAAAGGTCTCAAAGCCTGAGTGAAACTGGGGCCAGCAACCGCTCGATAACTGCATCCATTTGCCCCGACACAGCCTGTGGCAGACCAGCACTGCTGCGATACTGATAGAATAATAGTCCATTAGCCCAAATAGCTCCGAGTTCAGTAAACTGCTGCGCGCCAATCCAAAGCCGTCTATACGGGTGACTGTACTTTTTGTCGGGTACAGACTAGCCCCAGATTATCTACACGGGCCTTAGTTCAATTGTCCATATCTTACAAAACCAACTGCTTTTTTTTTGTTTATCGCCACCTTTGACCCCTCATTAGAATTTTTTATAAACATGCGGCTGATCTCGATGAAATCTTAATCTGATTTTTAAGGTTTCATATTTTTTGGGTGTGTGCCACTCTACGGCTGTTTGACGTGCATATTATTCTTGGAACTCGAACAGCGATAATAGGCTAATTACAGGGTCATTTTGTAAAGAAACGAAATGACCAAAACAAAATAACGAGCTTCAAAAGAGTGCGTTATCTTTACATTACAGGAAATATCTGCTTAAAAAATAATTTAAACATGACAGGTAAACAGCAATTCCTGCTTATGGGTTAGCGCTCATTGTTTTATTACTGGGCTAAATGTTTGTGGGAAAATAGAATTAGGAGTTGTAAACTGCTTGTCAACCAAAATAACCTATGGTATAAAAGTGCAAAATATAGTTAATAGCCTGGCGTTTCGACCAATGGATAGTCTTTCTTCTGCTAGGTTCGAAACGTCAGGCCATTATTTGTTTTTTTAATTAATGGTTGTATGTGCATTGTCTGGATTGTTTAAAGGCAGTGGACACTATTGGTAATTACTCAAAATAATTATTAGCATAAAACCGTTATTGGTGACGAGTAATGGGGAGAGGTTGATGGTATAAAACATTGTGAGAAGCGGCTCCCTCTGATGTGACATAGTTTTCGAGAAAGAAGTAATTTTCCACGAAGTTGATTTCGAGACCTCATATTTAGAACTTGAGGTCTCGAAATCAACCATCTAAACGCACACAACTTTGTGTGACACGGGTGTTTTTTTCTTTCATTCATATCTCGAAAGTTCGATGACCGATTGAGCTCAAATTTTCACAGGTTTGTTATTTTATGCATATGTTGAGATACACCAACTGTGAAGGCTAGTCTTTGATAATTACCAATAGTGTCCACTGCCTTTAACTGTATTTGCACTCGCTTGGTTGATTATTTGTACAAAAAAGACATGCTATAGGCATATGCATTTTATTTCTTAATTTACCTTGTTGTCATAATATTAGTGAAGAACCAAACAGAGACATCAGTGCCCAATTTCATGGCTCTGCTAACCGTAAGCACAGAATCGGCGCTTACGGAAGCAGGGAATTCTGTACTTATATTACGGCAAGCGTATTTCACGGGTTAGCGGCTAACTTTGGCTTCTGCGCGTCGTTACTATAGTCATTCTACGCTTACAAGACTAGCGTATAAATTCGGCGCTTGCACGGACGTAAGCAGGGAATCGTGAGCGCAGAACTCGGCGGTAAGCAGAGCCATGAAATTGAGACGTGTGCCCAATTTCATAGAGCTGCTAAGCACACAAATTTGCTAAGCATAAAATTTCTTCCTTGATAAAAACAGGATAACCAGCCAAATTTTCACGTGATTTTCAGGATAAGCAAACAACAGCTGAATACCAGTAACAAGCAATATGCAAAAAATAGAAATTTAGTCGATAATCCTGTTTTTATGAAGGAAGAAATTTCATGCTAAGCAAATTTTGGTGCTTAGCAGCTCAATGAAATTGGGCCCTGCATGACGGAGGTAGACTACAAATAAAACGGTTCCCCCAATTCTTCTTGACATCAAATAGCCACCATAATGTCTGTATGTAGCAATGGACCCTTGTGGCTTCGTTAAAAGAGCGGGCCAGAGGTCTCAGAAATGACAGATATGTTATTAATCGCAGTTATCTCAAATATTTTCTGGCAAATAATGCGGTCGTAAAAGTCAGGAAAGCCCATGGGTTTTGCATGGTATGGTAGCTCTTTTTTAGTACAGATCAACTGTCATATTATGTTTAATCCAAGTTAAAGACACTGGACACTAATGGTAATTATCCAAGACCAGTCTTCTCACTATAGGTGTTTCTCAACATATGCATAAAATTACAAATCTGTGAAAAGTTTAGCGCAATTGGTTGTTGAAGTTGTGAGATGACTATGAAAGAAAAAAACACCCTTGTCACACGAAGTTGTGTACTTTCAGATGCTTGATTTCAGCACCTCAAGTTCTAAATCTGAGGTCTCGAAATCAAATTCGTGGAAAATTACTTCTTTCTCGAAAACTATGTTACTTCAGAGGGAGCCGTTTCTCACAATGTTTCATACCATCAACCTCTCCCCATTACTCGTAATCAAAGGTTTTACGGTAATAATTCTTCTGAGTAATTACCAATAGTGTCCACTGCCTTTAAGGTGTTCATACAGGAACAGATAAAAATCGCAACGAATTTACTTTTGACTTTTACTTATTGTAAACTAAGTTGATTTATTTGAACAAGGCACTTCTAAACCACATTTTGGCTGGTCATTTTGTGGACCTTGAAATGTGTTTTTCGAAGATTGAGCATGACCCAAGGGCTATACGGTCAAACACAACACAATTCAAAACCCTGAGTCATAAAGATATAGCATAAGTTTGTTTATTTCTTTGTTTGTATGGTCGTTGGGGTGCTTGTTTTTTGTTTTTCGTTGAGGGTGTTTGTTCGTTTGATGGATGTGTTTGTTTGTTTGTTGTTGTTTGCTGGGATATTTGTTGATTGTTTGCTTGTTTAATGCTTGATTGTTTGCTGGAGTGATTTATTGTGTTTTGTCTCTTTTGCTGTTGTCATTGTCGTGTGGCGTTGTCGTTGTCCCTGTCGCAGCCGCTACCACTGAGGGTTTGTTGGGGCAGTGTAGCAGACTTCTTTAATAACTGTTGACTACATTTTGGCGGATGTATAGTGCCTGAGCCAAATGAGAACCCTCATAAAATGATGTGTTCTTAAACACTAATATTGTCACTTTTTAAAGGCAGTGGACACTATTGGTAATTACTCAAAATAATTATTAGCATAAAATCTTTCTTGGTGACGAGTAATAGGGAGAGGTTGATGGTATAAAACATTGTGAGAAACGGCTCCCTCTGAAGTGCCATAGTTTTCGAGAAAGAAGTAATTTTCCACGAACTTGATTTCGAGACCTCAGATTTAGAACTTGAGGTCTCGAAATCAACGATCCAAACGCACACAACTTCGTGTGACAAGGGTGTTTTTTCTTTCATTATTATCTCGCAAGTTTGATGACCGATTGAGCTCAAATTTTCACAGGTTTGTTATTTTATGCATATGATGAGATACACCAGCTGTGAAGGCTAGGCTTTGACAATTATCAATAGTATCAACTGCCTTTAATGATAAAGTTACAACAATTCAAATTAAATTTGGAATTTGTTTCTAACTGCATAAAAAACAAAGAGTCACCTATTCTCTGAATGTATCAAACAGTAGCTAAGAGGCAACTACCACACGGACATTTCGGGGTAACCTCATTTTATGAAATCTTACACTTTTTAAGAAGGCGACACCGCTTGCTAAATCACGAATTCAACCTTCAAGATCACCTAGTAAGGGGACTATGATGTTAAAGGCAGTGGACACTATTGGTAATTGTCAAAGACTAGCCTTCACAGTTGGTGTATCTCAACACATGCATGAAATAACTAACCTGTGAAAATTTGAGATCAATCGGTCATCAAAGTTGCGTGCTTTCAGATACTTGATTTCGAGACCTAAATCTGAGGTCTCGAAACCAAATTCGTGGAAAATTACTTCTGTCTCGAAAACTATGGAACTTCAGAGGGAGCTGTTTCTCACAATGTTTTATACCCTCAACCCCTCCCTATTACTCGTCACCAAGAAAGGTTTTATGCTAATAATTATTTTGAGTATTTACCAATAGTGTCCACTGCCTTTAAGAGGAAAAGATCTGTTACTGGATCCGGCCCTGCATGTCTTTCAAAGATACACTTCACAAGGGAAAGACATTTCGAACAAACCATACAAATAGGCCAGGTTGTTGTTTTGAAGTGGCGCCTGTAGAGAAAGTACAGTCACCTTTTGGGTGTATACAGATATCTAAACGTCCTGTATGGGTCGGTCGTTCCCCCGTTGTGTCCCTCGTCCCCTCCCCAGGGTGTTCAGTTGAACCAACACTGTGTCTATTGCTGGCATTTCTAATCGTTTATCAATGCCAACATGCTAAGCTGCAAGAGAAAGAACTCTCTCCAATGCCGAAGTTGTGTCCTCTTGTTATAAACCTGGAATTGGTTTGATGAGGGACACTTTGGAAGTACAGTCACCCACCGCCTAACTGGACAGGCCCCTCTGGCTGCACATTAGTCTTTTTACTTAAATTGTCAGAACAGTATAACAAAGGCTCGCCATAAACAATAAGCACGGCACTATATACCTTTTGGGTTGACATCAAATCAAGGGTCTACTTCTACCTCCATGGTTGTTGAAAAGAGCTTGAAACTATATATGTGTCGTCAAGTATTAGGTCGCATTGCTCATACGTTAAGGACCGTTTGTGTTAATACTAAATTCATATTTAAATTGTGAAGCGAAATCGCAACTTTTTCACAAAGGATTTGTGGTTGTTGCAAATATCTTGAAGCTCACATACTGGGTCGTCAAGGGTTGGGTTGCATTGCCTGTAAGTCTACAGGTGATGCTAAAGTAGTTATTTAAAGGCAGTTGACACTATTGGTAATTACTCAAAATAACTATTAGCATAAAACCTCACTTGGTAACGAGTAATGGGGAGAGGTTGATAGTATAAAACATTATGAGAAACGGTTCCCTCTGAAGTGACGTAGTTTTCGAGAAAGAAGTAATTTTCCACGAATTTGATTTCGAGACCTCAGTTTTAGAATTTGAGGTCTCGAAATCAAGCATCTGAAAGCACACAACTTCGTCTGCCAAGGGTGTCTTTTTCTTTCATAGTTAACTCGCAACTCCGACGACCAATCGAGCTCAAATTTTCACAGGTTTGTTATTTTATGCATATGTTGAGATACACCAAGTGAGAAGACTTGTCTTTGACTATTACCAATAGTGTCCAGTGTCTTTAAAAAGTGAAATCAGTTTGCAACTATTTCACATGGAATTTCTTTGCATTCAACTTCACAAGTTGTTACAATGAGTTCCAGGCCACACTACAAATATTGAAATGGAAGAAAAAATGACTAACTCTCAACTTCACAAGTTGTTACAATGAGTTCCAGGCTCAACTACAAATAATGAAATGGGAGAAGAAATGACAAACTGTTTGTATAAACAAGAGATGTTGAACACAGAGCAGCACTGGTTTACATCATCAATTTAAAATCTCAAAACGCAGGGAGGGTTTTTGGCAGTTAGTTTCGCACGTAGGTCATCGACCAATGTACTTTCTGAGAGTTCAAATCACCCCCATACGTCGTCGTCATTCTATGGTGAAGGGTAGTCTAGCAATCTGGGATTGTACGTGCCGCGGGGGCTGGTCCCTACACACTCAAGCACACAGACGACCGGGTACCACTGCCAGCTCACTACTAATCATTCAGATATTACAGCCCTTTGTGGCTGACATAGAAAAGTTAGCTTGTTGCTTCAGGGTTGCATCCTATTGTCTCACTTTTGTTGGCCTTTGCAAGGCTAAACCCTGGGTATTGTGACTTGCCCTTTTGCTGTGATTTATTTGATCAGGTAACCTGTGGCTGATTGTTAAGGAACTATTGTAGCACTCTATTTTATGGGGTTGAATCTGGAACAGCGAGATAAGACTTTTTTGGTAAGAATGATTGATTGAAAGGTGCGGATGGACAATACAAGGTATACATTCCCAACACAATTTTTTTAGTAATAGTTCTTGGTAAAGGCCAATGCCCGATAATCAGGCAGGATTCCCAGGTACGTGTGGTGACGTCACCAATCCCAAATTATGGTTAACTTTGTAATGTGTCCATATCAAATGCATACAATTAAACGTAGAATAGTTTATTGGCCAATGATTAAAAAACAATCACAGGAATTTGAAGTATAAGTCTGACATATAGAGCTATATATATATATAGCTCTGTGGTCTGACATTAAAAACTATAGTTATCCTAAATTACTACTATACAATAAATATACCGACCAGACTGCGTTTAACTGTTGCATATTCATAAGCTGTTGTCTGTACACGATGAGGGCGCTTTTGGTGTTTTCAGGTATTTTTTCATCGTAAAAGTAAAATGGTTTCATGAGTTGTGAATGTTCTTCCAAAATATTGAGTTGTTTTGTATTTTATTTTTTATTTTTGGTTGTTTAAGTTTACTTACTACTGTTCTCAGCTTATCACAACTTACAAAAGAAACATTGCGCCGGTAACTCCTAGTGTCGGGCTACGCCCCCTAGCTTTAGATCTCGAGAGTTTTTTTTTCAGGATCCTCGCTGTTCCCAAAAGTGCCACCTTCTGCAACAGAACTATCCTCACATTTGTCCCTGTTTCGTCTAGATGTTTCCCTATTAATATTTTGTATTTACAATTAATTGTAAACTAAAAGTACTGAGAAAGTTAAAACTATTTTCATTTCGTTAAAACATCATAAATTCTACATAGAATTGATATTCAATTGAGTGTTGGTCTACGCGATACCTCAACTCGCTAGTTTTTAGAGTAGAACAATTTGTTTAAAAAAAAAAGACGAACACGTTTTTTAGTCTAAAAAGTTTTACTTCGAGTTCTTTTTGTCCTTGCAAACATAATAAATAAATCATTCAAGAAGAAAAAAAGTAAGACTATTTTCAAAGATATTTCTTTAGATATTTTGATATAAAGGTATTTGATTTCGATCGATGTATCAACTTGTAGCGTTGAGACCCTGGGCCATACAGCCCAGCAATAGTGCAAGCTTTATGTGGCACAAAGAGTTCAACTCTGATAAAGCATGACCCTATGTACACGCGCAATATTTCAAGGCAAACCCCGCTCTAAGCCCAACCATGAAAGAAAAAGTGCAAGTGCATCTATCAAAAAAACCAACTTACAATCGCTCGCGTGATGGCTTTGTTTCAAACCAGCAAAACTGTTTCATCGTTTAACAAAGAAAGCAAACACTTTTGAAGTAAAATTTTCAGAATCCAGCCGGGGAATAAAAGATCAATTCTGCCATATATTTCAGAGAACAATGCTCATGTTTGGAAGGTTTTGACGGCGTTGCTCGCATGATTGGCTGCCGGTGAATACGAGCCGAATGCCCCAGGGCGGTTACGGGCAGTTTTCCTTTTACCTGTCGCCAACTACTTTTGAGCCGTCAAACTTTGTGGGCTACACCGCTACATTGTCAGAGCTAGTTCACAGTTGGACTACAACTAAGTTGGCGATCGTGAACGTGTTCATTCAGTCTTTTTGTACAGGCTGACAACACACCGGTAACTGAAGAGGGATTTGCGGCCACGATTGACAGCAGGAAAACGACGCCTCGCGGAGTTGAGGGGTGAATTTGAGCGCAATATTCAGGCGTAGATTTCAGCACAAAGCGTGATCATCCAATTTCTATCGTGGACGCGTTAATTTGGGGGTGCAAATACTGGACGTTAGATGACCATTCCCTTTGGCTTAAAGATGCTATGTCAGATTTTTGGCCCCCAAAATTAAAAAATAATTGTATGTTTATGAGTGAATGATTTTCAAAGAGTATCACCCGCTCTAACGAATTTTGTTTTAACTTTTACTTTTATTGGTCAGGAACCATGACAAAAGTTTAAAAAGTGTCTTTTAAAACACATAAGAATTGGTCACGTGATATATTGTCGGGATCCCGACAAAAACTAATTTTGAGCACTTTATTTCACTGCTACTAATAATTGGCGGACTTTTTCGAGCAATGGCTCAAATGAAAGCTTGTAACTTTCTCGACCCCCGTCATAATTGAAGTTTAAATCAAAATTGTTGGGTCAAATCGGCCAAAAATCTGACATAGCATCTTTAAAGGCACTGGATGGTTGTGGTAAAACGTCAAAGACCAGTATTCTGGCGAGACTACCGCGGAAATCGCGGGGAGATTCGGAACACTATCACCGCGACAGACCTTTCACGACTTGTCCACAAGTCTACGATTCGGGCTGTTCAGTTGAAAACCAATTTCAAACAATATAAGTTTCCATTTATGACATATAATTGCATTGATTCCTAATGGAAATAAGAAATAGTTTAATATAGCCCCCCTCCCCCCTAAGACCTGTATGGATTTGTATTTTCTAGATTTGTCCATTCTCGACAGATTTTACACTTTGTCGACAAAGAATGCACTTTGAATTCCTGAAGTCATGATCACTGCTTTGTACACTTAATAATCTGTCTGGTTATAAAGCACATTTTTGCAATCTATGATTCCTATACTGTTGAAAATAAAGTAACGCAGTTATCAATGGAGACACTTCCTGGACTAAAAAAAAAAAAAACACAAAAAAACCACTGAACCTAGATATAGAAAAGTACAAGTGACCCCAACCACAGCCCGCTGTTCAAACCCTTGAGTTACACACTAATAAGAGATAAGAAATGTATTTACAGATCGATGCATGACACGCAATTGTTGTATTTACTCTTGGCAACAGTTAAAACCTGTCCAATCATTCTTATCTATTGTCAAGAGCCTCGTACTTTGTGACCCAACATCTCCGCCTCTTCCGCCATGCTTAAAGGTACTGGACACCTTTGGTAATTGTCAAAGAGTAGTAGGCCTACTCTCACTTGGTGTATCCCAACATATGCATAACAAATCTGTAAAAACTTGGACTCAATTGGTCATCGAAGTAGCGAGAGATATTGGAAGAAAAAACACCCCGCGCTTTCAAGTGCATAAAGGCTTCAGGCCTGAAGTCTCATTTGAGTGAGAAGCTACCTCTTTCTCAAAAACTACCTTACTTCAGAGGAGGCCGTTTCTCACAATGTTTTATACTATCAACAGTTCTCCATTGCTTAATACCAAGTTAGTCTTAATACCAAGTTTTTCTTTATGCTAACAAATATTTTGGGTAAATACCGACAGTGCCTAGTGCGTTTACTGGATCGATGGTAAATGAGAAAAAAATGCACGTCCGCCTCAATTATTGAGGACCTCCCACTATCACTTGCCTTACGTCATCATGTAGAACTTTGTAAAGTGAACAGTATTTTGTAGCAACTATAAACATCGGCCAAGAACGTTGAAGAACGATTGCATATGCCACAATGAAAAATAAAAATAAACAACAATTTTAATAACTTATAAACAACAATTTTGATAACTTATCATTTTAAACTTTGTTCTTTCTTTTATACATGGCAGATAATTGATTTGCTGGTGGCGGCCCAACGTCTAGTCACTTCTGTGTTTATCAAACGTAATTTTAAAGGGCGCTGGACACTAACGGGAAATACTCAAGTTAAAGACACTGGACACTATTGGTAATTGACAAAGACCAGTCTTCTCACTTTGTGTATCTCAACATATGCATAAAATATCAAACCTGTGAATATTTGAGCTCAATTGGTCGTCGAAGTTGCGAGATAATAATGAAAGAAAAATGACCCTTGTCACTCAAAGTTGTGTGCTTTCAGATGCTTGATTTCGAGACCTCATAATCTAAATCTGAGGTCTCGAAATCAAATTCGTGGAAAATAAATTCTTTCTCGACAACTATGTTACTTCAGAGGGAGCCGTTTCTCACAATGTTTTATACTATCAACAGCTCTCCATTACTTGTTACCAAGAAAGTTTTTATGCGAAAAATTAATGTGAGTAATCACCAATAGTGTCCACTGCCTTCAAGACTAGTCTTAACTCTTTGTGAAATCCACTTCATTTGCACTATAAGAACATTAATATTGTGATGGAAGTTCTTATCATAGATAAGTGTTTTCTCCGTATTCGTCGATGACCGTTGGAGGGGGTCAAGTTCAGTGTTCTAGACCTTCTGAACTTACAGCGACGGACTGAGTTCAGTCAATCAATAAAAGCCAAGTACGAAGCTTTTAAAATAACTTTGTATCACTCATAAATCTTCGAGTGTGTAATGTTGAAAGTGCACTGTCAGTTGCCAGACACGTTGATAAACTTGATTCAACTTTGAGAAAATGTACTCCTGCACTGCAACTAGCACATAGTTAAATGCAGTGGACACTATTGGTAGTTACTCAAAATAATTGTTAGCATACAAACTTATTTGGTGACGAGCAATGGAGAGCTGTTGATAGCATAACATATTGTGAGAAATGGCTCCCTCTGAAATGATGTAGTTTTCAACAACGGGGTAAGGCATCTGAAACTCACACAAATTAATTTGTGCAATAAGGATGTTTTTTCTTTCATTATTTTTATGCAACTTCGATGACCAATTGAGTAAAAAATTTTATAGATTTTGTTTTATGTTGGGATACACCAAGTGAGAATACTGGTCTTTGACAATGTTCAATGCCATTAAAATTGGCGACTATAACACATGCAGAAACTCACTTCGTGTCAAAGAGAAAAAAAACCGTAAGGACTGTCCAAGGTCCCTAGTGGAAATTTTCTCAAATTTCGCTGTCCTTTCACACGAAACGCATCCTTGTAAAAAATACTGGTCTTTGACAATGTTCAATGCCATTAAAATTGGCGACTATAACACATGCAGAAACTCACTTCGTGTCAAAGAGAAAAAACCGTAAGGACTGTCCAAGGTCCCTAGTGAAATTTTCTCAAATTCGCTGTCCTTTCACACGAAACGCATCCTTGTAAAAAACTTCGCAACCATGCTAAAATTAAACAATGGACCCATGCTAAGTATGTGTAGTGTGAAAGGGTCTTCACATTGCATCCTAAAGTGTTATTCACACAACACCAATTTAACTAGGGCCCCTTGTTAAATTTTTGCATGGTTGTAAAACGTAGCAATGTTTGACAAGATTTCGCAAGAGAACTTGTCAACAGTGTTGTCCTTTCACACGAGGTACATTTTGTAAAATTGTACAACCATGCTATAATTTAGCAAGGGATCCTTGCTAAGTTGCTCTCCTCGTTTGGAAAGGGGCTTAAAGACAGTGGACACTATTGGTAATTAGTCAAAATAATTATTAGCATAAAACCTTACTTGGTGACGAGTAATGGGGAGAGGTTGATGGTATAAAACATTGTGAGAAACGGCTCCCTCTGAAGTGACGTAATTTTCGAGAAAGAAGTAATTTTCCACGGATTTGATTTCGAGACCTCAGATGTAGAACTTGAGGTCTCGAAATCAACCATCTAAACACACACAACTTCGTGTGACAAGGGTGTTTTTTCCTTTCATTATTATCTCGCAAGTTCGATGACCAATTGAGCTCAAATTTTCACATGTTAGTTATTTTATGCATATGTTAAGATACACCAACTGTGAAGGCTAGTTTTTGACAATTACCAATAGTGTCCACTGCCTTTAAGACAGACTTATCCTTGCAACCCCCCCCCCCCCCCCCCCACCCCTCATCCGCTAGATTGACTGCACAGGATGTACCAAGTAACCTGTGGTTTATATCTTGTCCTATTACTACACTCAGTAAATCTGACATTGTTTTTAATCTGACGCATATTTTGCAGTGAACCCTGAGGTGTTCCAAACCCGCCTCTTCCTAACGCGTCGAAATAAATCAAGTGATTTTGTGGGTTCCGTTTCTACAAAGTCATCACTGTCCGAAAAGATAAGGCGAGGTGATGTACTGTCATCCAGTATGTTTTTTCCGCAAACTTTAAAGGAACTGCCGTCGATTTCACCAAACTCTTCCTAACTTAGGAATAATCTTATATGACTTAAGACGATTCCAACCCTGCGCTGTAGCATGCAGACACTAAGATTAATCCTAAGTTAGGACAAGTCACTCGTCCTAACTCGAGATAAGACGAGTCCTAACTCTTTGAGAAATCGACGGCTGGTCCAGAACACCTTTGGTAATAATTTTTCAAAGACCAGTATATACCTTTATTATGGTGCAGCCATCTTGAATTTCTCACTTTAAAATCATTGTTACCAAACCGAGGCTGGAAGAACAAAAAAGACTGGTTCCTAATTGCAAGATGATTATTAGCATGCATTATTGTTATTCGATTCGAGGGGACATGACTGCGATGGAGGCAGCATTCTCACTTGACGTATCCCAATAGTAAAATAGAAAAATGTTTTATAAACCGCCATTTCATCAGGATTTCAGCGGTTTGTGGTGATACAATAAATATGGAAACGATGATTTGCAAATTAAAGGCAGTGGACACTATTGGTAATTGTCAAAGACTAGCCTTCGCAGTTGGTGTATCTCAACATAAGCATAAAATAACAAACCTGTGAAAATTTGAGCTAAATCAGTCATCGAACTTGCGAGATAATAGTGAAAGAAAAAAACACCCTTGTCACACAAAGTTGTGTGCGTGTTTAGATGGTTGATTTGAGACCTCAAGTTCTAAACCTGAGGTCTCGAAATCAAATTCGTGGAAAATTACGTCTTTCTCTAAAACTATGGCACTTCAGAGGGAGCCGTTTCTCACAATGTTTTATACCATCAACCTCTCCCCATTACTCGTCACCAAGAAAGGTTTTATGCGAACAATTATTTTGAGTAATTACCAATAGTTTCCACTGCCTTTAAAATCATAAACTAAACAACCATTCAATGACTGTGTGAACAGGTGTGGTTTTAGATGCTTCTCGAAAATAATATGCATAAACTAACAAATCTTTGACAATTTTGACTCAATAGATTCAAGAGAATAATAAAAAAACAAAACAAAAACACCCTTTTTTGCAAAAACTTGTGTGCTTAATAACAAGCTGCAGACCTGAAGTCTATTACTTGAGTGAGAAATTACCTCTTTTTCAAAATCATGCTATAAAGTCCTTACTCTATGTTCAGAGGGAGCCGTTACTCACAATGTTTTATACTACCAACCTCTCCCCATTACTCGTTATCCAAGGAGGTTTTTATGCTAACAATTATTTTGAGTAATTACTAATTGTATCCAGTGCCTTTAATGATTAATCTGGCGGTTATTTATATATCTGTGTTTAATAGGCCATATTTAATTACGTTTTAAGTTCAGTTTGCATTCATGTGGAGGCAAATGTCGCGTTGAAGACTGAAGTTCATTGAAAAGTACATACCCGTTACCCCCTTCCCACATCCGCTCACACCTCACAAAACAACAACACTAGAGGGCGATATTCGATCAGTTTGTCTTTGGCCCTTTTCGAGTTAAACCACGGCTTCGGCTTTGGATTCGTCTTCAATGAAGTCGCGCGGGTGTGCTTATAGTTTTAATAGTTTACACGAACATGTTAAGTTTAAGAGGGTTTTGATATTTTTTTTTTAGATCAAGTTGATATCATGACATGAATCCCTTCTCACTGTGAATGAAGATGTATGTAACATTAATATCTGTGAAAGATTCAGCTTCGATAGCAGCCGTCAAGTTTTGGAGAAAAAAGGTAAAAATCACAGAGCAAGGTTTTCAGGAGAGTCGCGTAATTTGTTGTACATGCTAACATAATTTTCGTCTTATCAAGACAAAAATTATTTTTGTGAAATTGTTTTACCCATTTCTCAAAAACGAAGCACCTCAGCAAGTAATGTTTTAAGAGAATCTTTCTACCATTACCGTTTAAGTTGAATGTCAATTGTGGACGTTTGTGTTTTGTGTCATACAAAAAGTACCCAGTAAACAAAACCCTTTATTTCGTAGCTCTTTCAAAACATCCAAGATAAGTTGTATATTTGCAATCAATCGTTTAATGTCA
Organism: Asterias amurensis; assembly: GCF_032118995.1. Classification (NCBI taxonomy): domain Eukaryota; kingdom Metazoa; phylum Echinodermata; class Asteroidea; order Forcipulatida; family Asteriidae; genus Asterias; species Asterias amurensis. The sequence continues at coordinate 2,077,333 of NC_092667.1, read as the reverse complement.
ATGACCTTAACCACTTACTGGCTACCACCTCATATCAATTCAAGATGCCCCCTAGAGAATAATACTTACTGGTTGTTACAAAACTAATATTTGGTTTTACTGACAAGAATTGTGGAGTGAAGGTGAATGGCCGACAGGTTATTGCCCCCAATGACGTCACGATCGGGTTAAAGAGGACAGAAAAGCAACAGTTAAACATTGTTTGCCAAATCACGGTTCCAGTTCGCTGAAAACGCCTAAAGCTCCTACAAAATGTCATCTTTACATTCTTTTGGTTGGTTGGTGTCTTTATTTGAATTGATTTGAATTTGTTATGGTTTTTGTTTGTGCTTCGATGTGTTCTCTATACTTTATGGGTTTGTATTTATAAGGGTTGAGGCCTAGTCAATCAAGACCCAATACACCAGCGATCGAACAGCTTATTTCCATTTTAGATTGTGCCAACCCAGCTTATTAATCATCAAATGTTCATCATCACTTGCTAAGCACAGACACGTAATGCTTACCAGCCAAAATTACATTGTTGTGACTCGTGCCACGATAAATGTTCGCTAAGCAAAGAAATGTTGTCAAGCAGTAGTATCTGCTTAACAGCTTTATGAGATTGGCCCCAGCAGCTGGCATGACTGTACGTCACTCCGGAGTAGACCAATCATAACGCAGAAGAAAGCCCACGTCACTGCAAGTTTATTCATTGATATCATTGTACCTGTCTGTTTCGGTCAATGGCTAGTGCTCAACCAACGCCACTCTTAGACAGGTCAAATGATATAAATGGATAAACTTGCAGTGACGTGGGCTTTCGTCTGCGTTATGATTGGTCTGCTCCGAAGTGACGTTTATAGTAATGTCATGTTGGTTAGAGTCAATATTGAGGGGCTGGGTTGGTTAGAGTTAATTTGGAGGGGCTGGGTAATATTTATGAGGTTTGTGTTTTAAAATAGTTTCTCAGCACTGCAAGCTAAAAATAAATTACATTATGCACAAAAACTGTATTTTACTCAAGCTCTACTTGTGCGAGGTTACCCCAAACACTTAAAGAATAACACTAGGCAACCCAGATTCTTAAAAATACCATACCAACCCTGACCCCTCTACCCCAGGCAACCCAGCCCCTCCAAATTAACTCTAACCAACCCAGCCCCTCAATATTGACTCTAACCAACATGACATTACTATAAACGTCACTTCGGAGCAGACCAATCATAACGCAGAAGAAAGCCCACGTCACTGCAAGTTTATCCATTTATATCATTGTACCTGTCTGTTTCGGTCAATGGCTAGTGCTCAACCAACGCCACTCTTAGACTGTATGGGATGTGATGTTGTTTTGGTGTATATTTGTACGTACTGTGATTTGACTGCGAATCTCAAAGTGAAATGAATGCGAGGTCAAAGGTGCATTTGGAAGGATCCTGACGTAAGGTCGGCAAGGAAGGTTTCTGGTGTAAATGATAAGCCTCGAAGTGTGACGTCAGATGTTTCAGCTCAGCTTGAACCCATTTTGGTAGGATGTGCTAACAGATTTGAAAGTGTTTTTAACATGCGGTATATAGCCATATTTCTCAAGTTGTTTTAATTAATAACTTTATTAAGAATCTCCTTTGTTGATAGAGGGCGGTATACAAATGTTGAAGCGCCGAAAGTGTTCCAACTAGAGGGCGCTATAAACCGGATAATTATTTATGAGTTGGAAGAGGAGGTTGAGGGTTAGGGGGCGGTTTGTGTTTTATCACAGGAGGTATAGGGAACACAAAATACAAAGAGAGATCGACCCCAACTTACTGTTACAAATGATAATTTGTATTTGTATATTAATAGTGTTCAGTCGTTCACTGACCAGAAACACAACCAGTTGGCGTAAACCAACACAATTTTACAAAACATTTACAAAACAAAGAAGAAATCAGTAATTAAGCGGCATACATGCACTAAGTATGCACTTAAATTCTGGGCATATCTTCCACAGTCGCTGAAATAAGTTTTAAGTCGTTAGAAAACAATTTGCAGGTAAATTTCACTGTAATTTTGTAGTTTTCGTCTCATCCAAATTTATGACTACGCGGCCACAGCTTATTATGCACAACTCAAAATTATAATAAGTCTATTTTAATAATTTGATTGATTTATCGCTGACAAAGGAGAACTCCCTGTTGCGCTGTTTCTTTGTGACTCAATGAGCCGAGTTTTTATTGGCGTTAGTTCCGTTCTGTGAAGGTTGCACCTTCTTGGTTATAACACCCGGCAGCATTTCAGTTTGTCAAGAGATGGTCTGCAAAATGTTGGCGAGCAAACTGCTGGGTGTTGTTGGTATATTTATGATGGCAAACTACGCTGCGGTAAACGGGCGGTGTTGGAAGTCATGCCTCCCAACTTGGAGGCAGTGGCAAGACAAATGCTACAAGATGCATGATGCCGACGTTACATGGGCAGAGGGCGAGCAGATTTGTGTTGAGTTGGGTGGGGTGATGGTTGTACCTCAATCCGAAGAAGAGTTACAACACCTCCTCAACATGTGCAACTGCGACACATTCTGGATTGGTTGCAACGACAATGCTGTTGAAGGTTTGTACACAATTCTAGAAACACAGTGGTTAGCTTTACTTTATGACATAATACTTCGTTGTATTTCCGGGGTCGAGAGACACAACGTAACTTTTACAATTCTAGCCTTGATTTAAGAGAAATGAAGGATCGGTTGAACTGCCTGCCTAATTAGTAATTGTTTTAAACAATGATGTAATCAATCAATCACACCAATCAAACGTAATTTGTACAGTGCCTAATTTAAAAGTTTGCTCAAAGGCGCTGAGGCACAGAAGAAATAAAAAGTCATTGATGGTAGGCATGAAACAAGTGGGCTTTCAGAAGTGCTTTGAATGTGTTGAATGATGTTGTGTCCCTGGTGTGATTGGGAAGTTTATGCCAAAGCTTGGGTGCATATACCGAGAAGGCTCTATCAGCAAAAGTGATGTGACTTGTTCTTAGACTTTTTTTGTGATTGACTCGCTTCAGGTACCTGGGTGTGTCTGGATGAAGGTACTATTGGCATGCAAGACAAGAGATGGAAGGATGGTGAGCCAAATGATAGGCACAACCAAGATTGCGCCCGATGGTGGTCTTCAGGCTGGGATGATATGGGTTGTGAAAGCACACACAAGTTAATCTGCCAGCGTCCAGTACGAGCACCAGTACTGTGAAAGGTTGCTCAATATTCTGGGCGAGTTACTCTTTATGAAGATTATTCAGGCACATTGCCGTAAAATCTCTTGAAATTTTGCTGTTTGGAATTGCTCCTTATCCTTGTTTAAGAATGGTTAACATTCAATAGAGTGCGTTCTAATTAGTGAGTAGTGATTGAACAAAAACAAATATTTTTCTTCTGGAAATACAACCAGCGAAGTATGCAGTTTTTGTGGAGTCAAAAATTTGGTTCTACAAAATAGAGTGCCGTGTTTTGTCATGAAATAACACAAAAACATACAAAGAGATATATAAGAGAATCAGTATACTGCTTTTAAAATAACTTTCCAATCATATTAATTTCTTAACGCTGTTAATGGTCAGCGCCCGATCCAAAGGAAACTTGCCCCTTTCAGTGGTTAATTCATTCGCTTTGTGTTCATCTTTTGTTAAACACCAAGCTATTGTACTTAGTAAACTTTGCTAATACACAAAAAGACAGATGTTGTATGGGGTAATCCATCTTAAATATCTTAACCAAACTGTTTTAAAAAAAAGAAGATTAGTTTAGTTTCTCTTCGAAATATCTTTTAATACACATGAAGGCATACATTAGTTAAATCTTACGGGTACACAAGTTTAACAAAATGACGGCCCTGGCAAAGTTGTCACTGTCACTGTCGTTGTCACTGTCTCCTATAACGACTACATTGAATAAACCAACCGGCTCTCACAAAGACATCACCTCAAGTTTTTAAGAAGAGACAGTTACATGGTGTTTCCATCAGACTAAATTGATATGTAATAAATTATTGTTGTAAAAATATAAGTACTATGTAATACCGATGATGTTTATGTTTTAAAATCATTTCTCAGCACTGCAAGCTAAAAAATAAATTACATTATGCACACAAAACTGTATTTTACTCAACTTCTCTAATGACTTGTGCGAGGTTACCCCCAACACTCCAAGATTAACCCAAGGCAACCCAGATCCTTAAAAAACCTTACCAACCCTGACCCCTCTAACCCCAAGAAACCATGCCCCTCAAAATTAACTACAACTAACCCCAACCCCTCAACCTGACATCACTATACGTCACTTCGGACTAGACCAATCATAACGCAGAAGAAAGTCAACGTCACTGCATGTTTATCCATTGATATCATTGGACCTATCTGTTTCGGTCAATGGCTACAATGATCAACCAACGCCAAGTTGAGACTGTATGGGATGTGATGTTGTTTTGGTGTATATTTGTACGTACTGTGATTTGACTGCGAATCTCAATGTGAAATGAATGCGAGGTCAAAGGTGCATTTGGAAGGATTCTGACGTAGGCTCAAGGGAGGTTTCTGAAGTAAATGATAAGCCTCGAAGTGTGACGTCAGATGTTTCAGCTCAGCATGAACCCCTTTTGGTAGGATGTTCTATCAGATTTTGAATCGCCGAAAGTGTTTTTGATATATGCATATTTGTTGTTTTATTCACAATTTTATTAAGAATGTCTTTTGTTGATAGAGGGCGGTATCAAATGTTTGAGCGCCTAAAGTGTTTAAACTAGAGGGCGCTATAAACCGGATAATTATTTATGAGTTTTTCCTAAAAATGCTATCCCTATAATTCTATTATTAAATTTTATAACTTGTTATTAATTGAATTATTGCTGTAATTGGAGAACTCCCATCAGTTGCGCTGTTCTTTGTTGGCGTGTTTTGATTGGCGATGGAAGGATCTTGGCACGGTTCCGTTCTGTGAAGTTTACACCTTTTTAATTATAAAACCTGGCAGCAATTTCAATTTGTCAAGAGACGGTCTGCAAAATGTTGGCGAGCAAACTGCTGGGTGTTGTTGAAAAAAAAGACTAAACCATCAGCTTTTCTGTGATCATCAATGTTCGAATCACGTGTAGCCTATAGTATACCCGTAGGTTAAAGGCAATGGACACGCTTGTACAAATTAAAACAGCATAAAACAAGAGGAACAACTAATCATTTCAAAAAGAGAAGTACAAAAATTACTTTAACTGCTCTTTAAAACCTTGCAGGGTCGTGACCGAGTGATAAAGGCCCTCGTCTTCGACCGGGCCTTTATCGCACGTCCACGACCCTGCCCCTTTTATTCCCTTATTACAAAACTAATACAATATTGCAAGAACATTGCACCAAGAAAGTACGATATTGATATTATGATATTTGTATGAGGAAAACACAAAATCAGGCGGTCATAAAAGTGTAGTGCGCCCTCTTTGGACCGCTTTGCTTCCTCTTCGCTGATTGGCTTAGAGTTTTACTGCAGCAATTACCAGCGAAACAACGGTCGCTGGTTCCGGTTTCTACGTGGTTGCACAATTTCCGAAAAGCTAAACGCCAGCAGAATCATGGAGGTAGAATTTTTTTTTTTTCCACGTGTTTTGAGTATATGAATGCCGGATAATTAACCTGTTGAAAAGCTTGAATTCCTTGAATTCTCCACTCCAAAAGAGGTAAGAAAGGAAGAACAAAAATTGAGAGGTAAAGATGACAAATTGGGTCGCAATTTTTTCACACAATTTGACATGTGGTGTCAACTGGTACGTGTGTATTGAAGTTGATTGACGTACAAGACAACACGTCCGTCGGACAACTCTATACGGTTTGGACAACTCGACAGGTGAGGCAATTACAACTCGACGGTCAGTGAGTCAACTCGACGGACGGATTTCTAAGACAAGTCAACAGTTGAGTGGCTGGTCTCTGTTATTTTAATGCTGACAAGCTGTATTATAAATACTGTATTTTTTTTCAGTAGTTCTTTCTTTAATTTTAGAGTGGGAGGGGATACTGGAGCTGGAGCATCCAGTGGAGGGACAGAGCAGAGGTATAATTTTGTACTTGTTGTAGAATTGGTTTGATACTGTCATGTTTGGGAGCGCCGTGGGAGTCCGTCACTTTTGCATTTTTTTCACAAACAAAACCCCAACAAGTTGTATACCATTGGAAAGAGGATAGCAAAAGCAATTCAATTCAATGGAGTTCATTTCAATAGATAGTTTGGGCATGTTTGGGGAAGTTAATATGCTCATTTTATTTTTTAACGTGACAGAGCAGAGGAGAGCATGGAGAGGGACGTTTTGAGTTTGTCAATTTCTTACTGATTAAAATAGTGAAACTGCTCCTGATTAATTAATAAGTGTAAGACATAATTAAGACATAATAAAGTTGACATAATTGATTTCAGTATTCATTTCCAATGGGAAACTAGGTAAAAATTGTGTCATGTTTACATATTTTATTTTTAATTAAAGCCTAATTTATTCACAAAAAGGTAAACAAATTAAAATACATTACATGCAGCATGAGTATAATGTTTTTTAATTCACAGGTACCTCAAGTCTTTAAGATTCAAGCAAGTCAGTTTTCAAAGACATGTTAGCTGCATAGGCTAATTAACCGTTAACATGGCAACTGAAAACATGCATTTTATGTCAATAAACAAATGCTAATCAAGAAATATAGGAATTTGTTTGGCAAAAGGTTTTTAAGTATTCTAACAAATATCAGTTCACTGAGTAGGGCTTATTATGTTTACTTCTCTGTTTAAAATGACTCAAATTTTAAGCCATTTTTTTTCTTTTTGGAAAGTTTAAATAAACATTGCCAAATATCTTAAAAGGTAGCCTGACCATTTTACGTCACACTTCGAGGCTCGTGAATGAGTCAGTGGCCTCGAGCCTGCGTTAATATTCTGACATTCACCTGGTACCTATTCATTTTGCAAAACAGATTTACATATAAATCAGTATATCATATAAGTCGGTATCCAATCACTGGTTCTGAACCAAAACCTGTCCGACAGGGGACCAGGCTACTATCAAAGCAGCTGAGGTGATAGGGGTAACATGAATGATAGCGCCCTCTGGTGGTGAGTGGTTCTAGGGGTGATGGCGGTTTAGATAGCGGTTAGGTTTTCGTGACTATTTGCGTTCGTGACTACACATCTGGAATGTCTGAGAACCAAAATAGGACACAGAAGTCAGGTGGCGTAGTGGTATCTTCTTGCCTTCCACCTCAAGGATCTCGGTTCGAATCCTGCCAGGGGTACTATGTAAAGTGGATTGGGTTTTCAGGGGACCAGTCTACTGTGGTATCGGTTACAGTCCTGCCGTCGATTTCACAAAGAGTTAGGACTCGTCTTATCTCGAGTTAAGACGAGTAACCCGTCCTAACTTAGGATTAATCTTAAGGTCTGCATGCTACAGTGCAGGGTTGGAACTCGTCCTAAGTCCTAAGATTAGTCTTAAGTTAGGAAGAGTTTTGTGAAATCGACGGCTGACTGATAGCGCAGTTCGTGAAATGAGCAGTTTAGATAGTGGTTGGGCTTACGTGACTGCTTGCAATACTTGTTTAGGGGCCATTTATTTACTAGCACAGAATCGGTCTTTATATATTTTTAGACACGCAAAACCAAAACGAATTTCACTGTACTAATATTTGTTTGGTACAAGTGACAATAAAACATTATTCTATATACACAAACATGTTCGACCAATCATAGATTGCGTAAACTCTCTGTGGTATTTATTATTTAGGCAATAACATTGTGAGAAGCCAGTCGGTTGGTGGCCGCTGTTAATGGACTGAACCAAAGTGTTCATTTTGAGGGTCTGCAGGGTTTGTTAGGATTAGTTTTCATGGGTCTTGGTTGGGATTAACTCTGAGGGGTTGGGGTTGGTTTGGGGTTGGGGTTGGTTTGGGGTCGGGTTGGTGAGGGGTCAGCGGGGTTGGTTTGGATGAAGTTTGAAGAACCAGGGTCGCTTTGGGGATAAATCGCGATATATCGATATTTCGATTAAAACCAATTCCATCCGATATCGAAATCGTGTCCAACTTAATATCGCGATATTCGATAATATCGTGATATCGCCCAAGCTTAGTTCTATGACAGAAAATACATCACCTCCGATATGTAACTACATTTGGGCAATTCCATGGTCAGTCGCATTACACTTTTCAGTGTCATGTCTCGATCTTGGTGCTAGAAGTTCTATGTGAGATATTATTTCCACTAAGTTTATAGACTGATTTGTACTTGACACCCAAGGCTTTGAATTGATAATATTAGAAATGTTGTGGGACATGGTAAAAAACACACTCACATAATTCAAAAATGTCCTCTATCAAAAAGCTTGCGAAAGTGTTACTATATGTAACACACAACTCTTATACATGAGTATCCAACAGGATACTTATAAATGGTCAGCAACTTGAACTTTAAAGGTACATGTATACATGGCAACACCATGGTCAGTCGCATTACGGTCAGTCGCATTACAGTTTTCCAGACAATGTAGCCACGCCTACATGGAGCCCAAGCTGAGGTCTTATTTGGCAAAATTGGGTTCATTCCTTGTCAACAACTAAAAATAAATTGGTTTCATATGTTAGCTATAACTTCTAAGTGGTAGGAAAGTTGTGACAAAAAATTGATTTTTTGGTGTCATGTCCATGTTTGCTTGGAATTGCCCATGCATTTCTATGCACATGCGGAAGCAATCCGCTGACGAAGATAAACTTTGGTGCCCTGTTATAGCATACTTGAATTTTACACACCTACCAAGGAGCTACATGAAAACACTGTTCACAACTCTTTATCACATCGATCCAACCGCTCAAACCAACCTCAACTGGTACTCTTTCTCGTTGGATTGTCAAAGTTATACTACCAGCTACAACCTCTACTGCCCAGCCGCGGGGGCATCTGCAGTTCAACCATATTTTCTAGGCGAACTGTTGACGGGAGCACAATTAATAGCCCCACGGTTTACACTCGGCCATACCACAGGTGCGCCTAGTACCTGTACGCTGGCCGTATCACACCCCCCTCTACCAGTTACTGCTTCGGTCAAAAACAAGGAGTATGAACGGGGTCTGCCTGGTCCTGCAGTTCAACCAGATTTACGTTGACGGGAGCACTAAATAGCCCCCCAGGTTCACACTCAGCCATACCACAGGTGCACCTAGTACCTACGCTGGCCGTATCACACCCCCCACTACCAAATGCTGCATTGGCCAAAGCTCAAAAAACGAGCAGAATGACCTCTTTTTCAGGTGTTCCCTTTACAGATACTATGCAGGCAGCTTGTTGGAAAACTCCTCAACTCTCACTCTTAGTTAAGGCTTCCTTTCTAGGGCTCCACACTTCACTTACGCCCCCCCTTCAGTTTGGGACTCGGTGCTTCTCTGCATATATGTAGGTATCGGAGGTGAAGTGTTTTCTGTTATATAATCTCCCTAAATCTGTAGGGATTTCCTATTCTAATTAATAAAATACCCGCCTCCGAAACCATCCCGCTCAGATCAGTATCCTAAAAATAAACCAGAAGGTGAAATAAGAAGGACGATTCGTATGGGCTACTTGGTAGGTGCAGTGTGTTTGGATGACCTCATAGCCTTTGTTTTTGTGTCAGCGGATTGCTTGCTCATGCGCATAGAAATGCATATGTATCGGAGGTGAGTATTATCTTAAATAAAATAGGAAATCCTTACAGATTTACGGAGAATTTCTTTGAAATGCAATTTCCTTGACTTTGTTATTAGAAAGGTCACAATTGAATGTAATTTTCCTTATTTCCCTGGGCATGCTGGGTGGCATAACTATTCTAAGAACATCAATTCTAGAATTGTGTACAAACCTTCAGTTTGAATGTCGTTGCAACCAATCCAGAACCCTGGCCATTGGCAGCTGCAAATGTTGATGAGGTGTTGTAACTCTTCTTCGGATTGAGGGACAACCATCACCCCACCCAACTCAACACAAATCTGCTTGCCCTCTCCCCATGTAACTTTGACATCGTGTACCTTGTAGCATTTGTCTTGCCACTCGCTCCAAGTAGAGGGGCATTGCGGTGTCCCTCCAGTGCTTGGGGCTTTCTTCCAACACCGCCCGTTTACAGCAGCGTAGTTTGTTATCATAATTATACCAACAACACCCAGCAGTTTGCTCGCCAACATTTTGCGGACCATCTCTTGACAAATTTAAATTGCTGGCCTATATAAAGCAAGGAGGTGCACACTTCATTTAACAGATCCTTAATTACTTTTAAAACACGACTCATCGAGTCACACAAAGAAACAGCATAGTTGCCATAAAAAATATACCAACATGAACAACACCCATCAGTTTGCTTGCCAACTTTTTGCCGATCATCTCTTGACAAATTTAAATTGCTGCCCGGTATAAAGCAAGGAGGTGCACATTACATTCACTTCACAGATTCTTAATTACCTTTAAAACACGACTCATCGAGTCGCATAAAGGAACAGCGCAACAGCAAAAAATGCCTCTATGGAATCAACTCCAGGATCAAAGCACTCCATTAAAGCTTGTATTTCCCAAAATCAAATAGTGTTTTTCCCACACTTCACTTTACAGGTCCTTAATTACCGTTTTAAACACGACTCGTGAAAAAGTGCAACAGCAGCAAACTAATCAAAATAGCCTAATTATAGAATTTTGAAAAAAAAAAAATACCTATTATAATTTTGAGTTGTTCATAACCAACTGTAGAACAGTGAGCATTTTAGATGAGTTAAAATTTAAACCATTGCTAGAGAAAATGACTTGCAAAATGTTTTTTCTTAGACTAGAAATTTATTTCAGTGACAGAAGATAGTAGACTAGAAATTTATTTGAATGACAGAAGATAGGCCCAAAATCCGAGTGCACACTTTAGAAGGTATACAGTTCATGAGAGAAACTCTGCCCCTTAAAAATACGCACACCATTGTTGAGACCTGACCTCCCCCCCCTTGGTTATATGGATTGGCCCAGCTTAGGATATCAATGAATATGACTCCCAGGTCATAACATTAAATGAAGCAATGGCTTTTAAGGCCCGGTCACACAGGCCCCGATAACGAGAACGAAAACGAGAATGAAAACGAGAACGATAAAAATGCACGCTCGCGATTGGTTGAATTGCTCCCCGCGGAATAAGCCCACGCTCATTCAACCAATCAAGGGCGTGCATTTTTATCGTTATCGATTTCGTTCTCGTTATCGGGGCCTGTGTGACTGGGCCTTAATTGTCATTAGTGGATTAATTAATTGAAACTCAATTGCCAATAACAACAAGACTCATGCAGTCAACACAAAGAACAGTGCAACGAGGAGTTCTTCAATTTACAGTGATAAATCAATAAATAAGGGAATAAAAGGGTAGCTTCTAGTTATTTCACGGCCGTTTAAAACAGGCAGGGTCGAATTGCTGTATGATAAAGGCCCGAGCAGACGGCGAGGGCCTTTATCACAGCCCTAATAATAACAACTAGATAGACATGATGGCAATGGGGCACAAATGCCAAGCTGTTTCGACAACATTTCTTTTCTTAAAAAATCACTGAACTAAATATGAAAATCTTTTTGTTTTCCCAGCAATTATGTTGTTTTTAGCCCTTTAAAAAAAAAGAATTTGAATTATGCCATTTCCCAACTTTAAGATGCAAAAATGGAAAAAAAAATTTTTTTCATGACAACATGACGTTATTTCACAAATACAAGCACTTTGCAAATCAAACGACCTACCAAGTTTCAACAAGAATTCACTAATACTTTGGGAGAATATACAACAAAATTTGCACCTTTGATTGAGTACCAACCGCTTCTCTATTTGTTATTTTCCTCTAGATATCAAAATGCAATTGGAGAATAAGAAGTCTAATCAGTTTCATTCTGAGCCAGGACGCATCAAAAGCCTCGCTGGGCAGCTTCAGAACACTCTTAAAAATCATCAAGACGTCAAAGAGTATCAGGCAAAGGTAAGACAACATTTTGTTATTCTAAGCGTGAGTGGAATACAATCTAGTTTTCAGTGTCATGTTAGTCATTAGTGTTGGTTCCCATGCAGGCTCTCCAGTTGTGTAGTCACAAACAGATAGTTAAGAAAATTTAATTGATGTAACACGTCGAACCACTCACCACCAGAGAGCGCTATCATTCTTGTAACAGCTATGTTGCTGTTAAAGCCATTATACACTTTCCGTACAGAAAAGAAAAAAAAAGTTCACAGACTTACAAATAACTTACAGGGTTTACAGAAGGTAATGGTGAAAGACTTCTCTTGAAATATTATTCCATGAAATGCTTTACTTTTTGAGAAAACATTAAAACAATATCAATTCTCGATAGCGAGAATTACGGATTAATTTAAAACACATGTCATGACACGGCGAAACGTGCGGAAACAAGAGTGGGTTTTCCCGTTATTTTCTCCCGACTCCGATGACCGATTCAGCCTAAATTTTCACAGGTTTGTTATTTTATAAGTTGTGATACACGAAGTGTTGGACTTGGACAACACTGTTTACCGAAAGTGTATAATGGCTTTAATGGTTGGTTAGGGGTAATTTCACACAGTAATTTTGAGAAGTTGAGTAAACATGACTTTTTGTGCAATGTATTTATTTTGAGCTTGCAGTGCAGAGAGAATAAAACACGAACATCATCAATATATTCTTACATTGTACATCAGTTGTTTATAACTAGTATCAATTAATAGTCTGACGGATACACCATTTAATCGTCTCTTCTTGAAAATTTGAGGAGATGGCTCTGTGAGAGCCTTTTTTTTTCCCAGTGTTGTGTGCTCTAAAGTAAAACAATGACAATGACAATGGCGACAATGACAATGGCGACAATTTATGTGCTAGCTGTGTAAGCGAAGAATGCCCAGTAACATGGACAAGCGAAAACTCCCTACTAACCTGTGAATTACGCTTGAGAGTCTCGTAATTCCCTGCTCTGTAAGCGCCGATTCTTTGCTTTAGGTAAGGCCAAACAAAATAATATGTGTGTTTCCTATTACACTGGCCAAAAAATTAGGGTCGGTAGGGACGAAAACACATTTTATTTTGTTGAATTATTTTATTGCTTCAAAACTTGGGGTAGGAACGAATGTTAAAAATATTTTTGCCCTTGCATGTAAATTTCCTGTAAATTCAACGATGTCCAAGTTCGACTCGAAAATCTCTTAAAATGACACATAAAATAAGCCCCAAAAATCAACCGTTCCGAGGTCTGTAAATTTCACGTAACACAAAAGCAGATTCTACGCCTGTAGTCGTTGTTACTTTGCGAGCGACAATAAAATACAAGAAACATTGAATGCTAGAGGTCGTTTTGGAACGATGCAATAGCGTGAGATAAAACGCCCTCTATTGGTAAAATCTACGCGAACCGGCAATAAACGCATTGAGACAAGACTCGACGTGTCACGTTGGAACTTTAGCGCGTTTCCAGGCGGCGCAAATGAGAGGGCGTAGCGCAGCCCGTCGGCGTACATCGCTCAATCAACATCTGTTGTGCAATCTCAAGATTGAGCAGCGCAATTAACAGATTGCTAGCATTACAAACTCGCATGCAGCGACCTCCCAACACACGCTACACGCCGTCCGTCCGACTTGCAATAGTAGTATTGATGATCAACCATGGATCAACGACATATTTTCTCGTAAGATAATGCGTATTTTCTAATGCTTTATTTTAAATGTGAAAATATTTTAGAAAAAAGGAAACATTAAATATAAAAATGTTAAAATCGTGCGGTATTTTGTCATATGGGGAGTGGGATCGATCATCAGGGTTGTTTTATTTTATTTTGTCTGTAAATGTATAAAATTCCATAGGGTCGGCATGTTTTTCTAGGGTCGGTCGGGTAACGGGAAACACACACATTATTTTGTTTGGCCTAAACAGAGCCATGAAATTGGGCCCAGTTGTTGAGATGTTGAGACTAAACCAACCGGCTTTTCCAGGCCCATCGTTTGTTCAACACTGTTCATTTAAAGTATACAATACATCTAAAATGTCTCAACTTAAATTTGGAAAATATTCAGATCATTGAATTTCAAAACTTAATTACAATAATATGAAATCGCAAAAACTTCACATCAATATAGACCTTTATCATGGTGCAGCCATTCTTGATGTAACCAAACTGAGACTGGAATGAGAAATAGTCTGGCTCCATTTTGTACAATAAATATTAGTATTCATTACTGTTATTGGATACAGGGCACATGGCCGAGATGTTGACATTTTGATATTAGTCTACAGTTGTATGATGGTGTGATTTTATTATGATTTTTGAATTCTATAATATGGGTATTTGCAAGAAGAATATCCATAATGCCATATAGTCTTTGGGATGATGTAATTTTAAACACAACAAATGGCGTGTTGTTTGATTAGAAGGGGGACCTTTTCTGAAGTTTCTTCACTAATTTTTGGTGAAGTAGATTTTGTCCAATGAAACAATGCTAGCATAGGTTTCTGACTTTATTAATGTTCAAATTCCTGAACATCCATACAGTTATTAATTAGTTACACTGAAATTTGCAAATCCTTCATACAAATAGCTGCTGCCTAACTACAAGATCTTTTTTATTTGACCGATTATTGGATTAGAATATCATTTCTCCCATCACACTCCCTACTCCCTCATACGTTGCCTTGAATCGGTCGAGATGGTCTTTGAAAAATGTTTGTAACCGTCTGTTATAAAATGCATACATGGGTAGAAAGATGTTGTAAAAGTAGAATACAATGATCCACACAAACACGCCTCGAAATTGCACCGTTTTCCTCTTACCTCTTTGACGAACACGGTCGGCCATTTATGGGAGTAAAATATCCGACTCCCATAAATGGTTGACCGTGTTAGTTCACAAAGTAAAAGGAAAACCATATGCAATTTCGAGGAAAATTTGTGTGGACCATTGTATTCCACTTCTAAAACATCTTTCCAACCATAATGCATTTTATAACAAATGGTTATAAACGCTTTTCAAAGACCAACTCAACCGATCCAAGGCAACGTGTTCCTTTAACATGAAATTAAAGAACAAACCAAAGAAATCACCTTTTGTCAAATTAGCAGCTCCTTTTTGAACCAACATTACTTCATTATTTCAAACAGTTATGAAAACAATGACAACATTTAATTATATCAATGGTACTCAGTAATTGAACTATTAAAAAAGTATAAATTTATCTCAATTTGATAGCTCTTACTTACTGACCAGGAAACATTATAGCAAGATGTAGAAGTAATATAAACCAAAATTGCCCAATTAACTGCTCCACTTTGAAAAAATGTTTTGGAAAACAAATTTCAAATAGTTTTATAAGAATATCAAGATTGATAACTCTATACAACTTTTTAAAAGTTTTTTAATAATTACCAAAATCTTCCAAGTGCTTGCTTAGTGTTTTGCACAAGATTACCACAAAGCGAGTGTGCAGTTAATCATTTAAAGAGGCACGTGCCGTCGGATTTGATGCCTTGGGCTATAAAAGCATTTGTTATGAAATGAATATGGCCAGAATAATATTTTAAAAGTAAATGTAGTATACTGATTGACATAAATATTCCTTGAATTTGCATTTTTTATTTTTTTTTTGTTATTTCATGACATAACACGGCCTGCTTTCTTGTAGAACAAAATTTTACAAAATCATTCGTTTCCCTGGTTGTATTTTTTCAAGATGCAATATTTTGTTTGTTCAGTCATCACTACTCACATATTACGACACACTATGTGTGTTTAACTGCATGGACAACTCTTGTTTTTTTTATTAGGGTAAGAGGCAATTCTAAACAGCAGAGTTTCAAGAGATTTTTAAAGACACTGGACACTATTGGTAATTGTCAAAGACTAGTCTTCACAGCTGGTGTATCTCAACTATGCAAAGTTGCGAGATAATTATGAAAGAAAAAACACCCTTGCCACACGAAGTTGTGTGCTTTCTGATGCTTGATTTCGAGACCTCAAATTCTAAACTTGAGGTCTCGAAATCAAAGTCGTGGAAAATTACTTCTTTCTCGAAATCTACGTCACTTTAGAGGGAGCTGTTTCTCACAATTTTTTATAATATCAACCTCTCCCCATTACTCTTAATCAAGAAAGGTTTTATGATGATAATTATTTTGAGTAATTACCAATAGTGTCCACTGCCTTTAAGGCAACATGTCCCTGTTTTCTTCATAAACAGCAGTTTGCCCAGAATATTGAGCAACCTTTCACAGGAGCTACAGTGCTCTTAGTGGACGCTGACAGATGAACTTGTTGTTTCCGTCACACTCCCCATCTTGCCAACCTGACACAAGGCCTTGGGCGCAATCTTCCTTGCTGTTGTAACTATTTGGCTCACCAGCAGCCCATCTCTTGTCCTGGCATGGTTACACTGAAATTTGCAAATATCTCACTACATGAGCTGTTGACCCAACTACAAGATCTTTTCTGATTTGACAGTTCATGTCGAGTGGCAATGCCATTCCGCCTTTCACACTCCCTCTGTTAAAGGGTCTATGTAACTTTTGTAGGACAAAATCACAATGTCCACAGATTTACACTAAACTGACACAGTTTGAAGATAATGATAGTAGAAAGCTTCCCTGAAAATACTACGAGCTGAGGTGCTGTAGTTTTTGGGAAATGAGCAAAACAATGTAATGAAAATAATTTTCGTCTCATGAGACGAAAATTATTTTAATCATTTACAAACGTATTTTCATGACATTGTTTTACTCTTTTCTCAAAAATTACAGCACCTCAGTAAGTAATATTTGAAGGGAAGCTTTCCACTATCATTATTTTCAAACCCTGTTAGTTTAATTTAAACCTATGGACATTTTGAAAAAGTACCCAAATCCTTTAAACCAGAGATTGATAAAGGAACATTACAGAGTTGGTTTTGGGCAAGCAAAAAAAAGTTGCTGGCAGTGTAAGCACTTTATGTAATCCACCATATACATAAACTGACAAACCTGTAGAAGTTTGAGATCGATCGGCCATCTGGGTCACGAGAAAATAGTGAAAAACTGATGACACATTTTGCATGACATCGATGCCCCCAAAAAAATGTATAAAACGCTCCCTGAGCGATAAACTCCAAACGCAAAATTATATTACTTATTGTTCATCAAATTAATGTGAAATTTCAGACAGAAATATTTGAAAGGATGTTTTCTACTATAAATTATCAATAGACCGTGTAAGTTTTATATGTCAATTTGTGATCTTCACGATCGTTGTTTGTTACCAATTCTATAACGTTCCAAAATGAAAGAATCGTATTTTGTACTTAAAACTTGGAACTACGGTTGGAAATTTTTTAACAATGGAGTCATATCATTCTATCATTTTAATGATTCACATAGTCCTTGATAACTGCGTTTATGTGTGTGTCAGATTCATGACAGAACAAAGTCCGCTATTTTGAAGAACCAAATTTTTGACTCCACAAAAATGTATGTACCACTTTTTTGTATTTCCAGAGGCAAATTTACATTTTATTACATCATGGGTGAACAACTTTTCAAAATGGAAAAGGAGCAAATTCCAAACTGCAACATTTTGAGAGATTTAAAGCAATCGCACAACATCAGTAAACAGGATTTTCCAGACGCCCACACTCCGTGTATCACAACTTAACAAACCTGTGAAAATTTAGGCTCAATCGGTCATCAGAGACGGGAGAAAAAAAGGGAAAACCCACCCTTGTTTCCTCACCTTTTGCCATGTAATGACATGCGTTTAAATAAATCCGTAATTCTCGCTATCGGGAATTGATAATTGTTTTAATGTTTTCTCAAAAAGTAAAGCATTTCATGGAATAATATTTCAAGGGAAGTCTTTCACCATTACCTTCTGTAAACCCTGTAAGTTATTTGTAAATCTGTGAACTTTTAATTTTTGTTCTGTTCAGAAAGTGTTCA
Organism: Asterias amurensis; assembly: GCF_032118995.1. Lineage (NCBI taxonomy): Eukaryota > Metazoa > Echinodermata > Asteroidea > Forcipulatida > Asteriidae > Asterias > Asterias amurensis. The sequence goes on along the minus strand of NC_092667.1, from coordinate 2,059,391 downwards.
ATGGCTTTAATAACTTTTATAAAAAGTAGTTTGGCCAGAATTTTGAGCAACCTTTCACAGAAGCAACAGTGCTGGTGTAATGGGGCGCTGACAGATTAACTTGCTTGTGTATCCACATTGCGCATCGTCCCAGCCTGCATTGTCAGCCCAGCCTGTGGCACAATCTTGGTTGCCTCCAGCATTATTTGGCTCACCATCCTGCCATCTCTTGTCCTGCTGGTCAATAGTACCTTCACCACCCAAACACACCCAAGTACCTGAACAAAGTCAATCCCAAATAAAAACTTTGTCTCATTACATCAAATATTGAGAGCAGGATCGTTTGTATGGAAGTACACATTGTCTATGTTCAGGAATAGATTCAATTTTCCAGACTGTAGTTTTCAAACAATTTTTATTTTTGGAGAAATTTGTATCAATGCTATAGAAAATTTAAAAAGAAGATTTGGTTTCATAGCAAAATAATATAAAGCTGTTTTTTCGTTTGCGATTCGCGCAAGACTTGCGCAGTTTATTGCACTATTCTCTGTTGCTGATTGCCACATTCTAACACCATTCGCGGGTTTTGAACACAAATTCACGACTCTTGTTAAAGGAACACGTTGCCCTGGATCGAACGAGTTGGTCTATACAAAGCGTTGGAAAGAATTTTTTTATAAAATGCACACGGTTGGAAAGATGTTTTAAAAGTGGAATACAATAATCCACACAAATTTGCCTCGAAATATAAGTGGCCGACCGTGTTTGTTGACGAGGTAAAAGGAAAACCACGCAATTTTGAGTGATACTTGTGTGGGTCATTATATTATACTTTTAAAATATCTTTCTAATCATATGCATTTTATAACAAACGGTTACAAATGTTTTTCAAAGACTAACTCGACCGATCCAAGGCAACGTGTTCCTTTAATGCACACCACTGTGCTTTGGAACTCCCTAACCTTCCCCCCCCCACCAACTCTGTTGCAATTCAAGAGGAAAAACAATAGATATTTCCTCTTACTTTGAATGTTTTTCTTATTTTCCTTCTAGTCCTCATGCCCTACATGTACATGTATCTATGGCAAGTTGGCATTGTGGTGGCAATTTGTCATAAAAGTAAACTAATTTTCAGAAGTATATCTTGAACATCAATTCTAAGACTTGTGTACAAACCTTCGGCGTCAATGTCGTTGCAACCAATCCAGAACCCTGGCCATTGGCAGCTGCACATGTTGAGGATGTGTTGTAACTCTTCTTTGGATTGAGGGACAACCATCACCCCACCCATCTCAACACAAATCTGCTTGCCATCTTCCCATGTAACGTCGGCATCATGCATCTTGTAGCATTTGTCTTGCCACTGGCTCCAAGTAGGAGGACATTCCCCCTTTCCAACGAAGACCTTACAGTACTGCCCAGTACCGACAGCGTAGTCTGCCATCATAAATATACCAACAACACCCAGCAGTTTGCTTGCCAACATTTTGCAGACAATCTCTTGACAAATTGAGTTGCTGCCTGGTAATAATAACCAAGAAGGTGCAACCTTCACAGAATGGAACCTGCCAAGATCATTAAATTGCCAATAAAACACGGCTCATTGGGTCACAAAGAAATAGCGCAACAGGGAGTTTCCAAATAACAGCAACAATTCAATCAAATATATTATAATATATGGTTTGAAGAAAAAAACCTACAATTATTATAATTTCGAGTTGTGCATAATAAGCTGTTGCATGTAAGTTATTTAGATGAGGCGAAAAACAACATTTTCATGGAAATTTTTCTTGCAAAGTGTTTTCTCAAAGATTTGAAATTGATTTCACTGACTGAAGACATTGGCCTTGAGTCTGAGTGCACACTTAGTACTTATGCCTCTTAAAAAACTTTTACTACTATTTCTTCATTAGGTAGTTCTCTAAGAACAAACTCTACCTGGCAAGTTGATACATACATGGTGTTACCACAAACCAAATATATATTTCTGCTTTGTTTTGTAATTTGTTTGTAAAATTATGTTGATGTACCCAACAGTGTAAGACTCCTCTGTTTAATAAATACAAATACAAATCATTGTCTGACTTAAAGGCTGAGTTTATATAATGGTAGGAATTGTATACACACTTGTGTATACTTTTCCCCCCATCAGGCAGACTCCTCAATGAACTGACTCCCACCAATGATTTCTATAATAAATGTTTAAAAAGGCCGCAACTTTTCTCGCAAATAAGTGTTGTGGCTGAGCGGTTAACCTGGTTAAGAGCACTGAATTCAAACTCTGGTGTTTCTGATCAGCAGAGTGTGGGTTCGAAAGCCCAGCTGTGATGCTTGTGTCCTTAAACAGCTACCTGAGCGAAACGTTTTTCACAGAAATGGTATTTTAACTTGTTTATAATGCACTTGTTCACCAGTTTAATGTAATTTTGGTAGTTTACACTTCTGAATTTTTTTTATTTATCGATTAAAAAATTAGACCCGAACCTAAAGGTTTTTCAAAAACTAAAAACACTTCTGCCGTTGACGTCGTGAGTCAAAGGACAATGCCGCTGACGTCATTTGTGGGAGTTTGCTTTGTTATACCTCCACGCTGCAACAAAGCGGCTTTACAAATTGGAGCTCCCAACTACATGTATGACGTTTTGAGAGTGATTGTGTAACAGAGCTTTTCGGAAATCTCTCAAAAAAGCGTTTGATATGGGTATTCGAAGTTAGTGTTTTTTGTACACAATTAAAATCTATTTATAATCATATGACTCGATTTCCTTATTCATTGAAAATATTTTAAATGAAATTCAGCAAAGTTCACGACTTGACATTTTCGTTCAAGCAGGTCTTTAACCCTCTAGTCCCTGCACCGCCCGAGTTTGCTGAAAACCAATTTTTCAAGATTATTGCAGTAAATTACTGGAATCGTAGTTCAAACGGCCTCTCGTTAAACGGCTATGGTAATTTTTATGGCGAATATTTTTTTGTAAGGATAAAATGGACACAATAGCTTTTCAAGGCTTTTAATATCTGGCTCAATGCTTAATACTGATCAAATGCGAAGGCGTTAGTTTTCGACAATATCATCATGAATGATTAATAAATACAGTTTCCTTTGTGTTTACTAAATAATGAGCATGTTGTTGGGTAAGAGCTATTATTTCATCATCATCAGCTTCGACAAGTCAACTATGAAGGGAGAATTAATAATGATCTGTAAAAACTAGATGGGTTAACAATAATGTGTAGACCTACTATTGACTATCAAGTTTTCTGTTGATGTTCCTTTTTTTCTACAAACACAAGCTAGCGAGGTTTCCTCCTACCGCATACAGTGTATCGCTAGGCGGCTGGGCGGTCCAGTGGCTAAATGGTTAAGCAAGACGCTTAACCATGCATTGCTTCGTCCTTCAGATGGGACATTATACACAGCCATTGGTCCCATGTGTTGTGTAAGAACCCAGTGCACTTATCGAAAATAGAATGGGTTTGCCTCGGTGTTCCTGGCTGTGGCTGCTGAATGCGCCGTTGCACCTTGTCAAACCCTTTAATTGGGTCTCAGAATTCATTACTTCAAACCTATCTTTCTGAAAGTTAATATACTCAGCGCCTTGAGTACTGTAGATACGTGCGCTATATGACTTCATTATTGTTGTTATTATCATTTGTTTTATATCCGCCATTCAGTATGTATGCCAAGCCATACACAGGAGACTGGCATTTTGCCTGACAGATCACAAGTCAAATTATGCTATAAAAAAATTGTTTGGAGGGAGTGTTTTTTTGTACTTGAATTGTTAAACTTGGTTTGGCAAAATGCGCCTGGTGGAAGAAATTTAGTTATTCACTTTTGTTTGTATGTTTTATTGTGTTTTGCTAAACACTCAAGTGTTGTTTTACAAACAATTGACAATTGGGTGGTCAGGTTGGTGTAGTGGTATATTTCCTCGCCTACCTCCTCTAGGACCCCGGTTCGAATCCCACTGGGGGCACTATGTGCACTGGGTTTTAGTCCATACCAGTAACAATTTCAATTTGTCAAGAGATGGTCTGCAAAATGGCGGCCAGCAAACTATTGACTGTTGTTTGTATATTTATGAGGTGTAACCTTCACAGAACGGAACCGTGCCAAGATCCTTCAATTGCCAATAGAAACACGGCTCATTGAGTCACAAAAAAAAAAGAAACGGCGCAGTGTGGAGTTCTCCAGTAGTGGTAGTAAATCAGTCAATAAAAACTATAGGACATTCAAGCATCTATAATAAAATATGTAGATTTTGAAGAAGGAAATCTACATGTAGACTTGTTATGATGTTGAGTTTGCATGATAAGCTGTGGCGAAGTACGAAATTGAGATGAGATAGAAATTAGGAATTGCAGGGAAATTACTTATTTGTTTTCTCAAAGACTTGAAATTTATTTCAGCGACGAACACAGAAAATAAGTTGTTTTTAACCACAAATGAATTCACACAACAAATAGTCATGATCATACACATTTATATACATCAATATACTTAATCAAACCTTAAATTGTCTCAAAGCGCTCAATATTTGTCTACAAGGTGTGCAGAGCTTTCTTTGAATAAATAAGACCCATTTAGCACAGTTTCACAAGTACCAAGGTGCTGTGACGCAATCTGCATTCAGATTACCTTTAAACACTGGGGGTTAAACCCTTTCTCTTCTGGACACCATTGGTAATTGTCAAAGACCAGTCTTCTCACTTAGTGTACATATATTAACAAACCTGTGAAAATTTGAACTCAATTCGTTGTCGAAGTTGCGAGAGAATAGCGGAAGAAAAAGCTCTTGTCGCACAAGTTGTGTGCTTTCAGATGCCTTAAACTTGAGACCTCAGCTGAGGTCTCAAATTCAATTCAAATATTTGAGTGAGAAATGACTTCTTTCTCAAAAAGTGTGTTCAGAGGGAACCGTTTCTTACAATGTTTTAAACTAACAGCAGCAGAGCTCTTTATCACTCTTTACCAATTAATTTTTTATGCTATTAGTAATTGCCAATAGTGTCCCGCGCCTTTAAAGAGCAAATTCATTTAAGGCTATAGACCATGTTACCTGTTACATGTACATCACATATGTTTTTGAGAAAGAAGTAATTTCTCACTAAAATATACCTCAGCTCAGGTCTTGAATTAACCATCTAAAAGCACACAACTTATTGCGACAAGCATGTTTTTTCTTTCATTATTATCAACTTCAACAACATTGAGTTCAAATTTCCAAAGATTTGTTATGTTATACATATATGTTGGATGCAAAAAATAGTTAATGGTCTGACGTTAACTATTTTTTTGCATTTATACTCTCGGTCCATTTGGTTGGTAAGTTGTTTGCAACAGCTAATTCTATTTTCTCACATTATATGTTGGGATACACCGAGTGAGAATACTGGCCGTTGATAATTGCCAAAGGTGTTCAGTGTCTTTAATATCTGTATATGGCTTTATTGTTGGTATATATTCAAGATTTGTTCTCAAGATTTGTAATAAATGATTCAAATTGCAAAAACTGTCAAAACAACATGATTACTCTAGTAAAAGTGTATGTTTGGTGACGTCATCGGTAATATTTGTTTTTAACTAGACCTTTGCCATACTTGTATGCTGTGATGGTAAAGCATCAAAGAATGTATATTTCAACCTAAAAGGCAATAAACAACGCCCTTTCAAATCATTTCACAGTCACTTCCGGTTTAAACAGTCACTTCCGTCATGTAGATCAAAAGTTATGTTTTTTTGAATTAATAAACTTTGAATATTCATAACTCAAGAATTGATGACGTCATCATGACGTAACACACACGGTTTCTTCTCCCAATGAATATCTAACTACATGTATGTGTGAAGTTTCAAGTTCATACGATGTTTGGAAAGATGTTTCTGTTAGGGGACAAGGGACGTACAGAAGAAGAAGAAGAAGAAGAAGAAGAAGAAGTATCAATAAAAAATAAAAAAACGAACAAAAATAAGAGGTGTTCCGGGCTGTTGGCCCGAACACCTAATTAATTTATTTTGTTTGTTGATAAGGAATGAACCCAGATTTGCCAAACAAGAACTCAGTTTGGGCTCCATTGGGCTTGGCTTAAGTGGCCGGACAAACTGTAATGCGACTAACCGTAATGCGACTAACCATGGTTTTGCCACGTAAACCTAAAAGTTCAAGTTGCTGACTATTTATAAGTATCCTGTTGGATACTAATGTATAAGAGATGTGTGCTAAATGTAGTAAAACCTTTGCAAGTTTTTTAGTTTGAGGAAACTTTTGAATTGAGACAGCGTCGCGTACGTGGGTCCACCCAAATCTAAGGTCAAGAGCACCGGCAAGTCCAAGAAAACTAGCGCTGGGGCAGCAACCAAGAGAGGAAGGGTTAAAGGTAACTCCATTCCGGAGCACACCGCGCCCTCTCTCGACATAGCCTCGGGGTCACTGCAGCCGGAGGGATTCCCCCTCCACCAGCTTAGCGTACCCGGCCCTCGTCAACCAAGTGGGTTCCCCCACGATGGTCGGTGATGGGCTTTTGCGAGGCCACCATACCTGATCGACATCCGCCCACGCGATTGGTTGAAGGATTGGTGACATTTATAGACACTTTGACAATTGAAAATTCGAAGTTTGAAGTATTTTTTTCAAAAACTTTGTGAAGAATCTGTTTCATGCGCGTGGGTTGTGTGCACATGCATGCTCTTAGACATAGATTACACGCGCGATCAACACGCGGAAGCCAGCAGGTTATAAACAGCTCTAGTTGGTCATTATCAACCGTTTAAACACCCAAACGTGACGCGCTCTCCACCAATAGGAGTAGCGAAACTGTCAGGGGTATTTATGAATGTCTTTTTATAACTGTTCCAATTTGATAATGTTATACTTTGGGAGAAAACGGCAACAACTTTCACTGTATTTTCTTTAAGAGGTGAATCCATGCATCCATGTTTAGTGAGGTGACATTGAGTACCAACCGCTTCTCAATTTGTTATTTTCCTCTAGATATCACATTGCAATTTGGAGAAAGTCTAATCAGTTTCATTCTGAGCTAGAAGGCAGATCAAACGCCTCGCCGGGCAGCTTCAGAACAGTCTTAAAGATCATCAAGATGCAAAGGAGTATCATGCAAAAGGTAAGAAAAAAATATGTTATATATGCTAAGCGTGAGTGGAATACACTCTAGTTTTTCAGTGCCCTGTTGTGTTGGTTCCCAGGCTCTCCAGGCTCTCCAGGCTCTCCAGTTGTGTAGTCACAAACAGATATATAGTGAAGAAAGTCTAGCCGCTATAACACCTCGGACCACTCGCCACCAAAAGGCGCTATCATTCTTGTAACCGATATTATCACACCATGGGCCTTTCTCAAACCTCGGCTTGGGCTCTGGCTCTGGCTCCAGGCTTCGTCTGCTGATGTTGGAACCACCGCGTGCAAAATACACTGCTCTTAAAATGTATACACCTAAAGGTTTATACACCCCCTCATTCAACCAACTTTAACTCATAAACTCTCTGAGGTATTATGAATTAGGGATTGACAGTGTGAGGAGCCGGTCTTCACTGTGTGGTAATGACCAGTTGGTTTTTTGTTGCTGTTAATGGTTGGTTAGGGGTAGTTTCACACAGTCACTTTGAGAAGTTGAGTAAAACATGGCTTTTTGTGCATTATGTATTTATTTTAAGCTTGCAGTGCTGAGAGAATAAAACATAAACATCATCAATATATTCTTACATTGTACATTTGAACATTTGATTAATTGTTCACTACTAAGGGAATTAAAGGGTAGCGGCGAGTTCTTAAACGGCTGTTTAAAAACCGGCAGGGTCATTGCCGTGCGATAATGGCCCGAGCTCAAGGGCCTTTATTGCATGGCCATGACCCTGCAAGGTTTTAAATGGCCGTTTAAGAACGAGTCACTACTCTTATAATCCCATTCATAAATGCCATTTTGTTAAAAAACGTAAACAAGTAAAACTTTAGAAAAATCGATAATTTGAGGTTTGTACATATTTTTTTGGTTTACTTTGTAAAAAATCTGTTTGGTGTGCGTGGGTTTTGCGTACGCGTGCTTAGAAATTAATTACCCGCTGTTTTTAAAAGCTGTGAATTGCGATCCGCGTAATAAATTGGTGTATATGAGCTTGCGCACTCGACACCCGGAAGCCAGCCGTTTATAAACAGCTCCAGCTGGTCTTTATCAACTGTTTAAACACCCCCACGTGACGCGCTCTCCACCGTTAGGAATAGGGAAAATGCCTGGGATATTTATGAATGTCCATTTAAAGTATACAATACATCTTGAATGTCTCAACTTAAATTTGAAACATATTCAGATCTTGAATTTCAAAAGATAATTACAATAATATACAGTATCGCAAAACTGCACATCAATAAAGACTTTTATCATATCTTTTTACACGTTGAAAGATTCAAATCCCACATCAACCCTGTTCACATAGTTATACACAATGCATCTACATGTAGATTGTCTCAACTTACATTTGAAACATTTTCTAAACATTGAAAACAAGTTACAATAGTATGCGATAACTCAAAACCATCGTTATAGACCTTTATCGTGGTACGACCATCTTGATTTTCTCCCATTTAAATCAATGTAACCAAATTGAGGCTGGAAGGAGAAATAGTCTGGCTCCAATAAATATTAGCACTCAGTACTGTTATTGGACAAAGAATGACCAATATGGTCGAAACATGATAATGGTAACCATAGGTCAAGTCCAAGAATTTGGACATTACTTTACATAACATGGGACAAAGCAGCTATAATTATATAAAATGCATCTAGATTGTTTCAAGTTTCAAAAATGTTATTGATGTTTCAAAAAGTTCCTGAACATACTAACAGTTGACTGGTTACACTGAAATTTGCAAATATCTCACTACATGAGCTGTTGACCCAACTACAAGATCTTTTCTGATTTGACAGTTCATGTCAAGTGGCAGCCCTGCAAGTGGCAATACCATTCCACCTTTCACACTCCCTCTGTTAAACCGGAGATTGATAAAGGAACATTACAGAGTTAGTTTTAGCTAGCAAAAAGTTGCTGGCAGTGTAAGCACTTGATGTAATCCACCATATACATAAACTGACAAACCTGTAGAAGTTTGAGATCGATCGGCCATCTGGGTCACGAGAGAATAGTGACAAACTGATGACACATTTTGCATGACAACGATGCCAAAACAAAATTGAATAAAACGCTCCCTGAGCGATAAACTCCAAACGCGAAATTATATTATTTATTGTTCATCAAATTAATGTGAAATTTCAGACAGAAATATTTCAAAGGATGTTTTCTACTATAAATCATCATTAGACCGTGTAAGTTTTATGTCAATTTGTGATCTTCACCATCGTTGTTTGTTACCAATTCTGTAACGTTCCAAAATGAAAGAATCGTATGTTGTACTGAAAACTTGGAGCTACGATTGGAAACTTTTTAACAATGGAGTCATATCATTCTATCATTCTTATGATTCACATTATAAATAGTCCTTGATACACGTAACTGTGTCTTTGTGTGTGTCAGATTCATGACAGAATACAGACCGCTATTTTGAAGAACCAAATTTTTGACTCCACAAAAATGTATGTACCGCTTTTTAAATTTCCAAAGGCAAATTTACATTTTACTCATTACATCATAGGTGTTTTTTGTGGGTGAAAAACTCTTCAAAATGGATTAAGAGCAAATTCCAAACAGCAACATTTTGAGAGATTTAAAGGCAATGTGTCGCTTTAAAGCCGTTATACACTTTCGGTAAACAGTATTGTCCAAGTCCCACACTTTGTGTATCACAATTTCTATATAAAATAACAAACCTGTGAAAATTTAGGCTCAATTGGTCATCGGAGTTGGGAGAAAATAACTGGAAAACCCACTCTTGTCTCCGCACGTTTCGCCATGTCATGACATGTGTTTAAAATAAATCCGTAATTCTCGCTATCGAGAATTGATATTGTTTTAATGTTTTCTCAAAAAGTAAAGCATTTCATGGAATAATATTTCAAGGGAAGTCTTTCACCATTACCTTCTGTAAACCCTGTAAGTTATTTGTAAATCTGTGAACTTTTAATTTTGTTCTGTTCAGAAAGTGTTTAATGGCTTTAAAGGCAATGTGCCACTATAATTTTCATAACAAGTAGCTTGCCCAGAATTTTGAGCAACCTTTCACAGAAGCAACAGTGCTGGTGCAATGGGGCGCTGACAGATTAACTTGCGTGTGTTTCCACAATCCGCATCGTCCCAGCCTGCATAGTCAGCCCTGCCTACAGCGCAGTCTTGGTTGCCTCCAGAATTATTTGGCTCACCATCCGTCCATCTCTTGTCCTGCAGGTCAATAGTACCTTCACCATCCAAACACACCCAAGTACCTGAACAAAGTCAATCCCAAATAAAAACTTTGTCTCATTGCATCAAATATTGAGAGCTGGATCGTTTGTATGGAAGTACACATTGTCTATGTTCAGGAATAAATTCAATTTTTTAGCCTGTAGTTTTCAAACAATTTTTATTTTTGGAGAAATTTGTATCAATACTATAGAAAATTTAAAAAGAAGATTTGGTTTCATAGCAAAATAATATAAAGCTGTTTCTTCGTTTGCGATTCGCGCAAGACTTGCGCAGTTTATTGCACTATTCTTTGTTGCTGATTGCCACATTCTAACACCATTCGCGGGTTTTGAACACAAATTCACGACTCTTGTTAAAGGAACACGTTGCCCTGGATCGAACAAGTTGGTCTATACAAAGCGTTGGAAAGAATTTTTTATAAAATGCACATGGTTGGAAAGATGTTTTAAAAGTAGAATACAATAATCCACACAAATTTGCTTCGAAATATAAATGGCCGACCGTGTTAGTCGACGAGGTAAAAGGAAAACCACGCAATTTTGAGTGATACTTGTGTGGGTCATTATATTCTACTTTAAAAATATCTTTCTAATCATATGCATTTTATAACAAACGGTTACAAATGCTTTTCAAAGACCAACTCGACCGATCCAAGGCAACGTGTTCCTTTAATGCACACCACTGTGCTTTGGAACTCTCTAACCTTCCCCCCCCCCACCAACTCTGTTGCAATTCAAGAGGAATAACAATAGATAATTCCTCTTACTTTGAATGTTTTTCTTATTTTCCTTCTAGTCCTCATGCCCTACATGTAGATGGCATGTTGGCATTGTGGTGGCAATTTTTCATAAAATTAAACTAATTTTCAGAAGTATATCTTGAACATCAATTCTAAGACTTGTTTACAAACCTTCGGCGTCAATGTCGTTGCAACCAATCCAGAACCATGGCCTTTGGCAGCTGCACATGTTGATGAGGTGTTGTAACTCTTCTTTGGATTGAGGGACAACCATCACCCCACCCAACTCAACACAAATCTGCTTTCCCTCTTCCCATGTAACGTCGGCATCATGCATCTTGTAGCATTTGTCTTGCCACTGGCTCCAAGTAGGAGGGCATGGCTTCCAACACCGCCCGTTTACAGCAGCGTAGTTTGCCATCATAAATATACCAACAACACCCAGCAGTTTGCTTGCCAACATTTTGCAAACCATCTCTTAACAAATTGAATTGCTGCCAGCTATTATAACCAAGAAGGTGCAACCTTCACAGAATGGAACCGTGCCAAGATCATTAAATTGCCAATAAAACACAGCTCATTGGGTCACAAAGAAATAGCGCAACAGGGAGTTCTTCAATAACATCGATAATTCAATCAAATATATTATAATATATGGTTTGAAGAGAAAAAAAAAACCCAATTATTATAATTTTGAGTTGTGCATAATAAGCTGTTGCGTATAAGTAATTTAGATGAGGCGAAACAAACAATTTTCATGGAAATTTTTCTTGCAAAATGTTTTCTCAAAGATTTGAAATGCATTTCACTGACTGAAGACATCGGCCTTGAGTCTGAGTGCACACTTTAAGTACTTTATGCCTCTTAAAAAACTTTTACTACTAAATTCTTCATAGGTAGTTCTCTAAGAACAAACTCTACCTGGCAAGTAGATACATATGGTGTTACCGCAAACCAAATATATATTTCTTTGTGGTTTTGTAATTTGTCTGTAAAATTGTGTTGCTGTACCCAACAGTGTAAGACTCCTCTGAACACTCAAGTGTTGTTTTACAAACAATTGACAATTGGGTGGTCAGGTTGGTGTAGTGGTATATTTCCTCGCCTACCTCCTCTAGGACCCCGGTTCGAATCCCACTGGGGGCACTATGTGGATTGGGTTTTAGTCCATACCAGTAACAATTTCAATTTGTCAAGAGATGGTCTGCAAAATGGCGGCCAGCAAACTATTGACTTTTGTTTGTATATTTATGAGGTGTAACCTTCACTGAACGGAACCGTGCCAAGATCCTTCAATTGCCAATAAAAACACGGCTCATTGAGTCGCAAAAAAAAGATGGAGTTCTCCAGTAGTGGTAGTAAATCAATCAATAAAAACTATAGGACATTCAAGCATCTATAATAAAATATGTAGAATTTGAAGAAAGAAATCTACATGTAGACTTGTTACGATGTTGAGTTTGCATAATAAGCTGTGGCGTAGTACGTAATTGAGATGAGATGGAAATTAGGAATTGCACGGAAATCACTTATTTGTTTTCTCAAAGACTTGAAATTTATTTCAGCGACGAACACAGAAAATAAGTTGTTTTTAACCACCAATGAACTAACACACAAAATAGTCATGATCATACACACTTATATACATCTACAGCACTTAATCAAACCTAAAATTGTCTCAAAGCGCTCAATATTTGTCTACAAGGTGTGCAGAGCTTTCTTTGAATAAATAAGACCCATTTAGCACAGTTTAACAAGTACCAAGGTGCTGTGACGCAATCTGCATTCAGATTACCTTTAAACACTGGGGGTTAAACCCTTTCTTTTCTGGACACCTTTGGTAAATATTAGCATTCAGTACTGTTATTGGACAAAGAAACATGACCAATATGGTTGAAACATGATAATGGTAACCACAGGTCAAGTCCAAGAATTTGGACATTACTTAACATAACATGGGACAAAGCAGCTATAATTATATAAAATGCATCTAGATTGTTTCAAGTTTCAAAAATGTTATTGATGTTTCAAAAAGTTCCTGAACATACAAACAGTTGACTGGCATGGTTACACTGAAATTTGCAAATATCTCACTACATGAGCTGTTGACCCAACTACAAGATCTTTTCTGATTTGACAGTTCATGTTGAGTGGCAATACCATTCCACCTTTCACACTCCCTCTGTTAAACCAGAGATTGATAAAGGAACATTACAGAGTTAGTTTGGCTAGCAAAAAGTTGCTGGCAGTGTAAGCACTTTACAAATGTATGTAATCCACCATATGCATAAACTGACAAACCTGTAGAAGTTTGAGATCGATCGGCCATCTGGGTCACGAGAGAATAGTGAAAAACTGATGACACATTTTGCATGACATCGATGCCAAAACAATTGAATAAAACGCTCTCTGAGCGATTAACTCCAAACGCCAAATTATATTATTTATTGTTCATCAAATTAATGTGAAATTTCAGACAGAAATATTTCAAAGGATGTTTTCTACTATAAATCATCATTAGACCGTGTAAGTTTTATGTCAATTTGTGATCTTCACGATTGTTGTTTGTTGACAATTCTGTAACGTTCCTAAATGAAAGAATCGTATGTTGTACTGAAAACTTGGAACTACGGTTGACATTTTTTTAACTATGGAGTCATATCATTCTATCATTCTAATGATTCACATAGTCCTTGATAACTGTGTTTATGTGTGTGTCAGATTCATGACAGAACACAGTCCGCTATTTTGAAGAACCAAATTTTTGACTCCACAAAAATGTATGTACCACTTTTTGTATTTCCAGAGGCAAATTTAAATTTTATTACATCATAGGTGTTTATTTGTGGGTGAACCACTCTTCAAAATGGAAAAGGAGCAAATTCCAAACTGCAATATTTTGAGAGATTTAAAGCAATCGCACAACATCGGTATACAGGATTTTCCAAAGGCCCACACTTCGTGTATCACAACTTAACAAACCTGTGAAAATTTAGGCTCAATCGATCATCGGAGTCCCTGAGAAAATAACGGGAAAACCCACCCTTGTTTCCTCACATTTCGCCATGTCATGACATGTGTTTAAAATAAATCTTTTATTCTCGATATCGGGAATTGATAATTGTTTTAATGTTTTCTCAAAAAGTAAAGCATTTCATGGAATAATATTTCAAGGGAAGTCTTTCACCATTCCTTCTGTAAACCCTGTAAGTTATTTGTAAATCTGTGAACTTTTAATTTTTGTTCTGTTCAGAAAGTGTCCAATGGCTTTAAAGCCATTATACACTTTCGGTAAACAGTATTGTCCAAGTCCCACACTTCGTGTATCACAACTTATATATAAAATAACAATCCTGTGGAAATTTAGGCTCAATCGGACATCGGAGCCGGGAGAAAATAACGGGAAAACTCACTCCTGTTTTCGCGCGTTTCGCCGTGTCATGTTATGTGTTTATAACAAATCCGTAATTCTCGTTAACGAGAATTTATATTGTTTTACCGTTTTCTCAAAAAGTAAAGCATTTCATGGACTAATATTTCAAGAGAAGTCTTTCACCATTACCTTTTGTAAACCCTGTAAATTATTTGTAAATCTGCGAACTTTTTTTTTTTTTCTGTACCGAAAGGGTCCAATGTCTTTAAAAGCAATGTGCCACTATAACTTTCATAAAAAGTAGTTTGCCCAGAATTTTGAGCAACCTTTCACAGAAGCAACAGTGCTGGTGTAACGGGACGCTGACAGATTAACTTGCATGGGTATCCACAATGCGTATCGTCCCAGCCTGCAGCACCGTTAGCCCAGCCTGTGGCACAATCTTGGTTGCCTCCGTAATTATTTGGCTCACCATCCATCCATCTCTTGTCCTGCAGGTCAATAGTACCTTCACCACCCAAACACACCCAAGTACCTGAACAAAGTCAATCCCAAATAAAAACTTTGTCTCATTACATCAAATAATGAGAGCGGGATCGTTTGTATGGAAGTACACATTGTCTATGTTCAGGAATATATTCAATTTTCCAGCCCAGGTAGTTTTCAAACAATTTTTTTTTGGAGAAATTTGTATCAATACTATAGAAAATTTAAAAAGAAGATTTGGTTTCATAGCAAAATAATATAAAGTTGTTTTTGTCGTTTTCGCTACGCGCAAGACTTGCCAGTTTATTGAACTATTCTCTGTTGCTGATTGCCACATTCTAACACCATTCCCAGGTTTTGAACACAAATTCACGACTCTTGTTAATCCACACCACTGCGCTTTGGAACTCCTTAACTTTTTTTTTCCCCCCACCAACTCTGTTGCAATTCAAGAGGAACGAAAATAGATAGTTTCTCTTACTTTGAATTTTTTCCTTATTTTCCTTGTAGTCCTCGTGTAGTCCTCATGCCCTACATGTAGATGGCATGTTGGCATTGTGGTGGCAATTTGTCATAAAATTAAACTAATTTTCAGAAGTATATCTTGAACATCAATTCTAAGACTTGTGTACAAACCTTCGGCGTCAATGTCGTTGCAACCAATCCAGAACCATGGCTGTTGGCAGCTGCACATGTTGATGAGGTGTTGTAACTCTTTTTCGGATTGAGGGACAACAATCACCCCACCCAACTCAACACAAATCTGCCTGCCCTCTTCCCATGGAACGTCGGCATCATGCATCTTGTAGCATTTGTCTTGCCACTGGCTCCAAGTAGGAGGGCATGGCTTCCAACACCGCCCGTTTACAGCAGCGTAGTTTGCCATCATAAATATACCAACAACACCCAGCAGTTCGCTTGCCAACATTTTACAAACCATCTCTTAACAAATTGAATTGCTGCCAGGTATTATAACCAAGAAGGTGCAACCTTCACAGAATGGAACCGTGCCAAGATCTGTAAATTGCCAATAAAACGTGGCTAATTGGGTCTCACAAAGAAATAGCGCAACAGGGAGTTCTTCAATAACAGCGATAATTCAATCAAATATATTATAATATTTGGTTTGAAGAAAAAAAAAACTACAATTATTATAATTTTGAGTTGTGCATAATAAGCTTTTGTGTGTAAGTTATTTAGATGAGGCGAAAAATAAATTTTTCATGGAAATTGTTCTTGCAAAGTGTTTTCTCAAAGATTTGAAATTGATTTCACTGACTGAAGACATTGGCCTTGAGTCTGAGTGCACACTTAGTACTTATGCCTCTTAAAAAACTTTTACTACTATTTCTTCGTAGGTAGTTCTCTAAGAACAAACTCTACCTGGCAAGTAGATACATACATGGTGTTACCACAAACCAAATATATATTTCTTCTTTGTTTTGTAATTTGTTTGTAAAATTATCTTGATGTACCCAACAGTGTAAGACTCCTCTGTTTAATAAATACAAATACAAATCATTGTCTGACTTAAAGGCTGAGTTTATATAATGGTAGGAATTGTATACGCACTTGTGTATACTTTTTCCCCCATCAGGCAGACTCCTCAATGAACTGACTCCCACCAATGATTTCTATAATAAATGTTTAAAAAGGCCGCAACTTTTCCCGCAAATAAGTGTTGTGGCTGAGCGGTTAACCTGGTTAAGAGCACTGAATTCAAACTCTGGTGTTTCTGATCAGCAGAGTGTGGGTTCGAAAGCCAAGCTGTGATGCGTGTGTCCTTAAACAGCTACCTGAGCGGAATGTTTTTCACGGAAATGGTATTTTAACTTGTTTATAATGCACTTGATCACAATTTTAATGTAATTTTGGTATGTTTACACTTCTGAATTTTTCATATTTATTGATTAAAAAATCAGACCCCAACCTAAAGGTTTTTCAAAAACTAAAAACACTTCTGCCGTTGACGTCGTGAGTCAAAGGACAATGTTGCTGACGTCATTTGTGGGAGTTTGCTTTGTTATACCTCCACGCTGCAACAAAGCGGCTTTACAAATTGGAGCTCCCAACTATGACGTTTTGAGAGTGATTGCGTAACAGAGCTTTTCGGAAATCTCTCAAAAAAGCGTTTGATATGGGTATTCGAAGTTAGTGTTTTTTGTACACAATTTAAATCTATTTATAATCATATGACTCGATTTCCTTATTCATTGAAAATATTTTAAATGAAATTCAGCAAAGTTCACGACTTGACATTTTCGTTCAAGCAGTCCCTGCACCGCCCGAGTTTGCTGAAAACCAATTTTTCAAGATTCTTGCAGTAAATTACTGGAATCGTAGTTCAAACGGCCTCTCATTAAACGGCTATGGTAATTTTTATGGCGAATATTTTTTTGTAAGGATAAAATGGACACAATAGCTTTTCAAGGCTTTTATCTGGCTCAATGCTTAATACTGATCAAATGCGAAGGCGTTAGTTTTCGACAATATCATCATGAATGATTAATAAATACAGTTTCCTTTGTGTTTACTAAATAATGAGCATGTTGTTGGGTAAGAGCTATTATTTCATCATCATTAGCTTCGACAAGTCAACTATGAAGGGAGAATTAATAATGATCTGTAAAAACTAGATGGGTTAACAATAATGTGTAGACCTACTATTGACTATCAAGTTTTCTGTTGATGTTCCTTTTTTTCTACAAACACAAGCTAGCGAGGTTTCCTCCTACCGCATACAGTGTATCGCTAGGCGGCTGGGCGGTCCAGTGGCTAAATGGTTAAGCAAGACGCTTAACCATGCATTGCTTCGTCCTTCAGATGGGACATTATACACAGCCGTTGGTCCCATGTGTTGTGTAAGAACCCAGTGCACTTATCGAAAATAGAATGGGTTCGCCTCGGTGTTCCTGGCTGTGGCTGCTGAATGCGCCGTTGCACCTTGTCAAACCCTTTAAGGTGCTACATAATTGGGTCTCAGAATTCATTACTTCAAACCTATCTTTCTGAAAGTTAATAATACTCAGCGCCTTGAGTAGCGTAGATACGTGCGCTATATGACTTCATTATTGTTGTTATTATCATTTGTTTTATATCCGCCATTCAGTATGTATGCCAAGCCATACACAGGAGACTGGCATTTTGCCTGACAGATCCAAGTCAAATTTTGCTATAAAAAAATTTGTTTGCGGGAGTGTTTTTTTGTACTTGAATTGTTAAACTTGGTTTGGCAAAATGCGCCTGGTGGAAGAAATTTAGTTATTCACTTTTGTTTGTATGTTTTATTGTGTTTTGCTAAACACTCGAGTGTTGTTTTACAAACAATTGACAATTGGGTGGTCAGGTTGGTGTAGTGGTATATTTCCTCGCCTACCTCCTCTAGGACCCCGGTTCGAATCCCACTGGGGGCACTATGTGCATTGGGTTTTAGTCCATACCAGTAACAATTTCAATTTGTCAAGAGATGGTTTGCAAAATGGCGGCCAGCAAACTATTGACTGTTGTTTGTATATTTATGAGGTGTAACCTTCACAGAACGGAACCGTGCCAAGATCCTTCAATTGCCAATAGAAACACGGCTCATTGAGTCACAAAAAAAAAGAAACGGCGCAGTGTGGAGTTCTCCAGTAGTGGTAGTAAATCAATCAATAAAAACTATAGGACATTCAAGCATCTATAATAAAATATATAGAAAGAAATCTACATGTAGACTTGTTACGATGTTGAGTTTGCATGATAAGCTGTGGCGTAGTACGTAATTGAGATGAGATGGGAATAAGGAATTGCAGGGAAATTACTCATTTGTTTTCTCAAAGACTTAAAATTTATTTCAGCGACGAACACAGAAAATAAGTTGTTTTTAACCACAAATGAATTCACACAACAAATAGTCATGATCATACACATTTATATACATCTACAGCACTTAATCAAACCTAAAATTGTCTCAAAGCACTCAATATTTGTCTACAAGGTGTGCAGAGCTTTCTTTGAATAAATAAGACCCATTTAGCACAGTTTAACAAGTACCAAGGTGCTGTGACGCAATCTGCATTCAGATTACCTTTAAACACTGGGGGTTAAATTCTTTCTCTTCTGGACACCTGTGGTAATTGTCAAAGACCAGTCTTCTCACTTAGTGTACACATCTCAACATGCATGAAATTTTAACCTGTGAATATTTGAACTCAATTCAGTGTCGAAGTTGCGAGAGAATAGCGGAAGAAAAAGCTCTTGTCGCACAAGTTGTGTGCTTTCAGATGCCTTAAACTTGAGACCTCAGCTGAGGTCTCAAATTCAATTCAAATATTTGAGTGAGAAATTACTTCTTTCTCAAAAAGTGTGTTCAGAGGGAACCGTTTCTTACAATGTTTTAAACTAACAGCAGCAGAGCTCTTTATCACTCTTTACCAATTAATTTTTTATGCTATTAGTAATTGCCAATAGTGTCCCGCGCCTTTAAAGAGCAAATTCATTTAAGGCTATAGACCATGTTACCTGTTACATGTACATCACATATGTTTTTGAGAAAGAAGTAATTTCTCACTAAAATATACCTCAGCTCAGGTCTTGAATTAACCATCTAAAAGCACACAACTTATTGCGACAAGCATGTTTTTTCTTTCATTATTATCAACTTCAACAACATTGAGTTCAAATTTCCAAAGATTTGTTATGTTATACATATATGTTGGATGCAAAAAATAGTTAATGGTCTGACGTTAACTATTTTTTTGCATTTATACTCTCGGTCCATTTGGTTGGTAAGTTGTTTGCAACAGCTAATTCTATTTTCTCACATTATATGTTGGGATACACCGAGTGAGAATACTGGCCGTTGATAATTGCCAAAGGTGTTCAGTGTCTTTAATATCTGTATATGGCTTTATTGTTGGTATATATTCAAGATTTGTTCTCAAGATTTGTAATAAATGATTCAAATTGCAAAAACTGTCAAAACAACATGATTACTCTAGTAAAAGTGTATGTTTGGTGACGTCATCGGTAATATTTGTTTTTAACTAGACCTTTGCCATACTTGTATGCTGTGATGGTAAAGCATCAAAGAATGTATATTTCAACCTAAAAGGCAATAAACAACGCCCTTTCAAATCATTTCACAGTCACTTCCGGTTTAAATAGTCACTTCCGTCATGTAGATCAAAAGTTATGATTTTTTGAATTAATAAACTTTGAACATTCATAACTCAAGAATTGATGACGTCATCATGACGTGACACACACGGTTTCTTCTCCTAATGAATATCTAACTACATGTATGTGTGAAGTTTCAAGTTCATACGATGTTTGGAAAGATGTTTCTGTTAGGGGACAAGGGACGTACAGAAGAAGAAGAAGAAGAAGAAGAAGAAGAAGTATCAATAAAAAATAAAAAAATGAACAAAAATAAGAGGTGTTCCGGGCTGTTGGCCCGAACACCTAATTAATTTATTTTGTTTGTTGATAAGGAATGAACCCAGATTTGCCAAAGAAGAACTCAGTTTGGGCTCCATTGGGCTTGGCTTAAGTGGCCGGACAAACTGTAATGCGACTAACCGTAATGCGACTAACCATGGTTTTGCCACGTAAACCTAAAAGTTCAAGTTGCTGACTATTTATAAGTATCCTGTTGGATACTAATGTATAAGAGATGTGTGCTAAATGTAGTAAAACCTTTGCAAGTTTTTTAGTTTGAGGAAACTTTTGAATTGAGACAGCGTCGCGTACGTGGGTCCACCCAAATCTAAGGTCAAGAGCACCGGCAAGTCCAAGAAAACTAGCGCTGGGGCAGCAACCAAGAGAGGAAGGGTTAAAGGTAACTCCATTCCGGAGCACACCGCGCCCTCTCTCGACATAGCCTCGGGGTCACTGCAGCCGGAGGGATCCCCCCTCCACCAGCTCAGCGTACCCGGCCCTCGTCAACCAAGTGGGTTCCCCCACGATGGTCGGTGATGGGCTTTTGCGAGGCCACCATACCTGATCGACATCCGCCCACGCGATTGGTTGAAGGATTGGTGACATTTATAGACACTTTGACAATTGAAAATTCGAAGTTTGAAGTATTTTTTTCAAAAACTTTGTGAAGAATCTGTTTCATGCGCGTGGGTTGTGTGCACATGCATGCTCTTAGACATAGATTACGCGCGCGATCAACACGCGGAAGCCAGCAGGTTATAAACAGCTCTAGTTGGTCATTATCAACCGTTTAAACACCCAAACGTGACGCGCTCTCCACCAATAGGAGTAGCGAAACTGTCAGGGGTATTTATGAATGTCTTTTTATAACTGTTCCAATTTGATAATGTTATACTTTGGGAGAAAACGGCAACAACTTTCACTGTATTTTCTTTAAGAGGTGAATCCATGCATCCATGTTTAGTGAGGTGACATTGAGTACCAACCGCTTCTCAATTTGTTATTTTCCTCTAGATATCACATTGCAATTTGGAGAAGGAGAAGTCTAATCAGTTTCATTCTGAGCTAGAAGGTAGATCAAAAGCCTTGCTGAGCAGCTTCAGAAAGCTCTTAAAGATCATCAAGATGCAAAGGAGTATCATGCAAAAGGTAAGAAAACAATATGTTATATATGCTAAGCGTGAGTGGAATACACTCTAGTTTTTCAGTGCCCTGTTGTGTTGGTTCCCAGGCTCTCCAGGCTCTCCAGGCTCTCCAGTTGTGTAGTCACAAACAGATATATAGTGAAGAAAATCTAGCCGCTATAACACCTCGGACCACTCACCACCAAAAGGCGCTATCATTCTTGTAACCGCTATTATCACACCATGGGCCTTTCTCAAACCTCGGCTTGGGCTCTGGCTCTGGCTCCAGGCTTCGCCTGCTGATGTTGGAACCACCGCGTGCAAAATACACTGCTCTTAAAATGTATACACCTAAAGGTTTATACACCCCCTCGTTCAACCAACTTTAACTCATAAACTCTCTGAGGTACATGTATTATGAATTAGGGATTGACAGTGTGAGGGGCCGGTCTTCACTGTGTGGTAATGACCAGTTTGGTTTTGTTGTTGCTGTTAATGGTTGGTTAGGGGTAGTTTCACACAGTCATTTTGAGAAGTTGAGTAAAACATGGCTTTTTGTGCAATCTATTTATTTTGAGCTTGCAGTGCTGAGAGAATAAAACATAAACATCATCAATATATTCTTACATTGTACATTTGAACATTTGATCAATTGTTCACTACTAAGAGAATAAAAGGGTAGCGGCGAGTTCTTAAACGGCTGCTTAAAAACCGGCAGGGTCATTGCCGTGCGATAATGGCCCGAGCTCAAGGGCCTTTATTGCACGGCCATGACCCTGCAAGGTTTTAAATGGCCGTTTAAGAACGAGTCACTACTCTTATAATCCCATTCATAAATGCCATTTTGTTAAAAAACGTAAACAAGTAAAACTTTAGAAAAATCGATAGTTTGAGGTTTGTACATATTTTTTTGTTTTACTTTGTAAAAAATCTGTTTGGTGTGCGTGGGTTTTGCGTACGCGTGCTTAGAAATTAATTACCCGCTGTTTTTAAAAGCTCTGAATTGCGATCCACGTAATAAATTGGTGTATATGAGCTTGCGCACTCGTCACCCGGAAGCCAGCGTTTATAAACGGCTCCACCTGGTCTTTATCAACTGTTTAAACACCCCCACGTGACGCGCTCTCCACCGTTAGGAATAGGGAAAATGCCTGGGATATTTATGAATGTCCATTTAAAGTATACAATACATCTTGAATGTCTCAACTTAAATTTGAAACATATTCAGATCTTGAATTTCAAAAGATAATTACAATAATATACAGTATCGCAAAACTGCACATCAATATAGACTTTTATCATATCTTTTTACATGTTGAAAGATTCAAATCCCACATAATCAACCCTGTTCACATAGTTATACACAATGCATCTACATGTAGATTGTCTCAACTTACATTTGAAACATTTTCTAAACATTGAAAACAAGTTACAATAGTATGCGATAACTCAAAACCATCGTTATAGACCTTTATCGTGGTACGACCATCTTGATTTTCTCCCATTTAAATCAATGTAACCAAACTGAGACTAGAAGGAGAAATAGTCTGGCTCCAATAAATATTAGCATTCAGTACTGTTATTGGACAAAGAAACATGACCAATATGGTCGAAACATGATAATGGTAACCATAGGTCAAGTCCAAGAATTTGGACATTACTTTACATATAACATGGGACAAAGCAGCTATAATTATATAAAATGCATCTAGATTGTTTCAAGTTTCAAAAATGTTATTGATGTTTCAAAAAGTTCCTGAACATACAAACAGTTGACTGGCATGGTTACACTGAAATTTGCAAATATCTCACTACATGAGCTGTTGACCCAACTACAAGATCTTTTCTGATTTGACAGTTCATGTTGAGTGGCAATACCATTCCACCTTTCACACTCCCTCTGTTAAAGGGTCTATGTAACTTTTGTAGGACAAAAAACACAATGTCCACAGATTTACACTAAACTTACACAGTTTGAAGATAATGATAGTAGAAAGCTTCCCTGAAAATACTACGTGCTGAGGAAAGTGGTAGTGGAAAGCTTCCCTTCAAATATTACTTACTGAGGTGCTGTAATTTTTGAGAAATGAGCAAAACAATGTAATGAAAATAATTTTCGTCTCATGAGACGAAAATTATTTTAATAATTTTACAAACTTATTTTCATGACATTGTTTTACTCTTTTCTCAAAAATTACAGCACCTCAGTAAGTAATATTTGAAGGGAAGCTTTCCACTATCATTATCTTCAAACCCTGTAAGTTTAATTTAAATCTATGGACATTTTGAAAAAGTACCCAAATCCTTTAAACCAGAGATTGATAAAGGAACATTACAGAGTTAGTTTGGCTAGCAAAAAGTTGCTGGCAGTGTGAGCACTTTATGTAATCCACCATATACATAAACTGACAAACCTGTAGAAGTTTGAGATCGATCGGCCATCTGGGTCACGAAAGAATAGTGAAAAACTGATGACACATTTTGCATGACATCGATGCCAAAACAAAATTGAATAAAACGCTCCCTGAGCGATAAACTCCAAACGCAAAATTATATTATTTATTGTTCATCAAATTAATGTGAAATTTCAGACAGAAATATTTCAAAGGATGTTTTCTACTATAAATCATCATTAGACCGTGTAAGTTTTATGTCAATTTGTGATCTTCACGATTGTTGTTTGTTGACAATTCTGTAACGTTCCAAAATGAAAGAATCGTATTTTGTACTGAAAACTTGGAACTACGGTTGGAATTTTTTTAACTATGGAGTCATATCATTCTATCATTCTAATGATTCACATAGTCCTTGTGATAACTGTGTTTATGTGTGTGTCAGATTCATGACAGAACACAGTCCGCTATTTTGAAGAACCAAATTTTTGACTCCACAAAAATGTATGTACCACTTTTTGAATTTCCAGAGGCAAATTGACATTTTATTACATCATAGGTGTTTGTTTGTGGGTGAATTACTCTTCAAAATGGATAAAGAGCAAACTCCAAACTGCAACATTTTGAGAGATTTAAAGCAATCGCACAACATCAGTAAACAGGATTTTCCAGAGGCCCACACTTCGTGTATCACAACTTGACAAACATGTGAAAATTTAGGCTCGATCGGTCATTGGAGTCGGGAGAAAATAATGGGAAAACCCACCCTTGTTTCCTCACCTTTCGCCATGTCATGACATGTGTTTAAAATAAATCTGTTATTCTCGATATCGAGTATTGATAATTGTTTTAATGTTTTCTCAAAAAGTAAAGCATTTCATGGAATAATATTTCAAGGGAAGTCTTTCACCATTACCTTCTATAAACCCTGTAAGTTATTTGTAAATCTGTGAACTTTTTTTTGTGTCTGTACCGAAAGTGTATAATGGCTTTAAGGTTCGTATTGAAATGGCGGCATGATGCATAACAAAAAGTTTCTGCACTATCCTATTAAAGTCACAACGTGTAAAGCTGACCTCGGAATAATTTTTTCTCCCTTTTCATGTGAAATTTGTGCATTGCAACACTATTTTGTGAACCTCCTTTTACGGGAAAACGAAAGTGCCCAATGGCTTTGAAGGCAATGTGCCACTATAACTTTCATAAAAAGTAGTTTAGCCAGAATTTTGAGCAACCTTTTACAGAAGCAACAGTGCTGGTGTAACAGGGCGCTGACAGATTAACTTGCGTGTGTTTCCACAATGCCCATCATTCCAGCCTGCATCCCTGCCTACAGCGCAGTCTTGGTTGCCTTTGTAATTATCTGGCTGACCGCTCATCCATCTCTTGTCCTGCACGTCAATAGTACCTTCACCCAAACACACCCAGGTACCTGAACAGAGGCAATCCCAAATAAAAACTTTGTCTCATTACATCAAATATTGAGAGCGGGATCGTTTGTATGGAAGTACGCATTGTCTATGTTCAGGAATAGATTCAATTTTCCAGCTTGTAGTTTTCAAACAATTTTTATTTTTTTGAGAAATTTGTATCAATACTATAGAATATTTAAAAAGAAGATTTGGTTTCATAGCAAAATAATATAAAGCTGTTTCTTCGTTTGCGATTCGCGCAAGACTTGCGCAGTTTATTGCACTATTCTCTGTTGCTGATTGCCACATTCTAACAACATTCGCGGGTTTTGAACACAAATTCACGACTCTTGTTAAAGGAACACGTTGCCCTGGATCGAACAAGTTGGTCTATATAAAGCGTTGGTAAGCATTTTTTATAAAATGCACATGGTTGGAAAGATGTTTTAAAAGTGGAATAAAATAATCCACACAAATTTGCCTCGAAATATAAATGGCCGACCGTGTTAGTCGACGAGGTAAAATGAAAACCACGCAATTTTGAGTGATACTTGTGTGGGTCATTATATTCTACTTTAAAAATATCTTTCTAATCATATGCATTTTATAACAAACGGTTACAAATGTTTTTCAAAGACTAACTCGACCGATCTAAGGCAACGTGTTCGTTTAACGCACACGACTGTGCTTTGGAACTCCCTAACCTCCCCCCCACCAACTCTGTTGCAATTCAAGAGGAATAACAATAGTAATTTCCTCTTACTTTGAATGTTTTCCTTATTTTCCTTCTAGTCCTCATGCCCTACATGTAGATGGCATGTTGGCATTGTGGTGGCAATTTGTCATAAAATTAAACAACTTTTCAGAAGTATATCTTGATTATCAATTCTAAGACTTGTGTACAAACCTTCGGCGTCAATGTCGTTGCAACCAATCCAGAACCATGGCCATTGGCAGCTGCACATGTTGATGAGGTGTTGTAACTCTTTTTCGGATTGAGGGACAACAATCACCCCACCCAACTCAACACAAATCTGCCTGCCCTCTTCCCATGTAACGTCGGCATCATGCATCTTGTAGCACTTGTCTTGCCACTGGTTCCAAGTAGGGGGACATTCCCCCTGTCCAACGAAGACCTTACAGTACTGCCCAGTACCGACAGCGTAGTCTGCCATCATAAATATACCAACAACACCCAGCAGTTTGCTTGCCAACATTTTGCAGACCATCTCTTAACAAATTGAGTTGCTGCCAGGTATTGTAACTAAGAAGGTGCAACCTTCACAGAACGGAACCACGTTAAGATCATTAAATTGCCAATAAAACACAGCTCATTGGGTCACAAAGAAATAGCGCAACAGGGAGTTCTTCAATAACAGCGAGAATTCAATCAAATATATTATAATATATGGTTTGAAGAAAAAAAACCTACAATTATTATAATTTTGAGTTGTGCATAATAAGCTGTTGCATGTAAGTTATTTAGATGAGGCGAAAAAAAAAATGTTCATGGAAATTTTTCTTGCAAAGTGTTTTCTCAAAGATTTGAAATTCATTTCACTGACTGAAGACATTGGCCTTGAGTCTGAGTGCACACTTAGTACTTATGCCTCTTAGAAAACTTGTACTACTATTTCTTCGTAGGTAGTTCTCTAAGAACAAACTCTACCTGGCAAGTAGATACATACATGGTGTTACCACAAACCAAATATATATTTCTTCTTTGTTTTGTAATTTGTTTGTAAAATTATGTTGATGTACCCAACAGTGTAAGACTCCTCTGAAAGTTTAATAAATACAAATACAAATCATTGTCTGACTTAAAGGCTGAGTATATATAATGGTAGGAATTGTATACACACTTGTGTATACTTTTTCCTCCATCAGGCAGACTCCTCAATGAACTGACTCCCACCAATGATTTCTATAATAAATGTTTAAAAAGGCCGCAACTTTTCCCGCAAATAAGTGTTGTGGCTGAGCGGTTAACCTGGTTATAGAGCACTGAATTCAAACTCTGGTGTTTCTGATCAGCAGAGTGTGGGTTCGAAAGCCCAGCTGTGATGCTTGTGTCCTTAAACAGCTACCTGAGCGAAATTTTTTTCACGGAAATGGTATTTTAACTTGTTTATAATACACTTGTTCACCAGTTTAATGTAATTTTGGTATGTTTACACTTCTGAATTTTTCTTATTTATCGATTAAAAAATCAGACCCCAACCTAAAGGTTTTTCAAAAACTAAAAACACTTCTGCCGTTGAAGTCGTGAGTCAAAGGACAATGCCGCTGACGTCATTTGTTGGAGTTTGCTTTGTTATACCTCCACGCTGCAACAAAATGGCTTTACAAATTGGAGCTCCCAACTATGACGTTTTGAGAGTGATTGCGTAACAGAGCTTTTCGGAAATCTCTCAAAAAAGCGCTTGATATGGGTATTCGAAATTAATGTTTTTTTTATACAATTTAAATCTATTTATAATCATATGACTCGATTTGCTTATTCATTGAAAACATTTTAAATGAAATTCAGCAAAGTTCACGAATTGACATTTTCGTTCAAGCAGGTCTTTAACCCTCTAGTCCCTGCACCGCCCGAGTTTGCTGAAAACCAATTTTTCAAGATTCTTGCAGTAAATTACTGGAATCGTAGTTCAAATTTTAAAAGATAGCCATGGCTTAATATTTATGCACAATTTTTTACCCTTTCGGTAATATTTGTATAAAAGTACAAGTTCTCATGAAAACAATAAATGCCTCTCGTTAAACGGCTATGGTAATTTTTATGGCGTATATTTGTTTGTAAGGATAAAATGGACACAATTGCTTTTCAAGGCTTTTATCTGGCTCAATGCTTAATACTGATCAAATGCGAAGGCGTTAGTTTTCGACAATATCATCACGAATGATTAATAAATACAGTTTCCTTTGTGTTTACTAATGAGCATGTTGTTGGGTAAGAGCTATTATTTCATCATCATTAGCTTCGACAAGTCAACTATGAAGGGAGAATTAATAATGATCTGTAAAAACTAGTGGGTTAACAATAATGCGTAGACCTACTATTGACTATCAAGTTTTCTGTTGATGTTCCTTTTTTTCTACAAACACAAGCTAGCGAGGTTTCCTCCTACCGCATACAAGTGTATCGCTAGGCGGCTGGGCGGTCCAGTGGCTAAATGGTTAAGCAAGACGCTTAACCATGCATTGCTTCGTCCTTCAGATGGGACATTATACACAGCCGTTGGTCCCATGTGCTGTGTAAGAACCCAGTGCACTTATCGAAAATAGAATGGGTTTGCCTCGGTGTTCCTGGCTGTGGCTGTTGCACCTTGTCAAACCCTTTAAGGTGCTACATAATTGGGTCTCAGAATTCATTACTTCAAACCTATCTTTCTAAAAGTTAATATACTCAGCGCCTTGAGTACCGTAGATACGTGCGCTATATGACTTCATTATTATTGTTATTATCATTTGTTTTATATCCCCCATTCAGTATGTATGCCAAGCCATACACAGGAGACTGGCATTTTGCCTGACATATCACAAGTCAAATTATGCAAATAAAAAAAAATTGTTTGGAGGGAGTGTTTTTTTGTACTTGAATTGTTAAACTTGGTTTTCCAAAATGCGCCTGGTGGAAGAAATTTAGTTATTCACTTTTGTTTGTATGTTTTATTGTGTTTTGCTAAACACTCAAGTGTTGTTTTACAAACAATTGACAATTGGGTGGTCAGGTTGGTGTAGTGGTATATTTCCTCGCCTACCTCCTCTAGGACCCCGGTTCGAATCCCACTGGGGCACTATGTGCATTTAGTTTTAGTCCATACCAGTAACAATTTCAATTTGTCAAGAGATGGTCTGCAAAATGGCGGCCAGCAAACTATTGACTGTTGTTTGTATATTTATGAGGTGTAACCTTCACAGAACGGAACCGTGCCAAGATCCATAAATTGCCAATAGAAACACGGCTCATTGAGTCGCAAAAAAAAGAAACGGCGCAGTGTGGAGTTCTCCAGTAGTGGTAGTAAATCAATCAATAAAAACTATAGGACATTCAAGCATCTATAATAAAATATATAGATTTTGAAGAAAGAAATCTACATGTACCCCCATGTAGACTTGTTACGATGTTGAGTTTGCATAATAAGCTGTGGCGTAGTACGTAATTGAGATGAGATGGAAATTAGGAATTGCAGGGAAATCACTTATTTGTTTTCTCAATGACTTGAAATTTATTTCAGCGACGAACACAGAAAATAAGTTGTTTTTAACCACCAATGAACTAACACACAAAATAGTCATGATCCTACACATTTATATACATCTATGGCACTTAATCAAACCTGACATTGTCTCAAAGCGCTCAATATTTGTCTACAAGGTGTGCAGAGCTTTCTTTGAATAAATAAGACCCATTTAGCACAGTTTAACAAGTACCAAGGTGCTGTGACGCAATCTGCATTCAGATTACCTTTAAACACTGGGGGTTAAACCCTTTCTCTTCTGGACACCTTTGGTAATTGTCAAAGACCAGTCTTCTCACTTAGTGTTCATATCTCAACATGCATAAAATTTTAACCTGTGAATATTTGAACTCAATTCAGTGTCGAAGTTGCGAGAGAATAGCGGAAGAAAAAGCTCTTGTCGCACAAGTTGTGTGCTTTCAGATGCCTTAAACTTGAGACCTCAGCTTAGGTCTCAAATTCAATTCATATATTTGAGTGAGAAATTACTTCTTTCTCAAAAAGTGTGTTCAGAGGGAACCGTTTCTCACAATGTTTTAAACTAACAGCAGCAGAGCTCTCTATTTCCTTTACCAATTAATTTTTAAAGCTATTAGTAATTGCTAATAGTGTCCCGCGCCTTTAAAGAGCAAATTCATTTAAATCTATAGACCATGTAACCTGTGACATGTACATCACATATGTTTTTGAGAAAGAAGTAATTTCTCACTAAAATATACCTCAGCTCAGGTCTTGAATTAACCATCTAAAAGCACACAACTTATTGCGACAAGCATGTTTTTTCTTTCATTATTATCAACTTCAACAACATTGAGTTCAAATTTCCAAAGATTTGTTATGTTATACATATATGTTGGATGCAAAAAATAGTTAATGGTCTGACGTTAACTATGTTTTTTTGCATTTATACTCTCGGTCCATTTGGTTGGTAAGTTGTTTGCAACAGCTAATTCTATTTTCTCACATTATATGTTGGGATACACCGAGTGAGAATACTGGCCGTTGATAATTGCCAAAGGTGTTCAGTGTCTTTAATATCTGTATATGGCTTTATTGTTGGTATATATTCAAGATTTGTTCTCAAGATTTGTAATAAATGATTCAAATTGCAAAAACTGTCAAAACAACATGATTACTCTAGTAAAAGTGTATGTTTGGTGACGTCATCAGTAATGTTTGTTTTAAACAAGACCTTTTTCCAGACTTGTATGCTGTGATGGTAAAGCATCAAAGGATGTATATTTCAACCTAAAAGGCAATAAACAACGCCCTTTCAAATCATTTCACAGTCACTTCCGGTTTAAACAGGTCAAAAGGTCAACGAAAGTTCACCAACATATCCATTTCTGTAAAGTACGTAAAGCCCTTTCATATGATGTATAGATTGTCAAAATAGCTTATGTACATGTAGTTTAGGAAATATGAACTTAGGAAATATTGACGACTGTAGAAAAGATTGTAAGGGGCATGTATGTTTTAACCGCCTTGAACGAAGACTATTCTTCATGAAGCTTTTTCGCGCTCTATGGATGATCACTGGAGCGTAACTCTGCTGCACCGCTAATACACTACACGTTGTGTGTATCATGCCTACGTGCAATGTTTATGCACATACCAATGGGGATTTACGTTGTTCTTTAGACGTGAATTTTGAAATTTTTAACCTCTTTTTTTTTGAGCCGGAAGACAACATCGAAATGGGGTTATGTCTGTGGGGCATTTACGGAGTTTTCAATGACGATTCCGATGATGTTCCGATTGTAAGAATCCCTCATGTAGATCAAAAGTTATGATTTTTTGAATTAATAAACTTTGAATATTCATAACTCAAGAATTGATGACGTCATCATGACATAACTCACACGGTTTCTTCTCCTAATGATATCTAACTATGTGTGAAGTTTCAAGTTCATACGATGTTTGGAAAGATGTTTCTGTTAGGGGACAAGGGACGTACAGAAGAAGAAGAAGAAGAAGAAGAAGTATCAATAAAAAAAATAAAAAAACGAACAAAAATAAGAGGTGTTCCTCCGGGCTGTTGGCCCGAACACCTAATTAATTTATTTTGTTTGTTGATAAAGAATGAACCCAATTTTGCCAAACAAGAACTCAGTTTGGGCTCCATTGGGCTTGGCGTAAGTGGCCGGACAAACTGTAATGCGACTAACCGTAATGCGACTAACCATGGTTTTGCCACGTAAACCTAAAAGTTCAAGTTGCTGACTATTTATAAGTATCCTGTTGGATACTAATGTATAAGAGATGTGTGCTAAATGTAGTAAAACCTTTGCAAGTTTTTTAGTTTGAGGAAACTTTTGAATTGAGACAGTGTCGCGTACGTGGGTCCACCCAAGTCTAAGGTCAAGAGCCCCGGCAAGTCCAACTATAGCGCTGGGGCAGCAACCAAGAGAGGTAGGGCTAAAGGTAACTCCATTCTGGAGCACACCGCGCCCGCTCTCGACATAGCCTCGGGGTCACTGCAGCCGGAGGGATTCCCCCCTCCACCAGCTTAGCGTACCCGGCCCTCGCCAACCAAGTGGGTTCCCCCACGATGGTCGGTGACGGGCTTTTGCGAGGCCACCATACCTGATCGACATCCGCCCACGCGATTGGTTGAAGGATTGGTGACAATTATAGACACTTTGACAATTGAAAATTTGAGGTTTGAAGTATTTTTTCCAAAAACTTTGTGAAGAATCTGTTTTATGCGCGTGGGTTGTGTGCACATGCATGCTCTTAGACATAGATTAAGCGCGCGACCGACACGCGGAAGCCAGCAGGTTACAAACAGCTCTAGCTGGTCATTATCAACCGTTTAAACACCCAAACGTGACGCGCTCTCCACCAATAGGAATAGCAAAACTGTATGGGGTATTTATGAATGTCTTTTTATAACTGTTCCAATTTGATAATGTTATACTTTGGGAGAAAACGGCAACAACTTTCACTGTATTTTCTTTAAGAGGTGAATCCATGCATCCATGTTTAGTGAGGTGACATTGAGTACCAACCGCTTCTCAATTTGTTATTTTCCTCTAGATATCACATTGCAATGTGGAGAAGGAGAAGTCTAATCAGTT
This sequence comes from Asterias amurensis, assembly GCF_032118995.1. Lineage (NCBI taxonomy): Eukaryota > Metazoa > Echinodermata > Asteroidea > Forcipulatida > Asteriidae > Asterias > Asterias amurensis. Next base: position 2,026,774 of record NC_092667.1, on the reverse strand, counting down.
TCATTCTGAGCTAGAAGGTAGATCAAAAGCCTTGCTGAGCAGCTTCAGAAAGCTCTTAAAGATTATCAAGATGCAAAGGAGTATCATGCAAAAGGTAAGAAAACAATATGTTATGCTAAGCGTGAGTGGAATACACTCTAGTTTTTCAGTGCCCTGTTGTGTTGGTTCCCAGGCTCTCCAGTTGTGTGTAGTCACAAACAGATATATAGTGAAGAAAGTCTAGCCGCTATAACACCTCGGACCACTCACCACCAAAAGGCGCTATCATTCTTGTAACCGCTATTATCACACCATGGGCCTTTCTCAAACCTCGGCTTGGGCTCTGGCTCTGGCTCCAGGCTTCGTCTGCTGATGTTGGAACCACCGCGTGCAAAATACACTGCTCTTAAAATGTATACACCTAAAGGTTTGTACACCCCCTCGTTCAACCAACTTTAACTCATAAACTCTCTGAGGTACATGTATTATGAATTAGGGATTAACAGTGTGAGGGGCCGGTCTTCACTGTGTGGTAATGACCAGTTGGTTTTTTGTTGCTGTTAATGGTTGGTTAGGGGTAGTTTCACACAGTCATTTTGAGAAGTTGAGTAAAACATGGCTTTTTGTGCATAATGTATTTATTTTGAGCTTGCAGTGCTGAGAGAATAAAACATAAACATCAATATATTCTTACATTGTACATTTGAACATTTGATCAATTGTTCACTACTAAGGGAATAAAGGTAGCGGCGAGTTCTTAAACGGCTGTTTAAAAACCGGCAGTGTCATTGCCGTGCGATAATGGCCCGAGCTCAAGGGCCTTTATTGCATGGCCATGACCCTGCAAGGTTTTAAATGGCCGTTTAAGAACGAGTCACTACTCTTATAATCCCATTCATGAATGCCATTTTGTTAAAAAACGTAAACAAGTAAAACTTTAGAAAAATCGATAGTTTGAGGTTTGTACATATTTTTTTGTTTTACTTTGTAAAAAATCTGTTTGGTGTGCGTGGGTTTTGCGTACGCGTGCTTAGAAATTAATTACCCGCTGTTTTTAAAAGCTCTGAATTGCAATCCGCGTAATAAATTGGTGTATATGAGCTTGCGCACTCGACACCCGGAAGCCAGCCATTTATAAACAGCTCCAGCTAGTCTTTATCAACTGTTTAAACGTGATGCGCTCTCCATCGTTAGGAATAGGGAAAATGCCTGGGATATTTATGAATGTCCATTTAAAGTATACAATACATCTTGAATGTCTCAACTTAAATTTGAAACATATTCAGATCTTGAATTTCAAAAGATAATTACAATAATATACAGTATCGCAAAACTGCACATCAATATAGACTTTTATCATATCTTTTTACACGTTGAAAGATTCAAATCCCACATCAACCCTGTTCACATAGTTATACACAATGCATATACATGTAGATTGTCTCAACTTACATTTGAAACATTTTCTAAACATTGAAAACAAGTTACAATAGTATGCGATAACTCAAAACCATCGTTATAGACCTTTATCGTGGTACGACCATCTTGATTTTCTCCCATTTGAATCAATGTAACCAAATTGAGGCTGGAAAGAGAAATAGTCTGGCTCCAATAAATATTAGCATTCAGTACTGTTATTGGACAAAGAAACATGACCAATATGGTCGAAACATGATAATGGTAACCATAGGTCAAGTCCAAGAATTTGGACATTACTTAACATAACATGGGACAAAGCAGCTATAATTATATAAAATGCATCTAGATTGTTTCAAGTTTCAAAAATGTTATTGATGTTTCAAAAAGTTCCTGAACATACAAACAGTTGACTGGCATGGTTACACTGAAATTTGCAAATATCTCACTACATGAGCTGTTGACCCAACTACAAGATCTTTTCTGATTTGACAGTTCATGTTGAGTGGCAATACCATTCCACCTTTCACACTCCCTCTGTTAAAGGGTCTATGTAACTTTTGTAGGACAAAAAACACAATGTCCACAGATTTACACTAAACTTACACAGTTTGAAGATAATGATAGTAGAAAGCTTCCCTGAAAATACTACGTGCTGAGGAAAGTGGTAGTGGAAAGCTTCCCTTCAAATATTACTTACTGAGGTGCTGTAATTTTTGAGAAATGAGCAAAACAATGTAATGAAAATAATTTTCGTCTCATGAGACGAAAATTATTTTAATCATTTTACAAACTTATTTTCATGACATTGTTTTACTCTTTTCTCAAAAATTACAGCACCTCAGTAAGTAATATTTGAAGGGAAGCTTTCCACTATCATTATCTTCAAACCCTGTAAGTTTAATTTAAATCTATGGACATTTTGAAAAAGTACCCAAATCCTTTAAACCAGAGATTGATAAAGGAACATTACAGAGTTAGTTTGGCTAGCAAAAAGTTGCTGGCAGTGTGAGCACTTTATGTTATCCACCATATACATAAACTGACAAACCTGTAGAAGTTTGAGATCGATCGGCCATCTGGGTCACGAGAGAATAGTGAAAAACTGATGACACATTTTGCATGACATCGATGCCAAAACAAAAGTGTATAAAACGCTCCCTGAGCGATAAACTCCAAACGCAAATTTATATTATTTATTGTTCATCAAATTAATGTGAAATTTCAGACAGAAATATTTCAAAGGATGTTTTCTACTATAAATCATCATTAGACCGTGTAAGTTTTATGTAAATTTGTGATCTTCACGATTGTTGTTTGTTGACAATTCTGTAACGTTCCTAAATGAAAGAATCGTATTTTGTACTGAAAACTTGGAACTACGGTTGGAATTTTTTTAACTATGGAGTCATATCATTCTATCATTCTAATGATTCACATAGTCCTTGTGATAACTGTGTTCATGTGTGTGTCAGATTCATGACAGAACACAGTCCGCTATTTTGAAGAACCAAATTTTTGACTCCACAAAAATGTATGTACCACTTTTTGTATTTCCAGAGGCAAATTTAAATTTTATTACATCATAGGTGTTTATTTGTGGGTGAACCACTCTTCAAAATGGAAAAGGAGCAAATTCCAAACTGCAATATTTTGAGAGATTTAAAGCAATCGCACAACATCGGTATACAGGATTTTCCAAAGGCCCACACTTCGTGTATCACAACTTAACAAACCTGTGAAAATTTAGGCTCAATCGGTCATCGGAGTCGGGAGAAAATAATGGGAAAACCCACCCTTGTTTCCTCACATTTCACCATGTCATGACATGTGTTTAAAATAAATCTGTTATTCTCGATATCGAGTATTGATAATTGTTTTAATGTTTTCTCAAAAAGTAAAGCATTTCATGGAATAATATTTCAAGGGAAGTCTTTCACCATTACCTTCTGTAAACCCTGTAAGTTATTTGTAAATCTGTGAACTTTTAATTTTTGTTCTGTTCAGAAAGTGTTCAATGGCTTTAAAAGCAATGTGCCACTATAACTTTTATAAAAAGTAGTTTGGCCAGAATTTTGAGCAACCTTTCACAGAAGCAACAGTGCTGGTGTAATGGGGCGCTGACAGATTAACTTGCGTGGGTATCCACAATGCGCATCGTCCCAGCCTGCATGGTCAGCCCAGCCTGTGGCACAATCTTGGTTGCCTCCAGCATTATTTGGCTCACCATCCATCCATCTCTGGTCCTGCAGGTCAATAGTACCTTCACCACCCAAACACACCCAAGTACCTGAACAAAGTCAATCCCAAATAAAAACTTTGTCTCATTACATCAAATATTGAGAGCGGGATCGTTTGTATGGAAGTACACATTGTCTATGTTCAGGAATAGATTCAATTTTTTAGCCTGTAGTTTTCAAACAATTTCTTTTTGGAGAAATTTGTATCAATACTATAGAAAATTTAAAAAGAAGATTTGGTTTCATAGCAAAATAATATAAAGCTGTTTTTTCGTTTGCGATTCGCGCAAGACTTGCGCAGTTTATTGCACTATTCTCTGTTGCTGATTGCCACATTCTAACACCATTCGCGGGTTTTGAACACAAATTCACGACTCTTGTTAAAGAAACACGTTGCCCTGGATCGAACGAGTTGGTCTATACAAAGCGTTGGAAAGAATTTTTTATAAAATGCACATATGGTTGGAAAGATGTTTTAAAAGTAGAATACAATAATCCACACATATTTGCCTCGAAATATAAATGGCCGACCGTGTTAGTCGACGAGGTAAAATGAAAACCACGCAATTTTGAGTGATACTTGTGTGGGTCATTATATTCTACTTTAAAAATATCTTTCTAATCATATGCATTTTATAACAAACGGTTACAAATGCTTTTCAAAGACCAACTCGACCGATCCAAGGCAATGTGTTCCTTTAATGCACACCACTGTGCTTTGGAACTCCCTAACCTTCCCCCCCACCAACTCTGTTGCAATTCAAGAGGAATAACAATAGATACTTCCTCTTACTTTGAATTTTTTCCTTATTTTCCTTCTAGTCCTCATGCCCTACACGTAGATGGCATGTTGGCATTGTGGTGGCAATTTGTCATAAAATTAAACAAATTTTCAGAAGTATATCTTGATTATCAATTCTAAGACTTGTGTACAAACCTTCGGCGTCAATGTCGTTGCAACCAATCGAGAACCATTGGCCACTGCACATGTTGATGAGGTGTTGTAACTCTTCTTCGGATTGAGGGACAACCATCACCCCACCCAACTCAACACAAATCTGCTTGCCCTCTTCCCATGTAACGTCGGCATCATGCATCTTGTAGCATTTGTCTTGCCACTGGCTCCAAGTAGGGGGGCATGGCTTCCAACACCGCCCGTTTACAGCAGCGTAGTTTGCCATCATAAATATACCAACAACACCCAGCAGTTTGCTCGCCAACATTTTGCAGACCATCTCTTAACAAATTGAGTTGCTGCCAGGTATTGTAACTAAGAAGGTGCAACCTTCACAGAACGGAACCGCGTTAAGATCATTAAATTGCCAATAAAACACAGCTCATTGGGTCACAAAGAAATAGCGCAACAGGGAGTTCTTCAATAATTCAATCAAATATATTATAATATATGGTTTGAAGAGAAAAAAAAATACAATTATTATAATTTTGAGTTGTGCATAATAAGCTGTTGCGACTAAGTAATTTAGATGAGGCGCAAAAAAAAAAGTTCTTGCAAAATGTTTTCTCAAAGATTTGAAATTCATTTCACTGACTGAAGACATCGGCCTTAAGTCTGAGTGCACACTTAGTACTTATGCCTCTTAAAAACTTTTTACTACTATTTCTTCGTAGGTAGTTCTCTAAGAACAAACTCTACCTGGCAAGTAGATACATACATGGTGTTACCACAAACCAAATATATATTTCTTCTTTGTTTTGTAATTTGTTTGTAAAATTATGTTGATGTATCCAACAGTGTAAGACTCCTCTGAAAGTTTAATAAATACAAATACAAATCATTCTCTGACTTAAAGGCTGAGTATATATAATGGTAGGAATTGTATACACACTTGTGTATACTTTTTCCTCCATCAGGCAGACTCCTCAATGAACTGACTCCCACCAATGATTTCTATAATAAATGTTTAAAAAGGCCGCAACTTTTCCCGCAAATAAGTGTTGTGGCTGAGCGGTTAACCTGGTTAAGAGCACTGAATTTTGTAAGGATAAAATGGACACAATAGCTTTTCAAGGCTTTTATCTGGCTCAATGCTTAATACTGATCAAATGCGAAGGCGTTAGTTTTCGACAATATCATCATGAATGATTAATAAATACAGTTTCCTTTGTGATGACTAATGAGCATGTTGTTGGGTAAGAGCTATTATTTCATCATCATTAGCTTCGACAAGTCAAGTATGAAGGGAGAATTAATAATGATCTGTAAAAACTAGATGGGTTAACAATAATGTGTAGACCTACTATTGACTATCAAGTTTTCTGTTGATGTTCCTTTTTTTCTACAAACACAAGCTAGCGAGGTTTCCTCCTACCGCATACAGTGTATCGCTAGGCGACTGGGCTAAATGGTTAAGCAAGACACTTAACCATGCATTGCTTCATCCTTCAGATGGGACATTATATACAGCCGTTGGTCCCATGTGTTGTGTAAGAACCCAGTGCACTTATCGAAAATAGAATGGGTTTGCCTCGGTGTTCCTGGCTGTGGCTGCTGAATGCGCCGTTGCACCTTGTCAAACCCTTTAAGGTGCTACATAATTGGGTCTCAGAATTCATTACTTCAAACCTATCTTTCTGAAAGTTAATATACTCAGCGCCTTGAGTACCGTAGATACGTGCGCTATATGACTTCATTATTATTGTTATTATCATTTGTTTTATATCCGCCATTCAGTATATGTATGCCAAGCCATACACAGGAGACTGGCATTTTGCCTGACAGATCACAAGTCAAATTATGCTATAAAAAAAATTGTTTGGAGGGAGTGTTTTTTTGTACTTGAATTGTTAAACTTGGTTTGGCAAAATGCACCTGGTGGAAGAAGTTTAGTTATTCACTTTTGTTTGTATGTTTTATTGTGTTTTGCTAAACACTCAAGTGTTGTTTTACAAACAATTGACAATTGGGTGGTCAGGTTGGTGTAGTGGTATATTTCCTCGCCTACCTCCTCTAGGACCCCGGTTCGAATCCCACTGAGGGCACTATGTGCATTGAGTTTTAGTCCATACCAGTAACAATTTCAATTTGTCAAGAGATGGTCTGCAAAATGGCGGCCAGCAAACTATTGACTGTTGTTTGTATATTTATGAGGTGTAACCTTCACAGAACGGAACCGTGCCAAGATCCTTCAATTGCCAATAAAAACACGGCTCATTGAGTCGCAAAAAAAAGAAGCGGCGCAGTGTGGAGTTTTCCAGTAGTGGTAGTAAATCAATCAATAAAAACTATAGGACATTCAAGCATCTATAATAAAATATATAGATTTTGAAGAAAGAAATCTACATGTAGACTTGTTACGATGTTGAGTTTGCATAATAAGCTGTGGCGTAGTCATAATTGAGATGAGATAGCAATTAGGAATTGCAGGGAAATTACTTATTTGTTTTCTCAAAGACTTAAAATTTATTTCAGCGACGAACACAGAAAATAAGTTGTTTTTAACCACCAATAAATTCACACAACAAAATAGTCATGATCATACACATTTATATACATCTACAGCACTTAATCAAACCTAAAATTGTCTCAAAGCGCTCAATATTTGTCTACAAGGTGTGCAGAGCTTTCTTTGAATAAATAAGACCCATTTAGCACAGTTTAACAAGTACCAAGGTGCTGTGACGCAATCTGCATTCAGATTACCTTTAAACACTGGGGGTTAAACCCTTTCTCTTCTGGACACCTTTGGTAATTGTCAAAGACCAGTCTTCTCACTTAGTGTACATATCTCAACATGCATACAATTTGAATATTTGAACTCAATTTGTTGTCGAAGTTGCGAGAGAATAGCGGAAGAAAAAGCTCTTGTCGCACAAGTTGTGTGCTTTCAGATGCCTTAAACTTGAGACCTCAGCTGAGGTCTCAAATTCAATTCAAATATTTGAGTGAGAAATTACTTCTTTCTCAAAAAGTGTGTTCAGAGGGAACCGTTTCTCACAATGTTTTAAACTAACAATAGCAGAGCTCTCTATTTCCTTTACCAATTAATTTTTTAAGCTATTAGTAATTGCTAATAGTGTCCTGGCCTTTAAAGAGCAAATTCATTTAAATCTATAGACCATGTAACCTGTTACATGTACATCACACATGTTTTTGAGAAAGAAGTAATTTCTCACTAAAATATACCTCAGCTCAGGTCTTGAATTAACCATCTAAAAGCACACAAATTATTGCGACAAGCATGTTTTTTCTTTCATTATTATCAACTTCAACAACATTGAGTTCAAATTTCCAAAGATTTGTTATGTTATACATATGTTGGATGCAAAAAATTGTTAATGGTCTGACGTTAACTATTTTTTTGCATTTATACTCTCGGTCCATTTGGTTGGTAAGTTGTTTGCAACAGCTAATTCTATTTTCTCACATATATGTTGGGATACACCGAATGAGAATACTGGCCGTTGATAATTGCCAAAGGTGTTCAGTGTCTTTAATATCTGTATATGGCTTTATTGTTGGTATATATTCAACTTTTTTCTAACCTTCTTTCATTTACTCAGATCAAGCCAGGCAGTCAAGAGCGTCGTCTGATCTTCATTCTGAGTGGGAGGACCTCTGCCTTGTGCAATCAATCAACTTGACAGGTATATGCCAACTCATAAGGAGAATGGACGAGAAAGTGTAGATTCGTGGATAGAATGTACGAGCTGAAAGCAAGTACATTGTAGTCACAAATATACACTTTGGAGTCTTTTCTCTGACCTTTCACTGTTTCCCCCATTTAACGTTTCAATGAATTAGTTTTCTCAATAATAACAATACTTGTTATCACACACTTCTTGCTTGTTCTGTATTCTGGTTGGCTGAAACAAGATCACGTGGGATGAACTAATATAGGCTAGTCGCGCGCTCGTGTTTTGAGGGAATAGTACCAGAGCAGGCAGTCGCTTTGAAAATAGTGCCCTCGGTAACAGCGCCCTCTCTTGACTTGAACCGTGAACAACAACTACAAAACTCCTTTTTCTGTTCTTATTTGACATTTAAGATCGAGTTGTCTTATAAAACATATACTGACTGGCATAATTCGGAACTAGTGTACGTCTATTCCCCCTCGGGCCTGTGAGTGACCAGAAAAGGGGCCTATTTCCCTCGGCCGAACTTCTGGTCACTCAAAGTCCCTCGTAGGAATAGACGTATACTAGTTACCTCGTTGCCAGTCAATATGTGTATAATAATCAAATTTAGTGTATTTTTTCAAACGATGGTTGGTCACATTTTACGACTATATTTGCAAAATAAACTGGCATACTTTATAGAGCCTGTAACATTATCGAGCACAAACTCAGTTTGCTCAGTAACAATAAGTTGGGTTACTCAAAGCGATTTTTTTGTCACTGGATAATGTTTTTGTAAATTGAAAGATAACAAAGGCAACATGATCATGCATAAGTCTCGATAAAGTTGGTACTTTATTGACAACCTGCATGACCACTCTGCAGTTGGCAGACATCGGTCTAAGACAATTATGACCAGCCAATGCGTTGTAGAGCCTTTAAAGACACTGGACACTACTGGTAATTGTCAAAGACCCTTTTTTTACACTTGGTGTATCTCAACATATGCATCAAATAACAAACCTGTGAAAATTTGAGCTCAATTTGTCGTCGAAGTGTTGAGAGAATAATGGAAGAAAAACTCCCTTGTTGCACAAGTTATGTGCTTTCTTTCTGATGCTTGATTTCGAAGACATCAAAATCAAATTCTGAGGTCTCGAAATCAATTTTAAATCTTTTAGTGAGAAATTACTCAATTGTCTCAAAAACTATGTAACTTCAGAGGGAGCTGTATCTCACAATGTTTTATACTATCAATGGCTCTCCATTGCTCGTTACCAAGAAAGGTTTTATGCAAATAATTATTTACTACTTAGTGTACTACAGTGCCTTAGAGGATGAGAGAGTAATTCTTTTATGAATCATGTATTTTGCATTATCTTACAATGGTGATTGCTATCAACGAAGGTGTTAAATCTTTTTCTTGTTCCTTTGTGTCCATCTTTTGCAGATCAACCAATTCAGGAGAGTCAGATATTCACAAGGAGTTTACAGCCCATCATACAACCATCAAAACCGAGCCCTCATCACCGATGCCTCATCAACTGATGCCCCATCACCGATGTCCCAGTTGTATGTTTATAGTTGTAGATTATAGGTTTAGATTGTAGGTTATTTATCTTGTGGTGAATTGCTCACACTTTCCCTTGTGTGTAGATTTTCTCACACTTTCCCTTGTGTGTAGATTGCTGACACTTTCCCTTGTGTGTAGATTTTTTCACACTTTCCCCTTGTGTGTAGATTTTCTCACACTTTCCCTTGTGTGTAGATTGCTGACACTTTCCCTTGTGTGTAGATTTGCTCACACTTTCCCTTGTGTGTAGATTGCTCACACTTTCCCTTGTGTGTAGATTTGCTGACACTTTTCCCTTGTGTGTAGATTGCTCACACTTTCCCTTGTGTGTAGATTGCTGACACTTTCCCTTGTGTGTAGATTGCTGACACTTTCCCTTGTGTGTAGATTTGCTCACACTTTCCCTTGTGTGTAGATTGCTCACACTTTCCCTTGTGTGTAGATTTGCTGACACTTTCCCTTGTGTGTAGATTGCTGACACTTTCCCTTGTGTTTAGATTGTTCACACTTTCCCCTGTGTGTAGATTTGCTCACACTTTCCCTTGTGTGTAGATTGTCACACTATCCCCTGTGTGTAGATTGCTCACACTTTCCCTTGTGTGTAGATTGCTCACACTTTCCCTTGTGTGTAGATTTGCTGACACTCCCCTGTGTGTAGATTTTCTCACACTTTCCCTTGTGTGTAGATTTGCTCACACTCTCCCCTGTGTTGTGAATTTCTCGCACTTCCTTTGTGTAGTGATTTTCTAGCGCTTCCAACTTGTGTTGTGAATTATCAAGTTTATAAACTGAAACGTTGTCTCAGGCTTAGTTGGGAGAATACTTCTTTATCTATTCTAGCACATTCATTTAGGTCATTCAATTTAGATGTGCTGATGTATGGAGTTGACAAACTTGGTTGCCATATAGTGGAGCCGGATGGGAATTTTTCCCCAGAGGGTATTAGATAGGCGGGGTTTTGCCCATCTCATACATCAGCAACAGGCATGCAACATCTGATTTTTATGGTTTTGGTTTTCTCAGCCATTGAAAAGTTTAAAAAACACAGCACAAAATCTTGCTGTGCCTGGATTTCTGGAAAGGTAAAATCTTTTAATCAAAATACAGAGTTGCATGACTGAAATAGGAGACACTCTGTGTCTAAATTCTTAGGGGTCAAACAAAATTTGACATAGTATTTCCCGTTTATTTAATAGTTGAATATTTTTGTATATTACATGTAGTCAACGTTTCAGGGTGTGCCAGGGTGTGTCACACTTCCTTTGTGTGGTAAGATGCAAACACTTTCCCTTGTGTTACTCTAAGTGGCTCACACTTCCTTAATTAGTTAGTCGGACACTCTCTCTCAAGTTACTCTGAGTTGCTCACACTTCCTTTGTGTAGCGAGTATCTGACACTTTTCGTAGTGTTACTCTGAGTTGCTCACACTTCCTTTGTGTAGCGAGTATCTGACACTTTACATTGTGTACTCTGAGTTGCTCACACTTCCTTTGTGTAGCGAGTATCTGACACTTTTCGTTGTCTTACTCTGAGTTGCTCACACTTCCTTTGTGTAATGAGTAACTGACACTTTCCCTTTTGTTACTCTGTGAGTTGCTCACACTTCCTTTGTGTACCGAGTATCTGACACTTTCTCTTGTGTTACTCTGAGTTGCTCACACTTCCTTTGAGTTGTGAGTATCTGACACTTTCCCTTGTGTTACTCTGAGTTGCTCACACTTCCTTTGTGTAATGAGTAACTGACACTGTCCCTTATGTTACTTAATTTAGCACTTTATTTTAAATACAAGATACACCCTTTTCACTCTCAATGATATATGATTCAGAATCGTACATGCCAAATTCACCAAACAAAATCTTTGAAAAACAAAGAAAACCTTCCCTTGCGGATAATCAGGGCACTCTGATTGTCTTCTTGGGAAACAGTTTTACCAGTCTGAGAGCACTCTGACTTAAACTGCTTGAAGGCATTTAAACAAAAATTGTTTGCAGAACTTTTGGATGAAAATAATTTATACCTTCCCTTGCGGATAATCAGGGCACTCTGATTGTCTTCTTGGGAAACAGTTTTACCGGTCAGAGAGCACTCTGATTGAAACTGTTAAAAGAATTGTTACAAAATTACTTGCAACACTTTCAGATGAATATAATTGAAAAATTCATTTCCAGATAATCAGGCCACTCTGATTGTCATCTTCGGAAACAGTTTTACCAGTCAGAGAGCACTCTGATTGAAACTGTTTAAAGACATTTCAAATAAAACTTTGCAGACACTTTGGACCTTGATTCGAAAAAAACAAAACCAAAAACTATTTCTTATTTATTTCGAATAACAATCAAATCTGAATCATATGTCTTTGTATTATTTAAGTTAAATGTGCGAGTTGCTCCTACCAAAAAGTGAGACCATTCAATAGAGTCAAACTGAAAAAAGATAATGACTTTTCTTGCAAGTGAAGCCATTAACTTTGTTTTATTGACCAAACATAGAAGCAAAACTTCAGAAAAATCAGTAACGTTTTCCAAAAGTAATGACTTTCCTTGCAAGCAAAGCCATTAACTTTGTTTCATTTACCAAACAAAAAACAAAACTATTGAAAAATTTTCAAAAAGTAAATAATTTTTTTGCAAGCAAAACAATTAACTTGGTTTCATTCACCAAACATTTAACACACTGACGAAATCTCAGTATCTTGCAGAGGTATGGACATTTCTATCAAAAAGAATTGCATTTTGTCAGGTAACAAGAGAAAACAATTATTTTTTGCTTTTCTTGTTTGAATTTTTTTGTTTGAGGGTCAAGGTTTTTTTCATTGAAAATTTCAAGATTTAAAACATGGACTCATTGTGTAGGAGTAACTCATTTTGATTAATTAATGTATGTTAGGGCCTCATCCAAACCCTCTGAAAAACTCGCAGAGTTGTGCAAACACCTGTGCCGGTTGGTGGACCCCCTCGGCTGCCTGGAACAAGTGTTGGTCTTGCTGGTCCGGGTGCAATGGAAGGTATGTTCTCTGTTCACTGAAGTTCAATTAGATGCACCACTAGTGTTTTGTTTCACTGGTGTAATGCCTTACAAATTTGATGAGCTAGAGCGAAGCAATTTTTGGATGCATACATACTAGCACATTCCGAGCTGGAAAGTAGTCGTTGGTCCCTAAAACGTTTGGTTCGGCAAGATCTCTCAAGACGTCGGGATGAGGGCCCCTTATCATTTAGCCTTTTGTTGGTCACGTCACTCTTTTGTTCTCTAGTAAACAGGTTTGTGCTGGGGATCGTTTTAGATCAACAAAGGTGCCAAAAGATGTCTTTGCTTGAGCCAATGGAATTCGGACTTGGTGGATGATGAGGACTTCTATTCAGTTGATGATACGATGGCTGGTGAAACATGTTCTGCTTGGTCATGCCACTTTACATCAAAATATCTAGTAAGAACACCCTTTTTATTGCCTTTTGATACCAAAGATGACATTGGATTCCTATCATTCGAATTGGTTGGTTTTTAGAAGAGTTCAACTTTCACCTGTGTTTTGAATTACCCATACTTCCTCTGGTGTTGCGTATTCCCTACACTTTCAACTGTGTTGTGAACTACCCACACTTTCACTGGTGTTGCGTATTCTCTACACTTCACGTGTGTTTTGAATTACCCAAACTTCCCCTGGTGTTGCGTATTTTATACACTTTCACATGTGTTTTGAATTACCCATACTTCCCATGGTATTGCGTATTCTCTACACTTTCACATGTAATTTGAATTACCCATACTTCCCCTGGTATTGCGTATTCTCTACACTTTCACCTGTGTTTTGAATTACTGCCCATACTTCCCCTGGTGTTGCGTATTTTCGACACTTTCACATGTGTTTTGAATTACCCATACTTCCCCTGATATTGCGTATTCTCTACACTTTCACCTGTGTTTTGAATTACCCATACTTCCCCTGATACTGCGTATTCTCTACACTTTCACTTGTAGTGTTTGAATTACCCATACTTCCCCTGGTATTGCGACTATTCACTACACTTTCACACATGTGTTTTGAATTACCCATACTTCCCCTGGTGTTGCGTATTCAATACACTTTCACATGTGTTTTGAATTTATACCCATACTTCCCCTGGTATTGCGTATTCTTTACACTTTCATCTGTGTTTTGAATTACCCATACTTCCCTTGGTCTTGCGTATTCTCTACACTTTCACATGTGTTTTGAATTACCCATAATTCCCCTGGTTTAAATTGCGTATTCTCTACGCTTTCACACATGTTTTGAATTTATACCCATACTTCCCCCTGGTCTAGGTTATTCTCTACACTTTCAACTGTGTTGTGAATTATGCCCATACTTCCCCTGGTATTGCGTATTCTCTACACTTTCATCTGTGTTTTGAATTACCCATACTTCCCTTGGTCTTGCGTATTCTCTACACTTTCACATGTGTTTCAAATTACCCATACCTCCCCTGGTGTTGCGTATTCTTTACACTTTCAACTGTGTTTTGAATTACCCATACTTCCCTTGGTCTTGCGTATTCTCTACACTTTCACATGTGTTTTGAATTACCCATAATTCCCCTGGTTTAAATTGCGTATTCTCTACGCTTTCACACGTGTTTTGAATTTATACCCATACTTCCCCCTGGTCTAGGTTATTCTCTACACTTTCAACTGTGTTGTGAATTATGCCCATACTTCCCTTGGTCTTGCGTATTCTTTACACTTTCATCTGTGTTTTGAATTACCCATACTTCCCCTGGTGAAACGTATTCTCTGCACTTTCAACTGTGTTTTGAATTACCCATACATCCCCTGGTGTTGTGAATTCTCTACATTTTCACATGTGTTTGAGTTACCAATAATTCCCCTTGGGTTGCGTATTCTCTTCACTTTCACATGTGTTTTGAATTACCCATACTTCCCCTGGTGTTGCGTATTCTCTGCACTTTCAACTGTGTTTTGAATACCCATACATCCCCTGGTATTGCATATTCTTTACACTTTCATCTGTGTTTTGAATTACCCATACTTCCCTTGGTCTTGCGTATTCTCTACACTTTCACATGTCTTTCAAATTACCCATACCTAGTGTTGCGTATTCTTTACACTTTCAACGTGTTTTGAATTACCCATACTTCCCTTGGTCTTGCGTATTCTCTGAAATTACCCATAATTCCCCTGGTTTCAATTGCGTATTCTCTACGCTTTCACATGTGTTTTGAATTTATACCCATACTTCCCCTGGTGAAGCGTATTCACTACACGTTCACTTGTGTTTTGAATTACCCATACTTCCCGTGGTGAAACGTATTCTCTGCACTTTCAACTGTTTTGAATTACCCATACATCCCCTGGTGTTGTGAATTCTCTACATTTTCACATGTGTTTGAGTTACCAATAATTCCCCTTGGGTTGCGTATTCTCTTCACTTTCACATGTGTTTTGAGTTACCCATAATTCCCCTTGTGTTGCGTATTCTCTACACTTCACATGTGTTTTGAATTACCCATACTTCCCCTGGTCTTGCGTATTCTGTACACTTTCAACTGTGTTTTGAATTACCCATACATCCCCTGGTGTTGCGTATTCTCTACACTTCACATGTGTTTTGAATTACCCATACTTCCCCTTGTGTTGCGTATTCACTACACTTTCAACTGTGTTTTGAATTACCCATACTTCCCCCGGTATTGCATATTCTTTACACGTTCACATGTGTTGTGAATTATGCCCATACTTCCCCTGGTCTTGCTTATTCTTTACACTTTCAACTGTGTTGTGAATTACCCATACTCCCCTTCGTCTTGCGTATTCTCTACACTTTCACATTTGTATTGAATTACCCATACTACCCCTGGTATTGTGTATTCTCGACAATTTGACATGTGTTTTAAATTACCCATACTTCCCCTGGTGTTGCGTATTCTCTTCACTTTCACATGTGTTTTGAATTACCCATACTACCCCTGGTATTGTGTATTCT
The DNA here is from genome assembly GCF_032118995.1 of Asterias amurensis. NCBI lineage: Eukaryota > Metazoa > Echinodermata > Asteroidea > Forcipulatida > Asteriidae > Asterias > Asterias amurensis. The sequence continues at coordinate 2,011,007 of NC_092667.1, read as the reverse complement.
CGACAATTTGACATGTGTTTTAAATTACCCATACTTCCCCTGGTGTTGCGTATTCTCTTCACTTTCACATGTGTTTTGAATTTATACCCATACTTCCCCTGGTCTTGCTTATTCTTTACACTTTCAACTGTGTTGTGAATTATGCCCATACTTCCCCTGGTATTGCGTATTCTTTACACTTTCATCTGTGTTTTGAATCACCCATACTCTGCTTGGTCTTGCGTATTCTCTACATTTTCACATGTGTTTTGAATTACCCATACTACCTCTGGTGTTGCGTATTCCCTACACTTTCAACTGTGTTGTGAACTACCCATACTTCCCCTGGTGTTGCGTATTCTCTACACTTTCACTTGTGTTTTGAAGCAGCCTCGCCTGGTGTGACGACCCATTCTGTCTTGGAGTGGTTAATTTATCACCATTAACCTTAGCCCTGTTGAAATATTTGGTCAATGTCACTTTTCTTTAAGGATGGTAGACTTAATATTGATCCAATGTCATCTCCAGTATCATTTATTGGCAAACATTAAGTGAGAAAACATCACTACTTATCATGCGCAAACTGTTGAACAAATTTGTGACGTTTGTGATAATACGTCAGCACTTTTCCGAAGAATTTTGGCGACTTGCTTTACACACAATTGGTAACAAAATTACTGCCCTTTAAAGAACTTGTTTCTCCAACCAGCTCATCATCATCTGGATAGAAGTCGTCATCATCTATCGAGTTAGGATCCCATTGGAACAAGCATCGACACCTCTTGGCACCACCAGTGCAGCTTGGTTGCGAAACCACAATCGGTGAAATCCTAAGCACTCTTGAGGGCACCATTTCATTTAAGCAAGCAACAACTACTTTCTGCTTAGCACTTCTGCGTTTAAAGCAAAGCGCTAAATTGCGTCTAGCTTGTTAGATTTGTAAGACAGTACATCGTTGTTACAAACCACTAGTAGCGCATCTAATTGAACTTCACTGAACAGAGTACATATCAACCATTGCACTTTGGACCTTTAGATCATCACGAGTTCCAGGGGGCCGAGGGGGTCCACCGACAGGCACAGGTGTTTGCACGACTCTGCTTTTTTTTTTGGCCAAAATTTTCAATAAAAAATTGAACAGAACTCTCCTTGTAAATAACCTTACTTGTAACTTGTGTTTTATTTGCATCAACCCTACCACCCCCCGCCCCAATTCAAATATTGAAGGCCCATCTTATCCCGATGGAACCCACCCCCACACTGTAAGGACCAATGTTAGCCCCCCCCCCCCCTACAGTGTGGGGGTGGGTTCCATCGGGTTAAGATGGACCCTCAGGCCACCATGTTTAACTACAATGCAACTGGGCATGTATAAAGACGCTTTTAGCTAAGTATTTTTGCGCATATGAAATTAGGTGTAAAAATAATACACACCCATTGCACTGTGTTCAAATATGGTGGCCAAGTAGACGACTCAAGTAATAATAAGATATTAGACTTCGACTTTAGGGCAACCAAAACTTAAATTGATTCACCCCTAAAAATTGGCCTTTATTTTCGTACACACCAAACCAAACTTAAAATATTTAAACCCACAAGGCTATAGCCTTGCAAACATTTTCAGGCAAAATTTGATAAAACCATAAGGCTATAGCCTTGCAAACATTTTCAGGCAAAATTTGATAAAACCATAAGGCTATAGTCTTGCCCACATTTTCAGGCAAAATTTGATAAAACCATAAGGCTATAGTCTTGCCCACTTTTTCAGGCCAAAATCATAAGGCTATAGCCTTGCAAACATTTTCAAGCAAAATTTGATAAAACCATAAGGCTATAGTCTTGCCCACATTTTCAGGCAAAATTTGATAAAACCATAAGGCTATAGTCTTGCAAACATTTTCGAGCAAAATTTGATAAAACCATAAGGCTATAGCCTTGCAAACATTTTCAAGCAAAATTTGATAAAACCATAAGGCTATAGTCTTGCCCACATTTTCAGGCAAAATTTGATAAAACCATAAGGCTATAGTCTTGCCCACTTTTTCAGGCAAAAAACATAAGGCTATAGCCTTGCAAACATTTTCAAGCAAAATTTGATAAAACCATAAGGCTATAGTCTTGCCCACATTTTCAGGCAAAATTTGATAAAACCATAAGGCTATAGTCTTGCAACCATTTTCAAGCAAAATTTGATAAAACCATAAGACTATAGTCTTGCAAACATTTTCAAGCAAAAACCATCAGGCTAGCCTTGCAAACATTTTCAAGCAAAATTTGATAAAACCATAAGGCTTTAGTCTTGCAACATTTTCAGGCAAAATTTGATAAAACCATAAGGCTATAACCTTGCAACCATTTTCAAGCAAAAACCATAACCATTTTCAAGCAAAATTTGATAAAACCATAAGGCTTTAGTCTTGCCCACATTTTCAGGCAAAATTTGATAAAACCATAAGGCTATAGTCTTGCCCACTTTTTCAGGCAAAAACCATAAGGCTATAGCCTTGCCCACATTTTCAGGCAAAATTTGATAAACCATAAGGCTATAGTCTTGCAAACATTTTCGAGCAAAATTTGATAAAACCATAAGGCTATAGCCTTGCAAACATTTTCAAGCAAAAACCATAAGGCTAGCCTTGCCCACATTTTCAAGCAAAATTTGATAAAACCATAAGGCTTTAGTCTTGCCCACATTTTCAGGCAAAATTTGATAAAACCATAAGGCTATAGTCTTGCAAACATTTTCGAGCAAAATTTGATAAAACCATAAGGCCTTGCAAACCATTAGGCTTTAGTCTTGCAAACTCTTTCAAGCAAAATTTGATAAAACCATAAGGCTATAGCCTTGCCCACATTTTCAGGCAAAATTTGATAAAACCATAAGGCTATAGTCTTGCCCACTTTTTCAGGCAAAATTTGATAAAACCATAAGGCTATAAATCTTGCAAACATTTTCGAGCAAAATTTGATAAAACCATAAGGCTATAGCCTTGCAAACATTTTCAAGCAAAATTTGATAAAACCATAAGGCTATAGTCTTGCAACCATTTTCAAGCAAAATTTGATAAAACCACAAGGCCTTGCAAACATTTTCGAGCAAAATTTGATAAAACCATTAGGCTATAACCTTGCAACCATTTTCAAGCAAAAACCATAAGGCTATAGTCTTGCAAACATTTTCAAGCAAAATTTGATAAAACCATAAGGCTTTAGTCTTGCCCACATTTTCAGGCAAAATTTGCCCACTTTTTCAGGCAAAAACCATAAGGCTATAGCCTTGCCCACATTTTCAGGCAAAATTTGATAAAACCATAAGGCTATAGTCTTGCAAACATTTTCGAGCAAAATTTGATAAAACCATAAGGCTATATATAGCCTTGCAAACATTTTCAAGCAAAATTTGATAAAACCATAAGGCTATAGTCTTGCAAACATTTTCAAGCAAAAACCATAAGGCTAGCCTTGCAAACATTTTCGAGCAAAATTTGATAAAACCATAAGGCTATATATAGCCTTGCAAACATTTTCAAGCAAAATTTGATAAAACCATAAGGCTATAGTCTTGCAAACATTTTCAAGCAAAAACCATAAGGCTAGCCTTGCAAACATTTTCGAGCAAAATTTGATAAAACCATAAGGCTATATATAGCCTTGCAAACATTTTCAAGCAAAATTTGATAAAACCATAAGGCTATATAGTCTTGCAAACATTTTCAAGCAAAAACCATAAGGCTAGCCTTGCAAACATTTTCAAGCAAAATTTGATAAAACCATAAGGCTTTAGTCTTGCCCACAATTTCAGGCCAAATTTGATAAAACCATAAGGCTATAGTCTTGCCCACTTTTTCAGGCAAAAACCATAAGGCTAAAGCCTTGCAAACATTTTCAAGCAAAATTTGATAAAACCTACTGCACTCATTTTTAGATTTTTTTGATAAAGCCACATTTTCAGCCAAAATTTGATAAAGCCATATTTTCAGACCAAATTTGATAAAACCATAAGGCTTGTACACATTTTCAAGCAAAATTTGACGAAACCACATTTTCTGGCAAAATTTGATAAAATATGCAGCAAAATTTTAGCAAAAATCTAGCAATGTTTAATGAAAACTTAAGTTAAAGTATTAAGTCACATATTCAAGCTCCATTGTTTGACGTCTCTGAAGTCGTTCTTGTTATGAAGAGTCTTTCAATCTAATTCTACCAATCTTTAGTGAAAGATTTCTGGTAGTGGACACTGATTAAAAAGTTTTTGACGATTCTGCTATGAACACTTCGTGTTGACGCCATCTGCTTGTTTGCCTCATTATGTTGATTGTTCCAAGACTGCAACAGGTGTTTTACTTGTCTCCCTGTCGACTAGAGAAGTGCACAGTAGTAGACCACGTCACCACGCTTTCTCAACTGATTCTGCTAAGAACGAACGCTTTAAGTGTTGATGTGATCTGCGTGTTTGCATCATTATGTTGATTGTTCCAAGACTGCAACAGGTGTTTTACTTGTCTCCCTGTCAACTAGAGAAGTGCAAGCAGTAGTAGACCACGTCACCACGCTTTCTCAACTGATTCTGCTAAGAACGAACGCTTTAAGTGTTGATGTGATCTGCGTGTTTGCATCATTATGTTGATTGTTCCAAGACTGCAACAGGTGTTTTACTTGTCTCCCTGTCGACTAGAGAAGTGCAAGCAGTAGTAGACCAGGTCATCAGGGTTTATCCAACATGTATGGTCCAATTTATAACAGACTTTGGTTTGAATCTGTATCGATAATAAACAGCAAGAAACTGATTAGTTGATTGAGAAAAAATCACAAGGGTTAAGTCCAGCAGTTTAAATCAATTTGGGCCTAAAACTAAAAGAAATCACAAGGGGGTAAGTCCAGCAGTTTTAGCCAATTTGGGCCTAAAATTGAAAAAAATATAAGGGGTAAGTCCAGCCCTTTTAGCCAATTTGGACCTTTTATTTGAAAAGAAATCACAAGTGGTAAGTCCAGCAGTTTTAGCAAATTTGGGCCTAAAATTAAAAAAAAGGGGTAAGTCCAGCCCCTTTAGCCAATTTGGACCTTTAATTTGAAAAAAGAATCACAAGGGTTAAGTCTAGCAGTTTAAGTCAATTTGGGCCTTAAATTGAAAAAAATCACGAGGGGTAATTGTCCACAAGTTGAAATGTAAATTTCAACTTGTGTTAAAGAAGAAATGATGTGTTGACATGTGCATAAAAATGCACTTAACCGAGCTATTTTTATTGTTTACTGTCTTTCATTACCTGTTGTTCAGTCACATGTTGGTAGTTCCAAGGCTGCAACGAGCTGTTGTACTTGTCCCTGTAGACTATAGAGTAGTGCGTGATACTAGACCAGGTCATCATGGTAGGTCCAACTTATAGAAGACTGTTTTGAATCTGTAATGATAGTAAACAACAACACTGATTAGTTGAATGACAAAGAGAAACAAGGGGTAAGTCCAGCAGTTTTAGCCAATTTAGGCCTTAAAATTAAAAACCACAAGGGGTAATTCCAGCAGTTTAAACCAATTTGGACCTTAAATTGAAAGAATCACAAGGGTTAATGGCCAGCAGTTTTAGTAAATTTTAGCCTAAACTTGAAAGAATCAGAAGGGGCAAGTCCAGCAGTTTTAGCCAATCTGGGCCTAAAATTGAAATAATCACAAGGGGTATGTCCAGCAGTTTAAGCCAATTTGGTCCAAATTGAAAAAATCACAAGGGGTATAAAGTTAGCCAAATTAGGCCTTAAATTGAAAGACTCACCAGGGGTAAGTCCATCAGTTTTAGCCAATTGGTCCTTATATTGAAAAAATCACAAGGGGTAAGTAAGTCGAGCAGTTTTAGACAATTTGGGCCTTAAAGACAGTGGACACTTTTGGTAATTGTCAAAGACCAGCCTTCACAGTTGGTGTATCTCAACATACGCATAAAATAACAAACCTGTGAAAATTTGAGCTCAATCGGTCATCGAAGTTGTGAGATAATAATGAAAGAAAAAACACCCTTGTCACACGAAGTTGTGTGCGTTTGGATGGTTGATTTCGAGACCTCAAATTCTAAATCTGAGGTCTCAAAATCAAATTAGTGGAAAATTAATTCTTTCTCGAAAACTATGGCTCTTCAGAGGGAGCCGTTTCTCACAATGTTTTACAACATAACCTCTCCCCATTACTCGTCACCAAGAAAGGTTTTATGCTAATAATTATTTTGAGTATTACCAATAGTGTCCACTGCCTTTAAATTTAAAGAATCACAAGGGCCAAGTCCAGCAGTTTTAGCCAATTTGGTCCTTAAATTGAAAAAATCACAAGGGGGTAAGCCCAACAGTTTTAGACAATTTTGGCCTAAAAAAAGAAAAGAATCACAAGGGGTAAGTCCAGCAGTTTTAGATAGACAAGTTGGGCCTAAAACTGAAAGAATCACAAGGGGGTAAAACCCAGCAATTGTAGCCAATTTGGTCCTTTACATTAATAAATCACAAGGGGTAGGTCCAGCAGTTTTAGACAATTTGTGCCTTAAATTGAAAAAATCACAAGGGGGTAAGCCCAACAGTTTTAGACAATTTTGGCCTAAAAAAAGAAAAGAATCACAAGTCCAGCAGTTTTAGCCAAGTTGGGCCTAAAATTGAAAGAATCACAAGGGGGTAAAACCCAGCAATTGTAGCCAATTTGGTCCTTTACATTAAGAAATCACAAGGGGTTAGTCCAGCAGTTTCAACTTATAGGCCTAAAATTGAAAGAATCACAAGGGGTAAGCTCAGCAGTTTTAGACAATTTGGGCCTATAATTTAAAGAATCACAAAAGGGGGTAAGCCTTACAGCTTCAGGACCTAAAAAAGAAAAGAATCACAAGGGGTAAGTCCAGCAGTTTTAGCCAATTTGGGCCTAAATTTGAAAGAATCACAAGGGGGTAAAACCCAGCAATTGTAGCCAATTTGGTCCTTTATATTAAGAAATCACAAGGGGGTAAGCTCGGCAGTTTTAGACAATTTGGGCCTAAAATTTAAAGAATCACAAAAGGGGGTAAGCCTTACAGCTCGAGGACCTAAAATCGAAAAAAATCACAAGGGGTAAGTCCAGCAGTTTGAGACATTCTTGGGCCTAAAAGTTAAAAAAAGGAAACACAAAGAATAAGTCCAGCAGTTTTAGCAAATTTAGGCCGTAAATTTAAAGAATCACAAGGGGTAGGCCCAACAGCTTCAGCAAATTTGGACTTAAAATTAAAAGAATCACAAGGGGTAAGTCCTGCAGTTTTAGGCAATTTCGACCTTAACTTGGAAAAATCACAAGGGATAAGCTTCAGCAGTTATAGACAATTTGGTCCTTAAAATTGAAAAAATCACAAGGGGTAAGTCCAGCAGTTTTAGCCAATTTAGGTCTAAAATTGAAAGAATCACAAGGGGGTAAGCCCAACAGTTTTAGAAAACTTTTGCCTAAAATTGAAAGAAATATCAAATTTGGGCCTGAAATTGAAAAAGAAGTTGCAAGGGGTAAGTCCAGCAGTTTTAGACAATTTGGGCCTAAAATTGAAAGAATCGCAAGGGGTAGGCCTAAGTCACGCAGTTTTAAACAATTTGGTGCTAGAATTTGTAAGAATCAAGGGGCAAGTCCAGCAGTTTTAGCAATTTGTGCCTAAAATTGAAACAAATCACAAGGGGTAGGCCTAGTAAGTAGTTTCCGTATCACGCCCCCACTTTTTCATTCGATATGAAATAATATAGTATCTAATTTACCTCAATGAAATATTCCTTTTTGTAAAAATGAGTGAAAATGTGGTGGCGCCATACGGGAAGTTATACAACCCTTTGTAATAATAAAATTGAGTGAAAAAGTGGTGGCGAGGTTCAGAAAATTTTCCATTGAAGTAGTCCAGTAGTTTTATCAAATTTGGCCCTAAAATTGAAAACAAAATCACAGGGGGCAAGTGCAAAGGATAGCCTTAACTTTCCATATCCTGCCATCACTTTTTTACTCGTTTTTACAAAGAGGGATATTATCTCATTGAGGTTAATTAGATACCATATTATTTTATATCGAATGAAAAAGTGGCGGTGTGGGTAAATTCAGTATTAATCAAATTGACATTTGTATTATTATAGGCCTATCAGTACAGTATACACATACAACATATAAGTATCACATGTTTTCAAACCTGCCGCCGGCCCAACAATAAATCCTATAATTTGCTTCATTTCGAACCTCATAACCACCGAAGGATATTTTCAAGTTATACTATAAGTAATTTTCAACTCACCTCTATGACTTTCAAGTTTTTCCATCCGCTGAATTGACGACAAAACGTGGAAAGTTGAAGAGAAAACATGGAGTCTCGTCGTACCAGCAAGAGTCCGCCATTTTGTATGCGCGCGCACACGGCGCGGTATCGTGCATAACAACATAGCCGCGGCAATTTCTGTGGATGAAACTTTCAAAAAGGGGTATTGCAAAAATAAAAAAACTCAGTGTTCAATGAGCTGTTCAATTAAATAAGTACTTCGATTACAACGGGTATAGTTATTTCTACATTTGTTGCACACTAATTTGACAATTGGAGGGGGGATATTTAATTTGTTGTCCCTAAAAATGTAGTGATCACCCCTCCCAAAATAATGGAACTTGAACCATAAGGATAACACGTACGTTTGATTCATGTAGAAACAAATAAATAACTTTTAAATTCTCCATTATACCATCTAAATATATTTCGGTAAACTTGCGTTTATTTTTAAAGCCTCATTCACAAAACTGCTTATGCATCAAAAGTTGTTAAGCACATGCAGCATAATGTTTGCCAGAGTGTGGTAAGCTGAAATAACATTATAATGTCCAAAATGTTACTCATTATCCTGCTTATAGCTGTGCTTAGCAGAAATAAGGATAGGCTTCACCTTTGGTAATTACTCTAAAAAATAAATGACCATCAACACTAACAGAAACTAGAGAGCTTTTAATATGTTAAAAACGGCACCTGGTGAAGAGTGTAGTTTTAGAGAAATAGGTAACCAAGTTTTCACACACAAAAATTACTATTTAAATCCGAGAAAGGCTTCATGCCCAGCCTGAAACCGTAACTATCTCATGCATCTGAAAGCTATGTCACGAGTTATTTTTTCCCTTTTTTCCCCAAAAATACTGAGCAACAATATCTGAAAGTTTGGACACACCAAGTGAAAATAATTTGACAATCACCTACTACACCCGCCTTGAATTTGAATGTAAAATTGGACCCTGGACAGCGACTAAGTGTAGGATAGCTTTTACGAGGATAGGTACAGTTTCCCTCTTCATAGAACTCAGCAATACTTGCTAAACTGTTCTGCCTATAAACTTTGAGCAGTGTCACAAATTGTACACATAACATGGCCCTCACTGGTAAACTTATTCTGGTAAGAGGCTATGGAATGAGACTTCGAAGCCCCTAATAAATATGTTTTTCAAAAGTTCTTCGGTGGATTTCACAAAGGTAGTCCTAACTTAGGACTAGTCCATAGGCAATGCTAAGAGATAGGACCAGTCCTAAATAGGATGGGTTACTAGTCCTAACTTAGGACCAGTCCTATCTCTCAGCATTGCCTAGGACTAGTCCTAAGTTGGGACTGCCTTTGTGAAATCCACCCCAGGAACTGACTTTCAACAGGCTGGGTAGTGGGGTTGCAGATACATGGGTAGGCGCGGTATGGCCTACGCGAGCTACGTGCGTGGTCAGGATCGAGCGCTCTGCATTCAAGATCTTCGGCGCGCTTTATGTACTGATGGTGGTCAATAGAGGGCGGCATAACAATCAAACATGGCGCTTTGTTATGATTGATGTTCTATCAATAATGTAATTCAAGACAACCGATGAACCGATCCCACCTTTTGCTTTAAATCAGCCAGTTAATGCATGGTGGAAGGAAAATGGTTAATGTAGCCACTGTATCATAACGTACAGTCAGAAGACGTGTATTACTTCAACGGTGACAGTTTTTTCCTAAGAATGAATTCAGTAAAATATGTCAACAAATTAAACTCGTTAACGTTAACATTGGCAATAATAAAACCGGATGTAGTCGCCCATCCTCGGAGATGCCAGGTAGGATGAACCATTTCTACCTCTATGGATAATAAACCGTTTACAACATTTTACTGTGTTACCATTATCTATTCTACCGAACAAGGAAGGGGCCTTTTCGTGCCCAAACTTTGTCCACAGTTGACATTGTTCACTAATCTGCAGAAATTTCCCCGACCTCGGCGACATGCCTGACATTTGGAGACCTGTATCGTAGGAGGTCCTGTTTTCGAGGTGTCCCTAATATCGTGGCAAATCTTTTACCTCTCTGTGCGCGATGTAAACAGTCCCTAGATAAAAATTGTGTGGTTTTATTTGCCAAGCAAAGAGTCTCCTCTTCTTTGACCAAAACTTAGAAACACGTAATGCTCCACTGGTCATTTGCACTTGTAAATGCAAAAAAGTTGGTATTTTAGGTATTTCTACAAGGTACAAAAATATGTCATAATGTTGAGGCCATAAAAAAATATTTGCCCACCGAAAAAGTTTCATCAAACACTATTTCAATTCACAATTCATGATGATCAAAATCATGTGACTGAATGTTTTGCTGAGCATTCTTAAAGAAAAATACAGAGGCTTAAAGAAGCCATGTGCCTTATATCATTTTCTAATATTTTTTGAGATTTTTATTTTGTAACCCTCGTATCAATACTATTATTTATATTAAAATTTAAACATCAGCTTGTTGATTCAATTATCACTGTTTATTAATACGCTTTATTATAAATATTAAGAAAAAAAGTAGAAAAAAAATAAATAGAAATCAGATTTTGAAGTCAGTAATTATTCACACTTTTTTTTTTTTTTTTTTTTTAAATTTTTTGCAAGTTACCATGGTAATTTTAAAAATTTAATAAAAAAATATTTTGAATAAAATGAAGGCAACTGCTGGCTATACAGTCATACACAGAGTCTCAAAGAACACTTGTAGTCACTGCAGATGTTTCTTCCATGTATGGCTTCACCGGGAAACCATACTTTCTTGTTTGCCGTGAAAATAGGAAAAACTCAAAACAAATGGGGCCAGTTGAAGTCATCCAAGATCGGTGTGTGGTGTGAACATTTAAATGTCCATCAAGTTTTAATATATGTTTGCATACTTCGTATTAACAAATGAAGATAATTAGGGCATCGGTTGATATATTGCATCATTATTTTTTTCCCAATTCAAAGAAAAAGGCATAATAGCGTGATAACTGGTAAGCAGAGGATATGCTTCGTTCTTAAAAAGGGCAAGGGCATCAAGGCAATTTCGTCTTGGTAAAGGGCACCCTATGAGGAAATTGTGAGTTTAAATTGTGCATTTCAAGGGCACCAAGGCAATGACCAGGGGGCATGGAGCGATCGCCCTTTGTGCCCCGCCCCTGTGAACAGGTGAAGTATCAAGCCTGCATTTTGTGGCAATACTTTTGGAACAAACTTAAATTGGAAAATCTTCTACGTACATGAAACTTTTTCATCATAAAGCCTGAAGGATGAATTCTAAATATCTCCCTGATTTTATGTAGTGATTTTGTTCTTTAAATGTTCCACAAGTCTCACTGGCTCAAGATTGCAAATGCTTGCAATAACCTAAGCCTCCTCCCGGGAAAGTTCATTAACGCAACTACCAATTGCAATTTTTTTTTTGCAATGTTCATTCAAATCTTGGCAGCTATGTTTAATTAAGGCGATTCATAAATATTTAAAGTCGATTTGGTATTATAATTCTTGTTATATTTTAGGCAATCAAGCAAGTGATGCTGGACAACAAGTTCTATTTTGTCCGCTCACAAGAAAAGCAATTACTACGAAGTGAGGCTGAAGTATTCTATGCAATTCATAAAGGTGAGCATGATGATCTATACACAAAAACAAGTAGCAGTTTACCCTTAAGTAAACTTCTTCTACGTCTATCTACAGTGGCCGTGTCTGAAACAGCAACTTTGGTTACAGCTGGGGAGGTCGCGCGTGTCTGCCTATTCTTTAACACTGGCAGACGCGCTGATCTAGCCACAGCTGTAGCCAAAGTCTCCTTGTCGGACACGGCCTAAGTTCTTGGCAAAGTCCATTATAGTCGGGATATAATGCAAGTCAATTGTCCCAAACAAACATCAATTTTTTAAAGAATGGTCAAAGTAAACAAACTACATGTAGTAGAGTTCATGCCAAATGTCAAGTCAACTGTTAGTCACTCTGGATGTCACTGTAGAAGGCTGAGGGCAAGCCCTGCAGACTTGCATTGTGAAGGGGCACCAAGGCTATGACACGGGAGAGGGGCAACAACGTTAAGACCAGAGCACAAATGGGGACCAAGGCCAAGACATGGGGCAAAACAAGCACCAAGGCCAAGACCCAGGCAAAAGGGGGCACCAAGGCAAAGCCGAGAGCAATTCGGGGCAATTAGTGGGTCAGGAAAACAATAGCACCAGAGGGCCAAGACTAGGGCAAGAATGGAGAATGATCTCAAAGGCAACTGGGACATTATTGATCTGATGGGGTTATTTGTAAAACTTGTTGTTTAACAAACATTTAATTTCAATGTTTGTATATTTTTCCCCCTTTAACTTTCACAGAGAAGTTTTTCTTCAACCGTCTGGCTAGCTTCATGTCTAGTGGGCCATTAAGTGCTCACATCCTTGCCAGGCACGATGCCATAGCTCATTGGAGACATCTAATGGGACCGACAAAGACATTCAGGTCTGTCTGATCCATCAATCATCTACTCAGTGAATTTCATTCTCGTCACAGGCCTGTTTGCTTTGTTTTTTGAAAGGGCAAGGGCACCAAGGCATTTCTGCCTTGGTAAATTGTAAATTTCTACTGTATCATTTCAAGGGCACCAAGGCAATGACCAGGGGGCACCAAGGCAATGACCAGGGGGCATGGAGGCAATCATCTTTGTTGCCTCCAGGAAGTATCAGGCCTGTCTTTGAATTTCCCTTTTTTAAAATCTTTTATAAAATATCCGAAGCAACAGTCATAAGGACTTGAAACTTTGCATGATGGAAATAGGTCGCAATGATATACATTGGTTTTTATTTTTGTTTTCCAATCACCCACAGAGCTAAGCACGATGCTCCCGACTCCTTGAGAGCTAGGTTTGGATTGACAGACACAAGAAATGCAACCCATGGTTCAGGTATTATGATTATTATGATATAACTCTGGTAATGAAACCAAAGATGCCTCATAAGTGAGCTTAAAGGGGAGGTACACTATTGGTAATTGTCAAAGACCAGTCTTCACACTTGTTGTATCTCAACATACGCATAAAATAACAAACCTGTGAAAATTTGAGCTCAATTGGTCATCGGAGTTGGGAGAAAATGATGCAAGAAAAAACGTCCATGTTGGACGACTTTGTGTGCTTTCAGATAGGAGTAAAAGACTTCTAGCTAGAAGTCTTTTATTATTTTAGTGAGAAAGTACCACTTTCTCAAAATCTATAATTTTCACAGGTTTGTTAGTTTAAACATAAGTTGTGATACACAAAGTGTGTGCCTTTGGACAATACTGTTTACCGAAAGTGTCCAATGGCTTTAAGTGAACCTTTCGAACTTTGAGAATTGACGTAAATGTTTTTGTTTGTTTCCTCCACATCTAGATTCACCAGAGACTGCCAAGAGTGAAATGGAGTTCTTTTTTCCCGACTTCAGCGTCGATGATTGGTACAGGGACCAAGAGCCATACTTCAGATCTGGAAATGTAAAATATTGCAATGAGAAAAATGAGCATTATATCATTAAGGATGACTTCGACGATAAAGATGTCCCAGATAGTTGACATCACCATATTGTAATAAACCAAACAACTCAGAATATTTTGAGGTTTTTTTTCTCGAAATCTCTGCTCCGACTCTGGGCTCCTTTATTATTTTGATGGATCATGCGAAATCTTCGCTGCTCCAAATGTGACATGTCATTTAATTACACCTGATCAACTTTTTTTTGTTTTAGGGGTTGTATTACTTGTATTTCCTATTTATTTTTTACTCTATTTAAATATAGAAAACAATTTTTTTTTTCATTTACTATACACTTATTATTTCTATGATTATGAGATGGGTCTCATTTATTTAAATACATTGTATGTTGCTGTCTCAAGTTTGGATTGAGAGACTTTCGGATCACAGGGTTCAAGTACACTTTTGTTTTAGCCAGCCTGAACTATTCCTAATTCCCTGCCGTTTCAACTGCCACCCATTTCCTGTCCTGACACAATCTACCTGAATGTTCCTTTGAAGGTTATGCCTTGAATTAAATTTTAGCAGTAATAAGATTAAATTCTTAATGAATTATTTGTGTGACAGTGGTGTGAATATTTAATTGGCCGATCTTATTTGCACTATATCTCACTAATAATAATAATAATAATAATAACCGCATTTATAACGCGCCTTTTGCCAAAGGATACAAAGCGCCAGGTATTATTACTGCAAGGAGTGGGGCGAAGTTTGAGATATAAGACCTAATCCTTAAGCACCATGTAATGGTTTACAAGGTGCTGTGGCGCAATATGCTGCCAATAAGAAGTATACATTTGACCCTCAAACTTTTTTCGGTCATGGACTTGTCTTGAATTGTTGATGTGAATTTCGGCCAAACATGGCAGATGGATTCAACCCAAATTATACGCAACCACCTATTTTTAGATTTAAATTTAATTCTTCCAAGTGATCAGTTTAAAGCTTTAACCTTGACTGCAAAGGTTACAACACTCTTTAATTAGGTGGTGGATAGAGAATATTAGTGTATTGTGCCAAATTTGTGTGAAGTATAATCGGTTTATAGGATTTGAGGCATTTCCTAGTTAGTAGAATGAATCTAGATACACAGATGGTGTTACCGCAAACCAAATATATATAATCGGTTTGTTTATCATTGCGATTTCTGGATTAATCTTTAAACAGTGTGACACATTAGAATCCCACCACAGAGTGTCCAATTAGAAAACAAGTTGATGTCTTTAAGAATGCTGTGTTGTGCATTTTGCATGTTAACATTTCACATTATAAGTGTTAAAGGAACACGTTGCCTTGGATCGGACGAGTTGGTCTATAAAAAACGTTTGAAACCGTTTGTTATGAAATGCATATGGTTAGCAAGATGTTTTAAAAGTAGATTATAATGATCCACACAAGTTCACTCAAAATTGAACGGTTTTCATTTTACGTCGCGAACTAACACGGTTGGCCATTTATGGGTGTCCATAAATGGCCGACCGTGTTAATCGACGAGGTAAAAAGAAAACCGTGCAATTTCGAGGCATATTTGTTTAGATAATTGTATTCTACTTTTTTAACATCTTTCTAACCATATCGATTTTATAACAAACGGTTAAAGAACGCTTTAAGACCAACTCGACTGATCCAAGGCAACGTGTTCCTGTAAAGTTTAACAAAAAAGGTGTGCATAACATAGGTAAGATTAAAAATAAAACATAACTTACATGATTTAAAGATGGTCATGGTGGAAAACTTCCCTTGAAATATTTTTGCCTGAAATGCTGTAGTTTTTGAGAAATGAGTCAAACATGACAGCATCACAGTTGCTGCAGTCGAATAGAAAACTGTGTTCTTAGCTCAACTGTCGAAAATACACTGCCCAGTTATTAATTTCAAAACGCGATGAGTGGAAATAATGAAAACATGTAATGGGGTTTCTCACTTTTTCTTGTGACTTATGAGTGTTTGAGCTTTAGCCTCAAATCAAGGCGTTAAAGACAATGGACACTATTGGTAATTGTTAAAGACTAGTCTTCACAGTTGGTGTATCTCAACATATGCATAAAATAACAAACCTGTGAAAATTTGATCTCAATCGGTCGTCGAAGTTGCGAGATAATAATGAAAGAAAAAACACCCTCCGTCACACGAGGTTGTGTGCTTTCTGATGCTTGATTTCGAGACCTCAAGTTCTAAACTTGAGGTCTCAAAATCAAATTCGTGGAAAATTACTGATTTCTCGAAAACTACGTCACTTCAGAGGGAGCTGTTTCTCACAATGTTTTATACTATCAACCTCTCCCCATTACTTATTACCAAGAAAGGTTTTATGATGATAATTATTTTGAGTAATTACCAATAGTGTCCACTGCCTTTAAGGACACAAGTGGTGACACTTTTCATGATGATGTTAACAGTTTAACAAGTGGTCTTTAAAGGCACTGGACACTATTGGTAATTACTCAAAATATTGTTTAGCATAAAAACTTACTTGGTAATGAGCAATGGAGAAGCTGTTGATAATAATTAACATTGTGAAAAACAGCTCCCTCTGAAGTACTGAGAAAGAGGTAAATTCTCACTCGAATTTGTGGAACAATGGTGTTTTTTCTTTCGTTATTCACTTGCAACTTCGCAATGATGGGATACACCAAGTGAGAATACTGGTTTTTGACAATTACCAAAGGTGTCCATTGCCTTTAACAATTACCAATGTCTTCCTGGTGCTTTAAAGACTGGCCCCTGAAGCGAAATATGTGGAAAGTAAAACTGAATTATTATTTACAGGACAAGTCGTGACAAGTATAATAATAAGCAATCTTTATTCTGATCCAGAAATGGATACGTACTGCAACAATACAGCATCGCATCCTATAAAAAGAAAACCAAACAAAAATACATAAAAAATTGTTTTAAACGTACTACTGTCACTAAACATGCAGTCTTAAGTCAAATTCGTTGAACCAAGAACATAATTATTTACAAACACACACGATGATATTCAAAAATTGACATTAAAAGGGCTGAAGGTCAAAGTTCATAATTTTCTGACTTTGATTGGTGTTGAATGTTTTCAAAATAACTTTGCAAAGCCATAACTTGTTTACCATCAATTTAAAATGTTAAATAGTGACGCATGAAATATTTGGCTCTTCCCCAAATGCCATAAAATTCTTTCTGCTGTGTCAGCAGTAAACTGCATGGTTTTCCGCAATCAAACGCGTCAGTATCATTACATGATGAACATTTGATGTAAAAAACCATGATTATATATTGGAATGTTTAATGTGTGGAAGAATTTTGAATGCTCATTAGAAAATAAATATGATACGATAGTTTAAAATGATCAAGAGTGACGTTTCCATGCTTTGTGTATCTTCTTGTACCACTGGCCGCTAATTAATCATACTTTCTACATGGGCAGTCTGTGCTTTAAAGTGGGGTCATAGATTGGTTTTTGTCAACAAAATGCTGGTTTATAGGCAAAATTTTCAAAAAAGATACAATGGACCTTTATCACCATCTTGGTCATGTTCAATGTTTCCATAAGAGTAATGAATACTAACATTCGTTGCGTAAACATGGCACCAGCCTCAGTTTGGTTACAATGAGTTGGAGTGGAGTAAAATCAAGATGCCACACCGTCAGCAGTTACAGCTGAATACAGTGTCTACTTGTTTAGAAAACGGTAACAAAATGTCACACAGTATTTTCACAAGAACATCAAATCCATCCACGTTTAGCGGGGAGACGACGGGTACCAACCACATCTCTGGCCGCAGCATTTGCGAATGGACACCAACCCTCAGATTCAAATGATTTTGGGTGAAAACTATCCACACCATATAACTTCGAAGGGAATACTTTCTCAAAATACTCTTATACTAACAATATCTGCTGTGCCTCTCGCTAAGTTTTTATGATCGTTAATATTTGGAGTATTTACCTATCTTCGGCCTCTACCTTCAAAATTAAATTAAAGGAATTATTAAATTATTAAAAGCGCATAGGGACCTCACGGTGATATGCGCTATATAACAATGGTTTTATTATTATTATTTTATTATTCATCTCTGCTACTTGATTATCAATCATTCACAGGTTTAGATATTAATAAAAACAAAAAGAAAAACAGGTAAAGTTTTCATGGATAAGGAATATAACGGGTAATTATTTTGTCAGCTGTCATGCTAAGCATATTGCATAATCGTAAACCACTGGACAGAAAAGCCCAGCGATCGCACAAAGGAATTCATTATGTTAACAATACTGTGGTCGTCAGTCTGGGCCACCCCAATTTCATGGTGCGGTAACCAGCATGAAGTTTGTGCCGTAAACGTAGAAGCCCGCAGAGAGCAGAGCCATGACAATGGGCACTGGGTCTTCATTGCCTCACCTGGACTTGCAATCACAAGGTTGTGGGTTCGACCCCTACCAAGCTCACCCCTGATTTCACAAGGACTAGAAAAAATATAGTCGTCTACTTTATGAACCACAATTTCTTGATTTGGGAAACTCATAATCGAAGACGTTAAACCAATGTTGGGGGAGAGAAATTGGCCATTGCCAGATTGGTGTATATCCCCTTTTGGAAGTTTGCCGGGGTTCTCTTGACGGGACGATCATCTAAACAAACAAACCAACTATTAATTTTGGTTTTACCGTACACCGATGGGTGTTAGCACTGTATACTCAGTACTTTCCCAAATTTTTTGAAAAAAAATCACAGACATTACTTGGCTGGGATTCAACACCACGACCTTTGCGATTCTAGAGCAGTGTCTTACCAACTAGACCATCGATTTTGCCCGGTAGCTAGAGGCACTTCAAATCCTATTTCAACAAACGAGAGAAATAGAGGCAAACTTGTTGAGGGGAATTTTAACATAAGACTTAGGCCTACTTGTTTGTTGCGTTTTCTACTGATAAGGGTCGTCACTCTGTCTTGCATCTTGCTTTGGTTCTTATCAGAACGGTTGCTGGCCACCACGACCTCTAGTAAACCTGGCACCTCTTCCTCGATCTGAAAAGGGGGAGGAGTAGATTGGGGTTGGGGATAAAGCAGTGGTTAATTCCTCTAAATAAAAATTGAATGCTATTAATTTAGGGGTGAGAGTCATTACGAACAAAAAAGTCTGAAACTTAGACACAATTTCAAAGGTATGTTGAAATGATGCCATTTCTACCTTTTGGTAACCCCTGTGGTTATAGATTCCAAGGAGCTTTTGGAAACAGTATCCAAAGCACTAGAGAAGTAGACCAATGAGCAGGATTTATCTATTTGTGAAAAAAAAGTATGGTCTGATTTTCTTCACCAGGCCGACATAAATAGTCTGAATTCAGCCAAAAGTCTGAACGATCTCATTCCTGTAACTTCATGGCAGAGTGGTTAAGAGCAATTGAAATTCAGGGGCCAATTTCATAGAGCTGCTTAAGCAAAACATTCGCTTAAGCACGAAAATACCTTGCTTATTTTACACATGTTACTGGCAAAAATGTCATGCCACAAACATTGTTTGTGACTGGTATTTAGATGTTGTTTACTTAGCATAACAATTGAGTGGAGTCTTAACTGGTAATCTGATTTTACTAAGCAAAGATTTTTTTGCTTAAGCACAATTTTGTGCTTAATAAGCTCTATGTGGCCCTGGTGGTTTCAGTCATCGAGTGTAGGTTCAAGTCCCGATGGTGACACTTGTGTCCTTGAGCAAAGACTTAACTATAATTGCTTCTCTTTACCCCAATTTGTTTTTTTGAGGAGAGTCCAGGTATAAAATCCCCCACAAATTTCTAGTTAAAAACGGAGAAATCACATCCCCGAAATGTTGATCATCAATCCCTTCAGTCAAGTGGAGTTTTGTTCTCAAAAATTTGAGCCCTGTTGGCTTTGTGTCTTTACTTACTTCCAGCAGGTCCACTTGCTCCTCCACGTGGGAACGACCGCTGTATCAAGCGCCCTCGACTACGCACAGCCGTGTTACCACGCTGTGGGGGGCGCTGTTGCTGCTGTTGAGGGCGCTGTTCATGGCTGGAGCCTGAAGAGTCCTGCCATACGATGCGCTTCGGCTTCGGTCGTTCACCTTGACCTAGTTATAAACAAATTCCATCAAATATTAAATCGGGAAAATGTCCGTGGTTTTTAATAAGTGATTATCTCAAAACCATTTAAGACGCTTCTCACGAAGGAGCTGAAGGTGTCTACTATCTTGCTTGTTTCTTGCTTAGCATAAAATTGTTCAGCAAAATGTTCTGCTTAGGCAGCTGCCAACAATCAGGCAATCAGGGAAATTTTGTAAAACAATCTGGGAGATATTTAGAACTACTTTCAACGCAATAGACCTTATGTAACGACGTCATCCAGCTGCCACCTTAGAGGTAAAACAGTGACGAAACAATCCAAACGCACAGATTTGTACGCGCGACACACCGAATTGGCTTAGGAACAACATCCTTTTGACCTCAGGGTGAGGGCGCCCTACTGAAATGACGTCATGTGCATAAGTTCTATTGGAACCAGTTCCAATGATCAGAGAGATTATCAAATTTGTTCATCAGAACATGGAAAGTTTGTTATTATTTTTTTTTTTTACCCATACACCGATGTGTGTTAGCACTGTATACTCAGTACTTCCCCGAGTCCTGTGAACAAATATCACAGGCATGTTACTCGGGTGGGATTCGAACCCACGACCCTTGCAATTCTAGAGCAGTGTCTTACCAACTAGACTACCGAGGTTGCCCGGTAGCTAGAGGCAGTTGTTTTGGCAGCGGGTACTGCCATGATAAAAGAGATGTTAAATTTGTATCGGGGATAAAGAATTTTAATTTTGGTTTTTACCCATACACCGATGTGTGTTAGTACTGTATACTCAGTACTTCCCCCGAGTCCTGTGAAAAAATATCACAGGCATGTTACTCGAGTGGGATTCGAACCCACGACCCATGTGATATTTTTTTCACAGGACTCGGGGGAAGAACCGAGTATACAGTGCTAACACACATCGGTGTATGGGTAAAAAACCAAAATTAAAATTCTTTATCCCCGATGCAAATTTAACATCTATTATATTGAAAAATTGGTTTGGTTTTCAGGGAGCTTTCTGTGTAATCAGAGAGAGTCGGCAGCTGTACTGACCTGTTTCAGTGCTGGAGCTTGGCTCCTGATTCTCCCTCGACTCTTGGGTCTCTGAGCTGGAAGCTGCTTCAGCTGAATCCTCACCTTGTTGCCCAAAGGAACTGTTCATGGAGAAATTGAGAAAATAGTTAAAGGTGGACACTATTGGTAATTAATCAAAATAAGTGTCACAGGTGCGATTCGAACCCCCCATGTAAAGGGTATGAGAACAAGTTTGCCAAAGACTGATACTGACATCTTTGGCCCAAAACAGAATGATCTTAACCGAGAAGCAGCCCGCAGAGGGCCCTAGCCATGCAAGTTAAGCAGATAATTACGTTAAAACAAAAATAAACGTGGGGGGTACGCATCGCACCCGTGACATAAGTATTAGCATAAAACCTTACTTGGCAACGAGTAATAGAGAGCTGCTGATAGTAACATTGTGAGAATCGGCTCCCTTTGAAGTAACGTAGTTTTCAAAAAAGAAGTTATTTTCCACAAACTTGATTTTGAGACCACAGAATTAGACTTAGAGGTCTCGAAATCAAGCATCTGAAAGCACACAACTAAGGTGACAAGGGTGTTTTTTCTTCCATTATTATCTCGCAACTTTGACGACTAATTGAGCTCAAATTTACACAGGTTTGTTAATTTGTGCATATGTTGAGATACACCAAGTGAGACTACTGGTCTTTGACTATTACCAAAGGTGTCCAGGGCCTTCACATGTATTTCGTCATTGCTGCAAGAAAACTGCATGCAGGCAATCAAACAAGATGAATCTGTAATTGTGATGCGAGACATTCCATGATGACAGCGCCCTCATGCGGTCAAACACATGGTAAAATCTTCCTCTGAATCTATTGTGCTTACCTCTGTGATTCCAGAGCTGATTTATCGTCCCCAGTAGCCTCCGTAGCTGCAGGTGAGGCGGACTGCGGTACCTCACTAGGTAGAGTATCAACCTCATCCTCCTGACTAGAAGGTACCTGTAACTGCTGCTGCTGTAACTGGCTAGCCTCGGTCGTTGCTGGCACAGAGCGAGACGTGTCTTGACTGCTCGATGATGGAGATTCATGGGCGTGGCTTATTGGACTGGCTGTCAATGCCGTAGCTTTGGGCAAAAAAGATATGCAATCAAGAAAAATCAACATTGAATGACGAAAATCACAATGTTTACTAGGTAAAGGGCACCCTGTGCTAGCTTCGGTCGCTGCCGGCACAGAGCGAGACGTGTCTGCTCGATGATGGAGATTCACAGAGCGAGACGTGTCTGCTCGATGATGGAGATTCACAGAGCGAGACGTGTCTGCTCGATGATGGAGATTCATGGGCGTGGCTTATTGGACTGGCTGTCAATGCCGTAGCTTTGGGCAAAAAAGATATGCAATCAAAAAAAATGCAGAATTAGGGACTGTCTCTATTTCTGCATTGGATTTCTCCAAAATAGGGGGGGGGGGCCCTAGAAAAACAGGGACAGCTGGAAGGTATGCAACCATACAAGAAAACACCGGGGCCAACCCCTTCTATGAACAATAAGGTGGTAGAGTTTAGTCCCTACCTGGTGCATGAGTCTGAAGGGGTGTGGTTGGAACACTGCGTCCACCATCGTCGTCTCCTCCCAGTAGATTGATGCGAGTGTCGTCCATTCCCAAGTCTTGAATAAAACAAACAGTAAACAAGTGACACTTCTGCCTTTAGCAAGAATCTTAACCATTGCTTCGTCCTTCGGATGGGACGTAAAGCCGTTGGTCCCATGTGTTGTGTAGTGATATAAAAGAACCCAGTGCACTTCTCTAAAAAGGTGTTCCTGGCTGTGGCTGCTAAATGCGCCGTAGCACCTTGTAAACCCTTAAAAGATGCTACATAGTTGGGTCTCAGAATTCTCAACTTCAATTACGTATGTTTCTATAAAAATGTATAATAAGCGCCTTGAGTACCTGTTAGATATCTGCGCTATATAAGACTTCAATATTATTATATTATACTATATTATTACCTCCCTGTGTAGCGAGCTGAGCTAATCCTGGTGCTGCGGACCGCATTGGCTCAGAATCTGAACCACCAAAGTGAAATCTGCCTTGAAGGAGAGGAGAACTGCAACAACAACAAAGAAAGGAAAGAAGAAAAAAAGTCTGTTATTAAAAGACAATGTGAATGATGGGGATTTGCTTTCGCAAATGGCAGGATTAAAGTGACATAAGACTTTCTCAAACCATCAATGTCAGACCCGTGTCCAAATCCACAAAGTTACAATTCATGTTGACTTTGTAAGGTTTCAACTTGGCCCCGGCCTGCAGTCACAAATGCAACTTCCACCAGGGGCAACTTGCCACCTACTCCTAGGCTGAAACAGGGTAAAGGCCCAGTCCCACTGCAGCGATAATGATAACGATAAAGATAACGACACAAAGAGAGCGCATTCCATTGGTTGAATGAGCGTGTGCGTATTCTGCATGGAGCAATTCGACCAATAGAATGCTTTTTCTTTGCGTCGTGATCAGTATCGTTTTGTTTTCGTTATCGCTGCAGTGGAACCGGGCCTTAAGACCGCTTCAGTCTGTCCGGATGTAGGAATGGGGGTCAATCCGTGTCAAATCATCACGCCATCCAGGGTCAATCTCACAGATTTCCTTCAAATTTACTGAATTAGTTTGGTCCTACTAGAAACTCTGAAACCCAAACTTGAGCGTTTTGTGTCACGTGGTTTTTGACTTTTCATTTGTTCACCATAACAAGAAATGATTGTACCTCCATGGGTATCATCCACTAGGAGCTTGGCTGGTAGAGCTGGAAGAGCAGAATGCACTACCTTCCCAACTAGTTATTGTTCAGTGCCTTGCTCTAGGGCATAAGTGTCATGACCAGGGCCCAATTTCATAGAGCTGCTTAAGCACAAAATTTTGCTTAAGCAAAAAAATCCTTGCTTAGTAAAATCAGATGACCGGCCAAGACTCCACTTAATTGTTATGCTAAGTAAGCAACAGCTAAATACCAGTCACAAGCAATGTATATGGCATGAAATTTTGGCCAGTAACATGTGTAAAATAAGCAAGCTATTTTCGTGCTTAAGCAAAGCAGCTCTATGAAATTGGCCCTTGGATTCAAAGACTGTTGCTGACAACGCAAAAAAGCTTGGGCTTGGTGAACTATGCTGCTCGGCCATAAAAACATTGGATAAAACTTACTTAATTGCCTCAGCAAATCCATCAGTCCTCCTTGGTACAAAGAGGGTCGGGGTACTGGGTACCTGACGATCGTCACCAAAGTCTTCAAACGGTGCCCCTGCTCCAAGGAGCATTGGTGCCCTCCCTAGGGAGGCAAGGCGCTGTCTGGGCATGGCTACTTGCTGTAAAGGAGATAAGAAACAAATCACAATCAAGCTGTAAGATTTGCTGGATGTGAAAATTCCCAACAAAGGAATAAAACTGAAAATCTTTTTTTTCCGGGGCAGTTGCCACTTACTCCTGGGGCCTTTACAGTCCATACGGATGTAGGCTTGGGTATCATCCATCAGAAGCCTGGCTGGTAGAACAGAAAGCACTACCTCCCAATTTTTTACGAAGCAATCATGGTGAAGTGTGTTGCCTATGTGTCACAACCGGGACTCGAACCCACTCTCTGCTGATCAAACACCAGAGCTTGAATCCGGTGCTCTATACCACTAGGCCATGACACGCTAGACCTTTACAAACACCTTTTCATTTCTGACATCAATTAAAATTCTATTTACAGAAATGGAACCTACAAGGTACCCGCTCAATGGGCGTCTCCTGGCCCTGTGATGTGGGTACTTGATCCCCAGGGGGCTCCACCCGGAACCTTGGCATGGGAATGCGTGTGAACAACGAAACAACTAGAGTAGATTTAGAGTGGATTTAGAAATGGAACCTACAAGGTACCCGCTCAATGGGCGTCTCCTGACCCTGTGATGTGGGTACTTGATCCCCAGGGGGCTCCACCCCGAACCTTGGCATGGGAATGCGTGTGAACAACGAAACAACTCGGGTAGATTTAGAGTGGATCTAGAAATGGAACCTACATGGTATGGTACCCGTTCAATGGGCGTCTCCTGACCCTGTGATGTGGGTACTTGATCCCCAGGGGGCTCCACCCGGAACTCTGGCATAGGTACCCTGAGGGATTGATGTTCCTCCATGGGCTGGGTTTGGTCCTGCTGCTGCTGCTGCTGCTGTTGGTGGTCTGTCTCCATCTCGTGACTGTCTAAACCTTCCGCTTCATCGTCCTCTGTTAACATAAAGAGACAGTAACATAATGGTATGTATTTATTTTTATAAGTATTTTTTGTAATGGGTCCATTGACCCCTTGCACGGACGTCACACGCGGCGACTGTGCCACGCTCTCCATTTTGGTTGGTCAATAGGTTGACGTGTAAACGCTGCTACGCCTAAAATGCGCTCTTCACTGAATAACACAGTTACGTTGCCCAACAACATGGCGATTCCAGGATTATTCTGATGATGACGTCAGGTGAATGGGTCAAGTGCATGCGCCAAGCTATCTACCACAACCTGGGGGCCTGTGTTAAATTAATTTTTTGAGGAGATTGGTTAAATTTCATTCTATTTTGCTTTGCTGGAATTAGAGGAGTGCCTTATGAAATTAGGCCGCAAGTTGTTTTGAGAATTGTTTTTAGGGGGGGTGTTTTTTTTTCTGGGGTACAGTGGTTGTAGCAAAAATTCCATCATTGAAGCCTAATCTCTATTTGGGGGTGCCAGTCAGAAACTCTACAAGCTTTAAAGACCTGCTTGAATGAAAATGTCAAGTCGTGAACTTTGCTGAATTTTATATAAAATGTCAGTCATATGACTATAAAGAGATTTCAATTCTGTAAAAAAACACACAATCATTTTAAGTACTTTTATCAGCACTCTTCTGAAAGATTCACGATTAGCTCTGTTCTGTAATTACTCATGTTACGTCATAGTTGGGAGCTCCAATTTGTTTAGCCGCTTTTTTCGCAGCATGGACATATAACAAAGCAATCTCCCAAGCACGACATCAAAGCATTGTCATTTTGACGCGTGCAAAGGTGTTTTTTAGTTTTTCAAAACCTTGAGGTTGGGGCCTGATTTTTTAATCGATAACTACGAAAAATTCAGACGTGTACAAATATCAAAATTTTAAAGGTGAACAAATGCATTATAAACAAGTTATAATAGCATTTCTGTTAAAAACATTATGCTCTATTAGCTGTTTAACAAACAAAAAACAGATTTCTGGTTAAAGGAACGTTACAGAATTGGTAAGAAACACAAATCGTGAAGATCACAGATTTACATAAAACTTACACGGTTTAATGATAGTTGAAAATATTTCTGTCTGAAATGTCCTATTTGATGAGAAATAACTAATCTGACTTCGCGTTTGGAGTTTATCGCTCAGTGAGCGTTTTATTCATTTGTATTTGCCATCGATACAACGCAAAATTTGTAACCGGTTTTTCACTTTTCTCTCATGACCCAGATGGACGGTCGATCTCAAACTTCTACAGGTTTGTCAGTTTATATATATGGTGGATTACATAAAGTGCTTACACTGTCAGCCACTGTTTTGTTAGCACAAACCAATTCTGTAATGTTCCTGTAAAATCGGAGAAGTCACTTCCCCTGGTCTTATCTTGCTCCTTCTTACCACTTATCTCCACTACATCATCATCATCTTCATCATCCATGGTTTGATCATCTCCATTGTCTTCATTCTCATCTCCTTGTTCCTCCATGGAGATTGCCTCTTCCCCTTCCTCATCATCTTCCATCTCATCAACTTCTTCTTCATCACCCTCCTGGAATATCATTAAGAAACAAGGGAGCAAAAGAGTAGGCAATGAGGTCTTAAAGGTTCTGGGTATCTTTTGTACCACAAAACACAATGTCCACAGACAGATTAACACCAAACTTACACAGTTTGACGATAATGATAGAAGAAAGCTAACCTTTAAAAATTACTAGCTGAGGTGCTGTAGTTTTTGAGAAACGAGTAAAACAATGTTACGAAAATAGGTATACAACCATACTACCGTGTAGCCAGGGATCACACCCAAAGATTTCCATTGCCCGACCATCGCGCGTCAAGATTTCCATTGCCCGACCATCGCTATGTACTGGCCATCAGGGGATGTTACTTTTTACCAGTAGTGTCTACGGCCTTTAAGTATACTGTATCTCTATACTAACCGCATATTCTAGATCTCCTTCTACTGGATACTCTGCATATTCATCTTCCTCCTCATAATCTTCAGCTTCTTCTTCTTCATCTTCCTCATCGTCGTCATCATCTCCTACATCATCATCTTCTCCTTGAGTCGGTTCATCCTCATCACCTATCTCCTCCTCCTGTCAAAGAAGACAAGATAATTAATAATAGTAATACAAGGGTGTTGTGGCCGTGTGGTTTAGATGACCGGACTCAAGCTCTCGTGTTTCTGATCAGAACAGTGTGGGTTCGGGAGTCGTGACACTAAAGGCGGTTTATAGTCGGTCGTGCGATGGGCGCGCGAAGGAAATCTTGACGTCCAATCATAAAAACACAGTTTATAGGTCTAAGCGATGATTATAAACTGTGTTTTTTAGGGATCTGGTCAAGATTTCTATCGCAGGACCGACTATTGTTTCCCGTTTGGATGGGATGTAAAGCCGTTGGTTGTTGTGTAATGCACGTTACAGATCCCAGTTGCACTTATCGTTGATTTGGAGCATATTGCGCCACAGCACCTTGTAAACAATTACATGGTGCTATATCATAATTCAAAACGTAGTCCACATACATTGCAGGAAAACACTGCATAAAGCGCCTTGAGCACTTTATAAGAAGCCACTATTCTTATTTTTTATGAAGAGCTTACGTCATCATCGCTGTCCACAACGATGACAACATCGTCATCATCATCATCATCATCTGCTTCTGTGTCTCCCTGCTCCAGCCCTTCTACATTCCTCTCGATCTCTTCTGCAATCTCCCCACCCGGGGACGCTTCGTCCGAGAATCCCTCGCCAGTAGAGGGCGCTTCAGCTACATGCGCTTCGGTGTCATCCTGGGTTGTCTCGGTTTCGCCAGTAGAGGTCGCTGCGAGTCCAGTGCCTGCATCATCTTCACCAGCAGAGGGCGACATTGTAGATTGGTGGGGTGCGGCGGCAGTGCTGCTTGAGTCTAATGCTGTTTGGTCTTTGGAGTCAAAGGAAGGGGACCCCAACTGATCCGATTCTTCAAGCAGTTGCTGTGAGAAGAAAACAAAATCAAAACAAAGGAAAGTATTAAAGTAAACTGTAAAAAATCTTAAAGGCAGTGGACACTATTGGTAATTTCTCAAAATAATTAGCACAAAACCTTTCTTGGTGACGAGTAATGGGGAGAGGTTGATGGTATAAAACATTGTGAGAAACGGCTCCCTCTGAACTAACGTAGTTTTTGAGAAAGAAGTAATTTTCCACAAATTTGATTTCAAGACCTCAAGTGTAGAACTTGAGGTCTCGAAATCAAGCATCTAAACGCACACAACTTCATGTGACAAGGGTGTTTTTTTCTTTCACTATTATCCCGCAAGTTCGATGACCGACTGAACTCAAATTTTCACAGGTTTGTTATTTTATGCATATGTTGAGATACACCAACTGTGAAGGCTAGTCTTTAACAATTACCAATAGTGTCCAATGCCTTTAATAGATATTAAGTTTGCATCGGGATATGAATATTCATTTTTAGTTTTACCCATACAGTGTCACTGGTTCCCCTCTGCATTTTGCACATGTTAGCATGGAACTGGCTTTTGGGACCTGAGAAGAAACTATGATCATGAGGCTGGTTCCAAATGGTCGACCACAGTAGTCGACCAATGGTCGACCAGCCTGGGTTCGAGTCAAAATAATTAACCTTTAGTTAACCATGGTGCAGACTCAAGCTTGCTCTTTACTGCTTACCGGTTGTGGAGTAACGCGCTGTCGTTTTTCCTGGGGGACAATCTCATCAGCCTGTTCAGGATCTTCCTCTCCGTCTGACTCCTCCCTCTGGCGTTTGTTTCCCAGCTCCAGACGGCCAGATCTACTTGATGGCCTCGGTGCCTCGACTGGCTCTGGAGATAAACAGACACAAGAAGTCAGATCTCAAAGTTTTAGGCACTTTTGGTAATTACTCAAAATAATTGTCTGTATACAAACTTACTTGGTAACGAACAAAAGAGAGTTGTTGGTACTATAAAACATTGTGAGAAACGGCTCCCTCTGAAGTAACGTACTTTTTGAGAAAGAGGTAAATTGTGAAGTCCGAACCAGGCTTTATACGAAGCGGCAAAAGAGCATGCAAGTCCTGGGCGTACATGTATTCAAACACTTTGGTACTTAAATCAGACATAATATTTAGTCCTTGGGAAAAAAGTAGGAATATGTTATCAATTACAAGGGCTGACCTACTTGAACAAATGGTGTAGGCTCTTATAGACTTACAATCCTTTTTTTTCCATTGGCAAAAAAAATCCCAAAAACATACTTACGTAGGAAAAATGTTAAGTCGTTAAAAGCTTGAAGGAAACGAACTCGCACACTTTAACGGGTCTCAATGTTTGAATACCCTCAAGACCTGCACGGTCTTCAACAACATGAATACAATTCTTACCCTCAAAGTCCTCTTCTTGTGTTCCAGCAGGAGCATTCTCGATGAGCTCCATCGACGGTTCCGGGGTCGGCTCATCCTCAGGTTCCGCAGCGATCAGTTCTTCCATAACAGGTTCAACTGCCGCAGGAGTGATCCTCGGCTCCGCCCGCACCTCCTGTACGTTATCTGCCCTGACGACGACCTCCTGTTGTTGGATGGGCTCAACCCTGTCATCCTGCATTGCATCTGGTCTGGTTTCGGGCGCTTGATGCTGGTAGTGAGAGACGGCAGACGAGGGATTCTGTTGGGTAGGGGTGACGGCCTGAATGGGCGTGGTGATACCCATGGAGAGGATGATGGGCGTCTCTACCGACAATGGCTCTTGAATTGCTGGATATTAAATATGTAAAATGCAGTTTAACATCAAAAGAGGTTAAATCAGAGATTACTAGCAATGTTTTTTATTTTTATTTTTTGTTGTTGCCAACTTATACCTAGACCCTCTGAAAAGTGTTGGGCTTGGAAAAATATTGGAAATAGCTTTATTTACCCAGGCTAATAAAGATTTCCCTAAACGCAGTAAACTACAGTGGGTCTCATGCAGGGAGACAAAGTTTTTTGTCAAACGCATGGAAGGGTTAATTGTGAAGTGAAATTTTCTGAGATTGTGTATATCTGCACTTATATAGCGTTAAAACAAACTAACGGGAAAAAAACTAAAGGCATGCATTGCCTTTAAACTAACCTTGCTGCCTCTCCTGCTCCATGACGACCGTACTTGCCTCGCTCTGCGTCTGGGGCATCACCGTTGCCATGGGCGTGGCTGACACACTCGCGGACGCACTGGTTACCGGGGTAACAGCAATGGGGCGCACGCTGGCCGTCATCCTCTGACCAGGGGGTACGGAGAGCTTGGCGACAGTCGGTGCTGGCGAGGAGATGGGTTTGATGTTGGCTGTGGGTGGCGGCTCCTCACTTCTTGTGCTGTGGCATGACCACGACACAAGATGGAAGAGAGGAACAATAATAATATGTAAGGTTAGATTTTATTGTGCCCCATGGAACATTTTAAAGGCAGTGGACACTATTGGTAAATGTCAAAGACTAGCCTTCACAGTTGGTGTATCTCAACATGTGCATAAAATAACAAACCTGTGAAAATTTGAGCTCAATCGGTCATCGAACTGTAGCACAAGACCCTAAGGATCAGCTACTACTTGGGTTAGTAAATCCAATCCATCTTTATTTAATCTTTATCCTTAATTCTATAAACTTCTTAAAGACACTGGACACTATTGGTAATTGTCAAAGACCAGTCTTCTCACTTGGTGTATCTCAACATATATACATAAAATAACAAATCTGTTAAAATTTGAGCTCAGTTGGTCGTCGAAGTTGCGAGATAATAATAAAAGAAAAAAACATCCTTGTCACACGAAGTTGTGTGCGTTTAGATGGTTGATTTCGAGACCTCAAGTTCTAAACCTGAGGTCTCGAAATCAAATTCGTGGAAAATTACTTCTTTCTCGAAAACTATGGCACTTCAGAGGGAGCCGTTTCAACGATGTTTTGTAACTATCAACCCCTCCCCATTACACGTTAACAAGTAAGGTTTTATGGTAATAAATATTTTGAGTAATTACCAATAGTGTCCACTGCCTTTAATTGGCCACTATTATTACTATTACTACTTCCCTTGCCTGGTCTCTCTTTCCTAACTTGTTCATCTCGACACTTTTTGGATATCTTCGTACAGCGTCAGCAATATACAGTTACAAATAAAACCTTGTTGTAATAAGCCCAAAGATCACAGTTTATCAGAGTTTTATTTGTATGTCTGCCATTCTGTTTATGTAATCAAGTGACACGCATTTTATAAGGGTTGACAAGGTGCTAAGGCGCGCATTCAGCCATTGCCAGGAACACCGGGGCAAACCCTTCCTCTTAAAGCCATTGGACACTTTCGGTAAACAGTATTGTCCAAGTCCCACACTTCGTGTATCACAACTTATATATATAAAATAACGAACTTGTGAAAATTTAGGCTCAATCGGTCATCTGAGTCGGGAGAAAATAACGGGAAAACCCACCCTTGGTTTCCGCACGTTTCGCCGTGTCATAACATGTGTTTAAAATAAATCCGTAATTCTCGCTATCGAGAATTGATATTGTTTTAATGTTTTCTCAAAAAGTAAAGCATTTCATGGAATAATATCTCAAGAGAAGTCTTTCACCATTACCTTCTGTAAACCCTGTAAATTATTTGTGAATCTGTGAACTTTTTTTTTTTTTTCTGTACCGAAGTGTCCAAT
This sequence comes from Asterias amurensis, assembly GCF_032118995.1. Lineage (NCBI taxonomy): Eukaryota > Metazoa > Echinodermata > Asteroidea > Forcipulatida > Asteriidae > Asterias > Asterias amurensis. The sequence goes on along the minus strand of NC_092667.1, from coordinate 1,979,230 downwards.
GGCTTTAAGTACTGTACCATTGTTAGCCAACTGATTGAGTGGAGAATAAATTTAACTGAAAAGTTGATTTGCATACCTCGGTCTTTCAGTACCCATCGGTTGCTGAGGAGCCAGATGTTTGACTTGTAGCTGCTTCTGCTGGTCCTCAACTTGCTTCTCAAGCTCTTGAACCTGTCAACAGCAAACGCAAATATTACACTTAAAGCAATCACACAATATCGGTAAACAGTATTGTCCAAAGGCCCACACTTCGTGTATCACAACTTACATATAAAATAACAAACCTGTGAAAATTTAGGCTCAATCGGTTTCGCCGTGTCATGACATGTGTTTAAAATAAATCCGTTATTCTTGATATCGAGAATTGATAATTGTCGAGAATTGATAATTGTTTTAATGTTTTCTCAAAAAGTAAAGCATGGAATAATATTTCAAGGGAAATTTCACCATTACCTTCTGTAAACCCTTTTAGTTATTAGTAAATCTGTGAACTTTTAATTTTTGTTTCGCTCAGAAAGAGTCCAATGGCTTTATAAACATAATCACCTTTATAAAATTACTAACACCCAGTTTAGACAGGTGAAAAGTTGTATACCTCAGTTTTATTGCCAAATGGGCCCAACTTCACAAACCTGCTTAGATTCTGCTTAGTCACTGTTAGTAGAAATAAGCAGGGAACCATTATCAATCTGTGCACATAACATGGTAAGTTGGCTGATAACCCTTTTTATGTATGCCAAATTATCTCTATAAAAAATCACCCATAAAGACTCGAGCAGGGAACCGGTCATAATATGTGAACATATCGTGGTATGTTGGCAGGAAACCCTTTTAGTACTCAGGGGTGAGAGTCATTACTAACGAAAAAGTCTGAAACTTGGATACAAATTCAAAGGTATGTTGAAATGATGCCATTTCTACTGTTTGGTAACCCCTGGGGTTATACATTCCAAGGAGTTTTTGGAAACAGTATCCAAAGCACTAGAGAAGCAGACCAATGAGCAGGATTTCTTTATTTTGTGGAAAAAAATATTGACTGATTTTCTTCACCAGGCCGACATAAAAAGTCTGAATTCAACCAAAAGTCTGAACAATCTCATCCCTGAGTGCTGCAAGTAACCCTTTTAGCTTGCCTGTGGGCGACCGAGTGAGTGTGACATAAAAACTAAGCCCACGTCAACAAAACTTTACCCTTGACTGAAGTTCCACTTTTTGCTGTTGTTGTTTCTGCTGTTCCTCTTTCTGGATAGTTTGAAGCTTCTCCTAAAATAAACATATGGGGGGACAGACATTTGAATTGTTGTCATTGTTCTAGATCAATATACTTTACACTTTTGTTGATCCTAGCATTCATATGACGGTTGTTTTGTAATTTCCTGTGCCCTTACAGTTTGTCTTTCTTTGTACTTACTTTTGTTTTCAAAATATTTATTATAAAAACAGCAAAAAAAGTAACGCGGCTGTTGTAAAAGCACTTATAATTTAAAAACTGTTACCAGGAGACGGAAAATTTAATAACTATGATTTTGACACCTCGTTGTTACAATCGGTCGAGTATTGTAGTCGCGGTAAGGGATTACATGTGAAAAGTGCCCATTTCCATTGTTGCAGTAACTCCTATTGACAAAAGCAGCTTTTCAAAATTCCTGCTATAAGCTTCACGCTGAAATCAGAGGAGAGATCAATCATGTCACAGGTTTTTGTAAATCTGTGACCTTAAGACGATTTTCTAATGTCCCTTCAAGTATAGCCCTCACATGCCCTAACATGCCTGTGATATTTTTTTCACAGGACTCGGGGAAAGTACCGAGTATACAGTGCTAACACACATCGGTGTATGGGTAAAAACCAGAAATAATATTCTTTATCCCCGATGCAAATTTAACATCTCTTATATCACTGCGGTACCCGCTGCCAAAACAACTGCCTCTAGCTACCGGGCAACCTCGGTAGTCTAGTTGGTAAGACACTGCTCTAGAATTGCAAGGGGTGTGGGTTCGAATCCCACCCGAGTAACATGCCTGTGAATTTTTTTTTCATAGGACTCAGGAAAGTACCGAGTATTCAGTGCTAACACACATCGCTGTATGGGTAAAAACCAAAAATAATATTCTTTATCCCCGATGCAAATGTAACATTCTCTTATATTGTTGCGGTACCCCCTGCCAAAACATAGGATTCTAGCTACCGGGCAACCTCCGTAGTCTATCTAGAATTGCAAGGGTCGTGGGTTCCAATCCCACCAGTAACATGCCTGTGATAGTTTTTCACAGGACTCGTGAAAGTACTGAGTATACAGTGCTAACACACATCGGTGTACAGGTGTATGGGTAAAAAACAAAAATAATATTCTTTATCCCCGATGCAAATGTAACATCTCTTATATCCATGCGGTACCCCCTGCCAAAACATAGGATTCGAACTGCCTCTAGCAACCGGGCAACCTCGGTAGTCTATCTAGAATTGCAAGGGTCGTGGGTTCGAATCCCACCCGAGTAACATGCCTGTGATATTTTTTCACAGGACTCGGGAAAGTACTGAGTATACAGTGCTAACACACATCGGTGTACAGGTGTATGGGTAAAAAACAAAAATAATATTCTTTATCCCCGATGCAAATGTAACATCTCTTATATCGATGCGGTACCCCCTGCCAAAACATAGGATTCGAACTGCCTCTAGCAACCGGACAACCTCGGTAGTCTATCTAGACTTGCAAGGGTCGTGGGTTCGAATCCCACCCGAGTAACATGCCTGTGATAGTTTTTCACAGGACTCGGGAAAGTACTGAGTATACAGTGCTAACACACATCGGTGTACAGGTGTATGGGTAAAAAACAAAAATAATATTCTTTATCCCCGATGCAAATGTAACATCTCTTATATCGATGCGGTACCCCCTGCCAAAACATAGGATTCGAACTGCCTCTAGCAACCGGGCAACCTCGGTAGTCTATCTAGAATTGCAAGGGTCAAGGGTTCGAATCCCACCCGAGTAACATGCCTGTGATAGTTTTTCACAGGACTCGTGAAAGTACTGAGTATACAGTGCTAACACACATCGGTGTACAGGTGTATGGGTAAAAAACAAAAATAATATTCTTTATCCCCGATGCAAATGTAACATCTCTTATATCCATGCGGTACCCCCTGCCAAAACATAGGATTCGAACTGCCTCTAGCAACCGGGCAACCTCGGTAGTCTATCTAGAATTGCAAGGGTCGTGGGTTCGAATCCCACCCGAGTAACATGCCTGTGATATTTTTTCACAGGACTCGGGAAAGTACTGAGTATACAGTGCTAACACACATCGGTGTACAGGTGTATGGGTAAAAAACAAAAATAATATTCTTTATCCCCGATGCAAATGTAACATCTCTTATATCGATGCGGTACCCCCTGCCAAAACATAGGATTCGAACTGCCTCTAGCAACCGGACAACCTCGGTAGTCTATCTAGACTTGCAAGGGTCGTGGGTTCGAATCCCACCCGAGTAACATGCCTGTGATAGTTTTTCACAGGACTCGGGAAAGTACTGAGTATACAGTGCTAACACACATCGGTGTACAGGTGTATGGGTAAAAAACAAAAATAATATTCTTTATCCCCGATGCAAATGTAACATCTCTTATATCGATGCGGTACCCCCTGCCAAAACATAGGATTCGAACTGCCTCTAGCAACCGGGCAACCTCGGTAGTCTATCTAGAATTGCAAGGGTCAAGGGTTCGAATCCCACCCGAGTAACATGCCTGTGATAGTTTTTCACAGGACTCGTGAAAGTACTGAGTATACAGTGCTAACACACATCGGTGTTTGGGTAAAAACCAAAACCAATATAGCCCTCACGTTGAATTGGCCAATATCACGTAAAAAGAAATAGAGTTCTTCCTGACCTGTTTGTCCTTTGCTTGTTTGAGATCCTTCTCCAGCTGCTGCACTCTCTCCTGTAGAGTCTTCTTATCTGCCTCTAGCTGTCCTTCACTCTCTGATTGAATGGACTCCATTGCAGTCATCTCTCCCTTCATCTCATCCACCGACGTCTGAAGTTTCGTCTTCTCTTCTTTCATCTTGCTAAGCTCATCTGGGCGGGACACAAAGTTCATACAAACATTGAAAATAATAAAAATGGTTGGTTTTTATATAGCGCTTTATACACCTGGAGGGCGTCACAAAGTACTTCTCATTAGTATTACTCTTGGCCACTGGGCCTTAAATCATTCCTTAAACCATCTCAGCTCCCTGGTAAAGCCTGTACTGCCAAATATGTAGCCCACTCAGCTAATAACAATAACAATAATTGTGGCTTCTGATATGGCGCACATGTCCGTCACCCAGTGACGCTCCTGGCGCTGTAGCATATAGTATTTTCTGCATTGGACTATGTTTGAATTATGTACTAGGAACACCGGGGCGAACCCCTTCTCTTTTCGATAAGTGCACCCATAAGACTGGGTTCTTTTACATGCGTAACATAACACATGGGACCAACGGCTTAACGTCCCATCCGAAGGAAGAAGCAATGGTTAAGTGTCTTGCTTAAGAACACAAGTGTCACGGCTGGGGATTCGAACCCACACTCTGCTAATCAGAAACACCAGAGTTTTAATCGGTGCTCTTAACCGCTCTGCCATGACACTAACTAACCACAAGAACCATCTCTGCCCTAGCAGGTACTCATTTACCCCTGGGTGGAGAGAAGATTATGGTGAAGTGTCCTGCTCAAGGACCGTGTGTCACGACCGGGATTCAAACTCTGCTGAACAGAAACACCAGAGCTTGAGTTTGGTCCTCATACCTGCTCAGCCACTACACCCCAAATATTTACTGCTTCGAGTGCTTTAGTTACAGGCAATGAGTCACAGCTTACGCAGCAAGGCAGCCATGACTGCAAGATGTCAACGCAAACTCAAATAATCACAGACAAGTGACACCATAATTTACAATAAACTCTTTCTAACTTAGGATTAATCTAAGGACTTAGGACGAGTTAAGTTCCGTAACCTTAGACGTTAGGACGTATTGAACTCATCCTAAGTTGAGGACGAGTTACTCGTCCTAACTCAAGATAGGATTAAAGCTAGCGTTCTGTGAAAATTGGCTGCAGGACACCTGTGGTAAGCATAATTTAATTGTGCTTAGCTAGTTTTAGTGCTTTAGTTAAAGATACTGGACACGTTTGATAATTGTCAAAGACCAGTATAGACCTTTATCATGGTGCGGCCATCTTGAATTTTTTCCCATTCAAATCAACAAACCAAACTGAGGCTGGAAGGAAAATTAGTCTGGTTCCTTTTTTTTTGTAAAATGAATATTAGCATCCATTACTGTTGTTGGATATAGGGAACATGGCCAAGATGGTAGCAGCGTGATAAAGGTCTATTGGGTCTGCTGTCCAGTGCAAGTTGGAGCGCTTTACTTACTGGCAAGCTGAGCACATTTACGTCGGATTCCTTCAATGAGTTTCTTGTTCTTCTCTTCCCGTTCATCCTTCTCGGCAAGTTTGGTCTGAAGATGACAAAATAATTCACACATTAGTCTTATATTCACACTTGTGTTTTTTTAAGTTTTACCATACACTGACATGTGTAAGCACTGTATACTCAGTACTTTCCAGAGTTCTGTGAAACAAATCACGGGCATATTAAACAAGTTGGATTCATACAGGATCGCGGCCGTTGCAGGAACGTGGCCATTTGATAAAGGCCCTTGCCTTCGGCTCGGGCATTTATCGCACAACCACGACCACAACCCTGCCGGTTTTAAATGGACCTTTAAGACCAAGTCACTACTCTTTTCCTTTATTAGAACTAAACACCCAATACACAGAAAATACAGTAAATGTCAATTACTTACCATTACATACAATTACAAACTTAAAAGTTATATATATCTTATAAATTGGTTTGCGGTAACACCGTGTGTATCTACTTGCCAGGTAGAGTTTGTTCTTAGAGAACTGTCTTGCTATATGTATGTATATTCTTCAGAGTAGATTTTTCAGATTTTTCAGATGTCTTTCGGGAAACTTTTGAAAAGAACTGTCCTGCCTTTTATTACTACCTGGGTGGAAGGTTGAAAATCGGCTGGGATTACTTCTTTAGCTTTAGCTTATAGGATCTTTATTAACTGCACTACTAAAAGTTTAATGTATACATGTCAATTTCCATTTGAGGTTTTAATATTGAGAACTAAACAATTTCTTAATCCATTTAGATGCAAGAAAAGTGTTACACATATTTATCACTTGATTACAGAATTATACAGATGATTAGGTTAGGAACAAACGATATTAACGGAAAAACCCCCACAAGTGTTGCAAAAGATTAAGCCAGGAATTGAATCCACACTCTGTAAATACAGAACTTAAAGGAACACGTTGCCTTGGATCAGACGAGTTGGTCTATAAAAAGCGTTTGTAATCGTTTTTTAAAATAAAATGCATATGGTTGGAAAGATGTCTTAAAAGTAGAACACAATGATCCACACAAGTTTGCCTCGAAAGTGCGTGGTTTTCCTTATATTGTGCGAACTAACACGGTCGACGAGGTTAGTCGATGAGGTTAAAGGCATGTTTGTGTGGATCATTGTATTCTACATTTACAACATCTTTCTACCCATATGCATTTTTTAACAAACGGTTACAAACGCTTTTCAAAGACCAACTCGACCGATCCAAGGCAACATGTTCCTTTAAGTCCACCGCCCTAAACCACTCGACCACGTCAACCCACAGATGACTTGGTGTGAACTTAAACCAAGACCATTAGCAGTATATCATAGAGACCAAGGTGTATCAATTAGCGACAGTTAAAGGCAGTGGACACTATTGGTAATTGTCAAAGACTAGCCTTCACAGTTGGTGTATCTCAACATATGCATAAAATAACAAACCTGTGAAAATTTGAGCTCAATCGGTCATCGAACTTGAGAGATAATAATGAAAGAAAAAAAGACCCCTGTCATAAGAAGTTGTGTGTGTTTAGATGGTTGATTTCAAGACCTCAAATTCTAAAACTGAGGTCTCGAAATCAAATTTGTGGAAAATGACATCACTTCAGAGGGAGCCGTTTCTCACAATGTTTTATACTATAAACAGCTCCCCATTACTTGTTACCAAGTAAGGTTTTGTGCTAATAACTATTTTGAGTAATTACCAATACATAGTGTCCACTGCCTTTAAGCTAAGATCATCACAGTTCATTATATAGATCATAGAGGAGGTCTCTGTGGTTCTACAGGGATTAATTGTCGCATTAACCTCAACAATTTTAAAATCAATATTTCCTTCTTAAGCAGCTCAATGATATTGGGTCCTGTTTGAGCGATACTTCAGTCACGGATAAAATCTACCCTTTCTTCTCAGAGGGAGTGGGGAAATGTCCTCCAGTTTCTCAGTTGTAATTTAGAGTCAAGGATGCATCGACCAATAAAGCAAAAATAAGACCTTATGTCGACCATGCAGAAGTAAGACGGTGATAAGTGGTAAGGTAGGAATAATTACAAAATCGATTGCCAACGTGACCTCATCTATAAGGGTGATAGCTGTTTAATTTGCTTCCACTTAAATTATGCCCCAAGGAAAGACTCCGGCCCTATATAGTTTCTTGTCATTTTGATATCGCGCCCATAGTTACATCGCTTGTTAGAACAAAGCTATAAGAGAACATTGTTCATTTGATGAATGGTTACACATTTTGTTTGTGGTTCACACCATGTGTGTTTTTTTGCCAGGTAGATTTTGTCTTCAGGAGAACTATCTTGAACTATCTTGAACTATCTATCTTGTATATACACTACTACCAAGGAATAGATTTTCAGATTTTCGAGAGACTTCTCAGCTCTAAATGTCTTGCTTTTTTTAAAACTACTACCTGGGTGGAAGGTATAGAAAATCAGCTAGGACTACTACTTTAGCTTATTGGATCATTTTGAACTGCACCACCACTGAGCGAGTTCTTAATTGGCCTCAACGTTTCAACATAGTTTGCTCTTGTCGTCTTCAGGAACAGTTAGTTGTCTAAGTGAGAGTCTTGAGGATGAAATAGGCGGGATGACGAGACAAATTTACTGAAGGGCGGCGAAAGGACTCCCAAGTCCAAGACTGGTCATCTATTCCATCAAACATTCTCTTCTGGGTGAAGTGTTTGGATCAACCTCTTTCCCACCATAGGTCTGTAGCCAGCCGCTGTCTTTTCTACAGCTATTTTCATGGTAGATGTGCCACCAATAAGTCCGACCAAGTTCCACCTGTCAGAATATTTGAGCGTGAAACCAGACTTTTCGGCTTCTTCTCATCCATACACTCTTGATTTGCTGAGATGTAGAACAAGGAGCCATTTCTTGAAAGAACTGTATCTCTTTGGAACTCCTTGCCTGGCAGCCTGGTGCATGTTTCCCTCAATCTTGGACCCCCCCCCCGCCGGAGTTTTTTTTACTCCCAGTAATTTATCTTTTTGTGGCCCCATACCAAGGGTGACTTCTAACCCTCTTTGGGGCGAACTTGCTTAAAATTAAAAAAATTAAAACACTCGCTGTACATGTCTTGAAGAAAAACAACTACCATCCATTACCTTCGACATTCTCTGTGCCTTGGGACTAAAATTACTGGACATCTGTTTTGCCAAGTTATAGACTTGCAATGGCTTCAGTGGCTGGATTGGTCTTTCTGATGGTCAGCCAGACCATAGCCAATGCCGAGTTGCTGGGATGTCCCCATGACTGGTGGCAATTTGGTCAGTCATGTTACAAGTTTATCCCGGACCCTCTCAACTGGTCCGAGGCCAGACAAGCCTGTTTGGAGATCGGAAGTGACCTCATTGTATCAAACAGCAAAGAAGAGAACAACTTCATAAATGATTTAATGCAGAAAAATATTGTTACTCAGGAAGATCCCCGTAATGCTTGGCTTGGATGTACACATAGAGATGGGGACGGCGGACAATGGAAGTGCAACGGTCAGCAGATCGAGTTCAGCAAATTGAGAAATGATGCAAATATTACCGGTAACGGATGCTTTACTCTGGGCTATACCTTCAAGAAATGGAACCTTGTTCCTTGTGATGAAACAAAACGCGTCTTTTGTGAGCGGAAAAGTTGCATGAATCCACTGCGATGCTCTGCAGTCAGCATAGACCAAGCCCAGCCCAAATGTCTGCTTGGACACACCTTCAAGGAAACCATCATCCAACACCCTTTGCAGTGCTGCTTGGCATGCGCCAGGGATCCCAACTGCAGCTCCTTCAATTTATCGGGGAAGGCATGCCAACTTAACAATGCCACCATCTCACAGATTGAAGGGGAAAAGACGTACAAGGATAACTGTGTTTACTACGAATATGAATAACTCATCCCATCTAAGACTGAAAACTTATTGAGGTTGTTCACCTCTTCAAGGAAACCATCATCCAACACCCTTTGCAGTGCTGCTTTGCATGCGCCAGGGATCCCAACTGCAGCTCCTTCAACTTATCAGGGAAGGCATGCCAACTCAACAATGCCACCATCTCACAGGTTGAAGGGGAAAAGACGTACAAGGATAACTGTGTTTATTACGAATACAAATAACTCATCCCATCTAAGACTGAAACTTAGTAAGGCGAGGCCGTTTACACCTTCAAGGAAACCATCATCCAACACCCTTTACAGTGCTGCTTTGCATGCGCCAGGGATCTCAACTGCAGCTCCCTTAACCTTGCGGGGAAGGCATGCCAACTCAACAATGCCACCATCTCACAGGTTGAAGGGGAAAAGACGTACAAGGATAACTGTGTTTATTACGAATACGAGTAACACACCTCATCTAAGACTGAAAACTAAATGGACATGAGGTCGTTTACGTTCTCAGTACAGTTTGAATGTGTTTGTTTGTAAGAATGATCAGGGAACAATGACACAATTGGTACGTATGTACATGTGAGATGGTATTGGCTGGTTAACTTCTTCTGGGCAAGCTAATAATGTTGATGCTTAGCTAAATCGGATGGGTATACACACCAAGTTTCCCGGAGTATGTTTTTTAATGCATGGAACAATTTCAGAGCACCCTCTTTATTTTTGAATTGTAATATTCAGCAGATTCCAGTCTATTGTATATAGCATGTACATGTACAGGTATGCACCTATCGTGCTACACTTGGTTTTTCCCATTATGTAGAGGGACATCAACAATTTGTAAAGCAGCATTTTCTGGATAAAGGAACGTTACAGAATTGGAAAGAAACAAAATTGTGAAGATCACAGATTTACATAAAACTTACACAGTCTAATGATGATGATAGTAGAAAACATCCCTTGAAATATTTCTGTCTGAAATTTCATATTTGATCAGAAATAAATATTCTAATTTTGAGTTTATCGCTCAGGGAGCGTTTTATTCATTTTGTTTTGGCATCGATGCAATGCAAAATTTGTAATCGGTCTTTCACTATTCTCTCGTGATCCAGATGGCCGATCGTTCTCAAACTTCTACAGGTTTGTCAGTTTATGTATATGGTGGATTACATAAAGTGCTTACACTGCTAGCAAACCAATTCTGTAATGTTCCTTAAACAGCTTTATGAAATCGGCCAAGGTGACTTGTCAATGGCCGATGGGTTGTGCAAAGCGCAGACACTTTGTGCAATTCCAATGTTTGAACCAAAGTAGAGGCCTTCTTGGTATATAATGTTTACTGCACCAACCTTGCTTAGACCACGTCTGATCATATCACCAACTCAATAACACAGAGTTCTTTTTAATAATACAGAGTTCTTATAGAAAGTGGTCGTATTCTAGATATGTGATATTGCACTTGCGATATTGCCAATCAAAAGTGCTGAATCAAACACAGAATCTTTAAAGGCACTGGACACTACTGGTAACTTCTCAAAATATTTTTTAGCATAAAAACTTACTTGGTAACAAGCAATAGAGAGCTGTTGATACATGTAGTACAAAACATTATGAGAAAGGGCTCCTTCTGAAGTAACATAGTTTTTGAGAAAGAGGTAATTTCCTTCTCAAATAATAAAATACTCCAGCTGAAGCCTTTTATTAAGCATCTGAAGCACAAAAAGTAACGCAATAAGGTTTTTATTCTGTCATTTATATTCTCTTTCAAATGTGATGACCAATTGGGTCCAAATTGTCACAGATTTGTTATTTTATGCATATGTCATGTATGTTGGGATACACCTAGTGAGAAAAGTGGTCCTTGACCATTACCAAACGTGTCCAGCGTCTTTAACTTTGATTAACATAAAATTGTTTATTGAACCATGGTTTGAGAAAGTACAGAGCTCTGTGGATGTTCATGAAGTCATCTCTTTCCTCTCCAGGCGATTGGAGAATTGTCCTCCAGTTTCTTTAGCTTTAATTAAGAGTTCAGGATGCGCCGATCAATAACGAGAAAAGACCTTGTACCGACCATGCAGAAAATGACAGTGATTAGTGGTAAGGTACGAGTAACTACAATATCCATTGTCAACGTGACCGCAACCATATTGTCCATCCACTCATATGATGCTTCAACGTAAGACTCCAACCATATGTAAGATCTTGTCAATATGATATCAACCCATACAGGTAGATACATCGGTTGTTGGAGAGACGATCACAAAGCATTGTTAGTGTGAAGATTGCTTTGATAAAGAAGAAGTTATACACTTGGTTTGCGGTCACACCATATGTCTGCTACTTGCCAGGTAAATTTGGTTCTTTAGAGAACTGTCATGCTAGTTATTCTACTACTTGCTATAATCTACTAATAGATTTTTCAGATTTTCGGGAGACTTCTCAGTTCCGACGAGAACTTTCCTGCTTTTTTAACTACTATACCTGGGTGGCGCATAGAAAATCGACTGGGACTACTACTTTTAGCTTATTGGACTGTGTTTCACTGCACTACCGTGGAGTGAGTTCTTAATTGGTCTCAAAGTTTTGCCTATCTAGCTTTAGTCATCGTCAAGAACAGTTAACTGTATAAGTAAGAGTCTTGTGGATGAAGTTAGAGGGAGGACGGAATAAATTTATCAAAAAGGCAGTGAAAGGATCCACAAGTACAAGACTACCAATCTATTTCATCAAACACTCGCTGTGTACTCGAAAGAAAACGGTTACCATCCATCAGCTTTGACATTCTCTGTGCCTTTAGGACTAATATTACTGACGTCGATTTCAGCAAACTCTTCCTAATTTAGGATTTTAAGACTTTAGGGGAGAAGTTCAGTCCCGTAACTGATAACAATAGGACAAATTTAACCCATCCTAAGTTAAGACAGGTTACTCATCCTTACTCGAGACATCTTACATCTTTTCTGCCGATTTATGGATATGAGACATGCAATGGCTTCGGTGGCTGGATTGGTCTTTCTGATGGTCAGCCAGACCATAGCCAATGCCGAGTTGCTGGGATGTCCCCATGACTGGTGGCAATTTGGTCAGTCATGTTACAAGTTTATCCCGAACCCTCTCAACTGGACCGGGGCCAGAAACGCCTGTCTAGAGATTGGAAGTGACCTCATTGTATCAAACAGCGAAGAAGAGAATAACTTCATATGTGATTTGATGCATATTGTTAATCCCACTGAAGAGAAGCCTCGTAATGCTTGGCTTGACTGCACACCGAATGGGAACGATGGAGAATGGAAGTGCAATGGTCGACAGATTGAGTACAGCAACATGAGGGGGGCGATAAATATTACCGGTGACGGATGCTTTGCTTTGGGCAACGGCAACAAGAGATGGAACCTTGCTCCTTGCGATGAAACAAAACGTGTCTTTTGTGAAAGGAAAAATAGCATGAATCCACTGCGATGCTCTGCAGTCATCATAGACCACGCCCAGCCCAAATGTCTCCTTGGACACACCTTCAAAGAAACCATCATCCAACACCCTTTGCAGTGCTGCTTGGCATGCGCCAGGGATCCCAACTGCAGCTCCTTCAACTTATCGGGGAAGGCATGCCAACTTAACAATGCCACCATCTCACAGATTGAAGGGGAAAAGACGTACAAGGATAACTGTGTTTATTACAAATACGAATAACTCATCCCATCTAAGACTGAAAACTTATTGAGGCCGTTCACCTCTTCAAGGAAACCATTATCCAACACCCTTTGCAGTGCTGATTGGCATCCGCCAGGGATCCCAACTGCAACTCCTTCAACTTATTGGGGAAGGCATACCAACTTAACAATGCCACCATCTCACAGATTGAAGGGGAAAAGACGTACAAGGATAACTGTGTTTATTACAAATACGAATAACTCATCCCATCTAAGACTGAAAACTTATTGAGGCCGTTCACCTCTTCAAGGAAACCATTATCCAACACCCTTTGCAGTGCTGATTGGCATCCGCCAGGGATCCAAACTGCAACTCCTTCAACTTATTGGGGAAGGCATGCCAACTTAACAATGCCACCATCTCACAGATTGAAGGGGAAAAGACGTACAAGGATAACTGTGTTTATTACAAATACGAATAACTCATCCCATCTATGACTGAAACTAAGTGAGGCCGTTTACACCTTCAAAGAAACCATCATTCAATACCCTTTACAAAGCTGCTTGGCATGCGCCAGAGATCCCAACTGCAGCTCCCTTAACCTCACGGGGAAGGCATGCCAACTCAACAATGCCACCATCTCACAGGTTGAAGGTGAAAAGACGTACAAGGATAACCGTGTTTATAACATAAATGAATAACACATCTCATCTGAGACTGTTTTACTCATTTCTCAAAAACTACAGCACCTCAGCAACTAATATTTTAAGGTATGGTTTCTACTACAAACGGTGTAAGTTTACTGAAAATCTGTGGACATTTTGTTTTGTGTTCCAAAAAGTACACAAATCCTTAAAAGCGCTTGAACGATATCAAATACAATGGCAATTTAAACCATTTTAACACGAGTTTAGAGATTTGGCATTTTTTCCCTACTCAAATAAAGACTATAGATATATGCACATGACGTCATTTCAGTAGAGCGCCCTCACCCAGAGGTCAAAAGGAGGTTGCTCATTGGCCAATACTGTGCGCCGCGCGTACAAATCTATGTATCTCGCTTGTTTCGTCGTCGTTTTTCCTCTAAGACGGCGGCTGGATGAGGTCAATGCATAGGGTCTATACTACATTTGGACAAGTAATACATGTAGTTTGTGGACTAGTATAAGCACAAAAACTTAACTTGCTAAGCACAAAAACGAACTAAGCAGAAACTGGTAACCAATCCAAAGTCCATGGAGTTGACATTGTCGTGGCTGGTGCCCCATCCATTTTTCGCTTAGCATATTTTGCAAGTATTTTTCGCTTAGCAAGTGTATTCTGGTTAACAGCATTATGAAATTGGGCAAAGGTGACTTGTCATTGGCTGAGTGTTGTGCAAAGCGCAGACACTTTGCGCGTTACCATTGTTTGAACCCAAGCCATACTGGCCTTCTTGGCAAATAATGTTTATTGTACCAACCTTGCTTTAGACCACGTTTGAATCATATCACCAACTTAATAACACAGAGTTCTTATAAAGTGGTCAGATCCTACATGTAGATCTGTGATATTGCACTTGCAATATTGCCAATCAAAAGTGCTGAATCAAACACAGTCCTACTGGACACTATTGGTAATTACTCAAAATAATTTTTTACCATAAAAATTTACTTGGTACAAGCAATGAAGAACAGTTGATAGTATAAACCATTGTGAGAAACGGCTCCCTCTGAATTAACATGAGGTAATTTCTCAATCAAATATTGAGAGACCTCAGGCCTGAAGCCTTTTATTATGCATCTGAAGGCACACAAATTTGAGCAACAAGGGTGTTTTTTACTTTAATTATTCCCTTGCAACTTTGATGACCAATTGGGTCTTAATTTTCACAGATTTGTTATTTTATGCATACGTTGAGATGTACACACCAAGTGAGAATATTGGCCTTTGACAATAGACCGATCCATTAGGCTCCGCCCAGGACGCACGTGTGAGCATGAACAAGTGAGCCTCTCCAATGCCTTTCTGCACAACTCTGCTGCGCACGCCAAGCATACGCGCGCACACAGACCTTAGTTGTGGGACCTTCGTTGCGTTGTGATTGGTCAATACGCAATGGGGCGGAGCTTAATGGATCGGTCTATTACCAATGGTGCCCAGTGCCTTTTACTACCTCTTCTTAACCTTGAAGTATTTCTTAATAAGAATTTGATGAGGACATCTCCTGCATCAATTTTGCTCACAACTCTGCTCAGTAAATACCAAATAACGCAAGTAGTAATTGCGCTATTCAAGTAATACACAACAAGTAATATTTGGAACATATTTGTAATCATCATCATTTAGCGGTCGCGACAGAGATTCCGTGCACATCGTCACGCCAGAGGTGTTTATCCCTCATCATGTTTGGAAGGTCCACGATTTCAGCCTCTGTATCTCTACCGATCACGTCGATGTAGTTGAGTGGTAATAATATTTGTAATATTGTATTTTAAGATCGTATGTTATGACAACAAGTAAAAATATTTATAATATGTTTGTAATATTTGTAATATGGTGTTATAAGATTGTAAGTTTTTACAGCTGTATGCCAAGCTGATTACAGCCAGTATAAACGGCAGCATATTGCATCACAGCACTTTGTATACCATCAGATGGTGCTATAAAAACAATCCGTCTCATCCGTCTCATACTTCAAAATATAAAGATTTGCAGACTCTACACATTTATATATTGCCATGGGTAGACTCTGTACAAATCGGCGTTGACAATGTTTTAAGAAAAATGTCATATCATTTGGTGCACCCCCTGTTGAACGTCACACCAAACGAAAGCTCAACAATCGCTCTAAACAATAGAATGATAGCTATATTTGGGGGTCGTAGTTAAAGCCATTGGACACTTTCAAAACTGAGAAGAAAACAGATTTACAAATAACTTACAGGGTTTACAGAAGGTAATGGTGAAAGACTTCTCTTGAAATATTATTCCATGAAATGCTTTACTTTTTGAGAAAACATTAAAACAATATCAATTCTCGATATCGAGTGACGGATTTATTTTAAACACATGTCATGACACAGCGAAACGTGCGGAAACAAGGGTGGGTTTTCCCCGTTATTTTCTCCCGACTCCGATGACCGATTGAGCCTAAATGTTCACAGGTTTGTTATTTTATATATAAGTTGCGATACACAAAGTGTGGGCCTTGGACAATACTGTTTACCGAAAGTGTCCAATGGCTTAGTTTTGACTGTTTATAAAAGTAAAATTTGATGTGTTTTTAGTTGTCGCTAGCAACAGTCTTGTGCACCAAAGGGTTGAATTATAAAAAAAAATTAAAAATAACTATATATATTGCACATATATTGCTGGTATTAAAAGGTATTCTAGTGTTTGTTGTGGAAATATCTTTTAACCAAGTTATTTGCACATCAATTTAAAGGCAGTGGACACTACTCAAAATAATTATTAGCATAAAACCTTACTTGGTAACGAGTAGTGTGGAGAGGTTGATAATATAAAATATTGTGAGAAACGGCGCCATCTGAAGTAACATAGTTTTTGAGAAAGAAGTTTTTTTCCACAAACTTGATTTTGAGACCTCAGATTTAGAATTTGAGGTCGCAAAATCAAGCACCCGAAAGCACACAACTTTGTGTGGCAAGGGTGTTTTTTCTTTCATTATTATCTTGCAACTTCGATGACCGATTGAGCTCAAATTTTCACAGGTTAGTTATTTTATGCATATGTTGAGATACACCAAGTGAAAAGACAAGTCTTTGACAATTACCAATAGTGTCCATTGTCTTCAAGCACCTTACAAAATTGTTGATTTAAAATGTTTAACAATACTTTCAATTATTTTAGTAATAACTCTTCATTTACTTAGAATAAAATTGATAAAATTATAGAGACTTACCTTATTTTCCTCCAAAGCCTCTTTGGATGCCTTGTTCTCCTAGAGATGGAAACAATTTAATATAAAATTAAATAAATAAAGTTTATTTTGGGTTTAGGAAGAGTCTTAAGAGTTTGGCATGTTGGGCATGTTCTTGGCACAAAAAGAAAAGAACGTTAACAAGATCATTAAAGTAACATTACAGAATTGGTAAAAAAACAAAAATCGTGAAGATCACAGATTTACATAAAACTTACACGGTCTAATGATGATGATAGCAGAACTCATCCTTTGAAATATTTCTGTCTAAAATATCATATTTGATGAGAAATAAATAATCTAATTTCGTGTTTGGGAGTTTATCGCTCAGTGAGCGTTTTATTCATTTTTGTTTTGGCATCGATGCAATGCAAAATGTGTAATCGGTTTTTCACTATTTTCTCGTGACCCAGATGGCCGATCGATCTTGAACTTCTACAGGTTTGTCAGTTTATGTATACGGTATTTATATGTATAACTGTTTTGTTAGCAAAACCAATTCTGTAATGTTCCTTTAACAAAAACGGGTTAAGAATGTATTAAATTTGATGTGTAGTTTAAAACTATTACTTAATGATTTAAAAAGTGAATTGGTAGTCAACACACTTAAATAAAAATATTGCACTCAATAACAAAAGTGGCAGTGTAATTGTTGTTGAAATCATAAGTCATGTTATCCTTTTTCATGTTGATAGCCAGCCTCATTAAAGGCAGAAGACACTATTGGTAATTACTCAAAATAATTATGAGCATAAAACCTTTCTTGATTGAAACGAGTAATGGGGAGAGGTTGATAGTATAAAACATTGTGAGTAACGGCTCCCTCTGAAGTGATGTAGTTTTCGAGGAAGAAGTAATTTTCAATGAATTTGATTTCGAGACGTCAGATTTAGAATTTGAGGTTTCGAAATCAAGCATCTGAAAGCACACGTGTGTCAAGGGTATTTTTTCTTTTCTTATTATCTCACAACTAAGGACCGATTGAGCTCAAATTCTCACAGGTTTGTTATTTTATGCATATGTTGAGATACACCAAGTAAGAAGACTGGTCTTTGACAATTACCAATAGTGTCCACTGTCTTTAAAAGAAAGTTTCTCAGCAGATTTTTCTGCCAACAGGGTTTTGATACCTTTTTGTAGGCGAAGTCTTTGGCCATGACACGAATCCCAACTCACTGTGAATGGAGATGTTTGTAATATAATTTACCTGTACAAAGTTTTCAACTTCATTAGTCATCAAGATGAAAATCTGAGGGAAACGTTTCCAGGAGTCGCGTAAATCCGCTGTACATTGTTTTATTCATTTGACAAAAATTACAGCCCCTCAGTAAGATAATGTAAATCTGTGGACATTGTGTTTTGTGTCCAACACAAAGTACCCAGACCCTTATACAGTTATCTTCTTACCTCATTAGCTTTAGTCAATGTTTCTTCAAGCTCCTTAATCTTAGCGTCTGTCTCGGCGTTGGGCTGGCCAAGCTGCTCCTTCTCGGCATCCACCTTTGCTTGCAACTCCTCAAATTGTGATTTGTAACGACGACCAATCTTCTTCACCTGATAGGGGAAAGGATGGGGGAAAAGTCAATAGACTTTTATCATAGAGCGGCCATCTTGATTTACTCCCATTCAAATCAATGTAACCAAAACGAGGCTGAGAGGAGAAACAGTTTGTAGGACTTGAAACTTTGCATGGTGGAAGTATAATTAGGCGATGTATAATTACGGTAGAACCAAAGCTACATGTGGAAGTGTCGTGGCCGAGCTGTTAAGAGCACCAAATTCAAACTCTGGTGTTTCTGATCAGCAGAGTGTGGGTTCGAATCCCCAGCCGTGACACTTGTGTCCTTAAGCAAGCAATTAACCGATGCTTTGTCCTTCAGATGGGACGTAAAACCGTTTGCCCCATGTGTTGCGTAACGCATGTAAAAGAACCCAGTGCACTTATCGAAAAGAGAAGGGGTCTGCCCCGGTGTTCCTTGCTGTGGCTGCTGTATGCGCCATAGCACCTTGTAAACCCTTATAAGGTGCTAAATAATTGGGTCTCAGAATTCATCACTTCAATAACCTATCTTTCTGAAAGTTTGTATATACTCAGCGCCTTGAGTACCTTGTTTGGTAGATACATGCGCTATATAAGACTTCGATATTACTATTACTATTACTGTTACTGTTACTGTTACTGTTACTGTTACTGTTACTGTTACTGTTACTGTTACTGTTACTGTTACTGTTACTGTTACTGTTATTATTATTATTATTATTATTATTATTATTATTATTATTATTATTATTATTATTATTATTATTATTATTATTATTATTATTATTATTATTATTATTATTATTATTATTATTACATTAATAGTTGTGAATTGTTACCCACCTGTTGTATTGTACTCTTCTTCTCATTGATTTCATTGGTCTTTGTTGTGTTCTCCATTTTCAATTGGTTAATCTCCTCACTGAAAACAATGAACATGAAACGCCAAACCAATCAACACTTGTTTATTAGTTGATATAAAAACCACCATAAGAGCCAGACGTCCATTCCGCTGCGACTTGCGCTACCACAAAACAATTGGAGTCTCCAAATATTAAAAACAATAATTATAATGAAAACTTATAAAGCGCTCAAATTCATCAAAGTGCTCATGGCACTAAATACAAAATAATAACATACACATCTGCAGAACCAAACTTGAAATGTAAGCCTAAGCTAAGAAGAAATCCAGAATTTGTGGCAGAGAAATACAATACAAATGCAATATCAAATCTTTCCAATATCAGACTTGCCGAAAATCAAAACTTTTTCACCAAATGGTTCATGGACAAATCTAATCATGGTAGATAGTGAAGTTACCCGACTCTCTTCTTTTGTAAAAATATGTGTGTTCAAAAGAATTACAATTACGATTTTATATAAATCCACAAATTTTGGTTCTCACTCACCTTAGTTTACTCAGCTCAAGCCTCAGCTCTGCCCTGAAACACAGAAACATGACATTAGTTCAAAAGTTTTGTCAAAAGAAACTAAGGGGGCACTGTAGACGATGTGACCTAATACATCACATGTTTACAAAAGAGCCACAGAGCCTACACTTCCTGCAGGCACGATTTGTTCACAGCTCAATGGAAGAAATCATAAAATCATATATTTTATAGAGATTGCACTGCCTAATTCTTATCAACTTTTGATATGATGAAAGGGGGCACATCTCAAAACTTGTCGAGTTTATACTTTCATAATTCTTGGATTTATTTGGAAGTTATGACTCAAAATGTCAACTTTCCCATATGACCTGTGCAGTATTATGCCTGCCAGAATACTCAAAGAATGTACAAGGTCACACTTATTGTAAACAAAGTTCACATGGTCTATATTATTTGGTTTTTACCGATCCACTGACGTGTGTCCATGAGTACTGTGACAAAAACCCACAAGCAAATCACTCGGGTAGGATTCGAACCCCCAACCTTTGCCATTCTTAAGTACATGTCTTACCACCAGTCTACCGAGATTGCCTTGTAGCTAGAGGCAGTACGAATCCTAACAACACTCTTAGAATTAAAATAAAAGACAGCCCCCCCGTCTACACATTCTAGAGCAGATGTCTTGACCCAAAAAGCTTGCCTGAAATTGAGGGGCAAAAAAAACCCACTTAATTTGTGGTGTTATTGAATTAACCAACCATGGACAAAAAATAAAGTTTAACTTACTGCATATTGGCATGGTCAGTATTGAGCTTGGTGTTCTCCGTCCTGACATGGATATCAAAGGAAATAAACACACAAAGAACAGTTAAATATTTTACATTGGGAATATCATTCTAAAGGAAGTGTATTCTTTTAAAGTTTTTAATCCATGCCAGTTGAAATTCCCCATTTGTGTTGTATGTCATTAAAGGAACATGTTGCCTTGGATCGGACGAGTTAGTCTATTAAAAACTGTGAAACCGTTTGTTATGAAATGCATATAGTTAGAAAGATGTTTTAAAAGTAGAATATAATGATCCACACAAGTATCACTCGAAATTGCACGGTTTTCCTTTACGTCGCGAACTAACACGGTCGGCCATTTATGGGAGTCAAAATTTTGACTCTCATAAATGGACGACCGTGTTAGTCGACAGGGTAAAAAGAAAACCACGCAATTTCGAGGCATATATGTGTAGATCATTGTATTCTACTTTTACAATATCTTTCTAACCATATACATTTTACAACAAACGATTACAGAACGCTTTTCAAAGACCAACTCGACCGATCCAAGGCAACGTGTTCCTTTAAAGCAACATTACAAAATTTGTAAGAAAAACAATTGCTTAAAGATCAGTCACAGTTTACATAAAATTTAAACGGTCTAATGATGACAGCAGAAAACATCCCCTGAAATATCTTAGCCGGAAATGTAATTTTTTATGAAAAATAAATAAAAATAATTTCCCATGAGCGTTTTATTAATTTTTTTTTTAAAAGATGTCATGCAAAAAGTGCAATCTGTTTTTCACTATTTTCTCGTGACCCAGTAGACCAATCGATCTCAAACTTCTACAGGTTTGTCAATTTAAGTGTATGGTGGATCACTGACAGCAACTGTTTTGTTAGCAACATTAAATTCTGCAATGTTTCTTCCAGCTGGAATGATCTGAAGCAATTACCTTGTTGCTGTAAGCTGTGCATTCAGTCTTGACATCTCTGCTCTGTTTGAAAAAAAAGTATACAAAATTATTTTTCCAGTTTTGGGAGACAATTTAGTTTTCTAAAATGAACAAAAACAATCAAACATCATGACAGTGAAGAAACATTGTATCTTTTAAAACAGCACTAAGCACGAGTTATAATTATCAAAGTGTTGTATCATGCTTAAAATAGCCCAGATGTTCACACAAAACAAGTATACGCCAAGATTTTTCGCCCGGAGTATTTTCAAGCGAGATATGTTTTCCCAAATTTACACTGCTTTATTTTTCTTAACTATGCTCTGTAATTTAAAGGCAGTGGACACTATTGGTAAATACTCAAAATAATTATCATCATAAAACCTTTCTTGATTACAAGTAATGGGGAGAGGTTGACAGTATAAAACATTGTGAGAAACAGCTCCCTCTGACGTGACGTAGTTTTCGAGAAAGAAGTAATTTTCCACGAATTTGATTTCGAGAAGAACTTGAGGTCTTAAAATCAAGCATCAGAAAGGACACAACTTCGTTTGACAAGGGTGTTTTTTCTTTCATTATTATCTCGCAACTTCAACGACCGATTGAGCTCAAATTTTCACAGGTTTGTTATTTTTTGCATATGTTGAGATAAGTAGGATTTGAAACTTTGCATGGTGGAGATAAGATATAGAAGAGTTTGCGGTAACACCATGTAATAACAATCTCTAAATGAGTTGGGGTGGTTCTGAAAAGAACCGTTGGGTTAACTCGACGTTTCGATCAGTATGCTCTGATCGTCTTCTGGAGAATGCTGGACTCTGATGCTGCATGCTGCTTAAGTACTAGGCGGTGGATCAGCGGTGATGCATGAAGGCGGGAAATGTAGGCGGGAAGTGAACTCGATGATGCGTGGTGAAACCTGTTGTGGAGCCTTGGGGGTTGTGTGGGGGGTGTGTGCTCACTGAACCGTGTCAGTAGGAACAAGCACAGGGGACAGTGAGGGTGTGGGGCCTAGGTGACTGAGGGTATAGATGACCCAAAGCAGTCTAATAGTTGGGGCCTAGGGGGTGACCGTGGATATAGAAGATCCATTGGTCGGGAGTAGAGGGAGCCAGATGTCACTGATGTGGAAGCCGATGTCTTGGGGTACGGTGTCATGCTTGTGGATCTCGATGGCCTCTCTAATGCGTCTAGGGTGCCACGCCTGGATGGGAGCGATGATCTCAGCAGCATCCCAGTTCACTCGGTGGTCAGCGATGTGGGAATGCTTGACGATGGCGGATTTATCGAAGTCCCCCCTCCTTCCGTGTGCTCGGTGTTCCTTAAGTCTAGTGGGAAGGTTACGCCCGGTTTCCCCGACATAAACCTTACCACATTCGCATGGAATGCGATAGACTCCGGCACGGGCGGAGGGGTCCTTCTTGTCCTTGTGCGATTGGAGAGAGCCATGGAGTTTCTTCGGGGCGGAGTGATACACCTTGATACCTGCTTCCTTGAAGATGCGTTGGAGGCGATGAGAGGGGGGACCTAGGTATGGTAAACTAACTGTGGGTGTGTGTGTTTGACCTTGGGTATAGGAGACCCTTTGGTCGGGGGGGACGGGCTTGCTAGTCTTGACTTGCTTGGCGTTGTATCCATTCCGCTGTAGAGAAGTGGTGATGTGCTGCAACTCATGCTGGAGGCTATCCGGATCACAAATGGTATAAGCCCGTTGAACCAGCGCACGGTTGACTGACGACTTGATGGCTGGATGATGGAAAGACCGCTGATGCAGGTAGCGGTCGGTGTGGGTGGGTTTCCGGTAAATGCTGTGATGTAGGGTGCCGTCTTGGTTTCTTGTAATGAGAACATCCAGAAAGGGTAACTTTCCGGAATGTTCTTGCTCCATGGTGAACTTGATACTGGAGTGTTGTTGGTTGAGGTACTGCAGAAATTCATGGAGAGAGTCCTGACCGTGGGGCCACACGACAAAGGTGTCGTCAACGTAGCGGAGCCACAGGCTGGGTCGGAGGTCAGCGGTGAGGAGTGATGAGGACTCGAACTCCTCCATGAATATGTCAGCTAGAACCGGGGATATAGGGGATCCCATGGAGGTCCCAGCTGTCTGCTCGTAGTACTTGCCCTGGAATTGAAAACAACTGGAGGAAACGCATGTGTAAAGCAAATCATGAATTTGGTCAGGTGAAAGACCAGTACGATCAGGGAGGGATGGGTCATGTGATAATCTCTCCTTGGCCAAGAAGCAAGCTTCATCAGTGGGCACATTGGTGAAGAGAGATTCCACATCAAAACTTACCAAGATATCAGTGGGTTGTAGGGTTAGGTTGCGGGTAATGTCAACAAACTGGGTGGAATTGGAAACATGGTGTTCAGTGAGACCCACCAGGGGTCGAAGTACTTTGGCTAGGTACTTGGCAGTGTACCTAGTGTCCCCCACCTACGACACTGCCAAGTACCTAGCCAAAGTACTTCGACCCCTGGTGGGTCTCACTGAACACCATGTTTCCAATTCCACCCAGTTTGTTGACATTACCCGCAACCTAACCCTACAACCCACTGATATCTTGGTAAGTTTTGATGTGGAATCTCTCTTCACCAATGTGCCCACTGATGAAGCTTGCTTCTTGGCCAAGGAGAGATTATCACATGACCCATCCCTCCCTGATCGTACTGGTCTTTCACCTGACCAAATTCATGATTTGCTTTACACATGCGTTTCCTCCAGTTGTTTTCAATTCCAGGGCAAGTACTACGAGCAGACAGCTGGGACCTCCATGGGATCCCCTATATCCCCGGTTCTAGCTGACATATTCATGGAGGAGTTCGAGTCCTCATCACTCCTCACCGCTGACCTCCGACCCAGCCTGTGGCTCCGCTACGTTGACGACACCTTTGTCGTGTGGCCCCACGGTCAGGACTCTCTCCATGAATTTCTGCAGTACCTCAACCAACAACACTCCAGTATCAAGTTCACCATGGAGCAAGAACATTCCGGAAAGTTACCCTTTCTGGATGTTCTCATTACAAGAAACCAAGACGGCACCCTACATCACAGCATTTACCGGAAACCCACCCACACCGACCGCTACCTGCATCAGCGGTCTTTCCATCATCCAGCCATCAAGTCGTCAGTCAACCGTGCGCTGGTTCAACGGGCTTATACCATTTGTGATCCGGATAGCCTCCAGCATGAGTTGCAGCACATCACCACTTCTCTACAGCGGAATGGATACAACGCCAAGCAAGTCAAGACTAGCAAGCCCGTCCCCCCCGACCAAAGGGTCTCCTATACCCAAGGTCAAACACACACACCCACAGTTAGTTTACCATACCTAGGTCCCCCCTCTCATCGCCTCCAACGCATCTTCAAGGAAGCAGGTATCAAGGTGTATCACTCCGCCCCGAAGAAACTCCATGGCTCTCTCCAATCGCACAAGGACAAGAAGGACCCCTCCGCCCGTGCCGGAGTCTATCGCATTCCATGCGAATGTGGTAAGGTTTATGTCGGGGAAACCGGGCGTAACCTTCCCACTAGACTTAAGGAACACCGAGCACACGGAAGGAGGGGGGACTTCGATAAATCCGCCATCGTCAAGCATTCCCACATCGCTGACCACCGAGTGAACTGGGATGCTGCTGAGATCATCGCTCCCATCCAGGCGTGGCACCCTAGACGCATTAGAGAGGCCATCGAGATCCACAAGCATGACACCGTACCCCAAGACATCGGCTTCCACATCAGTGACATCTGGCTCCCTCTACTCCCGACCAATGGATCTTCTATATCCACGGTCACCCCCTAGGCCCCAACTATTAGACTGCTTTGGGTCATCTATACCCTCAGTCACCTAGGCCCCACACCCTCACTGTCCCCTGTGCTTGTTCCTACTGACACGGTTCAGTGAGCACACACCCCCCACACAACCCCCAAGGCTCCACAACAGGTTTCACCACGCATCATCGAGTTCACTTCCCGCCTACATTTCCCGCCTTCATGCATCACCGCTGATCCACCGCCTAGTACTTAAGCAGCATGCAGCATCAGAGTCCAGCATTCTCCAGAAGACGATCAGAGCATACTGATCGAAACGTCGAGTTAACCCAACGGTTCTTTTCAGAACCACCCCAACTCATTTAGAGATTGTTATTACATGGTGTTACCGCAAACTCTTCTATATGTTGAGATACACCAACTATGAAGACTAGTCTTTGACAATTACCAAAAGTGTCCACTGTCTTCAAACAAAAATCAGCCTTTGGCTGCGAAGTTTGAATGTTTTTAATAAACCAATCATAATAATTCATTATTGAATACAGAAAAATAAAGCTAGTTTGTGTGCACTCAATTTCTTTCATTCCAGTCTTGCGTTTAATTCAAGTAGTATCAATATCTTACTTGTGTCTGAGGTTTTCTTCTCGCAGATTACCAATGGTCTTCTTGTTAGCATCCTTCTCAGCACTGCGACATTCAGAAGAAAAAAAACCGTAAAAATAAATGACAATAAATAATGACAAACATGATTGAATTTTTTTTATATAGGGTGCGTTCGATTAGCTTCCCTGGGTCGCCCCGATCTGCCCCCGGTATGTTCGAATAGCTTTTACGTCAGTCCAGGGGCTCACCCGGGTCAGCCCCCAATGCTCTGCTTGTGGAACGGGTCACTTGGGGCTGGCCTCAGGTGCATGACGTCACTACGAAAGGGCAAGTGATCGTTTGATTAGCTCCTGTCAGGGGCTCACCCGAATAAGCACACATGGTCGACACGGGAAAGGCTAATCGATCGCACTCATATTTTGTTATGAGACATCGCCTAACATCACAAGGCCAGGGGCCAATTTCATAGAGCTGCTAAGCTCACATAATTTTCAGGATAAGCAAGCACCAGCTAAAAACGAGTAACAAGCAGTATGCAACATATAACAACTTGGTTGGTAATCCTGTTTTTATCAAGGAAGAAATTTCATACTAAGCAAGTTTTTGTGCTTAGCAGCTCTATGAAATTGGGCCCAGATGGCCACTTCAAGGTGAGGGCTAAACTTAAAAGATCGACCCATTACATGGTGCTGTGTAAAAGGGATAGGCCACATACTTCAAATACCTTACAGAAAAAATACTGAATTTTGAAGCTCATTGAGTGTCACTGACTGACTGAATAAGAGGCCACTAATATTACTATTTAAGATTTATGATTTATGATTTGAATGAGATGAAATTACATGAGTCGTTTCTGCTCCTCTGGGTCTGCCCTGTTGCACTGTTCTATCAGATGATTGGTCCTCTGCTTCCATCGAGTGACCTCAATGGTCAGACTGATCTTATCTGTACTCAGTGCATCTCTCTCTGCGGTCAGTGAGCGATTCTGCTCTTGAAGTGGTTCGATGTCCGCCTCTAGCTTACACACCTGTACAAGAAGAAATACAACCCAGTCAACATTATTATGACTCCCTTGGTGTTATAGCCCAGAGTCAGTTTCAGAGACTTAAAGGCACTCAGACACTATTGGTAATTACTCAAAATAATTGTTAGCAATAACAGCAATGGAGAGCTGTTCATAGTAACATTGTTATAACCTTTTTTTAAGCCTTAATTAAGATGATGGTGATGATGATAAGCTTACCTTAGCCTCTAGCTGATGCACCTGTTGATACAACCTGTCCTTCTCTTCTCTTAGCATTATATTACTATACATTAAGCTTACCTTCGAGAAACTAAGCTTACCTTAGACCTACAGGCTTGTTTAAGCTAATCACATACCTACAGGCTTGTTTAAGCTTACCTTAGCCTCCAGCTGATGCACCTGTTGATCCAACCTGTCCTTCTCTTCTCTGACCATCCTATTACTATCCATTAAGCTTACCTTAGACCTACAGGCTTGTTTAAGCTAACCATAGACCTACAGACTAGTCCAAGCTTACCTTAGCATCCAGCTGATGCACCTGTTGATCTAACCTGTCCTTCTCTTCTCTTAGCATCCTATTACTGTCCATCAAGCTTACCTTAGACCTACATGCTTGTTTAAGCTTACCATAGACCTACAGACTAGTCCAAGCTTACCTTAGCCTCCAGCTGATGCACCTGTTGATCCAACCTGACCTTCTCTTCTCTCAGCATCCTATACTATCCATTAAGCTTACCTTAGACCTACAGGCTTGTTTAAGCTTACCATAGACCTATAGACTAGTCCAAGCTTACCTTAGCCTCCAGCTGATGCACCTGTTGATCCAACCTGTCCTTCTCTTCTCTTAGCATCCTATTACTGTCCATCAAGCTTACCTTAGACCTACATGCTTGTTTAAGCTTACCATAGACCTACAGACTAGTCCAAGCTTACCTTAGCCTCCAGCTGATGCACCTGTTGATCCAACCTGTCCTTCTCTTCTCTTAGCATCCTATTACTGTCCATTAAGGCATTCAGCGTCTCCACCTTCTTTAATAACTCTTGGTGCTTGGCCGTAGTTTGCACCATCACCTGAAACGGCAAGTTTGATAAAAAATAACAGATTTGTAGGATTTGAAACTTTGCATGTTGGAATTAAGATCAAAGGGTTGCCTTGCCTTGTATAAAAAAAAAGTAAGTTTGCTTAGATTTTATTAAAAAAATGTTTACTTTATTTGCAAAACAAAGGATTAAGATTTGATATTATGAATGATGAGTGTAATTGCACTCCAAATAGTGACTAAACAAATTTTTAAAACAAATTTTGACTTTTTAGTAAAATGCAACTTGTGAAACCTGCAATGATTTATGTACAGAGCGTAAGGAAAGCGAACTTAATCACTGTCCGAGCCAAGAACTCAATGGAAAGAAACGTTGTGAAACCTGCGATGATTTATGTACAGAGCATAGAAACAGAACCCCCGAGAACACTGAGCTCAACAGCCCCACGTGTCATCTACGGTGCAGCTAATCGCACCACATGACAAGCGTGTATGGCAAAATGATCATCATGTGAAACGCACATAGAACGTTTACACAAGTTTTTATTGGTCAATGTTCATGACGTCTACTGTATGGCATAAAAAAATGGCATACCCGCATCAATAAAAGTTGTCTCACAACAAGCATAATGTCGCACTCAGCGTTCTCCGTGTTCTATTTCTATGGTACAGAGTGTTCTTATGGTGAAAAATGCCCATCTTGGATCATTGGATTCTCGTCTTACCTGTGTGCGTTCTCTCTCCCCAGTCAGATTACGATGAGCCTCCTCATACTGACGCTCAAGATGCTCACACTTCTGCTTCAGGCGGAGATTCTCCGACTGGGCGAGTTCTGATCGGGTCTCGGCAATGTCCTTCTCGCGTCTTATAAACCTTCAAGAAACAAACGCAAACTCAGTTTCATTTCAATTAATTTATTCAGGTTCTGAAGCCAACAACTCTCAGAAAAGTGAACTTAATCACTGTACTAGCCAAGAACTCAACGGAGAGTAGACAAGAGAAGAAACCATTTTGGAAAACAGGAATTCAAAAATAAATTCTCTCAATTACTTTTGGAAGTATTCCATTTTATTGTTCACTCTTAGGGTCATGTCACACAAGGCCATTAACAGGCAACCAGTTCCAGGCACTCTCCAAGAAGAGAATCCTACATTTGTATGTTCACATATCATCTTAGGGATCGTGAGACACTGCCTGAAAGAATTACTTATGCTCTACTTAAGTGGTCCTGTCGCCAGACACCCAAGGCCCGAAGGCCACTTCAAGTTGAGGGCTACAATCAACTATGGGCTACAATCAACTATTTTTCCAGGGGCTGTTGCCACCTACTCTTGGGGCTGAAACAGGGTTACCCCCTTTACAGTCCATATACGAAATAAAGCTTGGGTATTATCCACCAGAAGCCTGACTGGTAGACAAGAAAGCACTACCTCCCCAATTTTACGAAGCAATCATGGTTAAGTGTCTTACTTAACGACACAAGTATTGCGACCTGTAAAAGTTGCCTCTTGTGACGAGGCCCTTAGAGGAAGTCTTACTTGATAACTTCTAGAAGTTGTTCAGCTGACTTGTCTTCATCAGGTACTCGTACACAACCATCAGTAGAGTCCCTTATTTTCTGTGGACTTCGCATCATACGACCACTCAACTACAGAGAAATAAAATTACCAACGTCAAATTTTAAAAAGCATTTAAAGGCACTGGACACTATTATCAAAATAATTTTTAGCATAAAAACTGAATTGGTAATTGAGTAATGGAGAGCTGTTGATAGTATAAAACATTAAGAGAAACGGCTCCCTCTAAAGTAACGTAGTTTTTCAGAGAGAAGTAATTTCTCAAATAAAAGACTTCAGCTGTTATTAAGCCTTGCCAGATTCTAACTTTCAAATTGCTCATTGACATATCAGTTACATGGGTAGATAAATAGAATTACATGTGTACTGTAGTAAGTAAAAAATTACAGCTTATGAGCACTTTTGCCGAAAACTTTTGCAAAGCATGCATGCATGATGTCACTAAGGACAGGGCCCAAATTCATAGAGCTGCTAAGCACAAAAACTTGCTAAGTATGAAATTTCTTCCTTGATAAAAACAGGATTACCATCCAAATTTCAAAGTAATTTTCTGAAAATAAAAGCCGAGTATCAGTAACAAGCAATATGTAATAAATGGAAATTTAGTTGGTAACCCTGTTTTTATCAGGGAAGAAATTTCATGCTAAGCAACGATTCATGCTTAGCAGCTCTATGAAATTGGGCCCAGGTCCGTTATCAGTAACTGACTAACCTCTTGTAGTTGATCATGAAGGAGTATATTCTGCTCATTGATTGCATGAGACTGTGAAACACGCTCCTCCAACTCTCTACTCTGCAGATGAGATTGCTCCTCCCATGCTACCTACGGGTCAAAGGTTACATGTCAAAGGTCATGACCTATTCCAAATACAAGCGACTCTCATAAGTACAAATTGATTATTAATACGAAACCTTGAGGGGATGCAAACTTTTTGTTTTAGATATCATTATAAACCACAAGGGAGACTGACTGGGTAAATTTCCTAAATGATTATTGGGGTTGAATAAAGAATTTACTAGAGTGGGATTCGAACCAACAACCTCCGGATTAACATGGTTTCCCTATTCTCAATTATTATTATTACCTTGGAAGAGTTGAGAGTCTCCTGGGCCACCTTAGCAGCTTCTTCTGCCTCCGTCAATCTCGTCATCTGACTCTCCAACTAGCAAGAGAGAGGAAGAAAAACCTCCTAAATTAGTAACAATATTATGGGTTGAGCTGGCATAATGATATCTTTCCTCGCCTTCCACCTTTTTGTGCACAAAATTCTATAATGTTCCTTTAAAAGCAGTGGACACTATTGGTAATTACTCAAAATAGTTATTAGCATAAAACTTCACTTGTTAACCAGTAATGGGGAGAAGTTGATAGTATAACACACTGTAAGAAACGGTTCCCTCTGAAGAAACGTAGTTTTCGAGAAAAAAAGTAATTTTCCACGAATTTGATTTCGAGACCTCAAGTTTAGAATTTGAGGTCTTGAAATCAACCATCTAAATGCACACGACTTCGTGCGACAATGGTGTTTTTTTCTTTCATAATTATCTCGCAACTTCGACGAACAATTTAGTTTGCGCCAAGCGTCACTATCTTGTGTTGGCACTGCATGCGATTCATCGCGCCTCGATTGACGTCACGAACAGCGCCCTCTCGGGTCTGGCTTTTTTCATACTTGTAAATAACATGATAACTTATTTTTTTAAACCTTAGTTAAAGGAACACGTTGCCTTGGATCGGTCGAGTTGGTCTTTGAAAAGCGTTTGTAACCGTTTTTTATAAAATGCATATGGGTAGAAAGATGTTGTAAAAGTAGAATACAATGATCCACACAAACATGCCTCGAAATTGCGTGGTTTTCCTTATACCTCGTCGACTAACACGGTCGGCCATTTATGATGGCCGACCGTGTTAGTTCGCACAGTAAAAGGAAAACCACGCAATTTTGAGGCAAACTTGTGTGGATCATTGTATTCTACTTTTAAAACATCTTTCCAACCATATGCATTTTATAAAAAACGGTTACAAACGCTTTTGTTTTGACCAACTCGTCCGATCAAAGGCAACGTATTCCTTTAATTGTTTATTCCTATTCCACTCATCAAAACACATATTTTAGTGACAAAAGCTTTATTTTGACAAAATAACACTTCCAGGTGACTTTAAACTCTCACCTGTTCTTTGACAGTAACCAACTGCTGGACATCGGCAGCATGCAACAGGAACTCACGCTCGTACTTGTCTTGAGCCTAAAAAAAAGAAACAAAAACAGTAACCCTCTTATATCTACGGCAAGGGATGGTTCCAGCTACTTCTGGGTTGAGTTGCTGACTCAGTTTTGTTCATAATTTTGACAAATTTCACCCCATTTCGTCATTCAATGGCATTTAATGTCGCTTATATGTAAACTGTTCTTGGTCTTATTTTCTTTGCTGTGTGTGGTTTCCCCTCTTGTGCGGATTTGCACCTCATTTTAGTCGATTTTAGCGCCCTATAAATATTCTTTATTATTATTATTGTTTTGGTGAAAGAAACATATAAATCTTAAGCGTGAAAGCTTGCGAGTGCAAAAAACAAAAACAAAATTGACAGCCCGAAGCTTTCGGGTTTAAAACCTGGGCCCAATTTCATGGCTCTGCTTACAGTAAGCACAGAATCGGCGCTTACGGAAGCAGGGAATTCTGTGCTTACGGCAAGCGTATTTCACGGGTTAGCAGCGAATTTTGGCTTCTGCGCATGCGTACTCCACGTTACCTAGGCATTCTACGCTTACAAGACTAGCGCAGAAATTCGGCACGTGCACGTAAGCGGAGAATCGTGATCGTAAGCGCAGAATTCGGCGGTAAGCAGAGCCACGAAATTGGGCCCTGCTTACATTCATCTTTGGTTTTGAAAGTCCTATGGTCATATCTTCATTTTTTTTTTGGGGGGGGGGTAAGACAAAAAAAGAATTTTTTGGGGGTTGGGGGTTTAAAAACAAACAGATTCCAGTTAAAAACGGATAAATCACATCCCTGAATACACTACCAAGCAAAATTTATCATTAGACATTGAAATATTTGCACCTCTTTGGTAAGCTTGGCCTGTGCCTGGTTCTTGCCTTGCATTTTTTTTTGGGGGAGGGGGGGGGGAACAGATTTTTGGGGGGTTGGAGGTTTTAAAAAACGGATTCAAGTTGAAAATGGAGAAATCACATCCCTGAATACACTACCAAGCAAACTTTCTGATTAAATATTGAAATATTTGCACCTCTTTGGCAAGCTTGGCCTGTTCCTGGTAGTCTTGCCTCGCAGTGGCCTCATTTATCTCTGCGTCAGCCTTTCTCTGTACTGCCAAAGTCAGTTCTTCTTGGACTCGCACCAGATTACGACGCAGTTCAGTTGTCTGTCAGGGAAATAGGAATACAACTGTGTTAAAGGCACTGCAGGCGATTTCACAAAGCGCTAGGACTAATCCAATTTCCAGTTTGTATGAGTAACCTCTCCTAACTTAGGATGGGTTCAATGTGTCCCATGTCTTCGGATACGGAAATAACTAGTCCTAAAGTCCTAAGATTAATCCTAAGTTAGGAAGAGTTTGGTGAAATCGCTGCTGGACACGTTTGGTAATTGTCAAAGACCAGTATTCTCATTTGGTTATCCCAGCATATGCATGAAATATCAAATCTGTGACAATTTGGACTCAATTGGTCATGAAATTTGCAAGAGAATAATGAAAGAACAAACACCAATGTTGCTTTACTCTGTGTGTCGTCAGATGCATAACTAAAAGGATTCAGCTGCGGTCTTTTATTATTTGAGTGAGAAATTACCTCTTTCTCAAAAACTATGTTACTTCAAGCATGTATTTCTCTTGTGTAGGGAGGAATGAAGAAATAATCAGTTTTAGAATAGGCAGGAGTTAAAACGTCAGGCCAATAACAACTTTTTTGCATGAAATTTGAAATTTACCTGTGAGGCAACGGCTTCGGTGAGTTCTTCTTTCTCACTGCGCATCGTGTCTCGCTCCTTCTCGAGCTCAATTACTTGAGTCTCCAGTTTCTCACGAGCTGTGAGACAGAAAAAAAATCAAATAAGAAGCAATTTATTTCAAATCGGGGGGTGATAATCACTGCCGACAAAAAGGTCTGAAAATAGGATCCACATTTTATTATTAGAATTATTGTGGGTGCGTTCGATTAGCTTCCCCGGGTCGGTCCCAATCTGCCCCGGTAGGTTCGGATAGCTTTGACGTCATTTCAGGGGCCCACCCGGGTCTGCCCCAAGTGCCCTCCTGGTGGAACAGGTCATGTGGGGCTCGCCCGAGGTGCTAGGCGTCACCACGAGTGTGAGTGATCGTTCGATTAGCTCTTGTCAGGGGCTCACCTGAATGAGCACAGCGAGGTCGACCCGGGGATGCTAATCAAACGCACCCTGTTTTTATGAATTGAGGCATTGCATGGTGAGGTATCAATATTTATTTGGTTTGAGGTAACACCATGTGTGTATCTACTTGCCAGGTAGAGTTTTTTTAGAGAACTGTCTTTCTTTATTCTACTACCACAGAGTACATTTATCAAATTGTTCGGGAGACTTCTCAGTTCTGAAAAGAACTGTCCTGCTTTTTAACTACTACCCAGGCGGAAGTTATAGAAAATTTGCTGGGACTACTACCTTAGCTTATATGATCGTTATTAACTGCACTACCGCGGAGTGAGTTCTTAAATTGGTCTTAACGTTTCGACTAGCTTGCTCTAATCACCCTTTTTTTCCCCTTAATTAAAATCATGGCAAGGTAGCTTTTGTCCATACCTTGAGTGGTTTCCTCCAGGCGTTTCTCCATATTCTCCTTGTATATCTGACTGGCCTGACTCTGTTCATTCAGGCTAGTCTCCACAGCGGCACTGATCGATTTGTAATGATCCAGATGCACCTGAAGCTTCTCAAGCTGATCTTTGTGAACTGGAAACAGGACGAATAGAAAATCATCCGTTACCGCGGATATTCATTAATTTTGTTAATTTTCAAGAACAGATCGCAAGAATTAAAACAGAAATAAAAAAATCATATACAGCAGAGTCAGAAAAAGTCTTGGCATTTCAGATAAAATCCTGAGGAATCATGAAATTATTTAATAATAAAAAAAAACATTAGCACTTCAAGACAAATTTTACAAAATTTCTGACAAATCAAGAACAACCTTGACAAGTCAGAAAAAACCTTCACAAGTGGATCGAAATCCTGACAACCAAGAAAATCTTGACAAGAATCAGACTAAATCCTGACAAATCAAAAAAATTATTTTGTCAAATCAGAGTAAAATCTTGACAAGAAAAGAAAAATTTCAACAAATCAGAGAAAATCCCAACAAGCTAGGAAAGAACTTAACAAATTAATCTCAAAAAATCTTGACAAAATCTGACAAAATCTGATGAATCTTGATTTCTTTTTTGACAAATCAGGCAAAATCCTGTAAAATCTTGACCAAATCTAAACGAATCAGGAAAGGTTTTGACAAATCAGACAAAATCTTGACAAAATGCAAGCTTACCTTTGACCTGGAAATCAGCCATCCTGAGATTAGTCTTAAGCTCACGTACTTCTTCATCGTTGCTTGACACGACAGTCTGCTGAGACCGGGCTGCTTGGGCTGCAATCAAACACATTAATCAAGCATGTTACTGCAGTACAACAACAATCTAAGCTTAATTAAAGGAACACGTTGCCTTGGATCGGACGCATTGGTCTATAAAAAGCATTTGTAACCGTTTGTTATAAAATGCATACGGTTGGAAAGGTGTTTCAAAAGTAGATACAATGATCCACACAAATTTGCCGCGAAATTGCGTGGTTTCCCTTTTACTTTTCAAACTACATGTAACAGGGTCGGCCATTTTATAGCTGGAAGGGTGTTGTGTTGAAAGAAATCATTGAACAATTATAAATTTTTTACTTTTTTTTTTACTTTTTAACCAGTGATAATGTTTTTTGACCGAAAAGGTGTTTATGAATGGGAATCAAAGTGTGTTGAATCGGTTTTAAACTATGTAGTGGTCTCGACATCATCTCGGTAAAATTATCAAGAACCAGGCCTCGGCAGGTTTAAACCACTAGTTTAAAACCTCTTCACCACACATTGATTCCCTTAAACAAATCGACGTTGGTTTTTATAAGTAGAAGGATCATGGATGAATCAGTTTACCTTCATTTCTTTCCCGGACGACACTCTCATATTTGATCTGAGATGCTACAAGCTGAGCTTCCACAGAGGAACACTGAAAAGCAAAAGACAAGAATTATTTACAAGTGTCGCAATAAACAAGGGTCTACCTTGCTTGAAGACACTGGACACTATTAGAAATTGTCAAAGACCAGTCTTCTCACTTGGTGTATCTCAACATACATGTATGCATAAAATAACAAACCTGTGCAAATTTGAGCTCAGTTGGTTGTCGAAGTTGCGAGATAATACTGAAAGAAAAAACACTCTTGTCACTCGAAGTTGTGTGCTTTCAGATGCTTGATTTCGAGACCTCAAATTCTAAATCTGAGGTCTCGAAATCAAATTCGTTGAAAATTACTTCTTCTCGAAAACTACGTTACTTTAGAGGGAGCTGTATGTCACAATGTTTTATAGTATCAACCTCTCCCCATTACTCGTTACCAAATGAGGTTTTATGCTGATCAATATTTTGAGTAATTACCAATAGTGTCCACTGTCTTTTATACTCCAGAGGTTTTTTTTTACAAGGGAAGGTCTATTGACCCTCTACATAAAATGGGGAACGCACCTCTGCCCAATGCGACAAAATGGCAGACAGGAAAAGTGTGTGTAAGTGCTCTGCGCAATGTGCATCGGGTCTATTCAATTCAATTCAATTCATTAAGGTTTATTAAAAACATCACAAAATACACGACAGAAGTTACAAAGACTTAAATTGGCGTGTTTACATTCATTATTGTTAATAATAACAAAACAAAAAAACACTGACTTAAAAGAAAAGAAGACAAGCTCCAGGCATGAATGCACAAAAAAAGATAAAAATTTGATTAAATAAGATTGTCTATTTGTGATTGTCACTGAAAATGAAGCATTCAAGTCACTCTATTTTATTTTACCTGTTCCTTCATGTGCTGTAGATCAGACTTGCTCTTATTTAGACTTTCCCTAGTCCTCTGGTGATTATCCAATTCATGGTTTAACTGTCTCTGTAAACTTTGCACTCGACCCTGCGATGGAAAAACAAACTCTTTATGTTTACTCTTGGCTAAAAGCCATCGTATGTGTAGGATTATATAGACCATGTGAACTTTATTTACAATAAGTGTGACCTTTATTCGCAGGTCACTGTCTCAGCTGGCAGTGAGCAGGCTGGGGCTATGGAACCCTACTCATAGGGTCACTGTTCCCGTGGCAGACCGCGAACCAACTAATTGGACACCTTGTGCCGGGACTCTGGATTGTGTCTGGAAGAGCTGCGTACAGCAATGGAGGACCAACGTGTTTGGAGGGCCATCATCCGATGCTCCGCATCAACTGAATGTGACCATGTACATTCTTTGGCTAGTCTGGCAGGCAACATATTGCACTGGTCATATGGGAAAGTTGACATTTTGTGTCACAATTTCCACATAAATCCAAGAGTTATGAAAATAAAAGCTGGACAAGTTTTGAGATGTGCCGGCTTTCATCATATCAAAAGTTGATAAGAATTAGAGAGTGCAATCTCCATAAAAAATAAGTTTTTTTGTTTTTTTTTCCATTAGGCTGTGTACAAATCATGCCTGCAGGAAGTTCAGGCTTGGTGGCCCTATAGGATTAAAACAATCGAACGGTTCCAGAAATCAAAGGTTGTCTTTGATCATTTACAAATGGCACCTCGTCAACAAAAAGAACTTGGAGCTTACCTCCCATGTTTTGAGAACCACCCGATGCTGATCGTTATCTCCTTCTAGTCTCCGCCTCAAGATGTTTAATTCTCTCTCCATAGCCTCCATCTGATTAGATAGTCTAGCCTTGCTCTCAAACTCAGACCTCTCCAAGTTGTTCTGAATCGTCAAAAATAGATAGAAAACCGTCAACATGATTTTACTCCGTTGTTGTTGGTTTTTTGTGCATTCACTTACACTATGCTGCTCTCACACTGTGGCGAACATGAATATATTTGAATTTTGCGGTGAATTCTCCCAAAAATTGCGGTTGGATAGTGAATATTTTTTTCCAATGTCCTTGGTCGTTCTTCGACCTCTTCTTACCATGATTCTACTCCGTTGTTATTTTTTTGCATTGACCAACACCTTTATGCTGCTCTCACACTGTGGTGAATATTCTTGCAAATATGAATTCTCCCCAAAAATCGATTGGATAGTGAATTTTTTTTAAGTTGTCCTTGGTCGTTCCTCGACCTCTCCTTACCAATATCTTACAAACATATTACGATCGTTACCAACGCTAGCATATTCACCAGTGTGAGAGCAGATAAGAAAGTTCTCTTTTTGCTTGTGTCCTAAGTATACATGAAGTTCAAAAAATAGCCTGATGTTTCGACCGTAGCAGAGTCTGACCAAAGGATGTTTTCCTCTTCCTTTTTTCTTCTTCTTTTGCTTCATTTTTGTTTAACATTTAAGAAAGACTCCGTCAGGGTTGAAACGTCAGGCCACTAAATAAAAAAGGATCTTTTGGTTGGTAAGCAATTTGTTATAGCTTACTCTATTTTCTCAAGTACACCAAATGTTTTCTTGTCGTGAATTTTACCTTGATGCAAGAACCTGCAGTGTCAGAGTGCAATGTCAAAGTTCATACCTGTATAGTCTGGAGGTTTGTTAGTAGGAGGGTCTGGATTTGATTGCCTCTCTGCAGTGTCTAGGTTCATACCTGTATAGTCTGGAGGTTTGTTAGTAGGAGGGTCTGGATTTGATTGCCTCTCTGCAGTGTCTAGGTTCATACCTGTATAGTCTGGAGGTTTGTTAGTAGGAGGGTCTGGCTTTGATTGCCTCTCTGCAGTGTCAAGGTTCATACCTGTATAGTCTGGAGGTTTGTTAGTAGGAGGGTCTGGCTTTGATTGCCTCTCTGTAGTGTTAAGGTTCATACCTGTATAGTCTTGAGGTTCGTTAGTAGAAGGGTCTGGTTTTGATTGCCTCTCTGCAGTGTCTAGGTTCATACCTGTATAGTCTGGAGGTTTGTTAGTAGGAGGGTCTGGCTTTGATTGCCTCTCTGCAGTGTCTAGGTTCATACCTGTATAGTCTGGAGGTTTGTTAGTAGGAGGGTCTGGCTTTGATTGCCTCTCTGCAGTGTCTAGGTTCATACCTGTATAGTCTGGAGGTTTGTTAGTAGGAGGGTCTGGCTTTGATTGCCTCTCTGCAGTGTCAAGGTTCATACCTGTATAGTCTGGAGGTTTGTTAGTAGGAGGGTCTGGTTTTGATTGCCTCTCTGCAGTGTCTAGGTTCATACCTGTATAGTCTGGAGGTTTGTTAGTAGGAGGGTCTGGTTTTGATTGCCTCTCTGCAGTGTCTAGGTTCATACCTGTATAGTCTGGAGGTTTGTTAGTAGGAGGGTCTGGCTTTGGTTGCCTCTCTGCAGTGTCTAGGTTCATACCTGTATAGTCTGGAGGGTTGTTAGTAGGAGGGTCTGGTTTTGATTCCCTCTCTGCAGTGTCTAGGTTCATACCTGTATAGTCTGGAGGTTTGTTAGTAGGAGGGTCTGGCTTTGATTGCCTCTCTGCATGGTCTCTTTCTCCTG